>NC_080041.1:31884189-32484189 GCF_012489685.1 Lotus japonicus
TCTCCTCATTTCATTTATTTTTTTATTTCCGCAATTCGCTTATGTTCAAGTCAGAAATTCATTAATGACGACCAAGAAGTGGTTGAACATCATTTTTTACATCATTTCATATTAATTATCTTGAAAATATTATCATATTTTATAATTCTTATTGTTCATATCATGTATGGTATTTGCTACACACGTATAAAACACGCAGGTTATAGTTTTTATCCATTTATATAATGCATGATATTAAAATCATTAGTTTTTTTGAGTTCTTTCTTTTCTGGGTGAAATGAAACAATAATATAAATTTAAAAAAATTCCCCATGAAATGTACGCATAAAATTAGCTAGAAAATCTTCGTCCTCATAGTCATGCACGTTTGACATAATTAATTTTCTCTTTTTTTTTTAGTTCTTGTATATAAATAAAATAATTAAATTTTGGAAAGTATTTTTATATTTTTCTTATGTAAATTAAGGAAACTACAACATGTATGTTTATATGTGTTTGTAGCAAATTAACATGCATGATATGAACAATATGAATTAGAAAACATTAGAATATTTTCAAGTTATATAATATGAAACATGTGTTTCCAGTGAGGCCTCGCAGCTCCATTCACATAAAAAATGATGTTCGACCGCTTCTTGGCCATAATTGGTGATTTTATGACCTGAACATAAACGAGTTTCAAAAAGAAAGAAAGGAATAATAAACTAAGAGAGAAATTAAAGATGCAAATAAAAACAAAGGATGCAACAAAAGAGAGTAGGATCAGAGATAATATAAGAGGAAAATACTCATTTTTGGTTTATGTTATTCACATATACTTTGTATAGTTTCATTGTCTAAATTTTGGGTGCATGTCAGGTTTCAAGCAAGTATGAAGCATCTTCTGTATATATTTGAACTGGTTTCAGTTACTTGCATTCATTGATACAAAATGATGATAAATACCATCAGATTTTCATGTTTATAAAATAGGATCTTATGTGTGCACAGAAAAGATAAGCTGAAATGATTACTTACAACGTAAAATTTCACATTTGATCCCAAAGGAAAAAGAAAAATATTAAACTTGATTTTTACCAACAACAATATTAAAAGGAGAATGATGCATAAAAGGATAGAGGACACAACAAATGAGTGTTAACTGAGAGAATATAAGTGGAAAGCTCTGAATTCACAGTTAAGCAACTCTTATATGCTTTGTAGAGTTGCACTATGTAAATTTAGGGTGTCTTTATCAGACACAGACACGTACAAAACACCTTCTAACTCACTTTAAATCTTATTCGGATACTTCTGTTCATTAGACCAAATCCCAACGAAGGCTATCAAGGTTTTTAGGCTTCGGGCATTGAATTTTCTGTATAAATGGTAGAGAAAAACCCAAAAAAATTACTTGAAATATAAACTTTCAAATTTTTCCTTCGGGCCAAAACGTAAAAGGAAAAAAAAACTTGCTTTTCACCAGTAACAATATTACACTAGAAAATATGAGACTGTCTATATTGGCTTGAAGTACATAGAAGAAACAGGAAATACAAGCACAAGATGTGCAACATAAGTGAAGAAAAAAGAACATGTATAAATCAACCAACTAAATTCATAAATTTGGTGAATTGTAGAATCCAAAGCAATTTCTACAATTGAAAAACCCAACTCAATCTTGCAAACAATTTTACAAACACCTCGTAAGCAACTCAAATATCCACTCGGATCAAACACAATTTTCTTAAACTGATTTCCTATGTCTGAATTATTCATAAACACCTTGTGCACACCTCCAATGGGGCTGTCCAAAAACACTGAACCGACTCAAACCACAAATTTTTTGATGAATTGGGCAATTTGGTTTGCAGGTACTTCAGGTGGAAAAACTTGGTTCTTAGTGGTTTAGACTGGTCGATTTTGGTTTAGGCTCCAGCCCGACCGAACAAGGTCTGACGGGAAAGAAAGCCTACGCCCAATCATTCTAACGCTAATCTCCAGACCATATAAATACTATAGCCTTCAACCATCATCCTCTCAAACCCAACCCTAGCCACCGCCCCACAACTTCTCCTCTCTTCTCATCGAGCCCGGAGCCACTGCCGCCACTTCTCCTCAACGGAAAGAGCCTCCACAACTACTTATCCAGGACAAACCTCATTATCTTCCACCACCACTTATCCTCGAGCCACCACCGCCACTTCCCACGGTGAGAAGTGGTGGTGGTGGCTCGAGGATAAGTGGTGGTGGTGGTAATTGTGAGGTTTGTCGAGGAAAAGTGGTTGTGGAAGCTCGTTCCGTTGAGGTGAAGTTGTGGTGGTTGCTCCGGGCTCAACGAGAAGAAAGGAGAAGTTGTGGGGCAACAACTAGAGTTGAGTTTGAGAGGCTGATGGCTGAAGGCTAGAGTATTCATATGGTCTGGAGATTAGAGTTAGAAGGAATGGGATTGAGCTTATCTCCCCCCCTCAGACTTAGTTTGGTTGGGCTACAGCCTAAACCAAAATCGTCCGGTCTAAACCACCAATAACCGAGTTTTTCCATCCGAACCACCAACAAACTAATCCGCATGGTTCACCAAAAATCACAATTTGAGCATAAATTGTCGGCCCGGTTCTTTTGAAATGCCCTAAGAGTTGGAGTCAAGGGGAGAATAATAAATCTTAAATAATCTTATATATTTAACATTATATTTCTAGGTTTAATCGCTATCTGAATTAGTAATGAGTACATTGCTGATTATTTTAATTGTATATTTGTTTTTGAATATTTTGGTAATTTATTATTGATCAATAAATTATAGGGTTAAGCATCATATTAGTCCATGTGTTTGTGTCGCCGTCTGGCCTAGGTCCCTTCCCGGAAAAATTATTGAAAAAGCTCCTTCTTTTTGTAAATCATTTGGAGCAGGTCCTCGCCGGAGATTGGAGCTCCGTGAGTGATGTTTTGGATTGCTGACTGGGCCAAATTAGCTGACATGATTTTTTTAAAAAAATTAAAAATAAATTACATGTCAGATTTATTAATCCAATTAACTAAAATTACCTTAAATTAATCAACAAAATCAAATCCCCCAAATAAAAAATTAATCCACCGTCTTCATCCCCAATTTCCCTAGAATTAGGGTTGGATCCATCCTATACCTATTGCTTCTTCTTCTCCAATTTCCTCTCCATCCTCTCTTCTTCACCACCCCAACCCCAACAACCACCACCACCAACCACTAGCCAACGCCCATCACCACCTATACCAACCCCAACCTCTACCCCCAGCCCACTAATCCAAATTCATCTCCCTTCCTCAAACCCATCACCCAACCCCACAATCTCCCCAACCTAGCACAAACAACAACCTGGAACCAATAGCACAGCAACAAAACCTCATCACTGATTCCATAAACCCCAAACCATACCCAGAAAAAAAAATTCAACTTTGGCTCGTACCCAATTTTCTAGCAGCCTACGACAACCCAGAGAAGAAGAAGCATATAGAAAAAAAAATTCCCCGACCTCACCCACAACCACCGCGGAATTTCCGCCATAGCCCACAACCACCATGACCTCCTCGGCTCTCTCCCTTCGTTTCACCCAACCTTCCCCAGAAACCCCATACAAAATCGCAGAAAAGATGAAGAGGCTGAAAATAGAGGTGCGAGAAGGAGAGCGATTCTAGAATGATTTTTAGGTTCTGGGATGATTCTCGGAGTTTGGCTGTTTCTCCCATGGTGGTGGCTTAGGTTTCAGTTTGGTTGGAAGAAGAAGATTATGAGCATGCTGGGATTTTGGTGATGGTGGATTTCACTGAAATATGAGAGATTGATTAGGATTATTTTTTACACTTCCTCTTTGTTTTTAATTTTCTGGAAACCAAGAGCTAGGATGAGCAACAACATTTCATCATCACTATGAAGAATCAGATTTGAGAAATGTTGTTTTTTTTTTTCAAAGTAAATCTGATAATGACCAAAGCAATTTTTTTTTTGTAAATTTTGGTTTTTAATTAATAATTTTGATTACAAATTAAAAGAGGAGAGGAGAAGAAGAACTCAGATTTAATTTGGGGATGATTGGAAATTTGGGTTGATTTGAGGAATTGGGTTAATTAATTTAAGGTTATCTTAATAATATATAAAGCCCATCCACCAAAGTGGGTCATATTGTAACTTAAATGACACATGTTTTTCTCTTATTGGTTGTTACTTTCCAAATGTTTGAATTTGATTAGTCCATATTGATGCATTATGATTGGTCCATTTTGATGACTCAATAAATAAAGAAATTAAAAAAATTAAATCACCTAAAAATTAGTCCCAAATCTGTTACCAAAACTGTTTAACGCAAATCACATCAAAAATCAGATATTTTGCTTCCCTCAATTTTCTCTTCCAAATTCACGGTACTCAGCCTCCTTCTTCGCTCCCAACCCGATTCAGAAAATGCGATCACCATTGCCTCCGAACTCTACTTGGAGCTCCTCTTATTTTCTCCCCTCTTGCAAAGGTTCGAAATTTCTGTTCCATGATTGCTAGGTTATTCAGAAAACTCTGACGACTATGGCTGTAGAAAAGGTAAGCGGTTCCATGATGACTATGCTCTTTCTTCATTGTTTTCTTCCCAAGTTTTCATCTTTATTGAATTGGGTTTTGATTTTCCGTTTTTTTTTTGTTGTTATGATATACAGAGGTTCAAAAGAAAGATTTATTTTGCCTTAACCTATTTCTATTGTTGATCGATTTTGGAGTTTGACTCTTAATTTGTCTTTGGTTCTTCAGAGGGTTTAAGATGTGGTACCTGATTACAAGGTGGTTGTTAATGAAAGATTTTGTATCCACAGTAGGTTTTGCATGACAAAGGAGTAGATGCTCTGATGATGACCATCTCTTTCTATTTAGCTTTTAGGGGAATTACTGTTTACTCAAGTATGTTTAGAGTATTGCTTTCACAAGATATCATGATTTTTTAGAGGTATACTGATATATCTTTTTCCTAGCAATTTCTTTATTAACAATTTTTTGTTTTGAATGTTAATTATTTGGTTTCATTTTGTGGGCATGTAGAATACAAATTAAGAGACGGTGAAAGCAAGGTATAAGTTCTCTTTCATCATGTGTTGTGAATTAGAGTTTGCTTTGATTAGTTAAGAAGGCTTTCAATTTATTGCCTTTGTGGATGTTATAAGAAATTAGCTGAAGCAATTTAGTTCTGAGACAATTCATAAGTAGAATTATATCTACTTCATATTCTTTTACTTATTTTACTAAGGGTAAGTCTATGTTAGTCTAGCATATACACTCTTGTGAAGTACTTCAACTTTTATGCCATCTCTAGTCTCAAGGGTTAGATAGCAAATCTAGAATCTGAGAATCAAGTTTCTTGTCATTTGGTGTCTAGAAGAGTTACTGCAGATAACATACTTCTCAAATCAAGGTGGACCACCCTAAGCTTTCCTTGATGTATTTCGTTATGTGATAGATATCTTTACGATGATGGAGAACTCTGATAATAGAAATCATAAAGAGGAAGAAAGGCGTGCAAGAAGTACTTCCAACTTACTCATATTAGTTCTGCAAGAATTTTAAGGGCGTATAGTTGGTAAGTTAATACTAGTATTTAGCCCGTTGTCCCGTGCGATGCACGGGGAATTTTAATTCAAATCAACTGCTAAATTGTGATCATTGAGTATAGCTGAGTATATAAATATATATATATATATATACAATAATATAATGATGTTTTTATTGATCGTAATTATTTTATATTATTGTTTTTACATATCAAGTTCAGTCTGGACATTAACTCGATAGCTTTCCAATATTAATTGTGTTCAGGTGTGACAAAGATCACCGGGTTGCTGTTAAGAGATCTCAAGTGAAAGACATACATTTCCTTGCATATTAGTTCCTAAGGGTATGTTGGATTGATGGAACATAATGGAACGGAGCGGAATGGAACACGAAGGAACGGAATGGAGTGGAATGGAACGGAGTAAATTTCTTATTCCATTGTTTGGGTATTTTATGATGGAGCGGAGGAAAATTACCACTCAATTGTTTGGGTTATGGACGGAGTGGTACAAGTTATTATTATTATTTTTCCTATATTACCCTTACTATAAAACTATTAACTATTAATTGCTCTATTTCAAAAAAAAATATCTTCACTCATCTTTTCTTTTTCCGAGTAGAAATAGTGACACCCTTATTTTCTTACTTAGAACCATCCCAATTTTACCATTAGGTGTTCATTTCTTATTATTGTTTATACTCCAATATTAATAAACAAGATTTAGATGAATTAATGTAAAAAAAATAAAATAGAAGAGCAAGACAGATAATGAGAGCGAACAACTAAATAACAAAAAAAAGGCCAAAAAAAACTTAGCAGGTAAGTAGCAGATAGCAGAACGTGGGAAATGGGTTATTTTCAACGTGGGAGAGTGGGTTAATGAGGGGTATATTAGTATTTTTATAATTTTACAAGACATCAGTTCTTTTGCTCCATTCCATTCCTCCCAAATTGGGAGGGAGCAAAAGTGGGGGAAAGTAATAGAACATAATGGAATTGATACCATTGGTTTCCATCTGATTCCATCCTTTTTTTAATTACACAAACAATGGATCTTTCAAACCCCTCTCTCCCTTCCGCTCCACTCCATCCCCTTTCCCCAATCCAACTAAGCATGAGAGTATTTTCAATAATTGGTACCTTATTGAGTATCTTATCACTCTCTTTGTGGGCCTGAAATGTCACATAAGACATAAGTTACCCATATGGTATTGATGCACATTTTGCTCCAATGATAGTATCTTGTATTACCTTTGGTTGAGTCCACAATATCTCATATATATATTTATATTATTTATTTTCACCTAATATTTATAAAATATAATATAATTAAAAATCAACATGATAGGAAAGATATAATTGTGATATGAAGGAAATTATGGGAGTTAGAAATGATGAGTTAAAAATTACTATTTTGAACTATTTATAGTGTGAAAAACAAGCACTTTGTGATGGAAAAAAGACAAAAAAAAAAGGGGAAATGGGCCCATAAAACGGTCTAAAGCTCTCCAAAAACGACAAAAGTATGGCTAAATTTGAAAAAAAAACCAAACGGGCAAAAAGAGATTGGCCCAACCGGTCAAAAAGAGCCCAACGTTCAAGAACGTGACCGGCTGAACAGGCCAGAGACAATATTTAACCTCTCTCTCTCTCTCTCTCTCTCTCATTGTTTCAGTCACAACCAACATTCTTCTCTCTTCAATTGAAAACCCTAGCTCGCCCTATTTCTCTTATGCATGAACGACCACCGCCTCTGGACCACCGCCTCATGAACAACCTGCCGGCGCTCCGCTCTTCTCCCCCTTCTTCCTCGCTTATCTTCTTCTTCACTCAAAAGCCCTCCCATTTCACCCACAAAGTTTTCTCTCCTGCGGTGAATCTCTCCTCTCAGGTACAGATTCGTGCAAGATCAGATCTTTTCCGCACATGCAAGATCATATATTTTCCGCACATGCAAGATCAGCGCTTTTTTCCCTTCAGGTCAGAGCTTTTCCCCTTTAGATCAGAGCTTTTATGGATGTATTTCTTTTTTTTTAATGAAAAAAGTATATTGTACGGGTGTGTTTATTTCATGATGTTAATGATTTGGATATGTTTATTTCATGTCTATTATTTCTTCTCTCTTGATTTTGTTCATGGTTGATGGATGAATCAAAGAGAATTTTTTTTTTTTTTTTAATTCAAGATCTGATTTGGGTCTCGTGTCTTAGCTTGGATACAAGTCTTAAATATAAGATCAGACACCCTTCATACCATCTTGCTCCAATGCAAGAAAATTTAAGATACGAGATCTTAAGATAATTTTTCTGGATGTATTTCTTTTTTTTTTGTGAAAAAAATACGTTGTATGGATCTGTTTATTTCATGATGCTAATGATTTGGATATGTTTATTTCATGTCTGTTATTTCTTCCCTCTTGATTTTGTTGATGGTTAATGGATGAATGAAAGAGAAAAAAATATATTTTTAATTTAAAATCTGGTTTTTGTCTCGCATTTTAGCTGAAATGCAAGTCTTAAAAATTAGATCTCACACCCTTCATATCATCTTGCTCTAATTAATGCAAGGAAATTAAGACATAAGATCTTAAGATAAGATCCATCCCTCAAACACTAGAGATACTCTAAATACAAAATCAGTATTTAGGGCAACACAAACGCAGTGTTGGTGTCTAAAAAAGGGACCTATGCACCTACTTATCTATTTGACCCTTTTGACCAATTGTAGGAGGGTTGCTTGATTCATGTTATTTCATTGGTAATCACATCTTACGATTTATGACTATAGCTTTCTATTTGTTTGTTACTTAACTTGATCATAACCTTTCCTATTTTATTTTTTTCCATGTTTGCTATAAAGATGTGATTGGTATCCTAACTATTATTGGAAATGAAAGGGAGATGAACGTGGTTGCGGTGTGACTAAGATATTTAATGTCATCAAGTTGGATTTTTTTTGGAAATTATACATAATAATATTATCCTAGCTATTTCTGTAAAACAACATTTATTGATTAACTTATTAATATTTATTTCGTGCAGAGTCAAGCTTAACTTGCCTTCTAGGGTATTTATCCAGAACAACTGAGCAAGCACATGTCTTCACATGATGATTTTGAGATTGTAGTGGTAGCAATATTTGGAGTCAAAATAAAGGAGTTTTTAAGGTATGAGTTCTTTTTATATCATGTTAATAAAAATCGTATCCAACATGCATGTATATCTTGATTACCGATTTGGAAAATTTATAAATTTTGGCTTGAAATACATAAAAGAAAGAAGAAATACAAGCACAAGGTGTGCAACACAGCTAAAACAAGAAATACAAGTACAAGGTGTGCAACATAGCTAAAACAAACAACATTCATAATTCCACCAACTAAATTTATAAATTTGTCCCTCGAAAGTCGAAATTGTGACTCGCATCACATTCTTCATAAAATGCATGGTCCATCACAAGCCTAGCAGAATAACAATGATAATTTTTGAAAATATACAATCCAAAGCAATTTCTACAATTGAAAAATTCAACTCAATCTTACAAACACATTGTAAGTAACTAATAACTATAATAGCCACCCAGATGAAAACACAATTTTCTTAAACTGATTTCCTATGTCTGAATTATTTTCACAAAAACCTTGTGTAGTCCTCCAAGATTCACGATGATCAAACAAAGCTAATAGCATATGAGCACAACCAGTGTATCTAACACCTATTTTATATTGATTTCCTTTGATCGAAAAGACTGAAACTAAACTCTATAAACATATCATAGAAAAATAAGTGCTTTCCATATCTATTCTTTGGAACTTTCATTTTATGTTTTCTCTATTCTTTTCCACATCTTCCTCCCTTTAATATTTTCAATTTAGTAAAATCCAAGTTTTTCTTTTACTTTTTCCTTTGTCATAGAGGATGAAATGTGAAATTTTACATTGACAAGTTATTGTTTAGGTTTTTTCTCTTCCACGTACAAATAAAATTTAATGCTAGAAACCTTAAAACATGATCATATTCGACATCATTTTGTATCAATGTACACAAGTAACTGAAGCCAGTTCAAACAGAGTCAAAAGATGCTTCATACTTGTCCGTGACTTGACACCCAACATTTACACAATGAAGCTATACAAAGCAAGTAAGAATTACGTACATAAACCGAAAGTTATTGATTTCCTTTTCTATTACGTGAGTTCTCTTTTTCATTTTTTGCTTCCTATTGACCTTTTCTTCACATTTCTCTCCTCATTTCATTTATTTTTTTATTTCCGCAATTCGCTTATGTTCAAGTCAGAAATTCATTAATGACGACCAAGAAGTGGTTGAACATCATTTTTTACATCATTTCATATTAATTATCTTGAAAATATTATCATATTTTATAATTCTTATTGTTCATATCATGTATGGTATTTGCTACACACGTATAAACACGCAGGTTATAGTTTTATCCATTTATATAAATGCATGATATTAAAATCATTAGTTTTTTTTGAGTTCTTTCTCTTTCTGGGTGAAATGAAACAATAATATAAATTTAAAAAAATTCCCCATGAAATGTACGCATAAAATTAGCTAGAAAATCTTCGTCCCTCATAGTCATGCACGTTTGACATAATTAATTTTCTCTTTTTTTTTTAGTTCTTGTATATAAATAAAATAATTAAATTTTGGAAAGTATTTTTATATTTTTCTTATGTAAATTAAGGAAACTACAACATGTATGTTTATATGTGTTTGTAGCAAATTAACATGCATGATATGAACAATATGAATTAGAAAACATTAGAATATTTTCAAGTTATATAATATGAAACATGTGTTTCCAGTGAGGCCTCGCAGCTCCATTCACATAAAAAATGATGTTCGACCGCTTCTTGGCCATAATTGGTGATTTTATGACCTGAACATAAACGAGTTTCAAAAAGAAAGAAAGGAATAATAAACTAAGAGAGAAATTAAAGATGCAAATAAAAACAAAGGATGCAACAAAAGAGAGTAGGATCAGAGATAATATAAGAGGAAAATACTCATTTTTGGTTTATGTTATTCACATATACTTTGTATAGTTTCATTGTCTAAATTTTGGGTGCATGTCAGGTTTCAAGCAAGTATGAAGCATCTTCTGTATATATTTGAACTGGTTTCAGTTACTTGCATTCATTGATACAAAATGATGATAAATACCATCAGATTTTCATGTTTATAAAATAGGATCTTATGTGTGCACAGAAAAGATAAGCTGAAATGATTACTTCACAACGTAAAATTTCACATTTGATCCCAAAGGAAAAAGAAAAAATATTAAACTTGATTTTTACCAACAACAATATTAAAAGGAGAATGATGCATAAAAGGATAGAGGACACAACAAATGAGTGTTAACTGAGAGAATATAAGTGGAAAGCTCTGAATTCACAGTTAAGCAACTCTTATATGCTTTGTAGAGTTGCACTATGTAAATTTAGGGTGTCTTTATCAGACACAGACACGTACAAAACACCTTCTAACTCACTTTAAATCTTATTCGGATACTTCTGTTCATTAGACCAAATCCCAACGAAGGCTATCAAGGTTTTTAGGCTTCGGGCATTGAATTTTCTGTATAAATGGTAGAGAAAAACCCAAAAAAATTACTTGAAATATAAACTTTCAAATTTTTCCTTCGGGCCAAACGTAAAAGGAAAAAAAAAAACTTGCTTTTCACCAGTAACAATATTACACTAGAAAATATGAGACTGTCTATATTGGCTTGAAGTACATAGAAGAAACAGGAAATACAAGCACAAGATGTGCAACATAAGTGAAGAAAAAAGAACATGTATAAATCAACCAACTAAATTCATAAATTTGGTGAATTGTAGAATCCAAAGCAATTTCTACAATTGAAAAACCCAACTCAATCTTGCAAACAATTTTACAAACACCTCGTAAGCAACTCAAATATCCACTCGGATCAAACACAATTTTCTTAAACTGATTTCCTATGTCTGAATTATTCATAAACACCTTGTGCACACCTCCAATGGGGCTGTCCAAAAACACTGAACCGACTCAAACCACAAATTTTTTGATGAATTGGGCAATTTGGTTTGCAGGTACTTCAGGTGGAAAAACTTGGTTCTTAGTGGTTTAGACTGGTCGATTTTGGTTTAGGCTCCAGCCCGACCGAACAAGGTCTGACGGGGAAAGAAAGCCTACGCCCAATCATTCTAACGCTAATCTCCAGACCATATAAATACTATAGCCTTCAACCATCATCCTCTCAAACCCAACCCTAGCCACCGCCCCACAACTTCTCCTCTCTTCTCATCGAGCCCGGAGCCACTGCCGCCACTTCTCCTCAACGGAAAGAGCCTCCACAACTACTTATCCAGGACAAACCTCATTATCTTCCACCACCACTTATCCTCGAGCCACCACCGCCACTTCCCACGGTGAGAAGTGGTGGTGGTGGCTCGAGGATAAGTGGTGGTGGTGGTATATTGTGAGGTTTGTCGAGGAAAAGTGGTTGTGGAAGCTCGTTCCGTTGAGGTGAAGTTGTGGTGGTTGCTCCGGGCTCAACGAGAAGAAAGGAGAAGTTGTGGGGCAACAACTAGAGTTGAGTTTGAGAGGCTGATGGCTGAAGGCTAGAGTATTCATATGGTCTGGAGATTAGAGTTAGAAGGAATGGGATTGAGCTTATCTCCCCCCCCTCAGACTTAGTTTGGTTGGGCTACAGCCTAAACCAAAATCGTCCGGTCTAAACCACCAATAACCGAGTTTTTCCATCCGAACCACCAACAAACTAATCCGCATGGTTCACCCAAAAATCACAATTTGAGCATAAATTGTCGGCCCGGTTCTTTTGAAATGCCCTAAGAGTTGGAGTCAAGGGAGAATAATAAATCTTAAATAATCTTATATATTTAACATTATATTTCTAGGTTTAATCGCTATCTGAATTAGTAATGAGTACATTGCTGATTATTTTAATTGTATATTTGTTTTTGAATATTTTGGTAATTTATTATTGATCAATAAATTATAGGGTTAAGCATCATATTAGTCCATGTGTTTGTGTCGCCGTCTGGCCTAGGTCCCTTCCCGGAAAAATTATTGAAAAAGCTCCTTCTTTTTGTAAATCATTTGGAGCAGGTCCTCGCCGGAGATTGGAGCTCCGGTGAGTGATGTTTTGGATTGCTGACTGGGCCAAATTAGCTGACATGATTTTTTTAAAAAATTAAAAATAAATTACATGTCAGATTTATTAATCCAATTAACTAAAATTACCTTAAATTAATCAACAAAATCAAATTCCCCAAATAAAAAATTAATCCACCGTCTTCATCCCCAATTTCCCTAGAATTAGGGTTGGATCCATCCTATACCTATTGCTTCTTCTTCTCCAATTTCCTCTCCATCCTCTCTTCTTCACCACCCCAACCCCAACAACCACCACCACCAACCACTAGCCAACGCCCATCACCACCTATACCAACCCCAACCTCTACCCCCAGCCCACTAATCCAAATTCATCTCCCTTCCTCAAACCCATC
The DNA here is from genome assembly GCF_012489685.1 of Lotus japonicus. NCBI lineage: Eukaryota > Viridiplantae > Streptophyta > Magnoliopsida > Fabales > Fabaceae > Lotus > Lotus japonicus. The sequence continues at coordinate 31,897,273 of NC_080041.1, forward strand.
ACCCAACCCCACAATCTCCCCCAACCTAGCACAAACAACAACCTGGAACCAATAGCACAGCAACAAAACCTCATCACTGATTCCATAAACCCCAAACCATACCCAGAAAAAAAAATTCAACTTTGGCTCGTACCCAATTTTCTAGCAGCCTACGACAACCCAGAGAAGAAGAAGCATATAGAAAAAAAAATTCCCCGACCTCACCCACAACCACCGCGGAATTTCCGCCATAGCCCACAACCACCATGACCTCCTCGGCTCTCTCCCTTCGTTTCACCCAACCTTCCCCAGAAACCCCATACAAAATCGCAGAAAAGATGAAGAGGCTGAAAATAGAGGTGCGAGAAGGAGAGCGATTCTAGAATGATTTTTAGGTTCTGGGATGATTCTCGGAGTTTGGCTGTTTCTCCCATGGTGGTGGCTTAGGTTTCAGTTTGGTTGGAAGAAGAAGATTATGAGCATGCTGGGATTTTGGTGATGGTGGATTTCACTGAAATATATGAGAGATTGATTAGGATTATTTTTACACTTCCTCTTTGTTTTTAATTTTCTGGAAACCAAGAGGCTAGGATGAGCAACAACATTTCATCATCACTATGAAGAATCAGATTTGAGAAATGTTGTTTTTTTTTTTCAAAGTAAATCTGATAATGACCAAAGCAATTTTTTTTTTGTAAATTTTGGTTTTTAATTAATAATTTTGATTACAAATTAAAAGAGGAGAGGAGAAGAAGAACTCAGATTTAATTTGGGGATGATTGGAAATTTGGGTTGATTTGAGGAATTGGGTTAATTAATTTAAGGTTATCTTAATAATATATAAAGCCCATCCACCAAAGTGGGTCATATTGTAACTTAAATGACACATGTTTTTCTCTTATTGGTTGTTACTTTCCAAATGTTTGAATTTGATTAGTCCATATTGATGCATTATGATTGGTCCATTTTGATGACTCAATAAATAAAGAAATTAAAAAAATTAAATCACCTAAAAATTAGTCCCAAATCTGTTACCAAAACTGTTTAACGCAAATCACATCAAAAATCAGATATTTTGCTTCCCTCAATTTTCTCTTCCAAATTCACGGTACTCAGCCTCCTTCTTCGCTCCCAACCCGATTCAGAAAATGCGATCACCATTGCCTCCGAACTCTACTTGGAGCTCCTCTTATTTTCTCCCCTCTTGCAAAGGTTCGAAATTTCTGTTCCATGATTGCTAGGTTATTCAGAAAACTCTGACGACTATGGCTGTAGAAAAGGTAAGCGGTTCCATGATGACTATGCTCTTTCTTCATTGTTTTCTTCCCAAGTTTTCATCTTTATTGAATTGGGTTTTGATTTTCCGTTTTTTTTTTGTGTGTTATGATATACAGAGGTTCAAAAGAAAGATTTATTTTGCCTTAACCTATTTCTATTGTTGATCGATTTTGGAGTTTGACTCTTAATTTGTCTTTGGTTCTTCAGAGGGTTTAAGATGTGGTACCTGATTACAAGGTGGTTGTTAATGAAAGATTTTGTATCCACAGTAGGTTTTGCATGACAAAGGAGTAGATGCTCTGATGATGACCATCTCTTTCTATTTAGCTTTTAGGGGAATTACTGTTTAACTCAAGTATGTTTAGAGTATTGCTTTCACAAGATATCATGATTTTTTAGAGGTATACTGATATATCTTTTTCCTAGCAATTTCTTTATTAACAATTTTTTGTTTTGAATGTTAATTATTTGGTTTCATTTTGTGGGCATGTAGAATACAAATTAAGAGACGGTGAAAGCAAGGTATAAGTTCTCTTTCATCATGTGTTGTGAATTAGAGTTTGCTTTGATTAGTTAAGAAGGCTTTCAATTTATTGCCTTTGTGGATGTTATAAGAAATTAGCTGAAGCAATTTAGTTCTGAGACAATTCATAAGTAGAATTATATCTACTTCATATTCTTTTACTTATTTTACTAAGGGTAAGTCTATGTTAGTCTAGCATATACACTCTTGTGAAGTACTTCAACTTTTATGCCATCTCTAGTCTCAAGGGTTAGATAGCAAATCTAGAATCTGAGAATCAAGTTTCTTGTCATTTGGTGTCTAGAAGAGTTACTGCAGATAACATGACTTCTCAAATCAAGGTGGACCACCCTAAGCTTTCCTTGATGTTATTTCGTTATGTGATAGATATCTTTTACGATGATGGAGAACTCTGATAATAGAAATCATAAAGAGGAAGAAAGGCGTGCAAGAAAGGTACTTCCAACTTACTCATATTAGTTCTGCAAGAATTTTAAGGGCGTATAGTTGGTAAGTTAATACTAGTATTTAGCCCGTTGTCCCGTGCGATGCACGGGGAATTTTAATTCAAATCAACTGCTAAATTGTGATCATTGAGTATAGCTGAGTATATAAATATATATATATATATACAATAATATAATGATGTTTTTATTGATCGTAATTATTTTATATTATTGTTTTTACATATCAAGTTCAGTCTGGACATTAACTCGATAGCTTTCCAATATTAATTGTGGTTCAGGTGTGACAAAGATCACCGGGTTGCTGTTAAGAGATCTCAAGCGAAAGACATACATTTTCCTTGCATATTAGTTCCTAAAGGAGGAGAGAAAACATGTTTGATAAATATGAGTGAGATAAAAAAATCAAACTTGACATAAATTTTAGATTCTATACACACCATTTTCACAATATAAATTACCTGCGTCTTCATGAGTTTTTGTTTTTTTTTTCTTGAAGAAGAGAAAATAATCATAGATGACATGAAGAAAAGATATGAATCAAGCATGGGCATGAAGAATACATCTACTAACACATGGACATCTCAGTTTCTAGATCACAAAGGCCTAAATACGCACAACAATATCATGAATATTAAAATGAGAGTGTTTAATGTATTGATAATACTTGAATTAGAAAAGATCATATAATATGGGTTATATATCAAGTAATAATCTCAATTACATTGTGAAGATAGCTATGACAGATGAAACAAAGATCTTATTACACAGTATGAAATAGTACCAAACATTAGAGTGGGAAATGAGGAAAATCATACCGCTAATTCAAGTAAATCTTTTGGAAAACTTCCCTGAAGACAATGTTCTTTGTAGCATCTTGGTCATTAGTGTCTTCATTACATATTAATATCTTGAGTCCAGACCGACTTTGAACTCTGGAAATAGCAACATACAATTGGCCATGAGAGAAAACTGACTTTGGTAGATAGACACCGACTTGAGCTAATGATTGTCCTTGACTTTTGTTTATAGTCATCGCAAAAGATACAATCAAAGGAAATTGTCTTCTCTGAAACTTAATTGGCATGCTTTCATCAGATGGCATCAAATTCATCCTAGAAATGTAAACAATCTTTCCATTGTGTGTGCCAGAAAGAACAATTGCACCAATCACATTTGGTCCAAGATAGTCAACAATAAGTCTCGTACCATTGCACATACCAGTAGAAATGTCAAGATTTCGCATGAGCATAACAGGTGCACCTTTTTTAAGAACTAATTTGTGATCAGGAATTCCAGAACATCTAATACCATTTAAAAACTCTGTTGTTAACCAATCAGCTTCAATACCAATATCATCATTCACCCTCCAGACTGAATCAGAGCTAAGGTAAGTTGTTTCATCCCCAGGAAATAGTGACAATGCATATTGGTTAATTGAATCAACAGCATCCAGAGTTGGAGCAAGTATTGCCTTGTCACAGTAGTATTTGTTACAACCAACATTTTGAAGAATGTCGGGGTACATAAAATGGACAATATCTGCAATAGGGTTGGAAGATTGATGGATTAAAAAATCATTAGGAATTTTAATATCAGACTCACCATCATTATAATCACCCAAATTACCATCACCAACATCTAAAACCCACTTTGCAAAATCTTTAATTACTGCATTGTCTCGGGAGGTTGAGTTGTTCATCAACCTCATGTTCTCAGTTAAAGTTAGAACCTTGCAAAATCTCCATAGCCTGGATGAGTTAATGGTTGACATAACTATCTCTGCTCACCTTCCTTTGGGAATCACAGGTAGAATCTGTCTAAAATCACCACCTAAAACAACAACCTTTCCACCAAATGGTTTTTCAGAACCACCTTCAATTTTGAACCTCATAATATCCCTAAAAGTCCTATCTAAAGCCTCAAAAGCATAACGACTAACCATTGGTGCCTCATCCCAAATGATTAGGCTAGCAAGTTGTAACAATTCAGCTTTTGGACTTCCTAGTGGTATACCGCAACAGGAATCCTCATTTAAAGAAAGAGGAATAGAAAATAATGAATGTACCGTTCGGCCACCTGGGAGTAAAAGAGATGCTATTCCACTTGATGCTACATTGAGTATAATCTTTTTCTCTGACCTAAGTTTATATGTCAGTGTCTTCCATAGAAAAGTTTTGCCTGTTCCTCCATATCCATATACAAAGAAAAAACCACCATTTGCAACATTGACAACATTCATAATTTCCTCATAAACTTTTGACTGACCTGCGTTTAATCTGAGAAAGCATTCATCATGTAACCGACTCATCTCTACGACATCAAAGTTGAGTTCATTGAGTAGCAATATATTGCCGTACTCATTTATTGTGGTTGATTTAACACAGGGCATGCCAGAGTAATCCTTAAGAGACTTCCCATTAACCATCAAAATTTTCTCCATCTCCATTAAACAAAGGTCCTTAAGCTGGTGTTCTTCAATAACCAAATCTATAGCAAAATAAATGATCCAATGAATATAAATATCAATATATTCTATATTTAATTGATTAAATGAGATTTGGATGAAGTGTACCTGGTTTGTGATGAGTTTTTCGCAGATCGTACTGAATTCCGTCAGCAAGTTCATGCCAAGTTTTATTCCAGACATTCAAAGGATTACTTAGTGTGTTTCCAAGTAAGTATGAAACAAATAAGTTCCTGACAATTGCACCAGATGAAAGTGTCGCTACATTATGTATGGCATCAATGAATTCACGATCATCTTTTAACAAACCCATTGCATCACATGTATCTCGGAAGGTATCATAGGTATGATTATTGTGTGTCCTCAATTCTTCATAACTTGAACAACCACGTTGAGAAGTCAATAGAAGTCGCATGTAGTACAATTCACCACATCCTGGAGCAACAAAGTTCATTCTACCAATAGAAAATCCTTGTTGCCTTGGTTGCCATTCTTTCTTTTTTTCATCAAGTACCAATGCTGATGGAAAATCCGCATATGTTAAACCCAACCCATCGGGATATTTAGCATTTGCTGCCATCCAACCAGTGAACATGCTATTTTTCAATTTGTTTCTCTGAAGAACATTCTTAATAGATTGTTGTTCCCTAAATAAGACGACTTGTTTTTTAGGCAAGTGGTAGATGAGTCTTTTGACAGGTGGCCACTTGGCATGGATTTCAAATGAATATAACCTCCATAAAGCTTCACATGGTGAAAGATATCTGCAATCATAATATTGTTTAATCTCATCCAAATCTTCAATCTTATCCTTCCCCGTTGGTTGAGCAGATATTGACATTGTAACCTGTCAACTCCTTTGTTAATGTATTTAAATAAGTATTTGATGGAGTTAGATTTGTTACTCAATGTTGATATGTGCACGGTATTTCATCAACAATTTTGGATTATAGGGAACAACAAATCTATTATCCAACGGAACACCTTTCCTAATGGTTGTGACTTTAGTATCTCTCCTTCTATATATTGGATAACCATCAGCATCAAAAGATGTTGTTGATGTAAAGGGTTTTGGGAAGAATTTAGAGCATTTGCCATTCTTCATGCAAGGAGAATTTCTGTTGCTCAACCCACATGGACCATGTACCATATAGTTTGATACACACTCAAACAATTCAGGGAAGAGAAGAGGATCAGGTAATTCAGCACAAATAACCGAATCGATCATATTGGGAGACTGCAACTTATTTTCCACACTAAGCCACAAAAGAATATGGGCATGCGACAATCCTCTTTTTTGAAACTCAATGGTATATGTTCCTAAAATTAGTACCATGACCATAACAAATGATTTATTTGTTGCTTATAGAGTTGTAAAATATAAATTTAAAATTGACTACAATATAACTAAAACATAAAACGTACCTGCTACAGCTTTGCCAAAGAAGTAACCATTCTTTAGATCAACAATGAACTGATTTAATTTCATATTGAAAACACGACAGGCTATATCTGGTCGATCTGAAGCAGTTAATCCACATGCAAAAACATGGCGGTCAATTTCAGGCCATTTAGGATTACATGTCATTGTCAAGAACAAATCAGGATAGCCATATTTTCTGCAAATAGCCATGGCATCTTGACAATTTTCGAACGTGAACCGCTTACCACTCTTGAAAGATGCGGGGAGGTAGACCTTAGATCCAACAGTTGATAAATTGGTATCACCACGATTCATTGCTTCCTCGATTCCTTCGAAGAAGTGTCTCCTGATAGTTGATTGATTGTTACGGATATAGTACAATCTCTGAGACTCAATCATTGAATAGCAATCAACAACAAACTGTTGGAATAATCTTCTAGAAAGGAATATTCTCTTGCACTCAAATTGCCTTTCAAAAAGTCTGTAAACTACCCATTCACGCAATGAAATGTGATCACGTCTAGGATCTGTATTCACATTATGTAGGCTTAAATAAGTTTTTGGTCCCTAACCTTTACCATATGTATGGTTTTCGTCCCTTGCCGAAGCAAAGGTGGGCTTTAGTCCCTAACCTTTGCCAAAAGGTTTGGTTTTCATCCCTCCGGAGCTCTTGGTCAACGCCGGAGCTCCAGTGGCCCATGTGGCATCGCCACGTCAGCTTGGGATTTATTTTTCTTTTAAATTAAAAAAACTAATTAATTAAAAAAATTATTGAAAATTCTAAAAATAAAAAACTTAATTTATTTAACTTCAATTCTTAATCAAATCTTTAATTTTAGTCCTAAATTTTTTAACTTCAATCCCTAATCAAATCTTCATGATCTTCATAACTCTAATCCTCAGAAAATAAAACTCAAATCTTTATAATAGTGCATCAAATTTGATACTTTGTAGTGTAAAGATAAAGCAAATGCTTGCAATCTCCCAGCCCCAGTTGAAATCAAATGCTGGAAAACAATAAAGTGGCACAAATAGGTTGCCCAAACCAGAACAAGAACTGTTACAGCAAGAAAAGAAAAGAAAGAATCCACAAAAATGAAAATAAGAATTTGCATACCACCACCCAGGAAGGGGAACAACAATGCAATTTGCATTCTACTGTGATGCAATTGCAAAGAAGAACAAGACATAACCAAAGAATCAGAAGCATGAACAATAACAAGAACCCAAAATGAAAATAAGAATTTGGAACAGAGAAACAGAACCCAAAGAAGCCATCGCATATCAATAACAAGAACACCAAAAATGAAAATAAGAATCACAAACCCACTCCCGACCCACCCACCACCAGTCCACCATCATCGACTTGTTCATCACCAACCCTGAACTCAATCCACCTCCATCACCTACCTCTCCCCATGCCAGCCCCCAGATTCCACTCCCAACCCAAAACCCCCACCACCACCACCCAGAACCCACGCCACCACCAACCCAGAACCCCCCACAAACCCCAGATCCAAACCCCAAAGCCCAAACCCATAAATCATACAAAATCGAAGAAAAAGAAGGGAAGAAGGTGGGTCGTGTTTGAAGTCTGAACCCAGGAAAACCTTAGGTCCCCATAATCAGATTGAGGAAAAAGTAGATTGACACCCACCACTGGTTGCAAGCCCCAACACTCCTTCCTCTTCACGGCACCAATCACATGAAGCCCACCACTCCTACTTCAATTCGTGACTATCACCACCAAGAGGTCCATTCTTCTTGTCCAATTCGTGAATTTCGTTGTCCATTTCTTCTTCAAACTTATTAGCTTTTTTGTAATCAAAATTAAAGATTTGATTAGGGATTGAAGTTAAATAAATTAAGATTTTTATTTTTTAGAATTTTAAACAATTTCTTTTTTTTAATTAATTAGTTTTTTTAATTTAAAAGAAAAATAAATTCAACGTCATCTCATTAAACTGACGTGGTGATGCCACATGGGCCACCGGAGCTCCGGCGTTGACCCAGAGCTCCGGAGGGATGAAAACCAAACCTTTTGGCAAAGGTTAGGGACTAAAGCCCACCTTTGCTCCGGCAAGGGACGAAAACCATACATATGGTAAAGGTTAGGGACCAAAAACTTATTTAAGCCCATTATGTAAATTTGCAAAATCAATATCATCTGAGAAACCTTTTTCACCATGTGGGAACAAAAGTGGGTATTGTAATGGAAGGAAGGATGAGTGGTTCTCGTAAATCCTCTGCATACGACCATTCTTTGTTCGTAGAATAATATCTCGCCCACAATCAAAACTATCAAAATCACCAACTATTAAGGCTGCAACTTCATCTACACTTGGCAGATTATAAGTATTTGGATCAACGGAGACGTTCCGAAATAACCTCAACGCAATATTCTCAGTATTTCCTTCTTCAACATAGTCACAAACTCGTCTAAACACCTTGGCTAAACGATTGAACTCATCAACCATTTTAATCAAATCAGAAACCAATTCAGGATCAATACTACTATCTCCAATACCACTCTTGCCGTAAGTAAGTTAGAATTAATACTGTAAAGTTGTTTACATATAAACAAAGGGATTTTATATGAGTTGAAGAAAATCCAATACCTGAAATGGTGCAATCTATTTTGCAGTTCATTTTCAGTATCATATATATACAGTTGAGCAAACTTAGGCAAATGACCTTCTTCTGGAAGCAAACTTCCAATACAATGGTAATTCTGACCGCTGATAATGAATTGAGGAGGACCGTGACCATCATTCATATTGGTCACAACTTTACCTCCAATTGAGGTGAAAGCAAACATACTATTGTACGATCTAATGTTATCAAGGAAATTTCTACTCCTTGGTTCATTCTTAGTAAGCAACTTCAACAATAATTCAGGTGACTCCTTTAAATAAGGAATAGATATTTTGCCTTTAGCACAACAAATAGAAAAGTCAGGATCAAGAGGTGATTTACTCTTTTCAGCTCGTTCTAGTTCCCATAGTGTTGCTCCACAATACTTACAAATCATATTTATATCACCAAGGTCATTATATGCTGCAATAGTAAATCAATTTGTATCATGAAATAGTTACGGTGTGTTTATTGATTTAAGAAAAAAAAATACTTACTTTGTTTTTCAATTTCAATCAAATTGAAATTGGAGAGGAGGTTGTTTGGAGCATCCATATCAGTAGATGGCTTACATATGGATCCTGTTGAGAAAAAAAAATCCATATGAAAAAACAATACCATATTAAGGTAGTGTTTGGCCCAACTTGTGTATAGTTTAAAAGTTACTTAAAAGTAAAAATTATGCCAAACAAATATTTGAAAAAAGTTCTTAACATAAAAGTTACTTATTTTTTATGAAGGAAAACTTAAAAAAAGTTCTGAAATTAAAAGTTTAGTTGAGTAACTTTTATCTTAAAAGTTACTTTTTTTTTGAACAATCGCTCTTCAACCACCCCATCTACCATTTGTATACCGTGCCTCTACTGCCATTTTTAGTTTCCATTGAAATAGAATTTTTGGGTTGCAAGTCTGGGACCACCCTTTTAATTGATTCTCAACGCACCCATTTCGCTGCCTAACTTTTTGTTTGATCCCCATATGAAAAATATTTGATTTTGAAATTAAAGTTTCATTTTTTGAAAATGGGTTGTGTTCTTGCAATTTTGTTGCCGGTGGAGTTGGATCTTGAAAAAGTAACTAATAGTCACTTCTCTGTGAAGGGGGCAAAAGGGTTTGAATCAGTTTTTAAGGGATTCAAATAGCTGTGAATATGTTTCACATTGTTTACCTTTGTTAAGTTAGATGTTTTACTTAATTAAGTTGTGATGCTCTCTTTCCACAACTCGAATTTTCTGTTTTGGAGGGTTGTCTATTTCTTTTGAATAATTTTTGTTTCCAGATTTTGTAAAATATATAAGATCCATATGTACTTGGTTTGATATTTTCCATCTTGTGTTCCTGTACTGGTTTGATACGCATTTCAGTAGTTAAAAAACTACCTAGTTCCTAAAAAAATATGACAAACATGTTTTTTACTTTTTATTTAAGCTCTTATTTTCAACTTTTACTTTTAAGTACGTTTTAATCTACAAAAAAGCTGGTCCAAACACTACCTAAGTAGAATTTATTTTGACGGTTTTGGTTGGCAACTATAAAAGAAAGATAAATAAATTAATCTATAAGGAATCAATATTTGTGAAACAAAATCATATGGTCATACAATTAAAGTTGTGTAATGTAATGACTATTACCTGTATGTACATCTGAATTGATTTGAGGTGAGTTATATGTGGAGCTTTCACTTGGTAGAGTCCAACTTGACACTAAGAAAAAAAACTCAAGAATATTATAATTAATTAAATTATTTAAATATGTATTTTGATTATAAATATTGACCCAAAAAAAGATTGTATAATTTTTTTAGCACTTACTCTTTTCTGTCCTCCTTCTTTTAGGACGTGGGATATAAGGTTTTTTGGGAGCACATCCACGTTTGTACTTTTTTGGAGTATTTTCTAAAATATTTAAACATGAAATATATATAATAATTAAAATTGTACAATTTATGATGAAAAAAATAGTGAATAGTCTGCATTAAGATAAAATAGATGACTAAATACCTGTTATGGTTTGTGATTTGTCATTTGCTGATAAACGAATCTTGTTAGAGATATCTGTATTTCATAAAAAATCGAACCATTTTATTTAAACAATATGTAATTAATCCTAATCTCCAATAATATGAAAAAAATGCTAACATTGACTAATAATGAAAAAATGCTACAATCTGGATAATAACAATCAGGATGATAAACATTAGTCTATGAATTTCAAAAATTATTTGTTTTAGTTATAATAATTAGAAGAATGGGGCAAAGAATTAATATTTGAAATCTTTCTACAGGAACTATATTTGATAATATGACTGGTAATATCACTAAACTCTTACAATTGAGTTTTAAAAAAGATGGTGGAACTACAACCATCTCTCTAAACGGTTAGAGTTAACTAATTAATTTTTCTTTTACAAATTATTTTGAATAATAGAGAGGTACTTAGTCATACAAAAATAACTTAAGGAAAATTTTATTTTTCGTTGTAAGTTAGCTTAAGTGGTATGAGTTGGGACATATATGTAGGGGAGGTCCAGAGAACAATTCCTAGTACATTTCTTCATCCATTAAAAAGTGGCTATTAACAAAGAGGGAAAAAATAATTTACTTAAGTCACTACTATTTATTAAAATTAATCATAATTTAATAAATGATAATAAAATATGTACAAAAAGTCATAATTTAATAAGATAATTAGGCACCTTGCAGAGGAGGAGACATGTCTTCGGTTCTGGTAGTGATCCGTGTGTAACTAAAAATGATATGGGTCATTGAGAACTTGAGACTTGGGTGCATGCATTATATAGATGATGCTCCAGCAAATGTTGGGAATAAGAAGATAGAAAACAATATGTGAGACAATGATTGAAGTAATAAGTGTGTGAGGCATGACAGTATAATGAATAAAGAAGTTTGGACCAAAACAAATTAGTTAATAAAAAAATAGAGTAGATATGCATTAAATGAATTGCATGACTGGCAAAGTACTTGTAACCGGCTGGACACTGTAGCGTGCGAGGGATACTGACCGGCATCATTATCACCTTTTCAATCTAATCTATCTCAACTTGTGAATTGCCTTCTGAGTTCAAAGCTGGTGTACAAATTGGTAAAGAACCTTCCACACATGTCATTAACATTGAATGCATTCACCTCATGCATTAAATGCACCTTCCTCATTCTCATTTAACTCATATTATTTGACAGCATGATCTAAGGGAAAGAAATACATTAATATACTACATGAGTACTTGCTTATTTACAATCTGTGGTATTTCAACAGTATCCACCATCACCTATCTATAGACCAGCATCATTATCACCTTTCAATCCAATATATCTCAACTTTTGAATTGCATTATCAGTTCAAAGCTGGTGCAGAAAATGGTAAAGAACCTTTCACACATGTCATTAGCATTGAATGCATTCACCTCATGCATTAAATGCACCTTCCTCATTATCATTCAACTGAAATAATTTCACAACACAATCTAAGGGAAAGCAATAGATTAGTACTATATGAGTAGATGCATATTTTCAATCTGTGTTATATCAACAGTATCCGCCAGCAAGAGGCTCATCTTCAAAAAATATTGTTGATATACATACACTCAAGAGCTATGGATTGAGTTCAGTTTTTGATTGATTGAGAATTTTGTAGATGTGTTGACCAAATGATGTAGATGATAATCTAAACATGATATATGTGGTCTAAACACTTTCAATAATATGTGCTCTTAAAAATTTTACACAAAGTTTTGGTGAAACTTGAAAGCACTAAATTAACTGTGCATACTATAAGTCATTGGTGACTATAAAATATCACCCACAAAATGAAGAAATATATGTCAGACTATAATTTCATTTATAATGAAAATGAAGCCAATCCTTAACCTTGATTAACAACAAAATGTTCAACATATCCCACGTCACAAAACTTGCTAAAAATTGAAATATGAACATATTGAGGATTGTCTATGGAAATCACTTAAAGTAGACTATTGTACACATTACTTAATAAAACAAACAAACAACCTTAGAATTCAAAAGTAAAAGGGACATAAGTAAGGACTATGGATTAAACCAGAACTAAAATTACACAACATAAACATCAACTGAGTAATTGGGAAAATCAGAATGCTCCCACAGTTCAATCCTGTGTACTCGACCGCTACTGCCATTCCTAATGTAATCAGTCCTATAGAAGTCGCAGCACCCTCCAGCTATCTCGCCAGTCATCCCACCATTGGTAGGCGCATTTTGATTTGCAATGTGTGGAGGATGCCATGTAATGTGCCATTGTGTAATTGATTCATCTGGAAGCTGAACATTTATCACTGGAGGAAGGTCAGCGAAATAGCTTTGTTGGATACAACTTGAAATAATCTACAAAAAAGCACTCAACAAAATTAATATAGACAAAATTAATAAAAGGAGTGCAAAATCTATAACCTCATTACACAAATCATAGATTCATTGTGATATATGTGTTCAGAAGTAATATTGGATTTCCATATCTTCTCCATCCATGGGGCTGGTTCAACTTCTTCATCAGACTCATCATCTGATGAATCATCAACATCATCATTGTCTTGTGGATTAACAATGATCAGATTTAAGGGCGGCAGCCTTCGAGGATCAATATTGTAATGAATCTCCCTGCTAAATGCGTCATATATTTGTATATAGAATTTACACTGGCCAGAATAGATAAAGTGCACCGTCATAGTTGTTTGAATTTCGTGAAGAAAGCGCAACCGAAAAAGACCAGCCCCAATTCTATAGTCGCCTTGGTTGTAATAGTAAGCGACGTTAAAGGTGTTACCAATTGGGTCTTCCAACTGAACAACATCATTGATTTCATTACCAAAATGTTGTTCAAACTGCCTGGGGACAACAAAATAGGTCTGTACATGTAACAAATAATGCCATGAATATCAGTTCAGGTCTAGAATGGTAAATTTATGAGGATGCATGAGAAAATTGACATATCAAAACTATGATACCGTTTCGGGATAAAAAGATTTGATGAAAATTCTTGGATTGGTGTGGGGATTTCGCAGACGAAGAGCATACATTGCTTCCAAAGTACAATGTCAAGCTGAAAAACTGACATCAACAATCAGTGGTAGTACATAGGTAAAACAAAATTATAAAGAAAGTGACAACATAAAATTTTAAACAATCACATATAACTCTATACAAAACCAGTTCAAGAGAGAATAGAAGGACCATGCATATGGAATTATTGAACATGGTGATAAGTTGTATGCAATGGTAAAAACTTATGTGCATGGAAATTAAAGGAGTGGTGACATACTTGATACATTGAATGTGGAAAAGGATTCAGATTTCCAGTTTATTAAAATCACAGGTTAGGTTGGTGACATGGCATGAGGGTGGAAGAATAGTCTTGATTACTTCATATGGAAAAGAATGAAACTATGCTCTCTCAACTTGTGTATCGTTTACTGATGAAATTAGAAATAGAAGTAGAACAATGAAAACATAACAATGAAAGCAATGATTAGAGGAACCAGAACAATATTAGGAAAGCATGAGGAATACATTTGAAGTTGTCTAAACCCCTAAAAACATACAACATTCTCTTACTACGAAAAAATTAAAATAACAAACAACACAAATATCTCACTTATAGAGCAACCTTATTCTGCCCTGCCATATATCTATCCCTCCAAAACCTCTCCAAAAAGAGTTGACAGACAGAGAAATTGTACCAATTCATACTACTGAATTTAAACTAAGAGGATATAGAAAAGCAACATATCACAGGGTCTCATGCATGTGGGGGACGAACACTCCAACAACATGTATGGTAAAAGTTTATACAATCACACTGATCATCAGATTTTATTGCGTGTAATTTGTTGAAGGATTACATAGAAGTATTATGATGAACTGTGCAAACATGTTTATGGCTAAAAAAAAAATGCCAAAACTAATGAGAACACTGGCAATAAATGAATGACTAAAATAAATTATGTAGCATTGAAGATCTATCTATATCAGGCTTCAAATTGAATTTCAGATCAAAATAAAGAAGTAAAATGAACAGTACATGTGGACACAGAGTACGGGGAGTTTCAAGGTTGAAGAAGAAACAGGGAGAACCTTCAAAAAATATAGTTCTATTCAGAGTATTTGACAAAAACTTACCTAAGATGATCGAATGAGGAAAAGGTGTGATTCTGAATATGAAACGTTGAGCCTGATCAATGGCTTCTCATGAATGCGTGTCATATTTTCACTACTGAAAGACCTTTTTATTATTAAAAAATTTGGTATAAGTTGAAAAAATCAATAACAGTAATCAGTTTTTATTTGGCAAACTTAGGAAAAGAATATTAACCCAAATTAGAGATATATTTTAAAATACTTGATGAAGAGTAATTGATTTGCTATAAATTATTTAATTTAATATTTAGTCAATCCAAGCTAATTTGTAAATAGTAGCTTTTAAATTCACATCAAAGTCGACACCTTAAAAAAAATTTAATCTTTTATCAAATCAAATTAAATAAGTAAAAATCAGGTAGAACTTGTTTTTATTTATATATATTTTAACGTGAAGTCACCCTTAAGGGAATTATTTAAATCTGAGATAAACTACACCAAAGAGTAAGGAATGAATTTTTTTTAGTAATATATCTACTTTCATGGTACTCTAAAATATTTTCCACCTTCAAGATAACACAAAATAACATAATCTTCATTACATAGAGATAAGAGGAAACCAATCATACAACAACACAACAATACAGGGACTCTTGCTAGTCTACTTGATTACATGTTAAAGAACAAAAAAAAAACATGATGAACTTGAAGAACATATTGTTGTGGGTTCACAAAATACACTAAGAAGAGTCCTAGTAAATTAAACATGACATAATATTAAAATAGACATCAACTAAAGGAACAAAGGATCTCATGCAGAGAGATCAAAAACTTCCCACACCTCTATCTCATCAGAATTCTCAACAGATTTAACCTCAATTTCCTCCTCCACTATGGTTAAATCAATAAACTCTTTAGATGTAACTTCAATGTTCTTCTCCATCTTGGTTATGTCAGTAGCATCAACTGATTGTGAGATAGTACCAAGTTGAGTGGGTGAAATTTCAAGGTCTTCATTATCATGTGTAAGATCAATAATTTCAGCAGATTTCAGCTTTTGATCAATATCATTTTCAGTTTTGATCTTTGCAGCAAGCTTTATAGTAGTCTTAGTGGAAACTGGACTCTTCCTCACTGCAACATCAATCTCAGCCTTCCTAGAACAGTTGACATAAATTTTCACTCCAGAGGCTTGAGGTGAAGCACTGATTCCATACTTTTCATCAATTCTCTTTTGCAAAGCAGCATCAATAGCATCAAGATCATCACCAAGCTTATAAGCAAATGTATCAAATTCTGGTTCAAGCCTCCTCTTCAAAGAACGATGGCTAGAAGTAGTGGCTGAATTCTGTCCAATAATTGCTGATGGATTTTCAACCACTTTATGCATGACAGAAGCATCCTTAGACTTTAAATATCCAACATCTTTTTCTTGAACTTTGATATTGACATCCACATTCTCTAATTGACTAAATGGCGGAGCAAACTTCGCCTAATGTGAGGGAATAAAAGAATTAGTAGACAAATATATAAAATACCAAAACATATTATTGGTACTTAATGTAGGCATTTATTATACCTTCAAGGGGGTGGTGAATAACTTCTCAGAAGTGAACTTTTTAATTATTTGCCCATCATCATATATATTGAGCACCTCATATATTTCTTTACGATTGTAAGTCATCCCAAAACCAACACGAATTTTGAATAATAGGTCTTTCCCAACCAATTTATCCTCAAGTTGAGCCAGGATACCCCAAAGAGGATTTGGCCTTAAAAAGAGAATAGAAAGTTCATTATATAAACTAGCAGATATAAGGTCATTGAAAATATGTTTGACATGAAGACATAACTTAAAATGTAATAACCTCTTGTGACTTCATTACTTCTTCACATGGTATGTTGATAAGCTTCATAGCCTCATGATGATTGAGAACAAACACAGTACTATCAAGTCCATCATCCACTTCAACTTTGAATGAATACCTATTAATAACAACATACAATATTATGAATTAAAATTACTCATGCCTAATGTAAGTAATATCAGTTAGTTTATAAGAGTTTACACTATCAAAAGATAAAAAAAAATTCAGATGATGCAGTGGCAATTGCTGACCTATGAATAAATTTTTCAATTCTTCGAAAGCACCTGTTACATCTAAAAAAACCATCACCACGTTCTAGTTCAGTATAGCAGCGGCAGGATGGATAGTACCATGGAGTATCCTTCAGCAAACTCACAATGCAAGCATGGACAACACATGTACCCTTCTGAAATTGAGATCAATCAATTTCTTTTTACATATCAATAGAAAGAAAATTTGAAACACATTATACCAACATGGATTTACCTCTTTGCTTAGGAGAATTTGAGGGATTGTCTTCTTGGGATGGAAGTCAAGCATATCAGCATAAATAGTCACATTATCATCAACTTTGGTAATATACTCCACAGGTAATTTCAAGTCAATACCATCAAATCTACATATAAAAAAGATTCAGCATGGGTAGACACTCCATAATTATATCTCAAAGAACAAAATATTTAAGTCACTAAGTGATATATGTATAAGGTAAAATAATACAGTACCTAGCTAAGAGCACATTTTCTTCTTGAAAATTGTGATTGATAAGGATCTTGGTCACATAAGGAACACCATGTATACGAACCTCACCTACAAATGATCTTTACATTGTCAGAAATAAGAATGGTAAGATTAGCAAACAAAATAAGATTAGAAAAATTGATTACCATTATTACTACTGACTTCAACACAACGAAGGCCAAGAACAGGTCTAGTAACCCAATAAAAACATAGATACTCAGTAAGATTGTCAACTATATCACCAACCAATACACAAGTAGTCATGCCACTATATAAACAAAAAAGGATGACATCAATCCAAAGACTGAAATATGTTATAAAGAGAAAATATTTATAAATAGGGCTTTACTGTAAAAGAACATACGTTTTGTCCAGTAGTTGAACCTCCATTGTTTTGTATATCCTTTTGTCCTTAATCAGAAGTTTTTCAGAGGAAGCAGCAGTTAAAATGCCAATGACATCTAGAGATGGCAAATGTGAGACAGTAAAATAGCACTGTTAGTACACACTGATAAATAGAAAGATGAATTAGGGAAATAGAAACTTGTAAGGTAATTTGAAGAATTACCAACTAAATATCCAAAGGTATTTCCATAGTTTTTGATATGATCCATGTGGAAAAAATCCCATCCATTCAGAGGAATATCATGATCCACAACAGGAAATATTTTGGTGTATGATTGGAAGAATAGCCTGTAAACACAATTTGTGTAACGTTTGGCGCCAAGGTTATCAAGTATCCTAAAGAAAGATATTTGGTACACCCTTCCTTCAAAAATCTTAGGGAGGCCAGTGACAGACTTGCAAACAGACGCTTCAAATTTCACACCCTGAAATTTATTTTGAGTTAGAAAGATGGAAATCAGTTAGTAAATTTTGTGAAATTAAATAGAATAGTGTTGTTTCTTATCAGGTCAATTAAGATAAGTGATAACTTGTTTTGAAGTAGATAAGTGATAACTTGTTTTGAAAGTAGATAAGTGATAGATTAAAAGAGTATATTAGGGAGAAAATGTCTTTCAAAATACAGATTTCACATAACAATTTTTTTCATAACATATTAGGTGTTAAATTTGAGTGATAATTATATGAAGCTTCATTTTACCTCTTGATCAATGAGAACCATGTCCATTCCTGAAGAAGACAGAGGGAGCATATGTTCAGGGACATTCCAAAGGGATATCACGCGAGCTCTGAACTTCCATGGATAAATTTTGTTTGAAGTTGGATGAACTTTGCCAACGTTTAAGAGAGCAGCTTGGTTCATGGTTTTTGACTGGGAGTGGAATTTCTTTCACAAAAGTTTCGCTTATAGAAACGGTGGTGGGGTTATGCTTTGCCATTCCTTATATAGACCAATGAATCTAATATTTTATTCATAATTTTTCACCTAAAGTACAAAGTAGCCATGCTCTCGGTACACAAAAATTCATGGAAACGGTGATAGAAGTGACAAACCATTATGAACAAAATCTTAGAATCCAAAAAGATTTTGTGTACATCTGTTAAGTAAGGGCTAAAAAGATGGTGATATAAAAAAGATTTGACAACTAATCTCAACCACTAACTGTTTCATATTTGAAAATGCAATCAGTCATACAGATTTTTATTTTATCACTTCTGAAATTGATCTAGTTAATAGATTTGGCCACTAAATATTAAGTTCTCTAATTTCTTTACGGTGGTATGAGGAAAGTTTGGAAATCAATGGAAAAAAAATGTATAAAATAATTACAAAATTGAATACAAAAATTTATGCACGGTTGTACGCAAACTTCTTAATTATAGTATAAACGCAATGTGAATAACCACTATAATGGTTGAAATCTAATGAAGGTATATATTCAACTACATTACTTAACCAACAATTTTAGTACATACCAATTGAGGTGTTTCTTAATACGTTAATGAATATTGTAATATTAGACTTAAAGGGAGCATGTGTAACTCTCTATCCAATTTCACAGTCAATAATGTTAGATTTTATTTCGTCTGTGTACAATTTCCAGAAAATAATTGGTCATATACACATAATTTGGTGAAAAAATAAAATATCAAATTTAATATGATATTATTTATCTTTTTGATGTCCCACCACAAATGAATTTGAGTGAGATAATAAAAATTTATACTTTGATGTAAGTAAATACACTCCAAAATTTGAGGTAACTTTTTACTTTTGTAAAGTACAATGATTAAAAAAGTGAACAGTGCATAGTACTAACTCTAATTGATTTGTGAAAGCCATGTACTATCAAAGTAAACAGTTTGGGTCTAGTGTCTACTAAAATATCAAATAGTTGTTGAAGTGTTGGAAATCCTTACGTAATTTCAGAGTTGATTCAATGAATTGTTTGCAAAAAATTACCTTCATTTACAATAAATTAGTTTACTACCTCCATATCAATTTATATATCACTTTAATTTAACTATGGAGGATTAAGAAGAAAAAAAGACTAATATCAAATTTGTAACAAATTTAATTGATTTACCTTTAATATTAAATATGAGAGCAAGATTTGAAAAAAATATTAAATCCTTATCTGGTATTATAAAGTTATCTGTATCTTGGGAGTAAGCTAACTAACAAAAAGTGATTTCTATTTGAAAAACAGAGAGAGTATTATATGTATTCCAAATTTGATCATTTAAGATGATTAAATCAAAAAGGCTATTAATTGTGTTCTTGTAATTAAGGGAAAAACATATATATTATCAACCTAGACTAAACCTACACACACTGATAATCTACACACACTCTGATGATTAGAGTAAAAATCATTATTATATGAACTCATATTAAGATTAAATTACTGATTTAATTTCAAATAAGTATAAGTATGGTGGGCCTTGGTCTCTACCCTGTCAATATTGTAAATATGTGATTTACACCTTTTTAGGGATATTTCCATAACAATCAGTGATCAAGAAAGATTTAATGAGGAAATAAAGGGTGTGGCATATCTACCTTGTCAAAAAGATTATTGACTCTTAATCAGCATGTGAAAAACGCAGGCAGCATTTGTACATAAATAATCCAACCCAAAATATAGGATGAGGTTGCATGCAGCGAAGATCAAGCAGTAAATGATCACCAACACGAAAAACATCATGTAAACAATCAGATAGGAGAAGTAAACCATGGAACCATGACAAATAGAACATAGGCATCGACTATGAATTTCAACAAATGTGAAGCAGCAGCAAAACTTGGTGTTAGACAAATGATGAAATGGGTGGACTAAGATCAATTGATTGAATTGGGTGGAATAGGTTAATGGAGTGGATTGAGATTCGGTGTAGTGAAGCCAAGTTCTAGAGAAAGCTGGGAGATCAATTCTAAATGCAGGAGAATGAGGAATTGGGTAATGGCAAATAGCAAGATCGAAAACAAAATCAAGTTAAAATATGGCATCAACCAATGGGACACAGGTTCTGGAAACATCAGTTCAATGGAATTGGGTCAAGTCTGTAGTTATGATGGGCCTGTGGTTTGAAAATAGATTACAGCCTTTGTAAATAGAAAAAAATACTATTTTTTTTAAAACAAAGGTCGGAGTGTCCCACAAAAAAAACTTGTAAAGAAGCTTTCAATGAATGCCTAGATGGTAGGAATTTTGCAATTACACACTGTAGGACCAAGGGGTATTGTCTCATATTTCTAGCGTTTTCTACTCATGGTTAAATGAGAACCATGCCGTAGAATTATTTTTTAATACTACAAATAAAAAAGCTTCAACTACATTAAGTTAAATCAAATGACTATAAAATTATTGAGGTGTTATATTTGTAACTTAATGGTCACATGAAGAATATAAAATTACTGTGCAACAGACATGGTACTGGAAAATCATCATAAGAAACATCAAATAAATATTTTTCTGAACCAACATCAGTCTAAGACATGACATGAAGTACATAATCCTACTACATGGATTTAAATATTACACTTTTAGAACTACATAAACATAATACATGATCCATGGACATCTCAAATATCAGGGTAGAATAAACAAAGTGTTTGAGGTCTTCTCAACAGTTTTGAATACAAAATAGATCTTCATATCTGATATATATCAACTACCAACATCAAAATAACTCTAAAGATGTCCAAATAGATTAATAAGCACGTTTACTCCTCAGTCTTGACATGGATCAGTTTCTTCTTTTTTGCAGGGTTGGAAACAATTGCACCATTACTCTCAGGGTTGGAATCTACTGAAGCATCTACTGAACAAACTGGAGGACTTTTGAACGGGGACAGGTCATCAAGAGAGGCAGTACTGTCAGGGACTGCAGATATTGCAGAAGAGCACCCAATAGATCCATCGGTAAATACAGAATTTGGGTCTTCAGATGAGGATTTGGCACAGAATGTATCAGCAATTAGCTGCAGAAATCATTAAAAGAAACTATTATTATGTATGTGTAAATAAAACACTGAAGTTAATATCTTTGCCCAACAATATAAGTTATTATATTAGTAAAATAAATAATTTAGTTTAGTTGGAGTTTGAATATTTCCCTCATCCTTGAAGAGCTCAATTATGGCCTTATCCTCACAGATCTTCTTAACTTTGTATGAATCATCAAATTTCATTCCATGATCCATTGACTTCTCAACTTTGAAAAGGAATTCCCGCCCAATGAGAGCTTTGATTTCATCAGGGTAATCATCCACACACTTGGCCTGCATATTGATCAACACAAAAACATATCATCATTTAATTACATGAAAGGTTGTGCTGCAAATGATTCATATAAGCAAAAACTAACCTTGGCAAATATAACTAACTCTCTGCAGCTCTTCTTTATAATGTTCTCACAGTCACCATCAAAGATTACAAAGGTAGCAACCTCATCACCATCATAAACATCAACCTTCAGTCGAAACCTAAACAGAAACAGTAAAAATTTATCATTATTACAAATGGAAAAAAACTAATCAAGCTGAGAATTTTGTATGAATAAATACAAACCTAGGAGTAACATCAATGACATGAGTGGAGCACGCAGCACAGAAATAAAGACCATCCTCAACCGTCACAGACCTACGGCAGCGGCAAGCAGTGTACTACCACTTTTCTCCATCAACTAATTTTGTAATATGCCCTAGGACTACAAATAAACCCTCCTACATTTAAAGTAAAGATGATTAAAGATAATCTATAGCAAAATGCAAGACAAAGTACATGCAATAATTATTGAAATACCTCAGCTGTGTCATGAAGCTCAACAATACTCTTCCTAGGAAACATTGTAATGAACTCTTCATTAGCAGGAATATGTTGAAATACACCACCAATTTGTCCAATAGGCAGGTCATCATCAATCCCATGCAATGCCAAACTTCACAACAAAAATATTATTTAAATTAGCTGACAACTATATTTGAAATTGAGTGCATAAATTTATATCCTCAGCATCTAAATGAGACTACCCATCACGAAATGCAGCAACTTCTGGAATCTCAGCATTCCACAGTAACTTGGTAGCTAGCCTGCATAACATTCTGGATACCAACTTCTCCTAAAAATTGGTAAATACAGAATTAATATTAATAAGTCTCACAATTAATAAGTATTACAGCAAATAAAAACAGCAAAATAGAGAGAGGTAATAATATAAGATGGAATAAAGGTGTATACCTTTGTATGTTTTAATCTTGGCAAACTGAACAACAATAATTCCAAGCCCAACACCAGCAGCAGCTAGAAAACCTTTCACAACATCAACATAGTTTCCAAATAAAGCCAGCTTTATTTTCCCCCTGATACAAAATGGAAAAAAGGGACACATTAAAATATGATATATGATAATAATGATTATTAGTTCAATGCAACGTTAAGAAAAACACAATAACATACTTGTGGTCAATGATTTCCAACACAATCTTTCTAGTAACATTTCCAGACTTTGAGAATTGTTGCTCATTAGAAACTGCTGAAACCAATCCAATGAAATCTAGCACAAATAATAAACATAACAACTATAAAAAACTTTCACAAATAGATACATATACTACAAAATACACAGATAAACAAATCAAGACAATAACTGTAACAAAGAACAACAATAAAAGAAAGAATTACCTATCAAGAAGTCAGACTCTCCCAGGGTAGCCTGAATTTCTGATGTGTCCTTCAAAGTTAATCTCATCCTAGGAATGCTATCACACTGGTCTATTTGGACCTTTGTTTTGCTATTGAACATGATTCTGTACTCATGTTCAGCAGCACGATATGAACCATTGTTGTCCACAACAATGAAATATGTAATCTGGTACACATTGCCTTCAACAATATCCCTTACGAATTTGCTCATCATATACTTCTTAATATTTACCTCTATTTTAGAACCCTAAACAATAAGCAAGAATTTTTTTATCATTATGCATAAATAATGTAATAAAGAAATTGTTACTGATACAGGTAAAAAAACACAAAAGAGTTTATTACCTCAGAATCAATAAGCACAAGTTGCAGAGCATATGGTTTGGCAAGATCAGAGGTAGGAGCCATCTCCCATTTCCTTATGACCCTAGCTCTGATTTTCCATGTTTCTCTACCGGGGCATAAGCTCCGAATTGAACTCATGTATCCAGTCATGGAAAAGGATAAATGAAAAAGGTCAGTGAAATCAGTGTGAGAAGAGGAGTTGCAAATTGCAAAGACAAGTAATTTGAAGATGCAGAAATTGGGAAAGAGTAATGAGATGAAAGGCAGTTCAGGCAATGGGGTATTTATAGCCAGGATTTGAACAATCAATTTTTGAATTTTGGAAGTTTTCTTTACAGATTTACACATGAAAAGATTGACAACCGAGCATACATTATAAAACGATTCGTACCCGGTTTTGAAGGAGGAAGAAGGACGACTGAACAGTGAAAGGTTTGAGGTGTCAAGTCGTGACTGGTTCGAAGCTACACCGCTGTGAACAAATCTTCCGCCAACTCTACCGCCGACGCCGAAAGAAACCCCTATTCAGATCAATTGGAAAAGATGAATGGGATGAGTTGATGAGATGTGGGTAGAAAGATGATCCAATACATTGAATCACAGCTGTGGTTCAAGATTCAAGCACAAAAATTGAATTTATGAAAGAGAAATAAAGAAAGCTGAGAGTGATGACGGCAGTACGGCGAGGTGGGTAAAGGAGGCTGTGAGAGGGGCTACCATTCTAGGGTTCGTCATTGAGGAGGAGAAAGCTGAGTGATTGAAGAACGGCTTCAAAAAAATAAATTGAAAGAAAATGAGAGAGCCACGTGTCAGAAGGCAATTGGAGGTCTTTTATGAATAGTAACTGAGGAATAAGAAGTAGTATATATATATATATATATTCAGGAACCTAGACCACATGTCTCCTTTCTTAGAAAACAAAGATCACTCACAGTTAGGCAATAGGTTTTCTCATGGCATAACTATGTGAGGGAGAAACCGCACACTAAAATTAAATGGTACTTTACAGTTTTCATATATCTCACTACAACATTTTTTTTGTTTTTCGCAAAAGTTCAAAAGTGTAGCTGTTAAAAAATACTTTTCGAATCTTTCAAGATTCAATTGTAGTATAATATAGGGTTTTTATCGTATTCATTGGAAATTTCTAGTACAAATGCAGTTCTATAGTAAAATTACTCAAGCAATGGATTTCCGAAAGGTTAATGATTGTTTCGGTAGCCAAAGCATGTGCAAATTAAACAAAGTAAGAATCAAAACGACTGGATATCAAGATGAGAAAACTGTTGTACTCAGAGTTCACCTTTTATCTACTTAGTTCCCTATGATTCTATATGAAAATTCATTCCTACCCATGATTCATCTACACCATTTCTACCCTACTTTTTTTATTCCTCACATGAGTGGATACTTATAACTCACTTTCTAGACTGTGCGAGACCTCTCGCCACAAAAAAGGTCCCGTCCCGTGGCATCCAAGGGTGGCTCAACCATCCAAGCTAAGGGCGAGTGCAAATTACGAGACTTAACCAGCACTAGAAGGGTAGAAAATGACCACCATAGGGCGGGTAAATGAATGTAAGGCAGCTGGGCTGATGATAGCGAGGCCCAACTAGCACAATTAGCTTAGTCATTAGGGTTGCTATGTACTCCCCCTATAAAAGGGAACTCTTGTACCTTGAAAAAGGATTTTTAACATTTATTACGAAAGGATCTAGGTCATTACCACTCTCTACTTCCGCTAGGGCTCGGGGCCTATCACCGTTATCATTGTTCATTCCGAAACAATTGGCACCGTCAGTAGGGACCGATATAACGACTCCCAGATCACGTGTTTTGACAATGTTCACTTGATCTTGATGAATTTTTGTCATGGAGACAAGACGTAGACGACTTAGAGTTTCACTGGAGGGCCGATGTGTTTCGCGCCTCGATGTCAGATCTAACAGGATCTTGTGGCCGGCGTGCAGCGGGGTTCGATTCCAGCATATCCGAGCCATTTTGGTCCAGATCCGCGGGTTCAAAAACCGCACGGACCACCACCATCGCCTCCACCTCTTTCACCACCATGTTCACTGCCTCAAGCCAATTCTCCTCCACCGCCACCACCGCCGCTGGTGGTGACTCAGGACGATTGGGCCAGGATGATGCACAACAATGACAACCTATTTTAGTATCTAATTTTATTTTATCAAATTAAATAATTCATCAAATTAAATAATTTAATGTTAAAATAATTCATCAAATTAAATCCTTTAATGTTAAAATACTTGATTTTTTATCCTTCATCTCTCTAGTTATTTTTTTTTTTTAAGGGAAATGCTCACTCTATTATAACATCAAAGGACGAGTCTTCAAAATAAGCATAACTCAACTAGTGAAAGTACATCCCGCCACATATTTGAAGGGAAGCTAATTTCTAGAGAAGCAAGAGTGTGAGCCACACTGTTTTCTTGTCTCTTGACATGTAGGAAATCTATTACTTGGAAATCTTAATTAAGGAGCTTGCAATCATGGATTGCATGAGCAACTTCAGGTGGACAATTGAGAGATTTCATCGTTGTGGCTTCAAGTTCGAAATCAGACTTGAAGACTACACTACCCATTTGCACACTCCGCACCATTACAAGGCTGCACTGCAATACCATCACCTCAGCCGCCAAAGGATCAAGTATAGGAGTTTGAAACTTGGTTGCCGCTAACAGAGGTTCAGTATTAAAGGATCGCACAATCAATCCAAACCTGATCGAGTTTGAGCCAGACCACCCAACGTCTATGTTAATCTTTATTCGCCCTTGTGTTGGAGCTTGCCATCTGACCAGTTGGGTTGCTGTTCGTGGTGCCTCTTCTAATTTATGTTGAATGTGAGACCATTTCACAAGTAGGCTTATTGCTAACAACATGGCTGTTGTTGGATCATCTAATAACACCATCATTCCTAGCTCTCCAAATGGCCCAAAGTCCCTGCATAGTCAGTGCACAATGTTCTCCATCCCATGAAGCAAAAACTCCAGCAAGCTATGGTGTGACCTACTCCTCCTGAACGTACCCTGTGTATTTTCCCAATGGGTATGAAAACCAAGTTGCAGCGAAAAAAATAAGCGCTCTTAGGATTCTTAAGTCTGTTGGCTGCAATGAACGCACTTGTGATGCACTTTTATGCCACGTCTAACCATATTCTCAGTGCCAGGAAGTATATTTTGATTTGTTCTGTAAGTAATGTGCTTCACCTTATTTGGAACCTTGGCAGTCCAAAGTTCTTCCAAGGAAAAGAGATATGTGAAGAGTTTCCTACATAATACATTTCTCTTACCTCTTGCATGAGGTAGTATGCAGACTTAACACTATAGACTCCATTCTTACTCCGACTCCAGTAAAACTTATCATCTATGTTGATGAACAACCTTGATAGCTTGGGCCTCATAAACTCAAAAACACTGGTCAATCTTCCGCACGTCCCAACCTTTCCTATCTATAAGTGCGTCAACTTTAAAATCTTGAAAGCTTTGGTATGAAGGGGATTTGATTCAGCCATCCCCGCACTTGGCAGCCACGAACCCTGCAAATATCAATGCTTTTCCCATCCCCTACGACCTCCAACGAACAAGTTAAAATTTGACACGTGGGTTTCGCGTGGATCGTAGAAGAATGATTGGAGAAATTTGACACGTCGACTTCAACGTGGAGTTCAATGTTGTTATTGTGTGTGTTGTGTGTGTGGGTGTGTGGATAATAATATTATCACTTTACCATTTTCAATTTGATGAGGAAAAAGGAAAGCCCATAAAGTGAGAATATGATTTTTTTTCTATATCCACGATTACCGCTTGATGCTCTTTCTAAATTGATTTTTTTATTTAAAAAAAAAAGAAAAAGAAGAGAAAGAAAAATAATGAATATGATACAATGATACATGATGTACGTGATTAGAAGTGAGAGAAAAAAAGTACCATGTGTGCTTTTACGAATAAGTGGTCTATACTCGGTTGATCTTGGCTTTCACCGAATGTGCTTTGATACGGATTGTTTCTAATTGTTTGAAGTTCGGAATTGTCCTAAAATTGCTAGGGTAGTTCTTATTTTTCTTTTGTTATTTGAGATGATCGCGAGCTTCAGCGTTGATAACTATTTAGATAGACTTTTTTTTAGTTTGAGTTGTTTTAGGCTCCTCTAGGAGCTATCTTTTTAATTTATCTATATGTATCTACTTATGCACAAGCTCTTCTTCTTAATGAATTATTTAGTTTGAAAAAAATTATAATAGGTAAAATGAATATTTCATAATCTTTGTGTGTTTTTAGATTTCCATTGAATTCAATGTGGTTCCACAATATCACTTAAAAAACAAAGATCCACGTTGAACTCGACATGACAAAATTATGCTTTTGATATCAAATTTAAACTTAACGTCACAAATTCTAGTTTCACCACTAATATATTAGAATATGTAAAATTACGGTAGTGTTTGCACCAACATCAAACCAAACATAAATTTAATAACGATTGGATATTTTTTTAAAAAATTCACTTTAGCCAAGTATGGCTCGCTTCAAGGAAATAGAGGCTGAGAGAAATTAATTTTCAAGTGTAGTAACTCGCTTAAGCGAGCAAGGTACCCATCAATGATGAAATGTCCCACCTAAGGGAGCTTTCACCCGCTTAAAAGAGATATGGCAATCATAACTCATTTAAAAGACTAAAACAAAATGAGAAAAATGGATCATTTTGGAACTTCTTGACTCTTCCAAACCAAAAACACTTCGAGCTTGATCTTGGGCACTTTGAGGAACTGGATTCATTTTTGAGACATTAGGAATTCTTCAATTTTTCTTAGTTTTCTCCTATATTCACTGTAAAGCTCTGGGAGAATGTTCGGAGCGCGGATTCCATCCATGGCAGATTCATGGCAAGACTGTGGGCTATCGAGGTGGTTCAAATTCGGAAGAACACTTTTCCTTTTGCGTTGGCTCTTATCTATAACACTAACAATTTTTCCGTTTCTGCACAATCATGATAATTCCTATAAAGCTCAACCTCATCTAGGTTATTTCACACTCACTCATTCTCTAATCACACACACTCACTACTCATTCTCTAATCACACAATGCTCTATCGCCTAAACCCTTTCTCGATCTCCTCCTGTTCTTGCCAATAGATCCTCACGTCGCCGCCAATGTCGTCGCTGCCGTTGCCGCCTATGCCGCCGCCGATCTTGCCTATGTCGATGGTGCCTATGTCGCCGTCTTCGCTACCGTCTATGCCGTTTATGATTCCAATTCCGATCTTGAGAGCATCGTTACCGAAGGAGATTACCTTGTCCGGGAAAATGTCTGAAGCGCGGAGTCCATCCATGCCAGGTCCATGGCGGGATTGGGCTTTCTCGCATAGCATATCCAGGTGGTTTCAATTCAGAGGAACAATTTTCTGACAGTGATGTCGCAGGCGCGTATCGACGCGTTCGAGATCTACGCGCGTACCACTACGCGGACACGTGAAGGAGATGCGAACGTGGAGCATGCATGGTTCGGTGCTACCCACATGGATGAGTTCTTGGGCATCATTAAGCACAGTTTCGGGCAAGAGCAACTCCATGGCCATGGCTTGCGTCTCTCTCCAGAGGATTGTTCTGTCCTATGGCACGTGCCGATTTTATTTTTTCATAACATTATTATTATTGTTTTAGGTCATGTTTGTTTCAGTTTTTTAAAATCATTTTTAATTAAAAATAATTCTTTTAATATTTTAAGATCTTTTTTAATTTCAAAAAAAAATCTTGTTTTAGCTTTTAAAAATTATTAATTTTAAAAGTTGAAATATATCATTTAGGAAACTAATTTGTTTTAAATAAATGATTATAATAGATAAGAGATGTAAAAAAGGTGATTTTAATTAGGGATAATAAACACAAATCAAATTTTTTAAAAAATAACTTTTTTGTTAACTCTCTAAAAGGTAATTTCTTAACTTCATTCTCCGAACATTCTCCAATACTGTAGGCACGTGCCAAAGTATAGGAGAATCCTCTGGAGAGAGACGCAGGCCATGGCCATGGAGTTGCTCTTGCCCGAAACCGTGTCGAACAATGTCCATGATCTCATCCATGTCGATAGCACCGTACCATGCATGCTCCACGTTCGCATCACCGTCACGCGTACGCGCGGTGGCATTTGCATAAATCTCGAACGCGTCGATACGCGCCTGCGACATCACCGTCGGAAAATTGTTCCTTTGAATTGAAACCACCTGGATATGCTTTGCGAGAAAGCCCAGTCCCGCCATGAATCTGGCATGGATGGACTCCGCGCTTCGGACATTCTCTCGGACAAGGTAGTCTCCTTCGGTAACGATTCTCTCGAGATCGGAATCGGAATCATAAATGGCATAGCCAGAAGCAACAGCGGCGACATAGGATGCATCGACATGGGCAGGATCGGTTGCGGCAACGGCAAC
This sequence comes from Lotus japonicus, assembly GCF_012489685.1. Lineage (NCBI taxonomy): Eukaryota > Viridiplantae > Streptophyta > Magnoliopsida > Fabales > Fabaceae > Lotus > Lotus japonicus. The sequence continues at coordinate 31,927,687 of NC_080041.1, forward strand.
GACGACATTGGCGGCGGCGGCGTGAGGATCCATCGGCAGGAACGAGAGGAAAACGAGAAAATGTTTAGGCGAAATAGGATTGTGTGATTAGAGAATGAGTGAGTGTGTGTGATTAGAGAATGAGTGAGTGTGAAATGACCTAGATGAGGTTGAGTTTTATAGGGGTTATCATGATTGTGCAGAAAAGGAAAAATGGCTGGCGTTTTAGATAAGAGCCAACGCAAAAGTGATTTCACGTGTACGAACGAGTTAAAATTTGACACGTGGATTTCACGTGGATCGAAGAAGAATGATTGGAGAAATTTGACACGTCAGCTTCAACGTGTGTTCAATGTTGTTATTGTGTGTGTGGGTGTGTGGATAATAATATTCTCACTTTACCATTTTCAATTTGATGAGGAAAAAGGAAAGCCCATGAAGTGAGAATATGATTTTTTTTTTATATCCACGATTACCGCTTGATGCTCTTTCTAAATTGATTTTTTTTCATTTAAAAAAAAAGAAAAAGAAGAGAAAGAAAAATAATGAATATGATACAATGATACATGATGTAACGTGATTATAAGTGAGAGAAAAAAAGTACCATGTGTGCTTTTACGAATAAGTGGTCTATACTCGGTTGATCTTGGCTTTCGCTGAATGTGCTTTGGTACAGTTTGTTTGTAATTGTTTGAAGTTCGGAATTGTCCTTCCATGCTAGGGTAGTTCTTATTTTACTTTTGTTATTTGAGATTATCGTGAGCTTTTGCGTTGATAACTATTTAGATAGACTTTTTTTTTAGTTTGAGTTGTTTTAGGCTCCTCTAGGAGCTATCTTTTTAATTTATCTATATGTATCCACTTATGCACCAAGCTCTTCTTCTTAATGAATTATTTAGTTTGAACAAAAAATATAATAGTTACAATGAATATTTCATAATCTTCGTGTGTTTTTAGATTTCCATTGAAATCAACGTGGTTCCACAATATCACTTAAAAAAACAAAGATCCACGTTGAACTCGACATGACAAAATTATGCTTTTCATATCAAATTTAAACTCAACGTGACAAATTCTAGTTTCACCACTAATATATTAGAATACGTTAAATTACGATAGTGTTTGCACCAACATTGTTGGGAGATTTTTCTACACTAATACTACTTTTAAAATCCTCAAGACTCAATTGTAGTATAGCATAGAGTTTTGTCGTATCCACAGGGAATTGGTAATACTATGCCGTTCAATAGTTTTTGTAACTTAAGTAATGAGGTTTCATAAGGTTTTGAGAGGATTTTTATAACAAACTGAAAATAAAAACAAGGAAAACAAATATAGAAAACAACAAGGCAGAGAAACTGCTGGGCTTAGATTTCATTGATTAACCTTTATATATCCTACTGATTCAAATACATATCATGTTTATGCATATGATTCATCTACACCAGTTCAACCCTACGTCATCGATGTCTCGCATGGGTGGATAGCAATAACTCTCTAATCTTAAACATTGATGTCTCACATGATTAAGAAAGAAAGTTATATTGAAGTTTAGATGTTCAATGACTAACAAACCTAACTCTATGTCTAGCAATTAGGATTATTAGGTGATTTACTCTATTTCAGACTCAAAACGATATAGCTCTCGCTCTCACGTCGAATCAAGCAATATGTTTTAGGTGCGCAAACTAAAACAGAACATGAAAATCAAGAGAAAATCACTAAATCATAAACAAAGGAACATGATAGTATATAAACTGAATCAAATAGAACACATTGAGATTTATCAACTACATCTAACCCCAACAAGAGAGATTAGTTATCCATTTCCATGGATAACTTTACAAACATGGAAAAGAAACGAGAAGAACCGAAGACTCCGCGATGTCTCACCGTCGAATCTGGCACCCAAGCCTCCTCTCCAAGTTCTCCTAGCTTTCTCCCTTGTTTCTAAGGTCTGGAAGTGAAGAGAAATGAAGAAAAGATGGAAAAAATCGAGCTCCCTTGGTTCTGCCCTGTTTCTGGCCATTTATAGACTTTCTGTCGCCTTAGTTTCGCTCGAGCGAGTAGCTTTCTTCATGTGTGGGTTTCCTGCACCGCCACAACTCGCTTGAGCGAAATATCATCTCGCTTGAGCGAGATCTTCCCTAGAACTTTGGCTTAAGCGAATACTCTTTGGCTTGAGCGAGTTCTTTTCTCAAAAATGGATTTCTTCACCCTCTTGTTGCTTTTCTTCAATGAAATCTTAATGGAAATTCTTTAACATCCATTCCTACATCAAATATAGGGATTAGAATCTAAATTCAACATAAAAGCTATACTAATTCTAATTATTTACTAAACTACACAGTTGAGGGTTAATTAATATGAAATTCCACACTTTTATCAAAGATAAGTGCCCAAAATAATATGGAAAACTAGGTAAATTTTGCACTTATCAAACATCAAAACAAACATAAATTTATTAACGATTGGATATTTTTTAAAAAAATTCACTTTAGCCAAGTATGGCTCGCTTCAAGGAAATAGAGGCAGAGAGAAATTAATTTTCAAGTGTAGTAACTCGCTTAAGCGAGCAAGGTACCCATCAATGATGAAATGTCCCACCAAAGTGAGCTTTCTCCCGCTTAAAAGAGATATGGCAGTCATAACTCATTTAAAATATTAAAACAAAATGAGAAAAATGGATTATTTTGGAACTTCTTGACTCTTCCAGACCAAAAACACTTCGAGCTTGATCTTGGGCACTTTGAGGAACTGGATTCATTCTTGAGACATCACTAATTCTTCAATTCTTCTTAGTTTTCTCCTATATTCATTGTAAAGCTCTAGGAGAATGTTTGGAGCGTGGAGTCCATCCATGGCAGATTCATGGCGGGACTGGGGGCTATCCATGTGGTTCAAATTCGGAAGAACACTTTTCCTTTTGGGTTGGATCTTATCTAAAACGCCAACAATTTTTCCTTTTATGCACAATCATGATAGCACCTATAAAACTCAACCTCATCTAGGTCATTTCACACTCACTCATTCTCTAATCACACTCACTCACTCATTCTCTAATCACACAATGCTCTTTCGCATAAACCCTTTCTCGATCTCCTCTCGTTCCTGCCGATAGATCCTCACGTCGCCGCCAATGTCGCCTCTGCCGTTGCCGCCTATGCTGCCGCCGATCTTGCCTATGTCGATGGTGCCTATGCCGCCGCCGTCGCTACCGCCTATGCCGCTTATGATTCCGATTCCGATCTCGGGAGCATCGTTACCGAAGGAGACTACCTTGTCCGGGAAAATGTCTGAAGCGCGGAGTCCATCCATGCCAGGTTCATGGCGGGATTGGGCTTTCTCGCATAGCATATCCAGTTGGTTTCAATTCAGAGGAACAATTTTCCGACAGTGATGCCGCAGGCGCGTATCGACGCGTTCGAGATCTACGCGTGTGCCACCGCGCGGACGCCTAAAGGCGATGCGAATGTGGAGCATGCATGGTTCGGTGCTACCCACATGGATGAGATCCTGGGCATCATTAAGCACAGTTTCAGGCAAGAGCAACTCCATGGCCATGGCTTGCGTCTCTCTCCAAAGGATTGTCCTGTCCTATGGAACGTGTCGATTTTATTTTTTCATAGCATTATTATTATTGTTTTAGGTTACGTTTGTTTCAGTTTTTTTTAATCATTTTTAATTAAAAATAATTATTTTAATATATTAACATCTTTTTTATTTCAAAAAAAAAAGATCATGTTTTAGCTTTTAAAAATTTTTAATTTTAAAAGTTGAAAATATATCATTTAGGAAACTAATTTGTTTTAAATAAATGATTATAATAGATAAGAGAATGTAAAAAAAAGTTATTTTTATTAGGGATAATAAACACAAATCAAGTTTTTTTAAAAATAACTTTTTGTTAACTCTCTAAAGGGTAATTTGTTAACTTCATTCTCCGAACATTCTCCTATACTGTAGGCACGCCCAAAGTATAGGAGAATCCTCTGGAGAGAGACGCAGGCCATGGCCATGGAGTTGCTCTTGCCCGAAACCGTGTCAAACAATGTCCTTGATCTCATCCATATCGATAGCACCGTACCATGCATGCTCCACGTTCGCATCGCCGTCACGCGTACGCGCGGTGGCACTTGCGTAGATCTCGAACGCGTCGATACGAGCCTGCGACATCACCGTCGGAAAACTGTTCCTTTGAATTGAAACCAACTGGATATGCTTTGTGAGAAAGCCCAATCCCGCCATGAATCTAGCATGGATGGACTCCGCACTTCGGACATTTTCTCGGACAAGGAAGTCTCCTTCGGTAACGATTCTCTCGAGATTTCAATCAGAATCATAAATGGCATAGACGGCAGCAACATCGGCGACATTGGATGCATCGGAATGGGCAGGATTTGTGGCGGGATAGGCAGCAAAGGCAATAGCGACATTGGCGGCGGCAGCTCCATCTGCAGGAACGAGAGGAGAACGAGAAAGGGTTTAGGCGAAAGAGGATTGTGTGATTAGAGAATGAGTGAGTGTGTGTGATTAGAGAATTAGTGAGTGTGAAATGACCTAGATGAGGTTGAGTTTTATACGGGTTATCATGATTGTGCAGAAAAGGAAAAATGGCTGGCGTTTTAGATAAGAGCCAACGCAAAAGTGATTTCACGTGTACGAACGAGTTAAAGTTTGACACGTGGGTTTTGCGTGGATTGAAGAAGAATGATTGGAGAAATTTGACACGTCGGCTTCAACGTGGATTTCAATATTGTTATTGTGTGTGTTGTGTGTGTGGGTGTGTGGATAATAATATTCTCACTTTACCATTTTCAACTTGATGAGGAAAAAGGAAAGCCCATAAAGTGAGAATATGATTTTTTTTTTCTATATCGACGATTGCCGCTTGATGCTCTTTCTAAATTGATTTTTTTTATTTAAAAAAAAGAAAAAGAAGAGAAAGAAAAATAATGAATATGACACAATGATACATGATGTAACGTGATTAGAAGTGAGAGAAAAAAAAGTACCATGTGTGCTTTTACAAATAAGTGGTCTATACTCGGTTGATCTTGGCTTTCACCAAATGTGCTTTGATACGGATTGTTTCTAATTGTTTGAAGTTTGGAATTGTCCTTCCATGCTAGGGTAGTTCTTATTTTACTTTTGTTATTTGAGATTATCGCGGTTGATGACTATTTAGATAGACTTTCTTTTAGTTTGAGTTGTTTTAGGCTCCTCTAGGAGCTATTTTTTTAATTTATCTTTATGTATCCACTTATGCACTGATGACCCTATTTTAGTAGTGTTTTTAGGGTCATTTCTTTGTTTGTTTTAAGTCTTTTTGTTGAGTCTCATGTAGTGTTTCATGCATTCTCATGCATTTTTATCTTTCTTTGAGTCTTTATTTTGTTTTGGTAATTTTGTAGTTTTATAGGGACTTTTCTTGCATTTTATGTAAGTTTAGGACTTGCATGATTTTCTTATGTTAATTGAGGGTCCTCTTTGCTAACAAAGCTCTTTGAGCTTCTGGATATTTTCCTTGGCTTGTTAGTTAAGTTTGCAGATCAGAAACTGAAGGAGAAGGGAGGCCAAGAAGCATGGAATTGAAGGAGGACTTAAAGATGCTTGAAGAGGAGTTACAAAGAAGCTAAAAAGTCTTTTCCAGCGAGCTTGAGCGCCTAGGCGCTGGGAATTGGCGCCTAGGCACTAGTTGTATTTTCTGAAGCTTTTGGAATTGGCGCCCAGGCGCTGGGAATTGGCGCCTAGCCCTCCAGAAGCATGTTTTGTGCAAGAAATTGGCGCTCAGGCTGAGCGCCCAGACTCGTTTATTTTGTGTATAAATAAGGCTTAGGCCAATTTCTTTAGGGAGTTAGTCATTTTTACTCATTTTTTGATCAAGTTTGAGAGCTGAGGAGAACCTTGGGGTTGTAGGAAGGCTTCCAACTTGTATTCTTCTCAGGTTCTTATTGCAATTTCTGTATGAATTCCCTAGCCATGAGTGGCTAGTTCTCTTTTTTTTCTTTGGATTAAGAGATTCTATGAAGTTTTAGTTTTTTAAATCCTATCTCTATGCATGAGTTCTTGATTTACCTTGTATTTCAATTCCATTATGCATGTTTAGCTTTGGTGCACCCTTGCTATAGGCTAGATTATAATCAAATGGAAGTTTGTTATGATTTAGGGACATGAATTGGAATAGGTCCTTCTATGCTTGCTTCTAGGAATGGAGTGAGGGTAGGATTTTGTTGGCCTCAATATGTATGCTTAAAAACCTCTTATCAATGATTAAGTACACAAGGAATTGGGCTTAACTTTTAATTTGAGAGAATTACTTTTGTGAGGAATCAATTAGTAAGTACATAGGCTAAAGCAACAAGGGATAAATCAAGGTTTCACATGCATAGGATAGGTAGACTAAAGTGGATTAGATGATCAACAACCCAAGGCATTTTTCCATCAATTGTTAATTTAAACATTTTCAACATTGCTCTTTTGAAAAACCTTTGTCACAAACATTCAAAACCAATTTCAGAATTTTACTGTTTTAAGAACTTGCAAACTTTAGGCTTAAATCCACAATTCTCACTCACAATCTCTCTGGTTCGATATTTTAAAACTCGGAGGTTTCTGTACACTTGCAGATTTACCAACATGCACCAAGCTCTTCTTCTTAATGAATTATTTATTTTGAAAAAAAACTATAATAGTTAAAATGAATATTTCATAATCTTCGTGTGTTTATAGATTTCCATTGAATTCAATGTGGTTCCACAATATCACTTAAAAAAACAAAGGTCCACGTTGAACTCGACATGACAAAATTATGCTTGTCATATCAAATTTAAACTCAACGTGACAAATTCTAGTTTCACCACTAATATATTAGAATACGTAAAATTACGATAGTATTTGCACCAACATCAAACCAAACATAAATTTATTAACGATTAGATATTTTTAAAAAAAATTCACTCAAGCCAAGTATGGCTCGCTTCAAGGAAATAGAGGCAGAGAGAAATTAATTTTCAAGTGTAGTAACTCGCTTAAGCGAGCAAGGTACCCCATCAATGATGAAATGTCCCACCTAAGAGAGCTTTCTCCCGCTTAAAAGAGATATGGCAGTCATACTTCATTTAAAAGACTAAAACAAAATGAGAAATATGGATCATTTTGGAACTTCTTGACTCTTCCAGACCAAAAACACTTCGAGCTTGATCTTGGGCACTTTGAGGAACTAGATTCATTCTTGAGACATCACGAATTCTTCAATTCTTCTTAGTTTTCTCCTATATTCATTGTAGAGCTCTGGGAGAATGTTCGGAGCGCATAGTCCATCCATGGCAGATTTAGGGCGGGAATGAGGGCTATCCAGGTGGTTCAAATTCGGAAGAACGCTTTTCCTTTTGGGTTGGCCTTTATCTAAAACGCCAACAATTTTTCCTTTTATGCACAATCATGATAACACCTATAAAACTCAACCTTATCTAGGTCATTTCACACTCACTCATTCTCTAATCACACACACTCACTCATTCTCTAATCACACAATGCTCTTTCTCCTAAACCCTTTCTCGATCTCCTCTCGTTCCTGCCGATGGATCCTCACGCCGCCGCCGCCAATGTCGCCGCTGCCGTTGCTGCCTATGCCGCCGCCGATCTTGCCCATGCCGATGGTGCCTATGCCGCCTCCGTCGCTACCGTCTATGCCGCTTATGATGTCGATTCCGATCTCGAGAGAATCGTTACCGAAGGAGACTACCTTGTCCGGGAAAATGTCTGAAGTGCGGAGTCCATCCATGCCAGATTCATGGCGGGATTGGGCTTTCTCGCATAGCATATCTAGATGGTTTCAATTCAGAGGAACAATTTTCTGACGGTGATGTCGCAGGCGCGTATCGACGTGTTCGAGATCTAAGCGCGTGCCACGGCGCGGATGCGTGAAGGCGATGCGAACGTGGAGCATGCATGATTCGGTGCTACCAACATGGATGAGATCCTGGGCATCATTAAGCACAGTTTCGGGCAAGAGCAACTCCATGGCCATGGCTTGCGTCTCTCTCCAGAGGATTGTCCTGTCGTATGGCACGTGCCGATTTTATTTTTTCATTACATTATTATTATTGTTTTAGGTCACGTTTGTTTCAGTTTTTTTAAATCATTTTTAATTCAAAATAATTCTTTTAATATTTTAAGATCTTTTTTAATTTCAAAAAAAAAATCTTGTTTTAGCTTTTAAAAATTATTAATTTTAAAAGTTGAAAATATATCATTTAGGAAACTAATTTGTTTTAAATAAATGATTATAATAGATAAGAGAATGTAAAAAAAGTGATTTTAATTAGGGAAAATAAGCACAAATCAAGTTTTTTTAAAAATAACTTTTTTGTTAAATCTCTAAAAGGTAATTTGTTAACTTCATTCTCCGAACATTCTCCGATACTGTAGGCACGTGCCAGAGTATAGTAGAATCCTCTGGAGAGAGACGCAGGCCCTGGCCATGGAGTTTCTCTTGCCCGAAACCGTGTCGAATGATGTCCATGATCTCATCCATGTCGATAGCATCGTACCATGCATGCTCCACGTTCGCATCGCTGTCACGCGTACGCGCGGTGGCACTTGCGTAGATCTCGAAAGCGTCGATACGCGCCTGCAACATCACCGTCGGAAAATTGTTCCTCTGAATTGAAACCACCTGGATATGCTTTGCGAGAAAGCCCAGTCCCGCCATGAATCTAGCATGGATGGACTCCGCGCTTCGGACATTTTCTCGGACAAGGTAGTCTCCTTCGGTAACGATTCTCTCGAGATCGGAATCGGAATCATAAGTGGCATAGACGACAGCAACAACGGCGGCATATGATGCATCGACATGGGCAGGATCGGTGGCGGGATAGGCGGCAAAGGCAACAGCGAAATTGGCGGCAGCGGCGGCTCCATCGGCAGGAACGAGAGGAGAACGAGAAAGGGTTTAGGCGAAAGAGGATTGTGTGATTAGAGAATGAGTGACTGTGTGTGATTAGAGAATGAGTGAGTGTGAAATGACCTAGATGAGGTTGAGTTTTATAGGGGTTATCATGATTGTGCAGAAAAGGAAAAATGGTTGGCGTTTTAGATAAGAGCCAACGCAAAAGTGATTTCACGTGTACAAACGAGTTAAAATTTGACACGTGGGTTTCGCGTGGATCGAAGAAGAATGATTGGAGAAATTTGACATGTCGGCTTCAACGTGGAGTTCAATGTTGTTATTGTGTGTGTGGGTGTGTGGATAATAATATTCTCACTTTACCATTTTCAATTCGATGAGGAAAAAGGAAAGCCCATAAAGTGAGAATATGATTTTTTTTTCTATATCCACGATTACCGCTTGATGCTCTTTCTAAATTGATTTTTTTTATTTAAAAAAAAAAAGAAAAAGAAGAGAAAGAAAAATAATGAATATGATACAATGATACATGATGTAACGTGTACTTTCTTTTATTTTCTTTAGCTTTCTTTCCTCCTTCATTCTTGTACTGGGTTGAAGTACCCCTTGTGCTTCACTTCAATATAATTTATTTGGCTTATCAAAAAAAAAACATGATGTAACGTGATTAGAAGTGAGAGAAAAAAAGTACCATGTGTGCTTTTACGAATAAGTAGTCTAGACTCGGTTGATCTTGGCTTTCGCCGAATGTGCTTTGATACGGATTGTTTCTAATTGGTTGAAGTTCGGAATTGTCCTTCCATGCTAGGGTAGTTCCTATTTTACTTTTGTTATTTGAGATTATCGCGAGCTTCTGCGTTGATGACTATTTAGATAGACTTTCTTTTAGTTTGTGTTGTTTTAGGCTCCTCTAGAAGCTATCTTTTTAATTTATCTATATGTATCCACTTATGCACCAAGCTCTTCTTCTTAATGAATTATTTAGTTTGAAAAAAAAAATATATTTAAAATGAATATTTCATAATCTTCGTGTGTTTTTAGATTTCCATTGAATTCAACGTGGTTCCACAATATCACTTAAAAAAACAAAGATCCACGTTGAACTCGACATGACAAAATTATGCTTTTCATATCAAATTTAAACTCAATGTGACAAATTCTAGTTTCACCACTAATATATTAGAATACGTAAAATTATGGTAGTGTTTGCACCAACATCAAACCAAACATAAATTTATTAACGATTGGATATTTTTTAAAAAAATTCACTCAAGCCAAGTATGGCTCGCTTCAAGGAAATAGAGGCAGAGAGAAATTAATTTTCAAGTGTAGTAACTCGCTTAAATGAGCTTGCTCTCGCTTAAATGAGCAAGGTGCCCATCAATGATGAAATGTCCCGCCTAAGCGAGCTTTCTCCCGCTTAAACGAGATATGGCAGTCATAACGAGTTGTGATATATACTCACATCTCCACTTCTTTTCTACTTTCATTTCTATCTATTTCTCTTTTTTCTATCAATCAAATCACATATCACATTTTTACTTTCTCTCTCCTTTCTTCCTATCATTCTCTTCCTTCACCTCTCTATGTGAAGATATAATTATTCCAGTCATAACTCATTTAAAAGACTAAAAAAATGAGAAAAATGGATCATTTTGGAACTTCTTGACTCTTACTGACCAAAAACACTTCTAGCTTGATCTTGGGCACTTTGAGGAACTCGATTCATTCTTGAAACATTACAAATTCTTCAATTCTTCTTAGTTTTCTCCTATATTGATTGTAAAGCTCCATAGAAATGAATAGTTAATTCTCTTTTTTTGTTGGAATTAGATGTAATTAGTGGACTTTAGTATCTACTGTGATTCAGTTTATATGCATTGATTCAATGGGTTGTTCTTATTTTTGGTCTTTTATTTTAGCGTGTGTCACCTAGAACATATTAGTAGATTTGATATATGAGCATAAACTACATGTTTAGAATATGTAAGAGAATAGCTAGGTCGCCTAACTGAATTGATGTCTAGGACTAGGACTGATTGGTTACTAACTGAAAAAATCTATGCTTAAAACAACGTTGTTAATCATCCAAGAAAACATGATGTTTATAGTAGAAATTAGATGTTATTCACTCATTAGTGAAATAGGATGGAACTATAAAGGAATTTGCTGGTAGCACCCATATAAACCAACAGTCCCCAAATTAAACCTGGTTTAAAAGAATTTATTTGAGTCTATTTTATAAATTAATTATATATCATCATTAAAATTAGAAAAGTTCCCTCATAAACAAGAACAGAAGACAACCCAACATAAAGAGGGCTCAAAACCTGTACTTTGCAGGAAAAAAAAAACCGACCAAAGCACACACTACACAAGTCCTAAATAAAACAAAAAAAAAAATCCTCAAAAAACCATATAAAACTATAAAAAAAACAAGAGCATCTCCAATACTATTTCTTATTTCTTAGTTCTTAGCATTATTCATGTGGGCTGTATTGCCACATGTGCTTAAGCAACTCTCAAACAATTTTGCTCCAACCATGAGTTCTTAGTTCTTAGTTCTTATCACTATTCATTTGTTCCCACCAACCACATTATTTATACATTTTATTTTCATAAAGTAAAAATCGAAACTCATAAAGTAATAAAGTAATTTGGATGAGAGAGAAATAATTAATATGTTAAGCTAAGAACTCAAAAAGTAAAACTCCTTATATGAGAACTGAGTTCTTATTTTTAAGAACTAAGAGCTCCATGTCAGCACCTCCAATGGTAAAATTCTTAGTTCTTAGTTCTTAACTCAAAAATAAGAGCTAAGAACCTTGCATTGAAGTCTTGTAATATCTCTGAACTCAAGACTGTGGTATTCAACGTTCTCTCTCTTGTAATATCAGACTGCTAGGCTGAACGAGGTAGGTGGCAGACAGACTGAGGCTTGTACGATTTGTACTATGACAGCGACCTGTCCTTTCACCAGCTGACTTGAGATATGGAGTGCTTCAGATGAACGTTGGTGAAGCTTCAGATCATAGTCAGACGGAAGCTTGGATCCTCTGACCTTGCAACTTCTGCTTATGAACAAGTTCCTCAGAACTTCTGAACGTCAGAGCAAGAATAGCTTGGGTCTTCAGAACCAACTTCTTGCAGGTCTTCAGAACTTGAGTCTTCTACTTCTGAACCGTTCCGCTGGAACAACTGGTCTTCAGAACTTCTGACTCCGGTTCTTCAGTACCTTCTGAGAGCTTCTTACTTCAGAACTTCTGAAGTATATGCCACTGTTCTGAACGAACATGGTAAGCTAGAGAACTCTCTTATGGTTACCCTTGGGTCTTTATCTTCTGATTGGATAGGCTTGGATCAGATTCAGAACCTGTTTGTCACAACTAAAGGAGACAAACGTTAGGGTACCACAATTGTTCATCATCACAAACCTTAATTGTAATCGTCAAAATATAGAGATGCAACCACTGATCAAACCTTGATCTTACAATCTCCCCTTTTTTGATGATGACAAAACAAGTATTTTGATGAACAATTCTTAAACAATAAACTGAATACACAGGAGAGAAAAGATTAGAGTTTAAACTTATCCTTGTGTAACGGTTTGTATAGCTCCTTCTGAATCTGGGATAACACCTGATTCTGAGCTGGGGTCTCCCCCTGACTCCCCCTGAATCTATGACTTGATGAAATGATGAAGAGTCTAGATTCAGAGTCTAGTTATGTGATCAGAATATACGCTTAGAGGGATGTGTACTCATCAGAAATGATGGTTCAGAGCTGGCGTAGATCACATGAGAACATTGTGTATTGTCCAGGTATTAATGGAATAAGGCGTCAGAAGCAAATTAGTTCAGAATACTGAACAAAATGTATTCCTTTTTAAGGACGCTTGGCAATATCTATGTGCTATAAGTATTTGATACTTATTCTCCTCTACTGGTTTTATATAATATAAGAAAAAGTTTATCAAAACCATTTTATGTACTCCCCCTTTTTGTCATAAGCAAAAAGAGTGAAAAACATAATTAATAACAACAACAATCAAGAATTAATGCAGATAAGAAACTTGTTATTATTAATTAACGAAGAGGGATACATAGGATAGAAAGCAAAACTAGAAGAACAATTTCTAGATACACAAGAAGGCACGAGAATTCTTCATAGAGAGAAGCTGAAGGTGTAAAGGACGAATGTCCTGATCAATGGAGGCTAACTCAGTAGCCAGTTCTTCCTTCAGAACTTCGCTTTCACGGATACCAGGGTTGGAGGCAGCATCCTGACCAACGTCTTGTTGATCTTCTTCATGTTCAAGAAGCATACAAATGCCCTCGAACTGAGCTTTAAGGTCCTTCCGGCGAGAGGCCAGACGAAGGAGGTTGTTCAGAACTTCTTGAAGATTCTGAAGACAGTGAGTCTGACGGGATGTCAGCCAACAATTCAGAAGATTCTCAATCTTCACAAGAGCTTGAGAAATCTGAGAGGTAGATAAATTAACGCTCCAAGGAAAGACTTGGTCAAATACCACAGTCTTGAGTTCAGAGATCAATTCAACAGTAGTCATTTGATTTAGAAGAGAAGAGAATTGAGATGAATTGAGTTGAGTTGGATTGAGTGGTGATGAATAAGAATGAACGCAGTAGATTATATAGAAGAAAAGTAACAGAAAAACATGCATAAAACTCATCAAATCATAAAAGCATGTGAGTTACTAAGTGGACGGTGCATTGAATAAGTGAAGCAGAATATAACACGGTCAAACATAAAATAAATTCACACAAAGAAAATTAAAACAAATGCATGATAGATAGATGAGAGGGGTTCAAGGCTTTGATGAAGGGGGAAGATTCTCGATCAGATACTTCATCATAGCTTCCATTCGGCTTGAGGATTTCTGAATCTGTCGACTTTGTTCACTCTGAACAAGTTCTTGTTGCGCAACCATTTGAAACAGCCTCTGCTGATCATCTTGAATTCTGTCAATCCTGGCAGCAAGAGTAGCAACTTCTGGAGCTTGAGCAGGAGTAGGAACTTCTGCCTCTGATGGAATTTCAGTATCAACTTGAATTGACACTTGCTTCTCAACTTCATCAACATCTGCATCTTCCAGAATGACTATTCCATCAGAGCTGTCTTCTGCACCCTCTGCTGGAATCATCTCAGCATCTTCTGAGGTACATTCAGAGACAACATAGTTTCTTTCAGCCATAGCTCTTCTCAAAGGTTCACAAACCCTGTGCAGCACTCTCTGCCTTTGCTCATAAGCTCTCCCAGATGCATCATGAACTCTCAGACGTTTCTCACTACTAAGCTGCTTCTGAAATTCATAAGCTCTGCTTTCTTACCATCTTCCGAAGGCAGACCACAGACCATCAACAAATGAAGCATCAAACTGATTATCAGTTACCTGATATAACCATTGCAATCTTCTGGTTGCCTCTTCAGAGAACTCCTGAATGAGTTGAGTGAGATTTTGAGGTCGGAAGGAGGTTGCCAAGGTCAGGACAGGCTGAGGAGTTCGGGTTGCATTTGAGCTTGAAGCATTGGAACTATTAGTTCTGGGTTGTCCTGAAGGAGTAGAATCAATCTCATGGTTCTTCTCTATTCCTGAATGGTCAGATTCATCCATATGCTCAGCTTCAGAGATCGTTACTTGCCTTTGTCTGGAGGTAGCAGTCTTCTCAGGTGAGGTAAAACTCAGATCTCGTGAGTTTACTGCAGAATAGTTGGACAAGGATACATAGGAAGTTTCAGCAGCATCTTGGAGCTGATCTTCAAAGTTGGAAGCTACTTGTTGAATAGGCTTCACATTGAAAGGAGGTTCAAGGATCTGAACATCATCATCCTCTTTTTCTTCCTCAGCAGGGATCTCACCAGTTTGAGTTAATAAGAGGGTTTTTGAAGTGGATGGAGGCTTGGGAGTGAAATGCTGAACCAAATTTCTCAGGGTAGCCTCACTTTGAATGATACCTTGAATGAAAGAATTGAAAGGAGGTACAGGTTCAGTTGTGGTGGATGTGGAAGAGGTTTGAATTTGGATGGATGGAATGGCAGTGGTAGTTGTTTGGATGTTTGATTGGGGGGCTTGTGTTTCAGCTTAAGAGAAAGCTTGTGTTTGAGGTTCTGTTTGAGTGGGAGCTGTTTGGATTGAGGTAGGCATGGAAGTAGATATAGGCAGGGGTTGTTCAGGAATAACTACTAAAGCAGAATCAGAGTTAATGCTTTCAGTAATTACCTTACTTGGACTTCTGATGAAAGTGGTTCTGGTGAGTTTTGCAGCCCTTGCAGGATTAGAAGTACTCTTTGATCTTCTTTCCCTTTGTGCTTCTGAAGCAAGGTCAGATGCCTGCTTTGATTCTGCCTCTTCTGCTGAAGTGGACCCTTCAGAGACAGTTTCTTTTTCTTCACTAAGGGTACTTCATCAGAATCCGTGGATTCTTCAGCTTCTGAAGATTCCCTTATAACCTGAAGCACATTCTCAATGATCTCACAATCATCCTGCTCATCTTCTTCCTCAAAAAGAACTTTTCGCCTCTTGGCCAGGGGAACATCATCATCTTCAGTCTCCTCACTTGAGGAATCTTCCAAGGAGTTCTCAGAGCTTTCAGACTCAGATAGTTGAGATGATTGCATTGAAGTTCTCTTAGGAAGACTTTCTAGAGTGGGTTCCCTGATGACCACTGACTTGGATGCAGCTTTCTTCTTTTTAGATTCCTCTATCAGAATCCCTTTGCCCTTAGGATCTGAAGGCTTGCTGCTTGTTACTCTTTTGGATTTTCTTGTTGCCATCTCAGGAGGACTATCAGGAAGGTTTTTGACAAATTCTTCAAGGGTGATTGGATCTCCTTTTCTTCTGAGCATTCTCACATACTCCAGAATGCATGCTGGATTGTCCTTTTTAGACCATAGAGGAAAGTCATCAACAGGGTAGTTCTTCTGACGAACCTCTTCAGATGTGTCTTCTTTAGGTTCAATCTGAACTTTCTCAATAATCTGCATTCTCTTCAGCTTAGTCCCATTGAGAGCATCTTCAATGGACATCGCCAAATCATCATGAAGTCCTAGATCAAAAAGAGTCTTGACCAGTCGATTATGAGTGAAGATATCTGAGAGTAACCTTCCATAAGGAATGTAAGAAATAGACCTCTTGTTCTCAATTCCAGTAGTTCTTGACTTCTCAACACATTCCTTCAGATAGTTGAAAAGCAGAAATGGCAGACTTACAGGCTCACCCCTAGAAATGTAGTACATGATTACCTTCTGAGTTGCATTGAGGTAATCAGTTCCGCCTGTTCTGGGATGGATGCAGGATATGAAAATCTTCTGCCAGATCTTCATCTTGGGCTTCAGATCCTTTATAGCATACTTGGTCCTATCCATGGACCAATTGTCATAAATAGCAAAATTGACAAGCTTCCTCATGCCAGGAACATTAGCATCAACGTTTTTGATCCTTTTTCCCTGTTGGAACTCCATACCCAGCAGCTTTGCAATGGACTCTTCTGAAATCACAATCTTCCTATCCAGCACATGGGAAACGACGTAGTAGTCGTTGCAAACTGCATTTTTCCAGAATTCCACCACCAGTTTGTAGTAGATAGGACCACAGAGCCTATTGAAATAACCAGACCAACCTTGCAAGTCGACTTGATCCCTGATGTCGAACCCATGATCAGCCAGGTTATCGAAGTCCACTCGTGCTTCGTTGCACACAACAAGTTCTTCAGCTTTCTTGACGCAGGTGACCACATTGGGTGTGTTCAGAATTTGTTGTGCTTCTTCAAATCTCTGAGTTTCTTGGTCTTCGGCAGTTTGTTTGGAGGAAGCAGTAACATTTGTCTTTGATTTCTTTGATTTGCCCATGATTCTCAGGTAGTGAGGTTTAGGGTTCAGAGAGAGGGAAATATTGGAGAGAGGAGTATGAATGAATGCAATGCACACAAAGAGTTTGAAAACCGTTGTGTAAGTGTGTGGAAGATCGTGTGTGAAAAGTGCGTATAGTGGGTTTAATGGTAACCGTTGAGATTTTAGGAGGCAAAAAGGGAAAAGCAAAATCAACGGTTTGTAAAATAGATAGTCTGAAAATAGCATAGTGGAGGAGAGTAGACATCATCATTATAGCAGATACACCACGCGACTTAAGGAACTGTGTCACAAATGAAGTGACACGTGTATTGTTGCCTACCACAGAAGTTTAACCAGTGGGTTAAGTGCTTCTGATCGAGTATCTTCTGAAAAGGGTAACATCTGATGACTTCAGAGGTACCAAGGTCAGAAGTTCTGAAGAGAACCTTACTCTGGACAAAAGTCCATGTTCAGATTTTCAAGAATAAATAAAAACCTATCTTCTGCTAAGAGTTTAGTGAAAATATCTGCCCACTGATGGTCAGTATCAACATACTCTAATGATAGAGTGCCCTTCTGAACATGATCACGAATATAATGATACTTTACCTCTATATGCTTCGCTCTTGAATGTAGAATGGGATTCTTGCTGAGTGAGATAGCAGCTGTGTTGTCACAGTAGATAGGGACTTTCTTCAGAGACAAACCATAGTCCTCCAGATGATTCTTCATCCATATGGTTTGTGTACAGCAAGTGGCAGCTGAGACATACTCTGCTTCTGCAGCTGATAGAGCAATTGTGTTATGTCTCTTGCTTGACCAAGTGACAAGATTTGCTCCAAGAAAATGGCAGCTTCCAGAGGTTCTTTTCCTTTCCACTCTGTCTCCAGCAAAGTCAGCATCACAAAAACCTGAAAGTGTATACTCTGATGTTTTTCTATACATCAAGCCAAGGTTAGTGGTTCCTTTCAGATATTTGAGGATCCTCTTAACAACAGTTAAGTGAGTCTCTCTAGGATCTGATTGGAATCTAGCACAGAGATGCACATTGAAAATATATCAGGTCTGGAAGCAGTTAAGTAAAGAAGTGAGCCAATCATTCCACGATAGAGCTTCTGACAAACCTTAGAGGAAACTTCCTCTTTCTCAAGAATGCATGTTGGATGCATTGGAGTCTTAGAGATGTTGCAGTCACTCATGTTGAACTTCTTCAGAAGTTCCAAGGTGTACTTCTTCTGATGGATATAGGTGGCTCCTGGTCGTTGATCGATTTGAATTCCCAGGAAGTATTTGAGTTCTCCCATCATGCTCATTTCGAATTCAGCCTGCATCATCTTAGAAAATTCCTTGCACAGAGAGGGATTAGCAGAACCAAAAATAATATCATCAAAATAAATCTGAACTATAAGAATATCATCCTTATAGGTTCTGCAGAAAAGAGTGTTGTCACCTTTACCCCTTACAAACTCATTCTTCAGAAGAAAGGAGCTGAGCCTTTCATACCAAGCTCTTGGAGCTTGTTTCAGTCCATAGAGTGACTTCTTGAGCTTGTAGACATGCTCTGGATGTTTGTCATCTTCAAAGCCAGGAGGTTGCTTGACATACACTTCTTCAGAAATGTATCCATTGAGGAAGGCACTCTTGACATCCATCTAATGGAGAATGATGTTGTGATTCACTGAGAAGGAGATCAGTAGCCTTATAGCTTCAAGCCTTGCCACAGGAGCAAAGGTCTCAGTGTAATCAATCCCCTCTTGTTGACTGTAGCCTTGAGCCACCAGTCTTGCCTTGTTTCTTGTTACTTCTCCTTTTTCATTCAGCTTGTTTCTGAATACCCACTTGGTTCCTATGACATTGAAACCTTTGGGTTTAGGCATTAAGGACCATACATCATTCTTGGTGAACTGATCTAGTTCTTCTTGCATTGCCAGAATCCACCCTTTATCTTCAAGAGCTTCATCAACTGATTTGGGCTTAATGAGAGATACAAGTCCCTTCAGACTCAGAATAGTCTCTTCTGAAGGTTTGAGCATAGACCTGGTTCTGACGGGAGCATCTTTGTTGCCAATAATCAGTTCTTCTGGATGAGAGGCAGCTATTCTTTTCTTCTTCTGAAGTTGATCAGAAGTTGTTGGAGCATCTTCAGATGCTTTTGCCTCTGGAGCAACATCCTCTGGGCTGTTCTTTGGTTGATTTGCTTCCGAATAATCAATGCTTAAATCTGCAAATCTTTCAAACAACTTTGACTTTTCTGAGCCAAGCTTATCATCAAATCTAATTTGGATAGATTCCTCAACAGTTTGATGAATAATATTATAAATTCTAAAACCTTTAGGTCTTTCAGAATAACCAAGAAAATAACATTTTAAAGCTTTAGAATCGAATTTACCCAATTGCTCCTTAGTGTTGAGCATGTAGCAAGTACTTCTAAATGGATGGAAGTAAGAGATATCAGGTTGTCTTCCTTTGCATAGCTCATAAGGAGTCTTCTCCAGAATTGGTCTGATGGAGATTCTGTTCTAGATGTAGCATGCAGTGTTGATTGTTTCTGCCCAGAAGTGCTTGGCCATACTTGATTATTGCATCATGGTGCGAGCCATCTCCTGAAGAGTTATGTTCTTTCTTTCAACAACTCCATTTTGTTGAGGAGTGCGTGTTGGGTCCAGGTGGGCCAGCATCCTGCCTGCTAGGTAGCGTTCGAAACGGGGCGCTGTCTGCTACGCTATAAGGAAATAACGTTGCGCCCTCACTAACACCAATTGGTTTTGGCGTAGTGGTAAGCGCGTGATCCTTCAATTGGTATCAGAGCCAGGTCCCGTGTTCGAATCCCACGGAAGGCATGCTGTGCAGCTAGTTTGGCTGGCAGGTGCTGGGGGGGATTGTTGGGTCCAGGTGGGCTAGCATCCTGCCTGCTAGGTAGCGTTCGAAACGGGGCGCTGTCTGCTACGCTATAAGGAAATAACGTTGCGCCCTCACTAACACCAATTGGTTTTGGCGTAGTGGTAAGCGCGTGATCCTTCAATCGTGATCCTACAATGCGTGGACAGGAGAAGTTGTGAGAGATCCCTTGAGAGTTGAACAATTCTTCAAAGGCTTTGTTCTCAAATTCTCCACCATGATCACTTTTGACAGTAATCACTGAGGTTTGGAACTCCTTCTGAACTTGGGAAATGAAGTTGGTAAACATAGTGTGTGTTTCATCTTTGTGCCTTAAGAACTTTACCCATGTCCACCTGCTGTAGTCATCTACAATGACTAACCCATACTTCTTTCCTCCAATGGATTCAGCTTTCACTGGTCCAAAGAGATCAATGTGAAGTAGCTCAAGGGGTCTTGTTGTAGATACCACATTCTTTGCTTTAAAGGGCTTCTTGGTGAATTTTCCCTTCTGACAAGCTTCACACAGAGCCTCTGATGAATACTTCAGACGAGGCAATCCTCTGACGAGGTTTAGCTTGTTGAGTTGAGAGATCTTCCTGAGGCTGGCATGCCCTAGGCGTCTGTGCCAGATTCATTGCTCATCATTAACTGACATGAGACACTTGACCTTCTGAGATTGCAGTTCAGAGGATTTGATTTTGTAAATATCATTTCTTCTCTTCCCAGAAAACAGAACAGATCCATCTATTTGACTGACAGCTTTGCAGCAGGTTTGATTGAAGATCACATCATAACCTTTGTCAGCTATTTGGCTTATGGAGAGCAAGTTATGCAATAATCCTTCCACCAGAAGTACATCATTAATAACTGGAATTTTTCTATCTCCTATGGAACCTTTTCCAATGATTTTTCCCTTCTGGTTTCCTCCAAAGCCAACGTCTCCTCCTGACTTAAGCGGTACCAGCTTTTGGAATATAGACTTTATGCCCGTCATGTGTCGCGAGCATCATCCACTGTCCAGGTACCATGACAGGTGTCTTAACTGAGCTGCATAAGATGTCTCATCGTCATTCTCAGAGTCTGAGTCATCTTCTGAAGCTTTAGCACCTCTGCTGGTGGTAGCCATCAAAGCTTCCACAGCTTCATCTTCTTCTGACTCAGCTTCATCAGAGTCAGTCGCATCGAAGGTCACGAGAGCTTTCTTCTTGAAGACTTTTCTTGGTCTCTTGTCCTTCTTTAGCTTGGGACAGTCACTCTTGTAGTGCCCCGATTCCTTGCACTCGAAGCAAGTGACTTCCTTTCCAGATGACTTCTTCTGACCAGATGAAGATTCAAATCTTCCTGAACTTTTCTTTGGTCCTTTGCCTTTGCTATGTCTGTTCTTTCAGAGTTTGCTTAATCTCTTTGTGAAAAGAGATAGCTCTTCATCACCAGACGCATCTGATAGCTCTTCAGAGGAATCTTCCTCTTCTGCCAGATAAGCTTTCGCTTTGTCAGATTTTGACTTAAGAGCAATAGATTTGTCTTTCTTTTGAGGCTTGTGCTCTTTGAGTTCAATCTCATGGCTTCTGAGATGACTCACGAGCTCTTCTAACTTCAACGAGTTCAGATTCCTGGAGAGTTTCAGTGCAGTGACAAAAGCCATCCACTCCTTAGGCAAACTTCTGATGATCTTTTTGACATGATCACCAGTAGAGTAGCCCTTGTTTAGCACTCTGATTCTAGCAATCAGAGTTTGAAACCTTGAGTACATCTCTTCAATGGTTTCACTAGATTCCATCTTAAACTGCTCATATTGTTGTATGAGAGCAAGAGCCTTGGTCTCCTTGACCTCTTCATTTCCTTCATGCGTCATGACCAAGGAGTCATAGATGGATATTGAGCTGAATATATGATATTGAGCTGAATAGCATAGACTTCGCCTTGTGATGATCCTTGAAACGCTTTTTCTGAGCGTCAGTCATTTCAGAACGGGGGATCTTCACTCCTGAAGCATCTACTGGATCAGTATAGCCTTCCATGACCATATCCCAGAGATCTGGGTCAGTGCCAAGGAAATAACTCTCTATTCTATCTTTCCAGTACTCAAATTTTTCACCATCAAAGATTGGTGCTCTGAGTTGGTTGTTGTTGTTGTTGTTGTCAGCGGAAGTATTGGCTTGGGCCATCGTTGGTTTTCACACTAGGTTCTGGATCACTGAACACTGTTAGGTGTTTAAATCAGAACCGGAGCTCTGATACCAATTGAAGGTGCGAAAAACACTAGAAAGGGGGGGTTTGAATAGAGTTTTTGAATAAAGGATATACTTTTGAACTTTTTCCAAACTCAAAGATAAGAACTAGGTGCTGAGGGATAAGAAGTGAAGCACGCAAGTATTTTATCCTGGTTCACTTGAGATAAAAGCTCAAGCTAATCCAGTCCACCCGTGAAGGTGATTTCTTCCTTTTTCTGATGAAGGCAATTCACTAAAATCAATGAGTGTTATAACTGCACTTTGCTACCTGCTAAGTGACTAACAATACACTAATTTTCTCACTAGTATCCTCTTAAGAAGCTGATCTACCGATCCTCTTAAGACTAGCTAAACACTGAATCAACCTTGATTCAGTCCTCTCAAGATCCGACCAACTTTGGTCTCTTAAGAAACTTTACAATGTGTTTGTAAAAGGTTTCGGGTTTACAAGAGTTGCTTCTGAAAAGCTAATAGTAAACTCAGATGTTTAAGAACAGTGAAGAAATAATGCTAAGAGATTGGTTCGAATAAGTTGAATGATTTCAGCAAAGTTTCTTAGCTTCTTTCTTCTTTCTTCAGTCTTTAAATACTCCAAGGCATATGATGTAGCCGTTGCTAGGGTTTTGTCCGTTGGAGTGTCAATCTTATAATATCAGACTGCTAGGCTGAACGAGGTAGGTGGCGGACAGACTGAGGCTTGTACGATTTGTACTATGACAGCGACCTGTCCTTTCACCAGCTGACTTGAGATCTGGAGTGCTTCAGATGAACGTTGGTGAAGCTTCTGATCATAGTCAGACGGAAGCTTGGATCCTCTGACCTTGCAACTTTTGCTTCTGAACAAGTTCCTCAGAACTTCTGAACGTCAGAGCAAGAATAGCTTGGGTCTTCAGAACCAACTTCTTGCAGGTCTTCAGAACTTGAGTCTTCTACTTCTGAACCGTTCCGCTGGAACAACTGGTCTTCAGAACTTCTGACTCCGGTTCTTCAGTACCTTCTGAGAGTTTCTTACTTCAGAACTTCTGAAGTATATGTCACTGTTCTGAACGAACATGGTAAGCTAGAGAACTCTCTTACGGTTACCCTTGGGTCTTTATCTTCTGATTGGATAGGCTTGGATCAGATTCAGAACCTGTTTGTCACAACTAAAGGAGACAAACGTTAGGGTACCACAATTGTTCATCATCACAAACCTTGATTGTAATCATCAAAATATAGAGATGCAACCACTGATCAAACCTTATCTTACAGAAAAAAAACCTCCGCTGGAAGAGTTAGCCCCACCATGATTTGAATGTTTCCGGCTCAAAGCAGGATTGCCCTGGACACCTGTCTCAAACAAAACAAAAAAAGAAAAATTCTCTCCAATTTCCTGCGTTATTCTCTTTTTGCGCACAGGATACGCATGCATGCCACCACCAGGTTAGGTTCTCTCCAATTTCTCATTCCTCTTAAAACTTCATCTCTCGTTTTCATTCCTCTCTTTTCTTCTGAAATTCTCTTCTGATTTTCCTTCATCTTCCCCCACAAAGGTATGTGGAAAAAAAAACTCTCTTTCTCCTCTTCTATTAGTTGTTTAGACATTACACCATTCGGGTTTGTATTTACTTTTGTGTGTGTATTGGTTTTCTTCAAATTTCGAAGAGCAACCACCTGTTGTTCGATGAAATGCCCCAGTGAAATGTGGTTTATCTTAATTCCTGGTTTCTTGGAAGTTTTTTACTTTGTGTTAGTTGTGTTTTTGCTGTATTTAATTTCACTAATTATTAACAATTTTGTTGTTGGTTCTGCATTTCAAATTGCTAACAAAGAGGATGTGGGAAACACAGTGAGTGAAATGGAGCATAACATTTAAAAATGTGAGTGCTTTTGTAGTTTGCAAATTAAGCAGCTAGTACTAATCAATAACCGTAGAATAGCAATCTTTTCCTGTACACATTGCATGCCTATCTTTTTATCATACAGATGAACTATTTTTCTTTTCTTTCTCTTTCACTGTCTTTTATTCTCTTGGAATCACACTATAGTACAGATTTTTTCTTTCCATGGTTGGAATGTGATGGTTTTATGTTAGTGTTGCTTACTTGCTTCTGGATGTTGTGTACTTGGTAATTCAGTCCTACGTTTTTATATTACTTCAAATTCAACCTCTCTCTCAAGCCTCAGCAACGTGGTTTAGTGATTTTCTTTGGACCTAACATAAGATTTATCATTGAGACGTATTGATTTAATTTGGGTAGTGCCTTAGTTGATTTATTTTTCTTAGAACTTCCTTGAACTCTTGTTATTTGACGACTGACACATTCTATGTTGTGATGTCTTCATTCCTTTAGTGCTAAATTGTAGTTTGTTATGCTACATTTGTTCTCTTCCTTCTATATTTTTTAATTGAAATATTGGAATTTTTTAATTTACTTTTTAAGGTCTGTTAAGAGGATACAAAAGTAGAAAAGTAGTAACTAGCTATCAAGTTTGATTAGTTTGGAGCTTTGATTGATTGATGAGATCACAATTGTATTTATGTACTGTTCTCTCTAATATACTAATATATTACTTGTTTGGCCTGCAAGCAATTTGTGCTTATCTATTTTCATATTGTAACGTTCCAAAAAAAAAAAAAAAAAAAAGCTTAAAAGCACAATCAAAGAACGTCATTTGCAACTACATCTAGCACAAAAATATTCAATTTCGCCAACACTGATGCTCGATGAAAACAAAGTAAGACACCTTCATCCCTCACAAAAAACCCCAACCGTTCATCTCCTTCAGCCATAAACCACAAAACTGTTCAAACCCATAACCAACACCATAATCCATCTCCATCATTAATAACCCATAGCCACTATATCAACACTCAAAATCAGTCCTGGACTGATATAGGCGAACCGGGTCATTTATTTTGGGCTTATCACTATCATGTAACAAATGGGCCGGGCAACCCATGGTCCAGCCGGACCAAAACCCAAGTTATAAATAGAAGAGGACCGCCCAAGCGGCAGGGATCCTATCATTTTCACGCATTTTCATTTACTTTGTTTACTTCGCTTGCTCTCAAACTGGTTAGCCTTTAGTCTGTGGTTTTATACCGGAACATTGGCGCCCACCGTGGGGCCCTGGATACTTTCCTAGGCTTCAATTTTCACCGCAATGGTGACTCGATCCGGGGCGAACGGAGAGAGGAATCATGTTCAACAAAATGATGTTCCTCCCGATGTTCTTCAGCGGATCATGGACGATCTCAATGAACTTCGTCAACATAATCAACAGTTACAGAATCAACTTACTGACATCAATCAGACTCAGGGTTTACGAGAGGGCGATCGAAGAATAGCTGAGACGGTGGTGGACTTTCAACCTTTTACAGAGGAAATAGCGAACACTGCCGTCCCAGACAATTTAAAGACATTGAAACTTGACTCGTACTATGGCGATTCAGACCCAAAGGACCATTTAGTGTATTTCAACACGAAAATGGTCATTGTAGGCGCATCAGACGCGTTGAAGTGCAAAATGTTGCCATCAACTTTTAAGAAATCAGCGATGATTTGGTTTACCACTCTACCGTCAAGGTCAATTGTCTACCAGTCGTGCACAAAAAGTAACTCCGGCGACATTATTTAATGTTCGTCAAGGACCAAATGAGACTTTGCAGTCTTACATGGGGCGTTTCAATCAATTATCTGTTCATTTGGAGGATAAAATGCCAGAAATTTGCATTGCAGCTTTTGAATTGGGCTTGAAGCCAAGTGGTTTGAACAGTAATTTGAGTAGAAAACCTGTGGAGACAATGGTGCATTTGCGCGAAAGGGTACAAGGATACATCAGGGAGGAGCAAAGTGATCAGATCAAGAATAACCGCCCGAATGCGGTGGTACCTGGGCAGAAACAGCAGTTCGAGGCGAGAAAAGGAGCGGTTACAGATCAATATTCGAAGGGATGGACCGAACGTGGCAATGCAGGGTATAATAATCGTAACCGTTATGACGGCCGATTTGATAACCGTTCTAATTTCAAAAATCGTGCTCAACCGTATGGAGTGCGTGGGCCAGGACATTCGATGACGTGGACTCGGAACCAAAATGACCGTGCAGTACCTTTGGCGGTTAATTTGACTGAAGCTTTGCACACGTGTTTGGAAGCGAATGTTATTCGTTTTCCACGGCAGCCAAAGCCGTCAACGGGTTACGTGGACAAGAAGAAGTGGTGCGAGTATCATAGGATTTCAGGGCATAATACTGATGACTGTTTTACTTTGAAGAAGGAGATTGATAAATTGATAAAGGCTGGGTATATGAAGCAGCTTGAGGGGCGAAGCAATTCAGATGAGGCCGAAACTTCAACAAGACGAATCGAAGATGGAAAAGAGATTGAGGGTGGTGGTCAAGATAGGCAATCAGATGAAAAAGCAAAGGGGCGAATTCATTCTATTTTTGGTGGATTTCGTGGCGGAGGAATGACTAATTCAGCTCGTAAGAGGTACGTTCACTCCATTAATGCTGTTTACTCTAACGATTGGGGAAGTTGGGCAACCAATCAACCCGATATAACGTTTACTGTGCGAGATTTCGAGGGAGTACAGCCTCACGAAGACGATCCAATTGTTGTAATGCTGAGGATTGCTGATTATGAAATTGAGAGGGTACTTCTGGATCAAGGAAGCTCGGCGGATTTGATTTATGGTGACGCTTTTGAAAAGTTGGGGCTAAATGAATCTGATTTGTTGCCTTATGATGGTTCTTTAGTGGGTTTTTCTGGAGAAAAAGTATTTGTTCGAGGATATGTGGAATTGAAAACTGTCTTTGGAGAAGGGAAGAATGCGGAGGCATTTGCTATTAAGTTTTTGGTAGTAAAATGTACTTCACCGTACAATGTAATCATTGGGAGGCCATCACTAAACAGACTGGGGGCGATCATTTCTACAAGACATTTAACGGCGAAGTATCCATTGAGCAAAGGAGGAGTTGGAATTTTAAAGGCTGATCAAATGGTTGCTCGAAAGTGTTATTCAGAAAGCTTCAAGCAGTATGGGCACATGGGTAAGAAAGCAGTGAAAGAGGGGCATCGAGTCTATGAGGTGGATTTAGAACAGTCAGAAATTATTTTGGATCCTCGAGAAGGATTCAGTGAGTACAAGATGAAATCAGAAGAGGAAACTAAGGCGATCCAAATTGGTGAGCGGAACTTGAAAGTTGGTGTCAATTTAACTACAAGTCAGGAAAACAGGTTGGTCAAATTATTATCTGAGAATATGGATTTGTTTGCATGGAGTGCAAGAGACTTACCAGGAATCGATCCGGAATTTATATGTCACAAATTGGCTTTAAATCCCGGGGTGAAACCTATTGTTCAGTTTAAAAGAAAGATGGGCGAAGAGAAGGCAGAGGCTGTAAAGGTGGAAACAAATAAGTTACTGGAGGCTGGATTCATTAGGGAGGTAAAGTATCCAACTTGGTTGGCGAATGTTGTTATGGTGAAGAAGGCCAATGGCAAGTGGCGAATGTGCACAGATTATACAGATTTAAACAAGCACTGTCCTAAGGATTCTTATCCTTTACCGAATATTGATAAGCTTGTGGATAGGGCATCAGGGTTCGGAATGCTTAGCCTCATGGATGCATATTCAGGGTATCACCAGATAAGAATGTACCAGCCTGACGAGGAGAAAACAGCTTTCATGACAAATCAAGCGAACTATTGCTATCAGACTATGCCGTTTGGGCTGAAGAATGCGGGAGCAACATACCAAAGGTTGATGGATAAGGTGTTTGACAAGCAGGTGGGGCGGAACATGGAGATTTATGTAGACGACATGGTGGTCAAGTCAGAGGAAATGGTGGCGCATTGTTCTGATCTCGAAGAAGCTTTTGGCGAACTAAGAAAGCATAACATGAGACTTAATCCGGAAAAGTGTTCGTTTGGAATTCAAAGTGGAAAGTTTTTGGGTTTCATGATCACGAGGAGAGGAATTGAGGCGAACCCTGATAAGTGCAAGGCGATACTTGATATGCAGAGTCCAGCTTCAGTTAAAGATGTGCAGAAATTAACAGGAAGAATAGCGGCTTTGTCCAGGTTTCTTCCGTGTTCTGGGGAAAAGTCAGCACCATTTTTTCAATGTTTAAGGAAGAACAAAACTTTTCAGTGGACTGAAGAATGTGAGAGGGCGTTTCAAAGTTTGAAGGATCATTTATCCAAGCCACCAATTTTAGCCAAACCAGTTCCAGGTATTTCATTATCAATGTTTATTTCCATATCTGATAGTGCAGTTAGTTCAGTTTTGTTGCAAGAAAATAAGGATGATATGAGGATCATATATTTTGTGAGTCATGCTCTTCAAGGAGCTGAAATTAGATATCAAAAAATTGAAAAGGCTGCGTTAGCTTTAATCATCTCCGCCAGGAAATTAAGACCTTATTTTCAAGGCTTTCCAATTGTGGTAAAAACAGATTTGCCACTTCGCCAAGTTTTGCAAAAGCCTGATCTGGCTGGACGAATGGTTTCCTGGGCTGTTGAATTGTCAGAATTTGAAATCACTTTTGACAGGAAAGGTCTGGTTAAAGCACAGGTATTGGTGGATTTTATTAATGAAATGTCTTCCAGTGAGAAAAATATGGAAGTTGGCGAATGGAGTTTGTCTGTAGATGGTTCGTCTAATGTCAAGGGAAGTGGAGCTGGAATCATTTTAGAAGGGCCAGGTGGCGTGACAGTTGAGCAGTCACTCAAGTTTGACTTTAAAGCAAGCAATAATCAGGCAGAGTATGAAGCTATAATTGCAGGTTTGAAGTTGGCGATCGAGATGGGGGTCAAGAGCATAATGATTAAAACAGATTCTCAGATAGTTTCCAGGCAAATTCAGGGTGAATATCAGGCGAGGGACGCACAGCTGGCTAAGTATTTATTGAAAGCTCAGGGATTGATAAAGCAGATAGGCACAGTGCAGGTCAATTATGTTCCGCGGGAGGAGAATACAAGGGCAGATATTCTGTCAAAGTTAGCAAGCACCAAGAAGCCGGGAAACAATAAGTCAGTTATCCAGGAAGTTTTAAGTAGCCCAAGTATCGAAGAAGATGAGACAATGATGGTGTTAAATTTAGTGAATTCAGATTGGATGGGGCGTATCAAACAGTGTTTGGAGGCAGAAAGCTCTGATGTGTTGACATTCTCTAAGGATCAAATTCGCGAGGCGAGTCGTTACACATTGTTGGGCGATCAATTGTACCGAAGAGGGATTGGAGTTCCTTTATTGAGATGTGTCTCTAAGGATGAGGCGGAAAGAATCATGTTTGAAGTTCACGAAGGTGTGTGTGCAAGTCATGTAGGGGGAAGATCTTTGGCGGCGAAAGTGCTCAGGGCAGGGTTCTATTGGCCAACTTTACGAGGGGATTGTATGGAATATGTGAAGAAGTGTGGTAAATGTCAAATTTATGCAGATTTACATAAGGCGCCGCCTGAGACTCTTAGCTCAATGAGTTCATCGTGGCCATTTGCAATGTGGGGAGTAGATATTCTGGGACCGTTCACTCCAGCAGGTTCTCAAATCAGATTTATTTTGGTGGCGGTGGACTATTTTACTAAGTGGATTGAGGCAGAATCAATGGCGAAAATAACAGCAGAAAAAGTCAAAAAGTTTTATTGGAGAAAATTGGTTTGCAGATTTGGCGTTCCAGCAACTATCGTCTCAGACAATGGAACACAGTTTACAAGCAGGAGTGTGAAGGATTTTTGTGCAAGAATGGGAATTGAGATGCGTTTCGCCTCAGTTGAGCACCCTCAGACAAATGGACAAGTGGAGTCAGCGAATAAAGTAATTCTCAATGGAATTAGAAAGCGTCTAGGCGAAGCTAAGGGATTATGGGCTGAAGAGTTAATCACGGTCATTTGGGCGTACAATACTACTCCTCAGTCAACTACTGGCGAATCACCTTTTAAGTTGACTTACGGGGTAGATGCGATGATACCAGCAGAATTACAAGATGTAACTTTCAGGGTGGCAACTTATAATGAAGAGCAGAACGACATGAACAGAGTGGTTGATCTCAATTTAGCAGAGGAAACGCAAGCAGAGGTTCGTTTGAGGCAGGCAATGGTAAAACAGAGGTCGGAAAGGCGATACAACTCTAGAGTGGTTCCGAGGCAAATGAAAGTTGGTGATTTGGTTCTGCGTAGGAAGGCAAAGGGGCCTGATGATTCGAAGTTATCACCTAATTGGGAAGGACCTTACAGGATTCTGCGTGAGCTTGGTCAAGGGGCGTATCATTTAGAGGAGTTATCGGGGCGAAGGGTCCCAAGGGCTTGGAATGCACAGCATCTCCGTTATTATTACAGTTGAAGTGCAGGGTGGTTCGTTCGGTTTGTTTGGTTTTGTACAGTTTGTTTCAGTGTATGTTTGTCCAAGACTATGTTTCGTTGTTTCAGTTTGTGTGTGTTGAAGTCTACGTTTGATGGTTGTATTGTTTAAGACTATGTTTGTTGTGTAAGACTAAATTCGATGCACTCTTTTCTCTACCCCAGGCGGGAGAGTTTTTAACGAGGCATCAATTATTAATGAATAACAGGTATGCACTATTTTCTCTACCCCAGGCAGGAGAGTTTTTAACGAGGCATAACCTTTTTAAAATGATCAAGGGCTTATCATTTTACTTATTTCTTTTACCCATAGCGGAAACTTATCAACTAAGGTCTATCAATTGGGCGACGTCAGACAATTGAGAAAAAAGTAAGTCTCTTAAAACAAGAGCATTCGGCCACGAATTCATAAGCACAGTCTTAAATTGGATTTAAGCTTGTCCAAACTAAGCACAAGTCTCCACGCGAGCATACTAATGAAATCAAATATGTTGACTTTGATTTCCATGAGTAACTACGTCAAAAATGAAAAATTTGACTAAGTTATGTACACAAAGGCCTTATGATTCCAAAGTAGTTGATTAAGTTTAAACTTCACAACATTTGACGAGATTCATTTAAGCATCTTTCATTATGTACTGCAAAATGTGGGAATAATGTACTCAACTAAACGACGAAGGCGGATCAAATTTGGTGAAAGGTTAGTAAAAGTTATTCATGTTAAGTTATACTTTGAACTTACTGATTGAAAGGTTAGTAAAGCGCAGTATTATTAATTATATTGATTTGTCTGATTGATATAGTTGTTATTGGATGAATCCTGTTATTGAGATTAAAGGAATTACTTAATGGTTTCTATGTTAAGTTAAGATGTGATGTCCTCATAGAATAGGAATAGGAACATAAATATATTAAGGGTTGAAATAATTTAGACAGGAGGCAGAACCATTAGAATTATACAATTTGAGAGTTGATATATAGAAAACACATCATATTAATAGTGCTTGATAAACATTACATAAATACTTAGGATAAATTGTGGAGCTAATGGCTCAACACTTACAGAAATAAAGATAAAACATAGGCAGATTTAACTAACTTAGAAAATAAAAAAAAAAAGACTAAAGGATAATTCATGCAGAACATATGCTTGAACAGGGGTGGAACTAGTGATTTTCTCCTTCGCCTTCGTTGTTGTTGGCGTTCCCATCCTCTTCATTTTTATCTGCTTCTTCTTCCTCTTCTTCTTCTTCTTCATCACCAGTGTCAGGGCTGATCAATTTACCATCAACAATCCTTGCATAAGGATCGGAACCGGCACAGTTGATGGAAACTTGAGGATTTAGGAAAAGAATCTGTTCTTTGGCTTTTGCGAATCCAGCTTCAAATTGGTCAAGGACAGAATTCTTCAGTTCAGAAATTTCTGAATGCAACTTAGAATTTTCATTTTTCAATTCAGCATTGGCGGAATTGAGTTGTGTGATTTCTGCCTGAGATTTCACAAGTTCTTCTTCCTTGGCTTTCTGAGCGGTGTTTAAATCTTCAGCATGTTTCTTCAGGCGTTCATTTTCTAGGGCCAAATCTGTGGCTTTTTTCTCATTCACTTTGTTGGCAGAATCCAACAATTTCATTGTGGCTTTCATCTTCAGGATTTCTCTTTCTTTCTCTTCAAGTTGTTTGGCGGCATTAAACCCGTCAAAACCAGCGGTCTCCAGGTCGACCATTTTTGAAATAGCCGCGATCTCCAGTCCTTTTGTCATGATGGCTTGACAAGCTTCCTTTAGTCCAATCCTTTTGATCTTCTCCTGATCCGCCTTGAACACCAAATTGGTTTCCACCAATGCGTTGAAGTCAATCTTTGAATCCCATAGAGAAGTTACCTCTTCAGAGGTAAGTTCTTCGAATTCCTTCAGCACGCTTTTCCATGTCGGAGGCGAAGCGCTTGAAGACCCACCTTGATGCACCAAACGTTGAGGGTTATTCTTCACCATAAACTTTTCCATTGAAGGTTGCGATGCGTTCTTCCCTTTATTTGATTCAGGAGTGTCATTCCTCTTCTTTTTCTTTTGAGGACGATTAGATTCCGTGCCTGAGTGACTAGCATCGGCATCAAGTAGAGTCTTCGCCGGGTTCCTTTTTTCTCTTGCAGCCTGTTGTTCACGGCGGAATCGTAGGATATCATCATCAGAAAGTCGAGTCATTTTCGCTGAAACAGAAAAGAAAAGTTAGACACAGCAAACATTTGAAATACGAAGATACTGAAATTCAAGTGTAAGACCCAAGATTTTAAGCTTAGAATAAGTGGAAGAGATTTCCATTTACGATTAGGCTTGATGTAATGTGTAGGGAAACCTGAACGAAAGTTTATTAAATGAAATATATTTATGAAGGAGAAAGTTCAGGAAAAGTTCAAGGATTGCATTAAGATCGATAAAAGTTATAGCACGAACGTTTTACGCTTAAACCTAGGTCAGAAACCCTAGTATATAGCTAATTTTCACTTTTAGGCACGTTGGCAGTTAATTCCAAAAATCTTCAGAGAAGTGTTAGAACTTTTCTTTTTCCATATATTCAAATCGTCTCGAGGCGAAACTCTAGGATCTACGAACGTCCGATTCCAATCATCGGAAGTTTGCCGAAACCGGATCCCTGGTATTTCAAAACCCTAGAATTTCTCGACAATGAAGACTTTATCTATTCAGAGCTTCAAATGAATATTCTACACGCGTACACCTATTTCTCTTGATGATTTCAATCTTTCTTCCGAAGGAAGTTTTCTATTCCGACATTCGAGGCAAAAAGCAACTTATCGGGTAAAATAGTTTTACACCGACTTTGCACCGACTTTGTATTAGTTGCCAAAAATACAAGGAGACATCTTCTTAGCTTAGGAATTCCTTTGCCAAAACCTATCTAACAATTCATGGAGAATGACGCCGGAAAAATCGGATTCGCGAAACTTTCATTTTCCCGCGAATTTCCACCTTCTATATATAGCAAATAAAGGAAGAAAAAACACAATTTTCCTCCATTTTCTCTCCTCTAAACCGCGGCCAAGAACAAGGAAGAAGGAAGAAGAGTTTTTCTTCATCGTTTGCTTGATCGTCGATCAATCAGTTGCTACTTCAAGGCTTCGAGGTATAGTCGCTAATCCTTACCTCCGATCGCTTTTTCCATAGCTTTTCTGTAGAGTTTTCTGAGTGGATAGTTTATGGGTTTTTGCAAAACTATCCTGAATCTTTCATTTCTGATTCTAAACCTCTTCTATATGTTCCCAAGATCACTTCTGCCGGATTAGATTTTCCGTTATGTCGCCGGAATTCCGCCGGAATCAATTTTAGCCTTAAATACCCATTTTTGGAGTTTTTGAGGTAAAGCTTCAACCTTTAGGCTAAAAACTATCGCCTTAGCTTAGTGTTAGTAGGATTAGTTTTTATAAACGTCGTTAGTAACGTCCCTGCAAAATTTGGTTTTTGGGATTTCAGTTTTGAAATTTCTAAGTTAAAAATCATGACCAAAATACCCCTGCGACAGTTTTTGATCCGATAATTTTTCCGAGTTCAGAATACCCTTAGTTACGGCTAATGAAAGCATAGGAACCAAGTTTGATCGAAGAAAAATCGAGCCCCACAATTGTGAAAAGTGGCCGAGCCCTATAGGGGAGGAGGGGGAAAATTCCTTTTCCGAAAACTTGTCCTTTTGCGCTAGATTATCGTACCTCGGAGTATGAACTACTTCGTGTAACCTTAGTGAGCATTGATAGCTTAGTTTCCGATAGATTTTGATAGAATTCTGTGGTTTTACTTTAAAGGTTCTTTTGAAGAATTTCCTGAAGATCAAGGAGCTCATTGTGAAGGAACGTTTGAGGAGAACGCTGGAATAACTAGAGGTAAGGGCAACTTACCTTACTAGCTAATGCTTTAGGTGTCGACGCATTCGACTTGATTTACTGTTTATGCACTTGTTTGTGTATGATTGGGAAAATGTTTTCTGAGGCTTCGGCTGACAATGTAGATGATTCATCTACTGACTGTTTTTGAGATTGAATTATATGCTATGTGCTATGTGGGTAATCTAGGATGTGTGGTGCATGCCTTATATGCTAAGTGCTATGTGGTTATTGCTTATTATGTGGATATATGACTTGTTGATTGATGGTGCTGAGTTATTTATGCTTTAGCAATGAAATCTGAGTTTCTGAATAGTGAGAATAGCGGGCAGGTCATGCCGATTTTATTTTGAGAGTTTTGAGAAAGTTCGATAGGACGAATGAGATTCGGGCCTTGTTATGGTGTTTATGGATCGAGACATTCTCTGGAGTCATTTGGGGATTTGGAGATCCCGAGAACTGATAGGATTTGCGATAAGACTAAAAGGATACTATTTTGTAAAGAAAACTCATAAGACATTAAACAACCTCTAAATCTTCAAATAATGATAATAGACTCGTTCGGGGAAGCTTGGGATGCAAATCTTAGTTTTTGGAAAACGAGAAGTGTCGTCGGATCCAAGTGTTGAGGAAGTTGAGAGGTTTTGAGTATGTTGATACTCTTGTGCTCTGGGAGCAGTTGTGTTGTTGGGCTATCTGAGAGATAAGCCGGGAAACGGGTAGTTTCCGAGCATGTTGATGCTCTTTGCTCGTTGAGCAGTGTTGACCATCGGATAGAGATGAGTCGGATGACTTGGAGATCATCATGAGATACCGTTTATACCTTCGGGTACAGTTTATACCTTCGGGTACCGTTTATACCTTCGGGTACCGTTTATGCCTTCGGGTACAGTTTATGCCTTCGGGTACAGTTTATACCTTCGGGTACCGTTTATGCCTTCGGGTACAGTTTATACCTTCGGGTACAGTTTATACCTTCGGGTACCGTTTATACCTTCGGGCACCGTTTATGCCTTCGGGTACAGTTTATGCCTTCGGGTACAGTTTATACCTTCGGGTACCGTTTATGCCTTCGGGTACAGTTTATGCCTTCGGGTACAGTTTATACCTTCGGGTACAGTTTATACCTTCGGGTACAGTTTATACCTTCGGGTAATTCGGACATCGACGGGGGATATGATCGACCGTGAGGTTAGGATCGACCTGTTGATTGTCGGGCATAGCGGAGGGAAAAGTCGACCCGCAGGGTTAGGACTGATCCGGCTATGTCAAGGTTGTAAGTGACACTCCGGGGTTATGGTCGACACAATGCCAGTGTTAGGACCAACTCAAACGTGCCCAGCCTATTCTTTCTGGAACCGTCAAGAGTGACGTTGCATTGACATATCATGCACTCTAATTGTATCGTTATGTGTTTTGATGAGTTGATGTTGATAAACATCGTTATGTGTTTTGATGAGTTGATGTTGATAAACATCGTTATGTGTTTTGATGAGTAGATGTTGATAGATATCGTTATGTGCTTTGATGATGGAATTGTACTAGAGATTTGATAACATGCTATGTTTAAACCTTAGGGTAGACAATGCAGAACTTATATGTATGTAGACAACATATATATATATATATACCCCTTATACTTTATCTGGTGTCTTGTATTCTCTATCCTATATTCCGTAAGTTGACCCTTGCACGTGCTACCTGTGTTTGGGGGGCTATGTATGCCCTTTTTGTCAGATGTCGTTGGTGGATTCTTCCGTGATTCCTCGTCGTTCGGGGAAGACCCAGAGCGAAATGACTACTATTGAGTCTTCGACGTGGACCCGGACTTCATGCATGACCAGATGGGAGTCGATGATGGAAGTATGGGGGATGGGTGATTAGAGTCTATTAAGGTTGGGTGTTAGTGTCCTAGCTCTGACTTATTCTTATTTTTTAGGGCTTGTGTTGCTGACACTTGACCTATCACTTAGGGGATTATACATTTTGCCTACGGGCGTTACATTTTTCTACTTTCCGTCACTGGAGGTTACTCGTGACGAGGTCGCTACTTACAGCGGGGAATGTTATATGTATTGTGTATTAGTTCTGTTACCTTTCGCATTTGGGTTTTATTCAATTCAGTCTTGTCTTAGTTATTATAAAAAAAAAAAAATATTTACGTTTTCCGCATTAATTTTATTTTGGTTACTAAAGTGACGCCACCGAAATCGGGGTGTTACATCAAGAGTCTTACCCACATATTCACCCAATCTGTTTTCATAATGGGCATCTAGAAATTCGGTGAGATTCATGTCAATGCTAGATAGAAAGGTGCAATCCACCATTTCTTCAGGGGTGAGGGAATCATCAGGAAGTTGGATGATAGCCTCATAACGGGCGGTCCAGTAGAAAGGGAACTTTGGGCTTCCATCATTGAAATAAAATACATCCTTGCACTTTTCTGTTTCGTTTAGCCTAAAGAATCTCCCTTTAAACTGTTTGTAGTGGCTTCTAAATAAGGTAAATAGGCCTTTTCCCCTAGCGGCGGCTAGAGAAAGATATTCGCCTTTTATGCTTCTACCACTAGTTTCAAAGAAGTAAAAAAACTTACTGCTAGTGGGTTCGATACCTAACACTTGACACAAAAGTCCGAACGCCCTCAGGTATGCCCAGCTATTACAATGGAGTTGTGTTGGGGCAACATTCAGTAGGGTTAAAACGGAGCAAGTGAAATCTGACAGAGGGAGTTTACATTTTAGGTCAGTAAAAATGTTTTCAAAGAAATAGGTGTGATTTTTGCCGTTAGGGTCAGGAGCCCCAAAACAACAAGGTTCGGTAGGTAAACAGGGGACTATGTCAAGGTACACATCTTGGTCATCAGAGCGAAAAGTGTTTTCAGTAATTAAGTCCATTACAGTTTTAACATTGCAGAATTTAGTGAACCTAGTTTTAACTTTACTAGTGACCCATGTATCGACTGCAATGGAAGAAGTTTTAGAGGCTTTAGAGACTTTACGGGTGCGTTTTGCATCCATTTTGAAAAGAATTCCTGAAATTGTAAAGGATTCAGGAGTTATGACATGTAGTGGGGTAAAATTGGAGTTGCAGTTGTGAAGGAGATTAGTTTTTAAGAATGATTTCAGTAGAACAAGAAGATGAAGAGGGAAAGATTTTACATGAAAGGTTTAGTGTAGAATGATGAAAAAATTGTACAAGCAGGTTGAGTGAGAAGTGCTTACCAGGGAAAGGATCTGATGAACTTGGCTAATTTGGGGGAGTTCTGGCAATGTTGGAGAACACTCGCAGGTCAATGCAGGAAACTCTACGAGTACACAAGGTTTGAAAAACTTTTGAAAGAGAAGAGTGAAGTAATTTGTAGTAAAAAATGATTGCTATATATAGAGAAACGGCGGAAGGTGAAGAGATGAGTTAGAAAGGTATGGTTAAAGGCACTTAAGGTAAATGGTGAGCAAACGCGTGGTTTGTGTGAATCCACGCGTTCATTCAAGCCACACATTCAAACTCATTAAGGCGGTGAATCATCGCGCCATTAAGAGACGACGTTTGGCAAAAAGGTAGCGATTGAATGAAGAGTGACGTCAGTTGGCAGGTGAATGTGTCGTTTCGAGGGAGTCGAGTCTTTTCAGAGAAGGGCTACTCCATGAGTGGATTTTAAATGCATTTCTTAATTAATGTGAGTAGCATAGCTTAGGTAGGCCTTATGCATTACAAGTTTCAAGATATCTGTGTTATATTTGTGATGATTGCAGCAGGTACAAAATCCGGAAAGAGATTTGATTTGTGCATAGTGATTGAAGTGATGGGTGAAGTGTCATTTAGACTTCATACGCCACACAGACCGATTTAACTTTGTAATGATTAGCTTAACATTGTTTACATTATGGTTAGCCTTATTTTGTTGGAAGCCTGTGCGCTCATGAATTTATTCACATTGTATATGGGCGAACCAGACGTTGTGGGCATAATTAAGACACTATCGTTTTAGTTCTAAAACATCAGTGTCTTGTGGGCCTGTGGACTGATATAGGCGAACCGGGTCATTTATTTTGGGCTTATCACTATCATGTAACAAATGGGCCGGGCAACCCATGGTCCAGCCGGACCAAAACCCAAGTTATAAATAGAAGAGGACCGCCCAAGCGGCAGGGATCCTATCATTTTCACGCATTTTCATTTACTTTGTTTACTTCGCTTGCTCTCAAACTGGTTAGCCTTTAGTCTGTGGTTTTATACCGGAACAAGTCCTTGTCATGGTTTAAGTAAAATCCCCAACCCAGAAAAAACAAAAGAAAACATGAAACCCAGATCTGGCCATAGCAACCTTCAGCCCAGATTGAAACCCAGATGCGGAGCACAAACGGAGAGGTTGGTCGTTGATGGCAGAGATGACACTCATGGCGAGCCTAGTCGATGATATGCTTCGTGGTTTCACAAATCTGGTGTTCTTGTTTCCCCTGCCACCCTCTAGATCTCTCCGCAACATTATTTTTCCTTTTCCCCTCTCTCTGTTTCTCTCTTATTCAGACTAAGGTTTCAAAGACTCGAACCCACTGCACCAAAGTCCCAATTTTTCTCCTGCCCAATTTTCCCCCTCTCTTCGTGCTTCTCGATGGAGGCCTTGGATTAACAACGAA
The DNA here is from genome assembly GCF_012489685.1 of Lotus japonicus. Lineage (NCBI taxonomy): Eukaryota > Viridiplantae > Streptophyta > Magnoliopsida > Fabales > Fabaceae > Lotus > Lotus japonicus. Next base: position 31,966,408 of record NC_080041.1, read on the forward strand.
AATGAAAGTGGGGTGTGGGCTGCTGCTAGTAGCTCTCAATTTAGAGCTTGAAAGAAGAAAGAAATAAAGTATCTGGATGATGAGTTTTTTTTTTGAAAGATGATGAAGATCTTGGAAGAAGATGAAGAACTCTATGAATGTTCTGGATTTTAATTTAATTAATTTTTTAATTATTATTTTACCTAGGTTCTGTTAAATTTTTGAGGGAATTGGATGGAAAACAAAAAGTGCTAACAAAGTTAAACGGGTGGGACAAAAAATGCAATTTTCAAAGTTTTAGGACCCAGACTGCACAAAGCGTATAAGTGGGGGACTAAAAGTGCCTTTAAGTCAAAAAAAAATATATTTCCAACTTGCTTCTAACTTTCTGTAATTGTAATGTAGACCTTTCTCTCTGTTTCTCTCCCTTACATTTTTAGCAAGGTAAGCTGTTAGTGCTATTCTTTTTTCCGATTCTCACAAGAATTCACAAAACAAACAATGTTTTGGGAAGAACAATTGTACCAGTCAACTTGCAATTTTTCTGATCTTTATGTTCTGAACTGCATGTGCTTAAGATGAACCGTTCGTTGTTGAATTCATTAGATTTGCCACCTTTAATTTAGGAACTTACTAGTATTTTTTCATTTTTATTCTACGAAATGTAATCTTATTTCACCATTAAAAAATACTTCAAAAGGTATGCTTCATTTAGTTTACTGGTTATTTTTTTAAAATTAACTTGTTTGTATATATGACCTTGTGAGGGGTGATTACGGGTTCAAATAGACCCATACATTCATCAGTTCCGATCTATCTAATCTTTGTCTTCGCAGCAAAAAACTGTTCGCCTTGATCACTGTCTGTGCCCTGTAACATTCTGATTTTTCCATGTTTAAAAATTTTCAAGTGTGTGTAAATATCATATTTTCAAAATAATCTTTTGAGCAGAGATTTTTTTTGAAACCATAGTTATTATTTGAAATTTTATAATTGAGTAATTGTGTTGAGGAAAATAAAAATTTATATAACTTCTCATTTTAAAATTTACATGTAATTAATTATTTTTGTTTTAAATAATGACTTTTAGAAAAACTAAATTATATTTTGCTGTTTCTCTAGAAGTTCTTGAAGTTTTATGAATTCTAATAAAATTTTAAACTAAGAAAAAATTATTTGTCACATTTCCATGTCTAGAAAATTATTTGAATATCAAAAATTCATTCTAGTCACCGTCGTTCCCTTCGCCACCGTTTTGCCGCCGAGTTCCTGAGGTTGGCTAGGACTGGAGAACCCAAAGGCTTAGGTTTGGCTGACCGATTCCTCATGGGCTTAGTGTTATGGGCCTATTTCTTCTGGTGTGTCTTGCAAGTAGTTTTGTTTTAATCTCACTTGGTTCTAACTTTGTTTAGATGCCCCAAGTAGTCGTGGGCTTAAAAGTTATTGACCTATCTTATAAGCTGGTTTGGGCTAAGGCCCAAATTTCTTTTCATTGGGGAAACCGCTAAAAAAGGAACATATGAGAGGATCTGAACGAATTTTGTTTTCATTTTGGTTAGAATGTATGAAGATTTGTTGTAAGCGTCTTCAGGCAACTCTTATATTAAATGAATTATGAAACTTTGATAAAAAAAAGATTGAATGTACAAAGATTTTTTTATTGTGCAAGCATTTTTGTGGGAAGGCTTTTACGTAATTACAGAAAAAACATGGCAACAGTTCCCTCGCGTGAGCGGAAAACTGTTTGACCCCCCCCCCCCCCACCAAGTTATCCTTCCCTTTTCTCTTCCCACCCTATTTGGTCCATCATCTTTCCATAGAAACAAAAACAAAACATTAGAAAAGAAGGTGTGCAATAGTGAACATAATGTAGGGACTAACCCATAACTTAAGTTAGAAACCTGTTTCACATGTGGATTTGATTGTATTAAAAACCTACTCACTTATTTTTTTTTTCGGAAATGTGTAGCTCACATGGTTGAACTAAAGGTAAAGAAATGGGCTAGAAGATCATTTGTTTTTGTGATTTAATTTAAAATATAAAGAAAGTCGTAAAAATAATAATAAAAGAAGGTTCATATAGGTAATTAAGATGAAAATGTAATTAGAAATGCATTTCGTCTAATTCTCTAATTGTTTTCAACTCTAACACATATGTAAAGTTCATTTCATTTATGATGTCGAGAGTTATCCACCTTACTATCTCTAGCCTAGGTGAACATATGATTGAAATTTTTCACATAATCTCTTACAGTCTAAAAAACTAAAAGGAACATTATAGCTCATTGTTATCTGTCAAAGACATTCCCAATAACTAATCTATCCTAGGAAGTTATCATGGGCTTGTGAATCCTCGTTATCACCCTAAAACTCATGTTAGAACTCAGAACCCCACTTGGTATTCCACTATTACCCCTACTCAAGATATTCTCACCCTAGGGCAATTAATTCACTGAGTTGTTTCTCTCTTGAATCAGACACACACCGACCTTTTATCTAATTCTAGTCCATTTACATCTATCATGGATCAATCGGTACTTGAAGCGCAGAAAGTGAAAGTTTAACACATACAGTCGTGACATAATATATAGACATTCCACCTTCCTTGAACTAATCATTCACTAATTTATATTTATCTCTTGATCTATTTATAAAACATTGATGCTCTTAGATTATCAATTGGTTAATTAGAAACATGAAGTGCAAAGAGAAACACAATACATGAACGATTTCCATTTAAATTAATGAATGAGCTTACAACAATCAAAGAATCAAGTTATACAATCTGAATACAAACCTAGAAAATAACATATACATGGGAAAGAAATGGATGATCTAAAACCCAAGAGGAGAGGATGTGATCGTTACCATGGAAGCTTTCCCAAATCATCTATGGCCTCCGAGAGGTGTCACAAGTCTCCCATGGCGGCCACCCTCATCTTGAAGCTCCAATTCACCAAGCCTAACCCAAGGATCCTTCTTGGAGTGATGCTTTGCTCCCTTGGTTCATTTATGGGAGAAGAATGGTAAAGAATCGCCCAAAAATCTTTGTCCAGGCCTTTCATAGAGTTTCTAGCCACCTTACACTTGCTTAGCGAGGAAAACCTCACCCAAGGAGAGCGTCACTTCAAGGCCAGGTTTCCCAAAATTTCCTAGCAAGAAGATTGCTTGCTAAACGAATTGCCGCTTCCAAAGAATGTTTTTTTTTCTACCTTAATCTGAATAAGTGAGCAGATGGCTCGTAGCTTTTCTTGTTGAAATCTTCATGAATTTCATATGTTCATAAAAATCAAAAGATTAAACATAAAATATATTATATTTACACGATTTTTATGCTAAAACTAATTATTTACTAAACCAAATACTCCAAGGGATAAAAGGATCAATAATGTAAGCATACACGTTAAATAAGTGCCTAAAGTGATACCAAAATATACGTAAAAATGTCACTTATCAGCCGTCCTAAGACTGCCTTCCTTAAGTGGATCGCTTATGTCTATCTTTGCCGAAGCAAAAAGACTGTAAATCTTATTTTTATATGATTTTTTAGTTGCTCATTTTATGTCTAAAGCATTGTTTGGTAAACACGTCTTAATGAGACAAAATGAGACATCTACAATTCTACATTATATTCCGTATTTGTTAGGCTTTTAGGATGGAATAAGGCTAAACAGAAGGTTGAACATTCCTAGGAAAAAGGTGGAACCAAGGAGAACGAAACGCTTTTTTAAAAAATTTACACAGGCAAAAATACTCCTGATGTATATTTTAATTATATAATAATAATAAAATAAAAAATATAAATTACATATATATTATATTATAAATTAGTATTAGTTGCAAAATTATTACGTGTTTAACTATATTAAAAAATTTGCGTGCAACATTTAAAAAAATAGTGTTGAAATGTTATTATAAATTAAAATAATAATAATAATTTTTTTAATTTTATATGATAATTATTAATTCTGTGAACTCAATTTTTTATATTGAATCAAATGTTAAACATGACACAATTATATACGTGATCTGGTATTCGATCAACATGTTGCGCCTCAACTGGCATTCCTTATACATTAGGCCATCACTCATAGTGAAAGCTAGAGCTAAGGATTACTGTTCCAACACTTGGTTCAACCCTACACAAAATGTCAAACTTATAAATTAACCGACTCATAGCCATGTGAACGAGGCCGAGACATAACTATGTCACCAGTCTCATAGATGTGTGGTCGAGACCGAGACATAACCTGTCAGCTGACTTATAACCATGTGATCGTGACTATGTATGTCGACCGACTTACAGCTACATGGACGAACATAATTATGTATACATGAACCAATACTTGTGCAAAACCCCATATCACCACCACCTATGAGATCAAGAAAAGATTCTAGGTAACTTCCCCCCAACATATCTTTCTCTCTAAAATTCGCTAGGAACAACAGTTCACTGCCCAATGCCAAACAATACGCCCCGAGGATAAGTAGATTGAGCAGACAACAGAGCACAGATCCACCGTCCATCCACCTGCAGGAAAGGCGTTCGACACAGAAGATCCTACGACTCGCTGTGAACCCTGTTGCACCTAGGAAGCCAGACGACGTTGGGGTCTAGGACGTTCCAACCTTCAACTATACATAAAGGGACGCGAAACAAAGTAAGGTGCAACATATAACTCTAACTCAACACTAAAACTCTAAGTGATTTAGGGTCAGAGTGTATCCGTAGGTACTTCTAGCGTATCGCATGATGCAACATCACGAAAAAGAGACACCACATCAGAGAAACCATCGACAGAGGAGAGGATCCCGAAGAAGGACCAAGTTAGAGATCCAACCAAAGCGCCACCATCCGATCAACTTGTAATTAAACTTATAGTTCTTTTTTAATGATTTAGAGTTACCAAACATATTAGTATATTACACAAAATGATAATATCTTCTTCTATTCTTTTCCATTACGTTCAATTCAGTTCTATCTTGTTTCCTTATGTTACCAAACCTTAAAAATTCAAAACTCAAACCAAGTAGAAATGCGAAGAGGATAAAATCATAATAAATAGAGAGGATTCAAAGTTCCAATGCAACAGTGGTGAGAGGTTGGATACTCATTTTCCCTTACGAGTTATGATATATACACACCTCTCCACCTCTTTTCCACCTCTATTCTATTTATTTATCTCTTCTTTATCAATCAAATCACATATCACATCTTTACTTTCTCTCTCATTTTTTCCTATCTCTCTCTTCTTCTACCTCTCCACACCTCAAAAGTGAGGTGTGAAGATATATACCGGTTGTGTCCCCATCTCTTCCGAACAAGTTGAATTGATGATGTTAACAGATAAGGCATTTGTCCCATTATTGATCTCGATCGCCTCGCCCATGTTTGGACCCTGTCAACCTCAAACATCAATCTCAACTCACGACAAACAATACTGTCATAAAGTAACCCAACCCAAAGCTCCTTTTCTACAAGTTTCACATTGCAAGGCAAGCCGACATATTTCAAGATTCCTCTTGCACGTAAATTACATCACACTTCTCAAGTTTTTCACATTTATATATAGCATTAACAACAACAAAATATCAATCGTATATGTCTCAGTAACGGGGAAAAAGAATCACTAAATTCAAAATAATATACACTTCATTTTTTCTATCATTTCATCTTATTAATCTTATCATATACATTATTTCTATTATTTATATATCTTCTCTTCCTATCTCCCTATTAGTTTTTACACTATTTAAATGTACACGACATTATTGGAGGAAGGAAAATTACAATAATTATTTTTCCTAACCAAGGTGGTCTTTAGATCGATATATTAATTCTTATGTTACTATTTTTCTTCATGTTTGAAATTCACGTTACACCTTAAAATCATGTTAATACACATGTTATAATATGAAGCTTCTTCACTAACAAACTAGAGTGTGTGACCAGTGATGGATCCAGAAATTTGATGTAGTGGGACAATATATACATATAAATTCGTAACAAAAAAAATAACATATACTATTAGAACTGAGGACATTTTATACCAAATGAGACATAAGAAAAGACATTTTTCACCAAAGAGGCCATTAAAAACCACATACTTTTGCTGTTCAAGTGAGGACATTTAGCAATGTGGGACACAAGTGAGAACATTTAGCAATGTGAGACATAAATAAAGACATTTTTTTATCACAGGGGTCATAAAAAACCACATATCTTTACTACTCAATTTTTTTTCTAATGCTTTTTTCAACATTAAGTGAGGACACTTGCCCTCATATCCTAGGACATAGATCAGTCCCTGGTGACCAACACACATCCAAACATGCTGATAACTAATAAATTTGGGTAAAATTAGTTAGAGTAAAAATGAGTTAGAAGTGTGAAACGAATTATGTCTAATTACATTTATGATAAAAATTTGAAATAAGGGTGATGTTGGGAATCAAGTCATGAAATTCTAAAATTGATAACAAGTATGTGAAGGTTAGACCACCGAGACACTTTTCGCCCTATTAATTTGTGTATTGTGATGTTTAAAATTATAACAAAAACAATGGCTAATAGGCTAAAGTTGATCTTACCTGAGATCATTAGTGATATATAGAGTGCTTTTGTCCATGGTCGTTTGATCACGGATAATGTGCTCATTGGGTTTAAATGCTTTTATTATATGAAAAAAAAGATTACTTGCCAGAATGACATGTTGGCACTCAAATTGGATATGTCTAGAGAGCATATGACAGGATGGAGTGACTTTTTTTACAATGTGTTTTTTTTTCTTCAGATGGACTTCCTCCAGAGTTCGGTTACTTTGATAATGAGTTGTGTTTCTACTATGGACTCTTATGCTTAATAGTAGCCACATCGGTAATTTCCCCCATAAAGGTCTTCAGCAAGGAGATCCTCTCTCCCCGTATTTGTTTGTTCTGTGTGGAGAAGTTTTCTCTACATTTCTTAATAAGGCTATTTCTTCCTCAACTATTCGGGGAATAAAGCTTGCTCATTATGCTGATCCACTTATTTCTCACTTGATAATTGCAGTGAAAATATAGTGTTTGCTCGAGAAACAAAGAAGGAGTTGTGGTTGTTAAAGAAATTATAGTTTCTTATGCGCGCGCCTTCGGCCAAGTTGTCAACCTAGACAAATCCATACTATCATGTAGTCTAATGTACCTGATCATGTTTTTAATAAGCTGAAAAACAACTATTGACTGTAGGCAATGGATTTGTATGACAAATATCTGGGTCTTCTGATCATCACCAATGAGATTAAACTCAGATTTTTCATTTTGTCAAGGATGTGTCTAGAAGAAACTTAAATGTTTGGAAATAGAGAGATCTCTTTCTCGCACAGGCAGGAAAATTTTGAAAAAAGCAGTAGCACTAGTGATTCCCTCTTATGTTATGTCTTATTTTCACCTGTCTAGTAGTTTATATTTGCATATTAAGGGGTTGATAAGTAGATTTAACTAGGGTGGTGATGCCTATATGTGTGGTTTACATTAGTTAAAATGTGATCGCCTTTGTTTCCCTAAAAATAAAGGAGATCTTGGTTTTCATCATGACTTCAAAGCATTAAACACAACTTTGGTGGCGAATTTATCCCCAAATTTTTGCTTAGCAAGATTTTTAGAGCTGTTTATTTCCCACATGTCAACTTTATGACAACAAATTAAAGAACAGTTACAGGCTAAGTTATGCGTGGAGCAATATTTACAGAGTAGGGTTGGTTGTGTGGGAAGCAGGTGATTGGCATGTTGGCAATGAGAAGTTTGTTAACACTTAGGATGATCATTGCACTACTACAGAAAAGGCTTATCGCCACGGTTAAACTCGCCCTTTTGCCACGGTTCAACCGTGGCAATAGCTCCCGTGGCAATTGCTCAATTGCCACGGTTGAACGTCGAACCGTGGCAATTGATTCGCTATTGCCACAGTTGGAAAAGGGAAACCGTGGCAATATGTGGCATCTGTTGCCACGGTCCAAGGAGGAACCGTGGCAATAGATGACCTCTATTGCCACGGGCCAGGGAGGAACCGTGGCAATAGATGGCCTCTATTGCCACGGTCCAGGTAGGAACCGTGGCAATATGTGCCTCTATTTTGGCAATATTTTGTAATACAAAATATGCCCTTTTTCGGATTTTTCTATTTTATTTGATCTGGTCTTTAAATTGCAGTGCATTTTAAATAGGAGGGGAGGGGTGTTTGAACCCATAAGCAAGAAAAAATACAAGAATATTAAACAAAAAGCAAGTAATCAAAGCAAGTCAATCTTAATGGAACCAAACTTTATTACAGACTCACTCTAAGTAAAAGGGGAATGTGCCAAATGTTTGGTACATCATGGATATTCAGAATATTATCAACCCGTGAAAAAATATACAAAAAATATCAATCAATAATAAAACAATGCTTGCTTGGAAAATAGCCAAGCTCAGTTCACCTACTAACTTACTGGAACATGGCAAACTGTGAGAGCTTTTCCTTGGTACTCTGCAGCAGAGGCTGCCACATTCAAGAACAAATGAATGAGACTGTATTGTCTCTATAAATGAACAATTGTCCTTACTTCAAATTTGGTGGGTTCAAAGAAGAGATTTGCATGCCAAGATGCCACTGAGTCTGAACCCTGCAGCAAGAAACAACATTGCTTGTCAAATTTCACCAATATATAACTCAAAGGTACAACTCACATATTATGATCCTCTCATGTCACATGATAGAATCATCTGCAATGTTGTGTCTATCCCTTGCTTCATACATTTTCAGAGAGCCGCACAATTAGACACGTGATTTTATAAGATAATGACATGTGAAATTTTTAACATGAGAGGATCCTCATTCGATAAAAAAGAGTGACTAAGGAATTAGCTGAATAAGAAAACATCAGGTGTAATTGCTGAAATCATCACAGACAAACCACTCACAAGGTGAGGAATGAAGTGATTGTAGGTTCTTTGCTGTTTCATGTCTTTCCCTCTCACCTGCTGCAACCACAGAAGTCATTGTTGAGGCGGCCATGTAAGCTGCAACCTCTGATTTATAACCCCGTGAGGTTGCTTCTGCCTCCTATTGTGGTGACTCTGCTCCTGCAGACACAAGGTTTTTTATAAGGCTAAGGCTGCAAAGCAGCCAATCCAGAGAAATAATGCACTCGCCACTCGCAATAGCAAAACACAATGAAGGAAGGGTGGAGAAACATACCGTTCCTTTGCATTCCAAAAAGATTTAGGTATTCTCCGAAAAGCAGCAACTACTACATTATGCAAAACAAAGTCCTTATAATGGGCCCAAAAGCTCCGCACTAACATTTGTATATCACCAAAGATAAAACCTTATTGAAGGAAGACCCAAAATTGAATAAAACTCAACACTCTGCAAGTAGTTAGCATATAAAACCTGGTCATATTGAAACCTTGCCACGATGCTTCCACTGGAATGAAGAAAAAATTTGACCATAATCTTTGGTCATTCTTTTCCGTGTTCATCCGCACTAACATTTGTTCATCTGCTTCCACTGGAATGAAGAAAAAATTTGACCATACAAGAAGAGAAAATAAAAGAAAGGTCCAAATGAACCAGAACAGATACAAAAGCAACAGAATGCAGCAAAATAAACACCTATTTCTGAATCTGCTAGCCTTAACTATCCAAGATACTACTACAAAACAAAGCTTCTGGTTAGAACAAATCCCTTATAGTACTCTGAGGCAAATCAGTAGTGATCAAGAGCCATCCAAGGAGAAAAACAGTAACTTAAATTGCTCAAAGACATCCCAAATAAAAGCTAAATCCCAAGACCGCATATTGATCCAACCTGCTGCTACTTCCTATTTGAAGAAGAACAATGAGTATTGAGTGAGTGAGGAACTGAAATAAAAAAAACCTACACACTATCTTGCAAGGAGTTTTGATATCTTGCAAGGAGTTTTGATAGTTGTCAAAATCTTTGGAAACATGCTCTTCCAAAGTGAGCTAAAAATTCGGTACAACAAAGTGGAAATAAACATAATGGAAATAAACAAAAAAGACAAAAAGAAACAAAGCACACTAGTACAAGAGCTAAAAGTATTGATAGAAAGACCCCAATGACAATCCCATAGACTGTAAAGTATCAGAGGTACCAATTGAAGCAAGCAGCACACACACACACTATAGGCTCCATTAATTCCTATGACACTATCTTAAATATCATAATCCAAAACCATGAGATATTTAGATCAAACCAGTAGATTTAGACCCAGCACAGTACAAGCATTCTCCAATTAAGCACTGCAAATTCCTTTGTCATCTGTTTGATTATCAGTAATAAAAAGACCATATAGGAGTGCTTCTATTAACTCCTGACTTTGCAATCTGAACCAGTTCTTGTAGGAGCTTCCTTAGTTATTGCTTCTAATTACTTAATATGCTAGTATACCTTGGCTGTACGCCTGTACCTTCCACAAAGATGTGATTAGTTGATAAATTTCATGAAATTTATTTATATCTTGCAAGGAACAGGCTTAAGACTGTTTCAGGAGTCAAAATGAAGAGAGAATACAGAGAATTCACTGAATTGAATAAATAACAAAGTACATAAAAACATTGGAGGGTGAAACCCCAATTACGTGATTCAATTTTGTTTTCCTTATTGCAATTTTGACAACTATTCTTTTAACTGATTGCAACTTCATAGATTGTACATGTAGAGATACCAATCACTGCTATAATTTTGATTGTTCTAGAATCTTGCAAGGAACATAACAAGAGGGAGATGAGAAAGGTACCTGTGGATGGTCTTGCAGTGAGAACGGCGATGGAGAACGAAGACGGCGTGACGGCGAGCAGCTAGCGTGAACGGCGATGGAGAACGGAGACGGCATGACGGCGTGATGGCGAGCAGCTAGCGTGAACGGCGATGGAGAACGGAGACGGCGTGAGGAGGAGAAGATGACTTCGCCACTCTCATCGAGGGTTAGGGTTCTGCTTTGGAAAAAATTGGAGAGTGAGTGTGGGAGGGAAAAAAAATGGAGAGTGGAGCCAGATTGTTAATTTGCTGGTGGGGTTTCTAAAAAAAAATGCCTATTGCCACGGTTCCTAAAAATAATAATAAAATATTTCCCCTTTTGCCACGGTTCCGTGTATAACCGTGGCAACTGACCTTTTGCCACGGTTCCGCCTATAACCGTGACAATTGGGGCGTGGCGAAAAGCCTTTTCTGTAGTAGTGTTGGTTGCTTCACAGAGCCTCTATGATATATCGTGTGGACGTGGTCCAAGAGCTGAATATCACTTGGGTTGCAGATCTTATATATAGTCCCATCTCTCCTAGCCTGGAACCTGAATCTAGTGGAATTTGTGTTTTGGCCTCCTACTTCTATGTGAGTGTTGTCCATTCCTTTGTCGTTGCATTCTCAAGAGGATATCTTCTTTTGGCCCCATTCATCGGATGGCTCATACTCAATCAAAATAGGTTATCGCTTCATCAGGTAGCATGAGCGCGTGTCCCTAGCTTCTTCGTCAAGTCGTCCTCCCTACCTACGCATTGGAAAAAAACGTGGAAAGCAGACTTTGCCCCGGTGTAAGGAGACGACTTGGCGTTCTTGCTTGAACCTTCTTCCGATGCGATCGGTGGGGATGGGTTTTTTGTGCTTGTGGTGTCTTATCATCCCTATTTTTTTTTATAAGCAAATTGTATTATAGAGGTACTAGGGATACCTCAACACATGGTAATTACAAGGAGCAAGAATAATAAAAAGAAAAGATAAGATACAGTGCAAAGACAACCAGCCTATAGCTTCCTATGTCTCTTCAATAGAATTATAATAGTCTACCCATTTAACATTGAAATTGACCCACCCAGCAATATCATGACCAAGCTGTCCTTCTCCATTTTCCAGCCAAAGTTGGAATTATAAGACAATCAAAGAGCTTCCAGGCACACCAAAGGATTTGATAACCATTCATAAAAGGTGAACATAAATCCATTCACCTTGTCTTTGAGCCAAATCCAAGATTTATATTGTATCAGCTCCAAAGCATTTGACTGGTCCACATCCTTGCCTTGAAATATCACGTTATTTCTATAGTTCCAAAGACTCCAGATAGTTGCCAGCCACACAAACCCCTTCCCATTTTTCTGTCCTTTCCCGCAAAGCTTCCCAAGAATTGAAGGAAATGAGAAATTCCATCATTTGACATGGCAGAAGTATCTCCTAGCCACTGATACAACTTACACCAGACCTTCCAAGACTGAATGCAGGTGAAAAAGAGGTGGGAGGAGGATTCTTCTTCAAGAGAGCACAGGGAACATAAAGACTGTGAAGTACCATGTAGGGCATTCCTTCTTCTCAGATTTTCCTTTGACTGAATCCTGTTTGGTAGAACTTTCCAGGCCAGAGATAGCACATTTGAAGGTGTTTTGAGTGACCATAGTTTGTGGTAGACTCTATGTATTGGTTCCCTCACCTCACCTTGTAGGACTGCGTAAGCTGACTTCACTGAGAACCTTCCAGCTTCATCCTTTGTCCAGATCCAAGAGTCTTGTGTGCCTTCAATGGGAGTGAAATTAGAGAGTTGAATTCTTAGAGCCTCCACCATATTCTCCTCTCTAGCCAGAATATCTCTACGCCATTTCAAATCCCACAGCCAAGTTCCATTGCTCAACTTCCCATATCTTTAATAACCTCATTCTGCTGGCTGGAAAGTGCAAATAATCTCCCATAAATATCACAAAACCTGCCCAGCCCTGTCCAATTCTCAAACCAGAAATTAACGTCATTACCTTCCCCCAATTTCCTCTTGAGTCCTTCCTCCATCCAAGCTCCGGGTCCATCACCAAAGCAAAGCAAATGGAGGTCCTTCCACCAGCTCGAGGCATTTAGAGGGACAACATTATTGTATTTTTCCATCAAAACCTTATACCAAAGAGTTTCCTTTTCCTTCAAAAGTCTTCATCGCCATTTACCTAGGAGAGCTTTATTGAACAACCCTAGATATTTTATCCCAAGCCCTCCCTCTTCCTTTGGTCTACAAATACTCCTCCATCTCACCCATGCTATTTTTTTTATCTTCATCACACACCGAGCCCCAAAGGAACCTCCTCATCAGCTTCTCACATTCCTTAATGACACCAACCGGCATTTTGAAGAATGAGATATAATAGAGTGGAAGGGCAGTAAGAACACTCTTGATTAGGCAAACCCGCCCCCCGAATGACAACATCTTTTGTTTCCAATTGGAGAGTCGTTGCCGAAATTTTTGGATCACCGGATCCCAAAATCGAATACTCCGCGGGTTCCCCCCAATAGGCAAACCGAGATACACAAAAGGAAGATTAGAGGTTCTACAATGGAGGATTGCAGCCATCCGTCGTTCGACCACCTCACTTGTAGCAATCCCCACAAGTCTACTCTTGGAGAAGTTGACTTTCAAGCCAGAGATTAATTCAAAGCAACGAAGAATGCACTTTAGGAGAACCGCATTCTGAATGGATACTTCCCCAAAGAAAATAGTATCATCAGTGAATTGGAGGAGTGACACACAAAAAGGATTATGGCTACCAAGAGTATAGGCTGCAAACCTCCCCGAAGCTATAGCACTTTTGAGCATTCCGTTGAGACCTTCTGCAACGATGAGAAAGAGGAAAAGGGCCATCGGATCTCCCTGCCTCAATCCTTTCTCCATCTTAAACTCTTCGGTTGGGCTACCATTAATAAGCACTGATACCGTCGATGAACAAAGGCACCCACGTATCCATCGGATCCATTTGGCATCGAAGTTCATCCTCCTAAGCTTGTAAAGAAGAAAGCTCCACTTATATGAATAATGTTTGAATAATGTCTCCTTATTCATCCAGAACACCCTATTGCAGTTCTCTATTCCCCTTGAAAAATATTTAATTTTAATCAATTTTAGTCGATGTTCTTCCATCCACCTTCATCTTTTTCCTCTTCCTCCATAACTTAATTCCATAAACCTATAAATTCAAAACCCTAAAAAAACTATATGTTCATCATATCCACTTATTCTTTCAAAACCTAAAAAATCCAGAGGAAAAAAAAATTCATGCCACAAACACAAAACACAATTTCATACAAGAGACTAACTTTGTATAAGTTTAGCGTTCAGATTAACTTGCATTCTTCAACCCTGTTTCCTTAAAGGCACTTTGTTATTCGGCTAATCCCTCTTGTGTTGTGCTTTGATTTTTTGGTGCAAAGAAACAGGAAAACTAATAACACTGTCATTTCGATTCTTAATTTTCTCTAACATTGTCAATAAATTCCTTTCCTCCCTGATCTCCTTCAAACACTCTATAAAGTCATGGAATATTGATTTTTTACTGGATGCACTTTGGCTATGTTTGGCATGCCATTTCAGCTAGCTTATAGCTTATTTGACTAGCTTAAAGCTTATTTGACTAGCTTAAAAGCTCTTCAAAAGTGTTTGGTGAAGGAGCTTATTTTAGTAGCTTAAAGCTTTAAGCTATAAGCTATCTCAGGTAGCTTATAGCTTAAAGCTTATAGCTTATTAAATTTATTCTCATTTTTATCCTTATTATTTTATTAAAATTCTACCCTTACCCTTATATATTTATAAAAACACTAAACTTATTTTCTCCTCACACTTACGTATGCAGTTTTCGCCACCATTCCCGCCACACCGCTGCGCACCACAAGTATTATAAATATTATATTAATAAAAATAAATAAAAATAAATATTATATTTTTAAGATGATATATAACTGTAGCTAATAAAAATATTTAAAGTGATAATAATTTTAATATTAATATCATATTGGTATTAATGTGAAAATAAAGTAATGTAATATAAAAATAATTATACAAGTATGTCCTTTTATGTCATTTTACAATTTCAGCTTGTTTAACAGCTAGTTCTACCAAACACTTTTGTTTCAATCAAGTAGCTTTTCAGCTTTCAGCTATCAGCTAGCTTATAAGCTTTCAGCTAGCTTTTCAGCTTTCAGCTAGCTTATCAGCTAAACATGCCAAACATAGCCTTTGTCTAGTGTTTGTGGCATGAATTTTAGTTTTGTTGCTTTTAATTTTCTAGGTTTTGGAAGAAGAAGGTGAATATGATGAACATTAGTTTTTTTAGGGTTTTGAATTTCTGGGTTTAAGGATTTCAGTTATAGAGAAAGAGGAAGAATGTGGAAGAGGAAGAAGATGAAGGTGGAAGAACAATGACTAAAATTGATTAAAATATTTTTTAAGGGATTAAAATTGATGTGAAAGAGTTCACGTGACCATCCTCAGCTGACTAGGCTTGCCACTGGACCGTTAACCGATCAAAATTGAGGAAAATGATTTAATTTGATTAAAAATATTTTCTAGGAATCCAATTTGATGCGAAAAATTTTCAGGGACTTAATTTGATTTCCTTTACAATTTCAATGACCAAAATATTATTTAAGCCTATTTGTGACTATTATGATTTAGTTTCCTACCTTTGTTGATTTATTGTTTGTGTGTACGTAGAACTAGTTATTTTGTGGCGGATGGTTTTACAAAAAAAAATTTCGATCCAAGTTGATGAGGAAGTTCCAGCGAAACAAATTTCCCCCAAGTTGATGAACCAGTCTATGCGCCTATTATCTTTTTTTGGTGCTTCGGAAAACAAAAGTAAATATGCGCCTATTATCTTAATGCATTTGATCCAATTTTTTAGAAAACCGTACTATAATTCGCATTGCAACAATTGTGTATTGCATGAAAGTAAAAATTATTAAATTATTTTTTTGTTGTTGTTGGTATACCGTTTCATTGATGTGATTTTGTCAATCATAATTCACTTAAAATTAATATTTTCATTTCATCTTATTAAAATCTGTTTTGAGACTTAGACTGGGCGAGACCCTAGGGTCCCTCGCCCAGGAGCGCTGGCCTAAGGCGAGGAGCGGATCAGGGACTTGGGCCTTCATCCCGGAGGCCCAACTGGCCCATTAGAATGATTTAGAGACGCTAAGCCCAACTCCCCCAACTATAAATAGGGGTGGGATACCAAATGTAATGGACTCTTGCCTCATTTGAGAAATAACAAACTTGAAATTCAGTTGCACTCTCTCTCTCTAAACGGTTACGCTCTCACTCTCTAGGAATCTCACATCACGTTCCTTACACCTCGGGTACTATACCTCATCTCAATGTTCATGATGGAACATTTGGCGCCGTCTGTGGGGAACGGTAGATTTCGATTCCCGGACTACATGGATTGTGGTTTAGCTGAGTGAAGTTCGATTTTTCGTGCAAATATCTTTGGTTTTTGATTTCTTAGTCAAATTCTTGATTTGTTGGTGGCACTTGATTAACGCACAACGTCGACGAAGCGAACGAAGGATGGAACACGCACGTGGTTCGTGTCACGCGTATAGAAGGCGACGCGAGGAGGAGGCGGAGTCTTCAGTCTCCTTGTTTAACACCAAGATCAAGAAACAAGTATTCGTATACAAAGAAGAAGTGGGAATACTTGGGGTCATTAAACACACAGTGTTGCCAAGGGCGATCTTGCTCTTGGCAGCCGGCGGTGCGAAGGAGGCCCTCTAATAGCGGAGAACAGCAAAGCCCACCAGCCCTGTGGGCAAGGTCAGATAGGGATTCGCTGGTAGAAAGTTCCGATGGTTGGTCAAGAACCCCTTGGTCAGGAGCCTCGAAGATGGGGGAAGGGAGAGTGACAAAGGTTGCCAAGCGATGGACTTTGATTTCCTCTACGGAGGAAAGGGCCCCTGCGGAAGGCATCGTAAAAATAGAAGGAGAAAGAAAGGATAAGAAACTAACCAGGAAAGGAATGTGAGAAGAGGAGCAAGAGGGGCCGGAGCTTTGAGTTCGCAAGATCGGCAAAGGGAACCAGTGTGAGAGTCAGGAATGAATAGGTAAATGATGGAAGGGGAAAGGATTTAAAGGCCGGGGAGAGTAGCGGTTGGGAAATCGTGCCTTGACGTGGCAGGGTAAAATGATTACTCAAGAAAGTGCGGCGCGAGTTTCGGGAAAAGGAAAAAATAATGCATTGAATGAAAGGTTACAACAGCTGAAGCTTATTGGTTTAAATTCAAATTGTCAGGCTCTACTGTGATTCGAAAGGATGTTTCAAAGATAGCGGTTGAGATCCCTTGGATTCGCTGACTTTTGTGTCGCTTCAGGGCGTAACGCGTGGCGAAGGCTCGACACATGCCAAGGGGTTACGATTCAGGACACGTGCGTAACTATGGCGGGGCGAGCAGATCCAGTATCGTCGCCACAAGCTTGCTTGTGGACTCAAATCGCCATGGAAGCGAGACGAGGCGTTCAAAACTTTAAATTTTTAAACTTTAAATTACCAAGCCATGTTGGCAACTGCACTTTATCTCCGTACCTTATTTTCTAGCACTAGTTAGCTTCTTATGGCCATCACCTTGTTTCTTCTTGTTTAAAGACACACTTAGCTCTCATGCTTTGAGCTCGGTGTCTTGTGGACTGGGCGAGACACTAGGGTCCCTCGCCCAGGAGCGCTGGCCTAAGGCGAGGAGCGGACCAGGGACTTGGGCCTTCATCCCAAAGGCCTAACTGGCCCATTAGAATGATTTAGAGGCGCTAAGCCCAACTCCCCCAACTATAAATAGGGGAGGGATACCAAATGTAAGGGACTCTTGGCTCATTTGAGAAATAACAAACTTGAAATTCAGATGCACTCTCTCTCTCTAAACGGTTACGCTCTCACTCTCTATGAATCTCACATCACGTTCCTTACACCTTGGGTACTATACCTCATCTCAATGTTCATGATGGAACAAGACTCATAACAAAAATTGCTCATGAACATATAGTATATCAAGAAAAATCTCAAACCATTGATGAAAATGGAACACTAACATTACAAGATTAATCCAAAACAATTTAAGAGGTGCAGAGGGGTTGCATACAACGGGACAAAGATAACCGTTGTCATTAAAATGTGTGTGAACGTTTGAGTGTTCTAATCTAACACGCGTCCCTAAACGTGTTCCTCTTGAGTTCCATCAATTTGCATTGAATGGTGGTGGTTTTGCGGTACCCATTTCCATGGATTCTGCTGCTTCGTTTGTTGTTGTTGTTGGCTTCTTCTTAGTACTGCTGTCATCACGCTTGTTATTGCCACGGTAGATGAAATACAAAATCAGTTGCATTGTACCCAATAATGAACCCACACCATTTGGTACCTGCAAAACACAGAATGGCCCCATCATCTCTGAGTCAATATCACCGCCAAACACACATCAGAAGCTGAAACAGTAGTACTAGTACTGTAACCAGTGACCAGATTTTCTGTTTTTATTGCATAGAAAATGAATAATTGAATAGAAAAGGGATAAAGTGAGTTTTGTTTTGTTGTGTACTTACAAAAAGAAATGGGTCACGGCCTAGCAATCCGAAAATGAACCATGAAGTACCACAGAGAAACACAAACAGTGACAGGAAGAAGGGCATGAACTCCACGCTCTTGGTTTTGATCACCAGTCTCTGCACACATATAATTAATGCCGACAATCACTACCAACAATTTAATTAATCATATGCTATATACTGTAATCTAAAATAAAACTTAAAAAATTGGCAAGTCATAATATACCTTTTCCTAGTTTAACTCTACTGATTTTCCTTACCCATTAATAGTTTGATAATATCATAAATAATTTTATTCATTTTTTCAACCTTTACTATATTTGATGATAACAAATACTTCGAGGTATTATTTTATATCATAAATATTTTAAATTTTATAATGATAATGATGATAATAAATTGATATAAATTTAAAATCATTGATGTTAATCTATGCTATTATAATGCGTGTTAATTGGTTTCAATTCTAACACTATTAGATTTGGATCAATTTCTTCAAAAACAACTATTTATTTCGATTTTCCAAACACACGTAGAAACTTAATAAATTTGGTCTCAAAATCTGATCATTACAGTAATTAAGATTCCTAACATCATTTGATGTCATTTTCAAATGAAGAGAATTTTCAAATTTAATTTGATTAACCATTATTGTCAAATATGGGTCAAGAAAGAGAGACACCAAATTTCATAGGAACAAAAAAAATCTCAACATATTTTTTTGGATACAAATATGAATATAATAGAATTTTAGGTACTCAATTTTAAGAAATTTTCACATATATTCTCCCTCCTCTTCCTATATCTCTCCAAGAACAGAAACACAGAAATCGTGTGATTTAATGTGGAGGCAGGAAATTAAAACATGAAGTTTAAAATTGAATGCAAAAATTTGAAACATATAGCTACTTACCATGATTGAAAGCGGTGAGCCGTACATGACGATGGAAAAAATAGCGGCAGCGAAGCCACAGAAGAGCTTTCTGGAGTTGCCATGAAGTGCAAACAGGGAGACAAAAACAACAACAGAGAAAAGCCCTGTTACAGCCACGAAAAGGCCAAGAATTTTAGCTTTCTCCTTTTTGGGTGCAAACAAGATGAAGGTGAAGACGTATATTACTTCAATCCCTGCTCCTGTTCCATTGATTATTGTCACAAGTATGTTGTGTGGAGACACAAATGGCAAACCATACCTGTAATAATTAATTGTAAAATCACAATATTAGTTATAACTAGAAAAATCATAATATATAGTTTTCAAACCCATATTTGGCAACTGAAAGATGAACTTCACATTACAATTTACACAAAGGTTATGCAAATTTGAGAAAAATGTGAAAAAAGGACAATAACCGCTACAAAACTGCAAAGCAAAAGAAAGAGCAAAGGGAGAGGTTACCAAGCAGAAAGGAGACAGTTAAGCAGAGTCATGATGTAAGGGATTCCTGAGAATTGCTCTGTGGATTTGTTCATAACTATCCTCTTGAATGTGATTCTACAAATTAAGCCAAATTTCACAGAAAATAAGATGATTTTGCAAGCATCATAGAGAATAAGGAATGAAAAAAACTTCAGATTAAGGGTTCTTGGAAGCCCCTAACAATTAATAACACAATTTTAATTCGATTGAATCGTAAGAGTTTAGTTTAGATGCTTACATTGGAGCCAAGAAGAGGAAAAGACCAGTAGCATTTCCTACACCACAACAAGAAGAGCAATGAGAAAAAACAGAGAGAAAAAGTACACAAATCCAGAAACCAAGAGTGGTTGAGAAGAAGGGCAATATTGAAACGCACCAAAAATGCCGAACAAGAAATGTGCAACATCCATGATCTTGAAGCTTTGGATATTTGAGAAAGGATTTTTGTTAGTTTTCTTTGGAAAATGGTAATGGGGTATACAATGAGGGGTAGTGTGTGTGTGCAGTGGTAGCAGGAGTTATAGCTTTGCTTTTATAATGATAAAATTGAAAGGTAACTAACTACTTCTTGGCAGTAAAATACGTATGGATGAGGAAGTTGGATCTTATCCGGGGAGATTTTCGATGGTGAGAACCGTTTTTCAAGAGGACACCCAAATCCACTCCAAAGAGAGGGTTAAGAAGAGGGAGAAATGAGACAAATCAATGTGAGAGGAGAAATAGGGGAAAGGAAAACGTGGGTGGAACTGGAAATATTATTAAGGGAAAATAGTGAGTGTAAATTAAGAAAATTATTTGTAGACATACAAAAAGTACACACATCAGACATTTAAGTGAAAAGGTTAAGAAGAGATAAAAATATTGGAATGAATATGATAAAAAAGAGAGATTATGGAGAAATATTGAACGTCTATATTGTTCGTTTGCCTTATATAATTACTTAATTAGTGATAAATGTATAAGTGAAAATTAAAAGATTTTGGAACCTTACCCTGGCATAGTGCGACATACTTCACATAGACACATTTTAAGTGGTTTGGGACCGCCACTGATTTTTTTCTCAAATTTGATTATGATTTTAATTTCAATTGTATGAGTGTCTTCAAATACGCTCTAACTCTTGTATTTATCGCACCAAACCCAATGAAAGTAGTTGCTAATGTAACGGGAAAATGGCATGCTCTTGCGGGGGCTTAGGGTCAGGGTTAGAAAATTAAAACATTTAAAGAAAGTGACTAACATGCATTGCAAACAAGGTTCCCAAAATATATGCTTCACAAGAAAAGCAAGAGCAATTGCAATTCATTAAATGAATAAAGTTAGATTATAATTTAAAATAAATGAACATTCCTGATTCAAGCTTGTAGATTTAGACATTCGCAATGTGCGGAGGAATGAATTTATTGTTTTCTGAATTTATTACTACATAATATTTAAAAGTATACACATTAAATCCAAATAATTACTATATATTAAACATGTGCAATTATACTACAAGAAAAAGCACAATTAGCATCCAAAACTTGTATCGGCCATGACATCAATGCTCAATTTGGGATGTTTGCGCCGGGCTGACTGACGATAAGTTGATCCTAATCATAAAAAGTATCGCTTCGAGCCAAAATAGTAGTATTGGGCCCGCTAACGCTAGTTGAGTTAGTTTGGCCCACTCTAATACATACTAAGACCAACTCTAAGTTCGTTTGAGGATTTGGAGTTGATCCAAAACAAGAGGGTTTGGTACATTGAGTCCATGATTAGCATTAGTATGACCGAAGCTAACCCAAAATTTAAATTTAACGCTATATGTGATTATAATTCTTCTTCAACCTCATTCTTTCCCACTCTATCTGTCAAAATTTATCCAAACCCTCTGCACCTACCTCGCCGGATCCACTTCTACATTGACTAACTTTCACAGTCGTCGTTCTGTGGCAGTCGACGACACTGTGACCTGAACCTGCAACATCATCTTGCTTCCTCTTTCTCTCTCCTAAGTCTTCGTCCCGCATCTTGTTGGTTTTACGAAAGGGTCCACCGTAGCTGGAGCACCCGCCGTCGTACCTGAGTTGAGCAGTTGTCATTGAGGTGCCATTGCCCTTCCTTATCTGCTCTTGTTTTTGTTGAGCTACCGCCTTCTCATCGTTGTCATGGTCATTGTTAAATGTCATTTTTACGTATATTTTGATATCTTCTTAGGCACTAATCAGAACTGTGTGCTTCATTTATTGATCATTTTACCTCCAAAGTATATTATTTAGTAAGTAATTAATTTTAGCATAGAAATAGTGTAAATATTCTGTTTTCATGTTCAATCTTTTATTTTTATTATAGGTGTAAATAATATGAAGAATAAAGAGGAGGAAACCCACTTTTGAAGGTTTTTGATTCATGGAGTTACTCGAGCCAAGCTTAAGCAAGCTGGAAACAAAGAAGAAGATTTTTTTTATCAGAGGAACTCGATGAAGCTAGATCATTTTAGCTCAAGCGAACAGAGTTTCCAATTTCTGAAGTAAGGTACTGCTTGAGGGAACTAGCGGATCGTGCAGGATCCTTCAGGAATAAGTAAGGTTCTTGCTCGAGCGAGCTTAAGGCAGTCGGAAACCCTATAAATGGCCATAACCTTCATTTCTTTGAGATCTCTAGTTTTCTCCCATTTTTTCCCAAGACATACAAGGAGAGCTAAGCATCATGTAAGAGAGGTCTCTGGGCATATGATTGAAGGAGTGAAGCTCTAGAGTGATGGTGGCAGCCATGGAAGGATTCTGATAATTTCTTGTAGGCCATGGAAAGCTTGAGAAAGTTTATATGGTTGTGGTTTCGTCTCTGTTCTTTGGATTTCATCTCTTCTTTCTTTCCTTATTTTGTATTTAGATTGTATAATTTGATTCATTGATTTGTTTGTAAACTCATTCATTGATATAAATGTAAATCTTTCATCTATGAGGTTTTTCTCTTTGTACTTCATGCTTCTAGCCAATCAATTATTAATCAAAGAGTTCCACTAATTAATTAAGAGATAGATCAGGAGATTAAAATGAGTTGATGTATATGCTTATTTCAGCGATGGTAGAACACATATGTCTTATGTCACAACTACGTGTGTTAAATTAAAGCTTTTCATTCTGTGTTTCAAGTATTAGTGATTTGTGGTAGATTTATATGGACTAGCATGAGATCGAGAGATAATTGTGGATCCGGTTCATAAGAGAAGTACTCACTCAGTGAATCAACTGTCTTAGGGTGAGAATATATTAGTTAGTTATTAGAATTCGCAAGTCGACATTATGTTTGAGTAAGTTTATCTTAATATGTAATTTTGAGATAGTTTTTTTTTTGCTTAATATATCAGAAGGCCCCTGTAATTGTAAAGGGAATCAAATCTAGGGCCTGGAAAAATTTTGCATCAAATTGGGTCCCTAGAATTTTTTTTTAATTCAATTAAGGCCAAAGTGTGCCAGCCTTCAATTTTATCCCAGTCATCAAGTCCACGTGGCTTTTATAATTTGTTTTTAATTAAAAAAATATTTTTAATTCCAACTCAATAATTTAATCAGAAAAAAAATTAAAAACTTAATAAAAAACCAACTCATATTATTAAAAAAAAAAACCTAATCTAATCTAAAAAAACCTAACCTAATCTGAAAATAAACCTAATCTAATCTAAGAAGAAAGGAGGAGAGAATAACAAAAACCAGCCACGTAAATTATTCATCCTCTCACTCAGAACCCAGATTTAACGTGCAAAACAAAACCCAGTTCAATGAAATTAATGTGAAAAATACAAACAGGAATCAAAAACCAACTCTTTCAAGGAAATTTCTTTCAATGATGATCGATAAACAGCGCCTTCTTTATGCCCTTCTTCTCTCTCACCACCACAACATCACCACTTATTTGGACAAATATGCAACTCTCAACTTCTTCCCTTAACCAGACTGTCACAACACCATCCCCAACCTCCGGATCCAAAACCATGTGCAAATCCCCATCAAACAAATTAGGAATGAATATGCAGAGAAGAGATAGAAATTAAGCATCACCGACAAGGCATGAGACAGACCTACCTACCAAAATCGAGCATTTACATGCAACTGCAATGGCTCTAGCGATTTAACAGAGGGAGGAGGGATTGGGTTTGCCTTCTTCTTGACCCTCTCTGGCGCACACCCCATACCCTCTCCTCCATAACTTCCCCTCCTCCGTCGCCGCCTCTTCTTCTTCACCGTGGCTTCCTGGTCAAAACCCCTAAATCCCCCCACCACACCTTCTCCTCCATCACCTCCCACAGTCAAAACCTCTTCATCGCCCCTCCTCTTCTTCACCAAGGCCACCTTGCTTGAAATCCCAAAAACACCATCATCCACCTTCGCTTCTCTCCTTCACTCCAACTTCATCGTTGTGTTCCTTCTAATATTCAAATTTGAGGCTGAATAGGTTAATTAGATTAGGTTTTTAGATTAGATTAGGGATTATTAGTGATTAGTTTAGGTTTTGTATTAAGATTTTATTAAGTTTTTATTTTTAATTTATGACTTGGAATTAAAAAAATTAAGTATTCAAATTTTTCTATTAAAAAAAATCAAAATGCCACGTGGAATTGATGACTTTGATAAAATTGAAAGCTGGCACACTTTGATCTTAATTGAATTAAAAAAAAAATTTTAGGGACCCAATTTGATGCAAAATTTTTCCAGGCCCTGGATTTGATTCTCTTTACAATTATAAGGATCTTTTGATGTATTAAGCCTTTTTTTTTAATATGAAAATTACACAGGAAAAACACAAGGATGGAAAGTCTCTAGCTAACAAGTCGACCAATTATTAGAAATAGAAGTTAATTCATGGATAGCTATGTGATATAATTGAGAGTCTTGAGTTTATAGTTAGGTCCCTCAGTATGTTAGTAATATGACTTGTGACCCTCGGGCATGTAATCAGTATTAATAATCACTCTTTCAGAGTGTTGAATACAATGCAATAATCATTCTCTCTCATTTTAGCTTTTTGTTAATTTCTGTTTAGTGTCTTCTCTCTTTCTTCTGGATCGTGAGTGATTAATGCTAACCCTAGCATTAACTCTGAGTTTGACTGAGACACATTGAATGTGTGCTGGAATCTTTGATCGATTCTCCAACAGTGGTATCTAGAGCTCGGTGACATCCGGCGACCTCAAACAACACGCGAAGGCGGCGAGTTGCGGCGGCGAGCTGTGACGGCGAGCTGCGGCGGCGTCCAAGAAGCAACGACGACGGAGATTCTGAATACGGTGAAGGTGGACGTGTCTTTCAAAGTCATGGCGGGTGCGAATGGAAACTTTCCGGCGTCACTGCCAGTTCTTGACGGAAAGGCCGACTGGGATCGTTGGCATACCCAGATGGAGGTGATCTTCGGTTTTCAAGAGGTTCTTGAATACGTAACTTCTGGGTACAATCCATTACCGGCGAATCCGACGGCTGAGCAAACCGAAGCTCACCGTGAGGCGAAGAAGAAGGATCTGAGAGCTTTGTTCATCATTCACCAGTGTGTGAATCCGGCCAATTTCGAGAAGATTGCGGCGGCCAAGACCTCAAAGGAAGCTTGGGATATCTTGAACAAGAGCTATGATGGTGTAGCCAAGTTGAAGAAGGTGAAGTTGCGGACTCTTAGGAGGCAGTATGAAGCATTGCGCATGGAGAAAGCAGAAACGATTTCGAAGTTTTTCACACGTCTTCAGACTCTCACGAATCAGATGAAGACGAATGGCGAAGCAATTACTGATCTGATTCTTGTTGAGAAGGTACTTCGATCGCTGACATCGAAGTTTGATCACATTGTGACCACAATTGAAGAATCTAAGGATCTTGAAGCCATGAAGATCGATGAACTGCAGGGGTCACTTGAGGCTCATGAAATGCGCTTGAACCTGAGGGATAATGAGAGAGATACTGAGCAAGCTTTGTATGCTCGTGGAAATTCCAACAAGAAGAATTGGAATGACAAAGGCAAATCTTTCAAGGGAAAAACTTGGAAAGGAAAAGATTCAGGACAGTCATCAAGCCATGAGGAAGATACTGATTCAAAAAGGAAGTGGGATTCTAAGGGTAAAGGACAGGACAAGGAGAAGGCCAAGAAGGGAAAAAACAAGAAGAAAGACGTTCAGTGTTATGCTTGTAAAAAGCTTGGTCACTATTCCTATGAGTGCAAGAGCAAAAAGAAAGGAAGCAAGCCAAGTGGAGATGATCAGGCTTATTCTGCTCAAGATGAGGAGTCAGATTCTGAGCAGGTATTGTTCGTTCTCCCAGCTGATGTTGATGAAACTTGTCCTGCTAAAATTGCTAGTATTCCTAGTGTTGAAGTGATTAATTCAGTTGTTAGTACTCATAAAGATGATGTTAGTACCTGGTACCTAGATTCTGGTTGTTCCTCTCATATGACTGGTCACAAGGATTGGTTTGCTGACCTTGATGAGAGTAGAATTAGCAGTGTGAAGTTTGCTGATAATAGCATGATCACATCTGTTGGAAAGGGTAGAGTTTTGATCAGGAAGAAGAATGACAAGCAGGCTGTGATTCCTGATGTATTGTTTGTTCCTAGTGTAAAGCATAATCTCATAAGTCTAGGACAGCTCATAGAAAAAGGTTATTCTATGAAAACAAAAGGGAAAAAGCTATTGATTTTTGATCCAAAGAAGAAGTTAATTCTTCAATCAGTACTCTCTTCCAACAAGACTTTTAGAGTTGATCTGGATACTAATGTTTCTCAGTGCTTGTCAGTCAAGGATATGAGTCCAGATTGGTTATGGCACTTAAGATTTGGACACTTACATTTCAAAGGGCTTTATCAGCTACATCATGATAGTATGGTTAGTGGTCTTGCACTGATTAAGGCTTTTGGTCAGCTATGTGAAGAATGTGTGTTGAGTAAACAGCCAAGGAATTCTTTTGCTGAAAGTAAGCCAGTGATTTCCAAGGGTAGGTTGGATGTTATCTACTCAGATGTGTGTGGTCCTTATGAGGTTCCATCTTCAGGAGGAAACAAGTACTTTGTATCATTTATTGATGACCATACTAGGAAGATGTGGACTTACTTGTTGACCAGGAAATCAGAGGTTTATGATGTGTTTAGAAAGTTCAAGGCTCTAGTTGAAAAGCAAAGTGGTGAATTCATCAAGATATTAAGAACAGATGGTGGTGGAGAGTATGTGTCTGGAGCTATGAAGGTTTTTTGTGAAGAAGCTGGAATCTACCATGAAGTGATAGCCCCTTATACTCCTCAGCACAATGGTGTGGCTGAGAGGAGAAATAGGACAATTAATAACATGGTAAGGAGTATGTTGAAGAGCAAGAAACTTCCTACTCAGCTGTGGGGAGAAGCTGTTTCAGCTGCTACTTATATACTTAATAGATGTCCTACTAAGAAATTGAAGGCTTTAACTCCTGAGGAAGCTTGGACTGGTCTCAAGCCAGATGTGAAGCACTTGAGGATTTTTGGATCAGTGTGCTATAGACATGTTCCAGATCAGAAGAGAAAGAAGCTGGATGATAAAGGGGAGAAGTTGTTGTTAGTAGGTTTTCACTCTACTGGAGCTTATAGACTGTGGAATCCAATCACTAATGCTATAGTGATAAGTAGAGATGTGTTTGTAGATGAAAATGCTTTATGGAGTTGGGATAATGATAAAACAGAATCTTCACATTTAAGAACTAAGTTTGTGTTCTCTGAATTTGAAGGTGGTTTACCAGTTGTCTTGAATGACACTAGTGAGAGTGTTTTTCCTGTTTCTGAGCAAGTAAATGAGATTCTGCCTAGTGGGAATGTGACTAGAAGTCAGAGGAGAAGACAGTTACCTCTAGGTTGAATGATTACATTTTGTTTCCTGACAATACAGTGACACAAGAGGGTGATCTTGTGCACTTGGCATTTCATGCTGATGTTGAGCCAGTGAGCATAGAAGAAGCACTGAAACATGATAATTGGATTGGTGCTATGAAGGAAGAACTCAAGTCCATTGAGAAGAATGAGACTTGGAGTTTAGTTGAATTACCTCAGGGTAAGAAACCAATCTCAGTAAAATGGGTCTATAAGACTAAGATGAAGCCTGATGGTACAATTGCTAAGTATAAGGCCAGATTAGTTGCTAGAGGGTTTCAACAGAAAGAAGGGTTGGACTATACTGAAGTGTTTGCTCCAGTGGCTAGGATGGAGACTGTGAGGTTGATTGTGGGAGCAGCAAGCTTAAAGGACTGGAAACTTCACCAGTTAGATGTGAAGTCAGCTTTTCTTAATGGACCTCTTGATGAGGAGGTCTATGTCAATCAACCTTCTGGATTTGAGATTGGAGGAAGTGAGCATAAGGTGTATAGGCTTCATAAGGCTTTGTATGGCCTGAAGCAGGCCCCTCGGGCATGGAATAAGAGAATTGATTCATTCCTACATGAGCTTGGCTTTCACAAATGTACTTCTGAACATGGTGTGTATGTGAACAAGACTAGAAAGACAGGAATGATCATTGTGTGCTTATATGTTGATGATCTTTTAGTAACTGGTAGTGATGAAGCTGAGATTAAAAGATTTAAAGAGAGAATGCAGTTGGAGTTTGAAATGAGTGATATGGGGGATTTGTCATATTTTCTGGGAATAGAGTTTCTCAGGACTGAGAAGGGAGTGTTCATGAGCCAAAGAAAGTATGCTAGTGATATCTTGAAGAGGTTTCACTTGGCTGATTGTAATGCAGTAACAACTCCAGTTGAATGTGGAGTGATTTTGACTAAATCAGATCCTGGAAAATCAGTGGATGCCACATTGTTTAAGCAGATGGTGGGTTCCTTGAGATATCTTTGTTGTAGCAGGCCTGAGATAAGCTATGGAGTAGGTCTGGTCAGTAAATTCATGGAGGCTCCTAAAGAGTCACACTTTTTAGCAGCTAAAAGGATACTGAGGTATATAAAAGGAACCCTGGATCATGGTATTTTGTTTCCTAAGAAAGCTTACAATGTGAGAAATGCAGTAACTGGTTATGTTGATTCTGATTGGAGTGGTGATAAGGATGATAGGAAGAGTACTACTAGCTATGTATTCTTATGTGGAGATGCACCAATTAGTTGGTGTTCCAAGAAGCAGCCTATTGTAGCTCTGTCTTCCTGTGAAGCAGAATATGTAGCTGCTTCCTTCAGTGCTTGTCAGGCTGCATGGTTGAACATGTTAATGGAAGAGATTGGATTGAAAGGTTCAAGAGTTATGCAGCTGATGATTGACAACAAGTCAGCCATTGATTTGGCTAAGCATCCTGTGGCTCATGGTCGTAGTAAACATATAGAAACTCGGTTTCACTTCTTGAGAGATGAGGTGACTAAAGGGAAACTTGAGCTGGTTCATTGCCCTACTGAAGAACAGCTTGCAGATCTTTTCACTAAACCATTAAGAGCTGAAAGGTTTAGTGTGCTATGCAAGAAGCTGAGTATTGTGTCAATAGCTACCATTCTGAATTAGGAGGGAGTATTAGAAATAGAAGTTAATTCATGGATAGCTATGTGATATAATTGAGAGTCTTGAGTTTATAGTTAGGTCCCTCAGTATGTTAGTAATATGACTTGTGACCCTCGGGCATGTAATCAGTATTAATAATCACTCTTTCAGAGTGTTGAATACAATGCAATAATCATTCTCTCTCATTTTAGCTTTTTGTTAATTTCTGTTTAGTGTCTTCTCTCTTTCTTCTGGATCGTGAGTGATTAATGCTAACCCTAGCATTAACTCTGAGTTTGACTGAGACACATTGAATGTGTGCTGGAATCTTTGATCGATTCTCCAACACCAATTCTAGGATAAAGACTATCCAAAACAGAAAAATCACATAAATAGTTGTTTTAATTACATTTAACGCACGTTCAAAAAAAAATTACATTTAACGTGTTGTTGATATTTTTTTACATCATAAAATATAGTCTTTTTTTTTGGAATGCCAATTTTTTTTAAATATTTACAACCACATAAAAAAACAACTGACACAGGCCGTGGTACATCTCACTAGTGATCACCACACTAGGAAAATATCATTCATGGCATGAAAGAGTCGATTGACTTGCATGTGAAGAAAACAGTTCTTCTGCTTCAAAAGATATATAGCGTGGCCTAAGTTTAGTATGTGAAAAACCACTCTTGGGTAGGACGGTGTTATGTGAATCTATATATAGTAAAACAATAGACCCTTCACATATACAGGCTTTAAACGTTGAGTTGCGTGGATGGTTATTTTTATGATCACTTGAGATGAAGGCTCGAGAAAAGAAAAGCACAACATATATATAAGGAAAATCGCCAACCCAAATTGAAAATAAGAAAGAAATCTATATATGACCATCAAAGAAAAGATCAAGAAGCAATTCAAGGGTTGGCGAAGCAACTTCAATCGCAATGATTTTCATATTTATGTGCTGGACTGATTCGGATTTTGGTATTTTTTGGTGGAGGTTTTATGCAAATTAGTCGAGTAGTTTATCTTGGTGAACAAATGAGCGATGCTTACCAACAAGGTTTAAACAAAGTTAGTAGATAGCTTGTGCCTTAAGTTCGACCAGGATTCAACCTTTGGGCAATAGGTATAAAGGAGGATTTGTTGGGATATAAAAGTATATCAACTTAACGTGATCTCTACGTCTCGGAAAATAATCTCATTACTACCGTCTATGGAGATACTTTAATAAACATAAAATGACTTTTTCTTTTTTTCGGTTTGTGGCTATGTGCTCGCTTCGCTCTACTCGACTCGTTAAGGGTTTCTAGAACTCCAGTCTGTCCAGCGGCGGCGGTGACCCGAAGGCAGGTTCAGGCCTCCTTCCTTGTTCAGTTCTTGTTCTGCTCCTCTGCTAGTCTGTTCGTGCTGTGCCAGTTCTGCTTTCCCAAGACTTCGTCGTCGCAGGTCACGACTCACGTCGCTCATCTTCTGGTCGGCGGCGACTGCGACTTCCCCTACGCGAGGCTCTACCCCTTTCTTCTAGCTCTGGCCCCTGTTCATCTCTGCTCCCAATTGCAACTTTTGTGACCACTCTTCCTCTTGGTTGCTCTGTTTCGACCTATTCTCTTCGGTGGGTGTAAGCTCCATCTGAAGAAGCCTAAAATCTGCAACCTGGGAAGGCTTAGAGTGGTGACTTGCTGCCTTGTCTCCTCTCTACTCGATTGTTGCTCTGTTTTCTCTGTGTTGTTCAGGCGATTTTTTAATGGTGTTAGTGGAAGGATCTGGTGTTGGTCTAGGGTCTGAAGAGGCTGGAGATGTTGGTGAGGATGGTGTCCTGGAGGCTGATGGTGTTGGGGCGGTCTCTACTCTCTAGCCAAGATTCCGCCGGGATTAGGAGGTCGTGTGTTTCGCTCTTTGTTGACGGTATTGCTGAGTTGGTTGGCTACTTTTAGATCAGAGATCTCTTCTGTCAATATGGGAAATTGATGAACTTGTTTGTACAGAGGAAAAAGAGGATGGATCGTCGGTTTCGGTTTGGATTTGTGCGCTAATCTTCCTTGAAGGTTGCAGTTGAGGCGATCAAATGTTTGGATGGTATTAGAGTGGGTTGGGCTTCCTTTTCTGTGACTTTGGCCAAACCCCTTCGGAAGATAATGACAGGAGGCACCCCATCGCGGTGTTTGGCTTCTCAGAAGATAGTAAATGCACTTGCTCGAACCTGGCGAGATGTGTTGTTGGGGGGAGGAAGGGTGCGTCTCTGGGTGTAGGTGAGGAAGTTAATATGTTTTTGGACTCCAGGTTTGCTAGGGAAGCTGTTCAAGGTACTAGGAATCCGATCGATGTGTTTTTTCCCGAGTTGTTGGCCTCTGGCTCCTATCAGGCTGATGAAGAGTCTCTCTTCTTGGTCGATTTTTTAGGGACTCCATCGTTTTCTGGCTATAACGATAGATCTTTATTGGATGATGATCTTTTACCGCAGTTTTGTCGATCAGAGAGTTTGGAGATGCAGGTTTAAGGAGAAGCGAATCAGTCGCTGTTTTCTGAAGATTTGGCTCAGGTGCAAGATCATGTTCTTGAAGAAGAGAGAGTGTTTGATGATGTTCGTTCGCAGGGTGTTGGGGAGACTCAGAAAAGTTGAGATGGTTTGATTTTGGCTACCCCTAGGTGTCGTGCTATTGGCCCTAGGCCTAGGGGAGACTCAGAAAAGTTGAGAAGAGGGGTAGGAAGAAGAGGGTTCAAGAAGAGGCTTCATGTGACTTGGATGTAATAGAAACCCCAACCTCTCTAGAGGCTCACGAAGGGAATCAGTTGATGCTTCTACCGGCAGAGTTTTCAGAACCACAAGGTGTTATGACTAGGGCGAGGAGTGCTTTGTTGATGAGGAAATACTTCGGCATGAGGTATGATTGTACATATGAGGTTCCTATGAACCAAATTGCGGCCCTGGTCCTTGCGCGGAGACCTCTCTAGGGTTGGTGGTTGGTGGTTGGTGGTTGGTGGTTGGTGGCTTGGTGTTTCTGATCCAATATGGTTGTTTTTTTTCCTTTGGTGTTGGTGCAGTGTATGTCTTTGGGCCTTTTGATCTTCTGGCCTTTAGCTTTTTGGTCTTTTAGTTTCTAGATTTCTAGGTTGGTTTACTCTGTGGTGGGTTCCTTTCTTTTTGGTTGGTTGTAGGTTTCTTGTCTGCTGTATAGCTTTATGGTCTTTTTTCTTTAGGGACTGTCTTTCACTATGGGTGATTAGCTTTTTGATGCTACTAATCACCATTGCTTATTTTGTCTCCTTTTCAACAGCTTTGATAACAAAGCTGTGATTAATATATTATTTTACTTAAAAAAAACAAAAAAAATGAGTGATGTTAATATTTACCTATAATAATGGATATGAGATTTTTTTTACTAATATATAACTGTGGCCATGGGGGATTGAGATCCTTTATCTCAAAATATTGTCTCATTTACTATTTCTGTCAATGATTGTTGCATTTTAATTAAAAACATATATCAATGTGACATTTTTAGTCTTATATAAGTGATTTTTTATTTGTGTAACATTTATAATTATTTAGAGATGGAAGATCTTGATCTGACTTTGAGCTCAAGACAAAGTTAATTGCTTGGATAGTGCCCAGATGCTTTGTTTTTTAATAACATGCCTGCTGCTGATGAAGGTGCTTGGGGTGGTAAAACTCTGACTGCCTCTCTTCATCCTGCTTCTTGGATGAGAAGGTATGTTTCACAAGGATATATAATTATGAACAATTTTTTCTTTTTCAAAAAGAATTCAGAGGTCATATGAGGCATTAATAGAGCCCTATACACTGCATGAATAATAGGTCAATTTACTTGCTTCAACGGCTAGCTTATTGAAAACGGAAAAGGGACAAGTCAAAACAAGTGAGATATGATGCATAAAACATTGAAACTAGACACTGAGCCAATAATGTGATAGTGTGATACTAGCTAGCAAGTTGATTTTTTTTTTCATTACCACTTTTAGCAAGTTGCTTGAACTAAAGGAAATCGGCAAGAAAAAACACGTTGTATCCTTTAAGTTTTATTTTTATAGGAAAATATTAGTTGTTAATAATATTAGTATATTAATTTCTTTTTAGGGTTGGAACTCTGGACCTTTCACCAGTTCACCCTTCATTCCCCCCAACCCTTATATCACCTAACTCTTACCACTTGAGCTAACCCTCGGGGACACATTGTATTCCTGTAAGTAAAAAACAAGTCTCTCGTAACCGCATGCCATTCTAAAGAAGCAGGGGTGGGGTTTCTTTTTTGTCTTAGAGTAGTTATTATTAGGGTTGTTTATTGGTCGATTTCAAGCTAAGATCACCGGTATTATCGTTGAAAAACACTATATTATTAGACCCGCCGTCATCCGTTTAGTAACCACGGGTTGTTCAAGTTTTGATTTATCAGATGACGATTTTACTAGGTACATGGGTTCGCACGGGTTGTGAGATCCCAAAAATAATCTTAAGAAAAAAAAAGTAGATGAAAGAAGCAGATCCATATAAGTTGGATCAACATTCAACATATTCATCACAGATTCATCAACATTCAACATATTCATCATAGATTCATCAACATTCAACAGATGATACAACACAACATAGAAAAAGTGAAAAAAAATCAACATTCAATAAATAAGGGCTCGTTTGGTACGTCGTATTAGGCATGATAGTATAAGCTTATACAATACATTATGGACTTATCCATTGTTTGGTGCTCACATTGTATTGTATAAGCTTATACATCAATCCCTTTTTATACATTAAAATGATGTACTCCCTCTATTTCGTTTCAGAATAAGTGTTAGTGAACACTTATATTGAAACGGATAAGACATGATAAGAGTGTGGTGTATAAGCTATTTGAATGTATTTAATCAACCGCCGCCACTGCCACCCTCCACCACCATCGCCTCCACCACTGTCGCCACTACTACCACTACCGCCACCACCACCACCGTCGCTGCCAACACCACGACGCTCCACCACTACCGCCACGCTCCAACACTGCTGCTACTACCGCCACCACTACCACGCTCCACCACTGTTGCCAGAACCGCCGCCGTCGCTTCCGCCACCACCATCGCTGCCGCTACCGCCACCACCACCGATGCCGCTGCCACAACCATGCTCCACCACTGCCACCATCGTTGATACCGTTAATGTTATCGCCACTTCTACCACCACCACCGTAGCCACCAGCCTCCACCAGCCTCCACCGCCACCTCTACCGCCACCACCACCATGCTCCACCACTGCCACCATTGTTAATACCATCATCGTTATCGCCACTACCACCACCACCACCGCAGCCACCAGCCTCCTCCACCACCCTCCACCGCCACCATTATCGTCGTCCCTGCCACCGCTACCGCCACCGCCACAGCCGCCACCACCAGCACCCTCCACCGTTGTCACCACCACCACCCTCCGTCACCTTCGAATACCACCACTACCACAATCACCATTGTCGCCACCAAATTATATAGTGTATGTCAAGTCTTATCCTATCAGGACTAATATGATCTTATGCTATCAGACCTTATATTATACAACATACCAAACGGGTCCTAAGAACCTTTGAATTATAATTGAAACTCGAATTCATTTTCTAAGGTGACAAAATTTAATTAAATGTTATGTTACACTGACGATGCATACACCTTTCATCCTTACCGGTTTGGCTAAAGTTTTGAAAAAATTACTGAAAAATTTAAGTAAAAATTTTGCTAGCGGAAAAAGTAACCGGACAAGTTGGGTGTATTAGTTTGGCATTGCACATGATATATATGCATTAATGTTCTTTCGAAAATAATTGGAAAATGATGTACAGTAGGAAATAAATTTCGTCTCAGTACCTTCTCAAACTGTTATTGGATTACTGCTTCATTGGATTCGTAGGAACATTTTTTCGAGCCACCAATCACTGGTAAAAAAAAATAGTTCAACTACTTTGTTTGTCTCAAATAGTTAATCAAAGAAAAATGAAGGGAACAAAATAAGTGATGGTAGTAAATTAGTCCTCCTCAGGGTTCAAACCCTAAATTTTTCACCCTCTTAAATCTTTATGTCCCCAACTCTCCACTTGAACTAACCTTTGGGGATAAATAAGTGATAAATGTGATATATAATTAGATGTGATAAGAAGAGGAAAGGAGAGAATATTGAGTTTATATGATGCTGTTGTTATTTATGGTAGTTGATAATGATATATCACAACTATTATATATGAAGTTGATATCTCCCCTGATGTATGATGTATGATCAATGTTGGCACACTTATCTATCTGTGACCAGATGCATAGATCAGTTAATTGAAGGAAGTAACGCAATCCAATTCGATGCACTCCTCTCAACATGCATCCAGTGATTGTGAAGAGCACTCCTCTCAATGCCAATGACACAGTATATATGTACAACTCCGTCATCGGCCCATTTGGCACTCAGCTTGATGATTAAATATGTAGGCTTAAAACATCATAAAGCCCCTGTAATTATAAACGGAATTAAATTCAGGGTCTGGAAAATTTTCGCATCAAATTGAGTCTCTAAGAAATATTTTTTAATTCAATTAAGGCCAAAGTGTGTCAACCTTCAATTTTATCCCAGTCATCAATTCCATGTGGCTTTTATAATTATTTTTTAATTAGAAAATTAAAAAAAATTATTTTTCATTCCAACTCAATAATTTAATCAGAAAAAAAAATTCAAAACTTAATAAAAAATCTTCATCATCATCCAAAATTAAATTAAATTAAAAAAATCTCTCATCTTCAACATCATAAGTCATAACAGAAACAACTCAGATAAGTACATTATAGCAAAAAAAATGTCTCATCTTCAACATCATAACAAAAAAAAAACCCCTCATCTCATCTTCAACATCATAACACATAATCAATTTCCAGAAAACTAAAATCCTCAATCCCCACCATGGAATCCTCCATCCAACTCCAACACCACAACCCCTTCCACCTACCTACAACCCAAAATCAGTACCAGAATCCCCTTCTCAGCCTCCAACACCACAACCCCTTCCCAAATCTGTAACTTTTGAAGGCTTTTGGGTTGCAGCCTTCTCAGTCTCGAATTAATTGAAGGCTTCCTCACCCCCAAACAAATCACCATAATATTCTCACCCTCACCCCCAAACCTCACCCTCACCCCCTCAACCCCAACACCCACCCACCTGCAACCTCACCCCACCCCCACCTACAATCAGAACCACCCTAACCCCACCCACCCCACCTGCAATCGGAACCAAAACCAAAACCCCAACCCCCACCCCAACCAGATCTATGAATTGAAATTGCAAGAGGAAGATCCAAGGGCAGAGAGAGAAAGATGATGGTGGTTATCGTGTCGGCGAGGTTGTTACAACATCGCTGCGGTTATCGTGTCGGCGACGACGGCGGAGACGGCCAGGAAGCGGTAACCGGGGGAGTCGAAGGGTTTCGTGGAGGAAGGGTCGAGCATCGACGGCCACCTCTCTTCTTCTACTTCTAGTTCTGCTCCTTGTTGGTATTGATGGTGGTGCGTCTCCAAATGAATTAAGAGTTAGGGATTTGGGTGGGTATGGTTGCGGCGGGGTTGAGGTTGGGGGTAGGGGTCGAGTTGAGGTTGCGGGTGGGGTGGGGGGTTGAGGTTGCGGGTGGGGTGGGGTGGGGGGTGAGGGTGAGGTCGGGTGGCGTAGGGGGTTGATGATGATGCAGGTTGGCGTGGGGAAATGGATGATGATGATGATTTGGGGTTGAAGAGGATGAGGAAATGGATGATGATGATGAAGATTTTTTATTTTTTTTCCTGTTAATAGGGTTAAACTCACCCTTAATTAATGATGATGATGATGAAGATTTTTTATTAAGTTTTTAATTTTCTTTCTGATTAAATAATTGAGTTGGAATTAAAAATTATTATATTTAATTAAAAAAAATTATAAAAGCCACGTGTAATTAATGACTATGACAAAATTGAGGTCTAGCAGCATTTGGCCTTAATTGAATTAAAAAACATTTCTTAGGGACCCAATTTGATGCGAAAATTTTACAGGCTCTGGAACTGATTCCCTTTACAATTTCAGGGGTCTTCTGATGTATTAAGCCAATAATTTATTCAATAGAGATGTTTTTGAAGAGATGGTTAAGTCAAAATTGTGTTTAAAGATTTTATCAAATAAAATTTGTTTTTAAAGAGATGTTTTTGTATGTAGTTTGTAAGTAATCGAATTCATTTTGAAAAAAAGAAGAGAAGCTCACACAATCTTAGTGTTGTTTGAACAATGAAGAGCCCATGAAAATGCCAATATATTATTTTTCATTTTTTGTCCTTTGGTCACCAGTCTCCACGGGAAAAGAGGCCCCACGTGACTAAACTGGCTCGGGATACAGTAGTGATGTCCCTAGCCACAAAGGTATTATTGTTTACCTCAAAGGGGATCGAACCCGGGCTAGAAGCCTAGGCGAAATCCCTTAAGGAAATGCACTTTCACCACTTGTGCCACCCCGTGGTTAATATATTATTTTTCTGCCTCTTTAAATTTAGAGTTTAATTTTGATGCAGTCAACCAATCAGATTTCAAGGATGTGACATGTCAATTAAAGAAATTAAATGAAAAGAGAGAATTTCTCACATCCTTGAAATCTGATTGGTTGACGGTGTAAAAAAACTTTACACCGTCGGTGCATCAAACTTTTTCTCTTAAATTTAATGCTTCTTTGTTATTTTTAAGTTTTTTTAATGTAATACATATCTTTAATGTAACAAAAAAATAGGATCAGAAAGAGAAAAAAGAGACATAGATACAATATCATGTGACCCGGAAGCAAAATTTTTTTTATACTACTGAGTACTGAGTGAATTATGACCTAATATGGGCTTTGTAAAGAATTAAGATTGGGATGATAGTTATAAAAAAAAATTATAAGAAGTTTCTGGTAGCTTATCAAGGCAAAGAGACAGGGAGTTCCCATTTGGAAAATTCAACCAAGTTTCTGTTTACAAACGAGCCATTGTGCAGCCAAAATGTTTCAGCTGACTGGTGAAATTGTCTCACTTTCCTCTGGAGTTCCCTCATAACTCCATGCATTGCCGAACAAGGTTCTGAATCGGAAGCATAGACCCAAAAGCACCTAACTTTTCGACCGCGAGCTATTATTGCTTCTATTATTTCATCTGCACAAAACAGAAAGATAGATTTAAAGTTAAAAATGTGCAACACAGGTAGGATGCATGGAATTGGGAGATAAATGGCACAGAATCTTGACCTGGAATAGATTCCAGGTACTGCAGTAGCTCAGGACCTATTCGATTGGATGGCCATTTTATTGATATCTGACTGTAATCGATGACATTCTGGAATGGCAATTCTATTTGATCTGATATTATAACTGGAACACATTCCTGTTAAATGGAACATGGTTACTTCTTTTCAAGTAAATCCTGTCGATAGGGAAGAAGAGAAGGAAGGGGGGCATACCACAAAAAAGGACTCGTAAAAGCGAAGCGTCCAAGATGACTCCCCACGTGGAGCGAGGCAAAACTTGGAATTGCGCAGGTGTTCAAAATATTCTTTCCTTCCCAACTTGCTACCTCCACTGAGTTTCAAATCTGGACATTCCAACTGTTTTTACCATCAATACATGCTGCACAATTTTTTTTGTATCATAGTTAAGACTCATCCTAGCCTGAACAAGCACAAGCATTTTAATAAGCCAGTCACTACACAGGACGTGAGGTAAAAGAGTGTACAATATTCTGAATACCATATGAAAATTTGGTTGGAGAAATTGCTTGGAAATTTCCAAGCAAAAAGAACAAACAACTCATCCACTTTGTGATTCGTTGAAATAAAACTGGTTCAAAACCCAACAATTAAGATTGGAACTGGAATCAAGTAAATGGAGTTTGCTATCTCTGAGCCATCATAAGGTATAGCTTGCTTTAGCATAAATTTACTGAA
The DNA here is from genome assembly GCF_012489685.1 of Lotus japonicus. Classification (NCBI taxonomy): domain Eukaryota; kingdom Viridiplantae; phylum Streptophyta; class Magnoliopsida; order Fabales; family Fabaceae; genus Lotus; species Lotus japonicus. The sequence goes on from NC_080041.1 coordinate 32,005,595, forward strand.
CACAGGTAAATTTTGTACTTTAATAGAATAGAACTCAAATTAAAACACGGCCTGAAAGAGAGCATTCTGCTATGAGAAAACCACACTAAGAACCAACCAGTCACTGAAGATGACGTACCTTCTCCGGAAACTGTTTTGCAAGCTCTATTAGCCGAAGACGACCAGCTTTTCCTTGTGCACGTCCTAAATAATTTGCCAAGTACTTCCGCTTTGACAGAGGCAAAGGCTGGACCACTGTAGATCCAGCTTTAGTCATACCATCATCAACATTACCTGGAATGATTATATCTTTCCAAGTATTAAAGGCACTAGTATCTCTCTTATCAGTCCGATCCCCCTATTGAAATGCCAAAGAACAAACTTTAAGGGCAGAGAACCTCTCATTTTAATATTAGGCATTAGGCCACAATCTTCTACTGTGCCTCAACAGTTAAAGATATGGGAATATGGAGATTTTGCAACTACGGGTATTTTTTTATGAAAAAGAAAAAAGGTTAAAGACACATAATTTTTAATTGTATCAAACACCAAAAGCAACATTTCTGGGAATAGCATCAAATTCATTTATATCCTAAAATATTGATTTCAGGAATGATATTTCATTATGGAACAAAATAACAGATTTTTTATAGGTTCAAGGTTCCTTTTTTAATTGTAACGAACAGCAATAGCAACACTTCAGAGAATCGAAACCAAATTCCCATTTATATCTGGCATTGTCGATTCCAGGAATGATATTTCATTATGCAACCGCCCCGCCCCCCTCTTTTTAGATTTTAAGAAACCCATTCTTCAATTTGGGACAAAGGATTAAATTTTAATGCGATGCCTCCACAGGTCCAGAGGAACCGGAGTTTTTCAGTATCTCTACAGGTACTGAAGAATAAGAGAGAATTATGTGACATTTCTGAGGTAGTATCTGGCTACCTAGACAACTCAAATCAACTGTTCTAATAAATAAAAGAAACATAGTCTCATACTGAGAAATACTGGTACAGAACATAGAGATGATGATGTGTATCGACACTGAAGAAAGAAAAACTGAGTTTATTCAAGAATGCTATGAATTTCCAGGTTATTAAAGAAAACCTAGTCTCTTCCAATTCTCAATAAGAATGATAAAAATGATGAAGCCCTTCTCCATCTCTCTACTATGTAAAATATATTCCTCTCTCACTCTCAAACCGACTCCCTCTATCCAACTAACTATTCTACAAACTAACTGATAAGGATCGGCCACCAATCATACATGTCTTCCCCCAGAATTTTTTATACATGTATGATTGGTGTCTTCCCCAAGAAAAGGAAAATTTTATATACATGTATGATTGAACAGCAGTAGCTTTCCATGTCCAGTATTTGTGAATTCTTGTGTTGGGAATTAGACCAGAATCCAACACGATATATTTATGAACTACAGGTCAATAACCAAACGCCTTTCCGAAGACAATTTTCAATGTGGTAGATGACCTTCCTCTGCTTCTATCCCACACCATAGAAACATCAATTCCCTGCCCCTTAACCTTGTTGGCACTTAGCAACATCAATATTTGTTTGCCCAGAAGGCATGATCGCTGCCTAACCTCTTGGGTTAGTACTCCACTTATAAATTCAACACCCTATGAAAGAATTACTATGTCATACCATGATTGCAACAATCTATCATCCACCCTATGATCTCCTTCAAATACCAGAATCCCTAAATGTTCCTCCTTGAATGCTCTGCAACAATCTATCATCCACCCTATGATCTCCTTCAAATACCAGAATCCCTAAATGTTCCTCCTTGAATGCTCTGCTTAGTCTCGTTAGCTCCCTCAGCAACTTTTAAAGCATTTGTTTATCCACTCCTGATCAGGCCGCGGACATCTTCTAGGTGCTGGTTCAAAATATAGGGATGACCAGAAAGAAAATAAGGAAATTCTACTTTGAATCCTCCTCCAACTCTAGATGAATCAGTGTCCAGGGTAAAAGGGGAAAAATGAGATACAATAGTGTTTTCCTCAGCAATTTGAGAACCAGGACTCTCCCCACTCAAAACTAACTGACCAACTAAGTAACTCCCTTTAGTTTCTCTGCCTCTACTTATAATAGCCTAACTAATTAACTATTTTAACAGCTTCCGTAACAAGCCCTGCTAAGTCACAAACAATGCCTAACTAACAGGGCCTAGCCTACTTGATTCCTTGGTCCATCTGATGTTAGCTCCCCTATTTGGGGCTTGTTCCTAACACACCCACGAAAGGGGGTGCTATTCCAGCTTTACTTCTTTATCACTCCAAAACTTATCATTAACAAAACGAGAACACAAAATTCTAGAACCACATTCATCAGGTCTTCCACGTTCGTGGTCAAGACAGAGGCAATTAAATTTACTTAATCAGAGGGAGGTTCTCATTTCATGAAAGCTTTTAAACCTCTTCCCTATTTCATAACAAAAAGAACGGGTGGGGGGACTCGAAATCAAAACAACGAATAAGAAAATCGATTTTTAAAATGTACTCACTTAATGCTTTCTATAACTGAAAACTTTTATTCTATATTTTGACTTAAAGAACAAACAATATGAAGAAGATAATTGATAAATAATTTCAAATGAACAGTTCACTTGCTCTTATGCATGCACTAACTCCATCCAGCTTGTTCAAGCACTGCCCCATTTTATTTCTACATCATTTCACATAAATTACATTTGCTACTTTGTTCCCCAGCTAGTTCTAAACTGCACATAATTCCGAGTAAGTAGACAAACCTGATAAAACTGTGACAAAAAGCGAAAACTCACCTCTGGGGTAAGAATAATGGAGCGATTTATATATGTCGCCCAAGATTTGAACAAGTGAGCTCCAGCACCACTGAAAAACAAGATCGTTGTCAGAGTCAAACAAAATGTCAGTTACAGAAACGTTCATATTTGTGTTTGCTCCGGTAAAACCAAAGGTCAATTGCTATTTCACAGTTCAAGAAAAATAAATGCTAACAATACACTCTTTTATACACTCATTAATATGTTCTTCATGATAGATGTATTTTGTCGAAAAGTCATAATACGTTTATCTCCTAAATTGGTCACTTTTTAAAAGGAGTGACCTCTTAAAAGATGGACCCATCATAAAGACTATTGAAATTCTGGTTCTCGCACAGGACAGATGTCGAACGCGATGTTGGGACAATCGGTTCCACAATTGCACAACAGTACAGAAATTAAGCCACACGTTTAATACAGTAGAAACAACACAGTAGCAACAATAAATCACTAAAAAAACACAGAGAATTGTTAACCCAGTTCGGTGAACATCACCTACGTCTGAAGGATACCAATCCAGAAGTCAATCCACTATCTTAGTAATAGCTCTCAGGTCATACATGAAAGTCCCTCCTATACCTAAGTACTCCCCCTTAGTATAGAGCCTCTTCAATGTCTACCACTATTACAACTAGTGATTCTAGCTTAGCCCTTCCCTCTAAGCTACGAGGAAACTTCCCCTAACTCCTAATGATCACTGCCACAGTGACCGATCCTTTACACAAGAGATTGAAAGACAGATCTCATGATCAAAAACTAATGCAACAACTCTCAACTAATACAAGAACATAAAGCTGCTGAGAGAACAACAGAAACACGGTGTGAACTCACGAATATGAAACCCTAATTTCTCCAACCAAAGGCACACCTAGCAACTAGGTTTAGGTCTTCTTAAATATCAGTTGTTCAGGCCTTGTCTTTGATGGGCTTGAACGAACAAAGGAGTCCACAACAAAACTTCTGGAAAGAATCTTCAAGGAATCAAATCTTACCAGAATAAAATAACAGAACCAAGTAAAACAGAATTCAAACTTTGAGATAGACTTGGTTCACACGTTATCAATCTTGTTACTTCAGCCAAGATTAAAACAAACACGCCTTCAGAAGATAAAACGCACAGTATAGAATAAATCTTCTGAATCCCCATACAATCAGCAACCTCACAACAAACTTGACTTTAATGACTGAACCAACAACATATGTAATTCCACCATGTTGCTCCAGATGTTGGAACATATGGTTGCACATCATGGTTTGAGCAAAATGCAGCCAATCAAAAGAACTACAACTATACTAGCTTCATTCCTATTCATCTATCCGGGAGAAGAATAAATTTGTTTTTATTTATTTGTCCATGTAATAGTTCACTCATTTCTCTTTATCTGTCCCATGTAATAGTTCAACATAGCATTAATCATCATTTTCTTAATTATACTCGGCCATCCACCTAATAATGTACTGGTAAATTGGAAAAGTTAAAAATAATTCCAACAATTTAGAGTGTATTTGGTTAAAAGTTAAGGTCAACTTAAAGTACATTCAAGCCACTTAAGCAAGACTTCTATTAGGAACTATGATCCAGCAGCTGGCCCAAGTGAGTCATTAGCCCATGTGGGGTCGAAGCCCAAAGAGTGGAAGGTATACTCTAGAAGGGGCAAAAGGGACAAAGGGAGTAGTAACTAACTAACAGCACAGCTGGTGAGCTGGCGAGAGAGAGGGGAGGTAGGATTGTAATCCATTCCATAATATAAGGAAGGTAGTGAGAGGTAGGGAGGGCATTCTGAAATCATTGAGCGTGTAGTAATGAGTAGGAAGCAATAGCTTCCTATAGGAGCTTGGCTCTGGTCAGTTTAGGAAAGGCTTTTCCTTCTCTGTAACGATTTCCAATTCATCAATAAACAATCCTGATTACTGTTTCATTCCTTCAGTTCTATTTTCTGTTTTGGGTTTCCATCAAATTGGTCCGACCTGCCGGATTGATTCGCCGGAACCAGTGAATGCCACCCAGAAAATCCAAACACACGACAAACTCGATGGAAGCAAAGCTTGATGCTCTTGAAGGCGAGCTCGCTGAGATGCGAACGTCGCTGGTAGCTGTTACGACCGCGATGAAGGATCTTCCTGCATCGTTGATTGCGATGATGGAACGATCGTTAGGAAAAATGTCACACAGGGAAGATGCAAGTGCAAACCGAGACAAGGGAGAAAGCTCAAGCGCTGAGGTTCCTGAGCAACCTGAAGCGAACGAAGGAGGACCACGAACGCAACCTCTACACGGCGATGCGTTGGCGGAGTTTCGCCAGTCAGTAAAGAAGGTAGAGTTGCCGATCTTCGACGGGAGAGACCCGGCGGGCTGGATCTCACGCGCGGAGGTGTATTTCCGTGTGCAAGAGACTTCACCGGAGGTCAAGGTGAGCCTCGCTCAGCTCAGCATGGATGGACCCACCATCCATTTTTACAACTCTTTGCTCGAATCAGAAGCTCCCCTGACGTGGGAGAAGTTGCGTCAAGCTCTTCTGGAGCGTTATGGCGGTCACGGCGACGGTGACGTGTACGAGCAATTGACTGAGTTGCGTCAGAAAGGTACGGTGGAGGAGTACATTACCGAGTTCGAATATTTGACGGCCCAAATCCCAAAATTACCTGAGAAGCAATACCAGGGATACTTCTTGCATGGTCTGAAAGAAGAGATACGGGGAAAGGCGAGGAGCTTGGTGGCGATGGGCGGAGTGAACCGCTCAAGATTGCTCTTGATCGCCCGGGCGGTGGAGAAGGAAGTAAGGGGTGAAGCCGGGTCGGGTTATAACCGTAGTTCGAGGATTGGTGGAGCGGGTTTTCGGACTGGCGATCGCCCGGGGCCGGGTCGCCCGGGAAGCACCGATTGGGTCTGGGTCAAAGGCGCTAAGGATAATGGGCCCGCGACTACTAATAAACCAGTTTTTGGTGGCCCAAAAGGAGACCCCAAGGCAACAACAGAAGCTAGGAGGGCCGGTCCACGTGACAGGGGATTCTCCCATCTCACTTATCATGAATTATTGGAGCGGAAACAAAAGGGTCAGTGCTTCAAATGTGGAGGCCCTTTCCACCCAATGCACAAATGCCCCGATCGCCAACTCCGAGTGCTGCTCGTCGAAGACGGCGACGACGACGCCGGCGATGGGAACATTCTCGCCGTAGAGATGAACGAGATGGAAGACGAGGTCGATGGTGAGCTAAGTATAATGAGTTTGTGCAATCTCGTCGACCATGGTGAGCCGCCACAAACCATGAGGCTACAAGGAAAAGTGCGAGGGGTGCCCGTGCTCGTGTTAGTCGACAGCGGAGCCACTCATAATTTCGTTGACCACAAGGTTGTGCAACGAATGAGCTGGGAAGTGGAAGACACTCCACGGATGTCCATCAAGTTGGGAGATGGTTTCCAGACTCACACCAGAGGTAAGTGTAAGGAGCTTGACCTGGAGATTGGGGATTACAAGTTCTCGTGCACACCCCATTTGTTTGATCTGGGAGGCCCTGATATTGTGCTAGGAATTGAATGGCTCAAGACGTTGGGAGATACAATTGCTAATTGGGGAAAGCATACTATGAGTTTCTGGCACGGCACACAGTGGGTAAGGCTACAGGGTCTTAGTGCTGGCGGAAGTTCCATGGGGGCGTTGCAAAGCATCCTGAGAAGGTCTGACCTTGACAGCAAGCTAGCGTTTGGACTCTTGGAGCACCGGCATGAGGTTCCCAAAGGTCAGCATCTAGAGGCAGCGCAACAGGAAAGCTTGCAGAAGTTGTTGCAAGAGTATGACAGTGTGTTTGAAGCTCAGGAGGGGCTACCCCCGAGTCGAGGCAAAGAGCATTGTATCAACATAAAGGAAGGGCAGGGACCAGTCAACGTCAGACCATATCGTTATCCCCATACCCATAAAAATGAAATTGAAAGGCAGGTTCAGGAGATGTTGTCAGCCGGCATCATACGACATAGCTCAAGCGCTTACTCCAGTCCAGTGCTCTTGGTCAAGAAGAAGGACCAGTCATGGCGTATGTGCGTGGATTACCGCGCACTCAATAAGGTAACAGTCCCTGACAAGTTTCCCATTCCTGTAATTGAAGAGCTGCTCGATGAGTTGAATGGTGCTAAATTTTTCTCAAAGCTTGATCTCAAGTCGGGGTATCATCAGGTTCGCGTAAGGGCAGAGGATGTGCATAAAACGGCATTTCGTACCCATGAAGGGCACTACGAATTCCTCGTAATGCCGTTCGGTCTCATGAACGCACCATCGACGTTTCAGAGTTTGATGAACGCAGTTTTTCGTCCCATGCTCCGGAAGGGAGTGCTTGTATTTTTTGATGATATTCTAGTGTATAGCAGCGATTGGGAAAAGCACCTATTGCATCTTGAGAAGGTCTTACAACTCCTCCAACAGCAACACTTGACAGCAAACAAGAAGAAATGTCAGTTTGCGCAAGACTCAGTTGAATACTTGGGGCACCTGATTTCAGCACAGGGAGTGGCGGTTGATCCTAGCAAGGTGGCGAGTGTCAAGAGTTGGCCCGTGCCCAAGAATGTAAAAGGGGTGAGAGGTTTTCTTGGATTAACCGGTTACTACAGGAAATTTATTCGGGATTATGGGAAAATAGCAAGGCCACTCACAGATTTGACAAAGAAAGATGCTTTTCAGTGGGGAGCTGCAGCACAAAATGCATTTGAAACTCTAAAAGGGAAGCTCACAACGGCCCCTGTTTTGGCACTTCCAGATTTTGAGAAAGAATTCCTAATTGAGTGTGATGCGTCAGGGTGTGGCCTCGGGGCGATTTTGATGCAAGACAAGAAACCCATAGCATACTATAGCAAGGCCTTAGGACCACGGAATCTCGCTAAGTCCGCCTATGAGAAAGAGCTTATGGCAGTAGCTTGGGCGATACAGCATTGGCGTCCTTACTTATTGGGACGGAAATTTCTTGTGTCTACTGATCAGAAGAGTCTTAAAGAGTTGCTCCATCAAAAGATTATTACTGGGGAACAACAGAATTGGGCCGCGAAGCTATTGGGGTATGACTTTGATATCGTTTATAAACCTGGGAAGTTAAATAAGGGAGCAGATGCGCTATCGCGCGTTGGGGAATATGGTGAGATCAGGACCGTGTGCACGTACCCGCGCTGGGAAGATCACCAGTTGATAGCAACAGAGGTTCAGCAGGATGCAAAACTTAAGCATGTGATCATGGAGTTACAAAATGACCCATCAACTCATCCGGAATTCAGTCTACAGCAGGGGATTCTGTTGTACAAAGGGAGGCTGGTTTTGTCACATACTTCCTCTCTAATTCCACAGATGTTAAAGGAATTTCATGCCACCCCACATGGCGGGCACTCCGGATTTCTCCGCACCTATCGGCGGCTCGCGGCCAACATCTATTGGGTAGGCATGAAGAACACGGTGCAAGAGTTTGTTCGTAGCTGTGATACATGCCAAAGACAAAAGTACATGGCCTCATCGCCCGCAGGCTTGCTGCAGCCTCTACCCATCCCAAATCAGGTGTGGGAAGATCTCTCGATTGATTTCATAACTGGCCTACCTAAATCCAGGGGATACGAGGCAGTGCTAGTGGTCGTGGATCGCCTATCCAAATTCTGTCACTTCATTCCGCTGAAGCACCCCTATACTGCGAAGAGCATCGCTGAATTGTTTGCCAAGGAAGTCATACGTTTGCATGGAGTTCCCTCAACCATTGTGAGCGACCGGGACCCAGTATTTATGAGTCATTTCTGGAAAGAGCTTTTCCGGTTGCAGGGCACACAGTTGAATATGAGTTCCGCGTACCACCCCGAATCGGATGGACAAACGGAAGTCGTAAATCGCTGTTTGGAAACGTATTTGCGTTGTTTTTCGGCTGATCAACCTAAAACGTGGGCAACTTGGATCCATTGGGCTGAGTATTGGTTCAATACATCTTACCACTCAGCCACACATATGACCCCGTTCGAGGTTGTTTATGGACGCAAACCCCCAGCAATCACACGTTGGGGACTCGGGGAGACCAGGGTTGACGCAGTGCAACGTGAATTGGTTGATCGAGATGAGGTTCTGCGCCAGTTGAAGGCACAACTCTTGCGAGCCCAGGGTCGAATGAAGTCACAAGCTGACACTAAGCGGGTTGAAAAATCATTTACTGTCGGGGAATGGGTCTTTGTGAAGCTTCGCGCACATCGTCAACAATCTGTAGTAACCCGGGTTCATGCAAAGCTGGCAGCCCGATACTATGGGCCTTATCCTATCGTGGCTCGTGTGGGTGCGGTGGCTTACAGGTTACGTTTACCAGAAGGATCGCGAGTTCATCCTGTGTTTCATGTGTCATTGCTCAAGAAGGCGATTGGGGACTACTCTGCAGAAGCAGATTTGCCAGATCAATTGGAGGGCGAGTGTGATGACAAGGACACACCCGACACTGTTTTAGCCACTCGCCTGGTGAAGTTGCAGGGTGACACCATTCAGCAGCTACTAATTAAATGGCAAGGCAAAACTGCTGAGGAGGCTACCTGGGAGGATGCCCTCACCATCATGAGTTTATACCCAAACTTCAACCTTGGGGACAAGGTTGTGAGTTCAGACGGCGGCATTATTAGGAACTATGATCCAGCAGCTGGCCCAAGTGAGTCATTAGCCCATGTGGGGTCGAAGCCCAAAGAGTGGAAGGTATACTCTAGAAGGGGCAAAAGGGACAAAGGGAGTAGTAACTAACTAACAGCACAGCTGGTGAGCTGGCGAGAGAGAGGGGAGGTAGGATTGTAATCCATTCCATAATATAAGGAAGGTAGTGAGAGGTAGGGAGGGCATTCTGAAATCATTGAGCGTGTAGTAATGAGTAGGAAGCAATAGCTTCCTATAGGAGCTTGGCTCTGGTCAGTTTAGGAAAGGCTTTTCCTTCTCTGTAACGATTTCCAATTCATCAATAAACAATCCTGATTACTGTTTCATTCCTTCAGTTCTATTTTCTGTTTTGGGTTTCCATCAACTTCCTTTCAAGTTTTCTCCCTTGAAATTCATGTTTTTTCGGTTTGAGTTGATTCGTAAAGGAACAGCACACCAAACACGCTCTTAATTGTAGTTCTAAGTTTGAGTATTCTCTTCACTATCTAACACAAATAGAAACTGGAGCTAGTATTGAAAATTGAAATAGTGTGTTGCTAGCATTTCCAACATGGGGAAATAACCAAAACCAGTAAATTTTACCTGGGGAAGACAAAGATATGGTCTCGGCCTCCGGATAACCGAAAATTTGGCATTTGGCTTATCACCTGAGAGCTCAAAAAGCAGAGAAACAGTTCAGCTAAATAATTTCTAATTTTCTACCATCTCATCCAAAACAACATCAATGAGATTTAAACTAAGGAAATGCTTAGTTACTTTAACATAGGTGTGATTAATCTCCTTGTCGTTAAGACCGCCCATCATCCGCGCACATTTCACATACGATGGCACAAAGAACAAATCAGCTTCCTCCTTCTTCCATGTCCTGTATCTTGATTGCAACAGCAGCTTGTGAATTTTCACCTATTAATCAACATCAGTTACAGTTAAATTGAAACAAAATTGATGATGATTCCTGATTCTGAATACCACAAAATTGAAAGAATTAGGGTTTGAAATTGACCTGAGTGCCCCATTGGCCTTTCAAGCAAGCTTCCTCTGTGATCTTACCATCCCTTCCGCGCAAGAGCTCGTTCAATCCGTCGATCTCGCTGGCGTCATAGACGTAGATCTTGAGGGATGGTTCTTGAGGGAGGTTGTGCTGTGACGAGCGAACGGTGGTGCCGGTGGTGGTGGAGAGGGTGCAAGGGGCGTCTAAGAGCCGCGTGAGGAAGAAGGTGGCGGCGACGAGGAGTATGGCTCCGATCTGGTGCGTGCGGGTGCATTGGTAGTGGTGGTGGGGTGGCATTGCTTTTGGTTTGTTGTTGTGCTAAGCACTGTTGCAGCGGGAAATGGTGGTGTGTGGTGAACGGTGGCGAAGAAGAGAGATTCAAGAAAAGGCTTAATTGCACTTTTGCTCCCTGATCTTTCATCTTTGTGCGATTTACCTCCTCATCTTTAAAATGAGTGAATTCCCTCCTCTTCTATTAATATGTGTGATTTAGGCCCTTCCATTAGTTAGCCGTCCAATTGCTAACGGTGGTTGCTATTTTCACCCCCTTTTACTAACCACACCCCCTTATCAGAAATAAAAATAAAAAATAAACGAAATAAATTAAATAAAATTAATAGAAAATAAAAAAAATTATAAATTAAAAAAAACTGAAAAAATATTTTTATAAAAATCAAAGAAAAAATAATAAAATAAATGAAATAAGTTAAATACAATTAATAGAAAATGAAAAAATATTTTTATAAAATCAAAGAAAAAACTGAATTTTTTTTATAAAAATCAAAGAAAAAAATGTTTTTTAAAATCAAAGAAAATAACATATTTTTTTTAATTGAAGATAGAAATTTAAAAATAAAATAAAAGAAGAATTTGTTTCTATTTGCACCACCTACACTAAATTAAAAATAATTATTCTTTTATTTTATTTTTAAATTTCTATCTTCAATTAAAAAAAATATTTTATTTTCTTTGATTTTATAAAAACATTTTTTTCTTTGATTTTTATAAAAATATTTTTTTCAGTTTTTTTTTTTATTTTATAAAAATGTTTTTTCATTTTCTATTATTTGTATTTAACTTATTTCATTTATTTTATTATTTTTTCTTTGATTTTTATAAAAATATTTTTTCAGTTTTTTTTATTTTCTATTAATTGTATTTAATTTATTTCATTTATTTTTTTATTTTTTGGCTTAATTGCACTTTTGCCCCCTGATCTTTCACCTTTGTGCGATTTACCTCCATTTTATTATTTTTTTTATTTTTATTTCTGATACGGGGGTGTGGTTAGTAAAAGGGAGGGTGAAAATAGCAACCGCCGTTAGTAATTGGACGGCTAACTAACGGAAGGACCTAAATCGCACATATTAATAGAAGAGGGAGGAAATTCGCTCATTTTAAAGATGAGGGAGGTAAATCACACAAAGGTGAAAGATCAGGGAGCAAAAGTGCAATTAAGCCTCAAGAAAAAGGTGCAAAAAGTTACTAGTTGGCAACTCAAAATTCAGTTTTTTTTTTTTATAATGAAAAAAAATTGTTAAAATAATACACCAGTTCCTATTATAAGCAAAAAAAAAAAAAAAAAAAAAACATTTTAGATTCATTAAATCAATGATGTATCTTTACTATTATCTACTAAGAGCATCTTCAATTGCTAGTTGGGTTGCTTAAAAACTATTTCGGTGGATCCAGACTGACACATAGGATTTAAGCAACCCAAGCAGAATTCGCTCCAACCACGGTTGCTTAGTTTACTTTTAGTTGGGTCCCATTATACCTCTTATATTTATATTATTTCAAGGTAATGACACTATACAAGTACATGAATGAAAGAGAAAATATGATTTTTTAGTCAAAAAGTAAGGAGAGAGAAAATAAGCAACCGTTGCTTAAATAAGCAACCGTTCTTAAATAAGCAACCGTTGCTTAAATTTAAGCAACCCAACTGCCACGTCATGTTGCTCCAGTGGTGCTCCAAAATAAACAACGTTGCTTAAGTTGTCAACTGGATTTAAGCAACCCCCATTGGAGATGCTCTAACTTAAGAAGTAAAATCCAGTTTCACTGTTCATGGCCATCTTTTTTTTTGGTATCAAGTGAAAGTTTGTTGGGCCTATTGGGTTGTCTGGGCTGTATGGATACTAGCAGTCTGCTCGCCTAGGGTACTGTTCATTGTCAGGAAAAAAGTGAGCATTACGTAACAAAGAAAAAGAGTGAGAGATTCAAGATGAAAGAAACAGAGTGTTTCCACTGATATTATTCACTGCTTCGTCTCCATTCTCTGAACAAAAATTGATTCTTTCTTTGTGGGTTTTGTTCAAAATTGGGTTCATGGTTGATGATGAAGATTGCAGCGCTGAAGCCTTGATCTAGTGAAGGAGACCCTTTTAGTTATCAGGGATTTCCAAATAATTGTTGAGAGATTCTGTCATTGTGGCTTCTGGTCAGGATAATGTCATATTCTGTTCATCTAGGGCTACCACATACGAACCAACCAGCTTTCTTGCCGAGACTCGAACTCCTACTGCTCCCACTTCCATTCACAGTTGTATTGCTTCATCCCATACTTCCTCGCTAGCTATCATCTATCTCCCTATCTCTGTTTTCCTAGATGATGGTACTTTCAATCTCCATCAACAGCTGTCGCTTTTGCTTTACAGGTTGTGTGTCTAAACCCTACCTGTAACACCCCGATTTTCGAGTGTCACTTTAGTAACTAAAAAATAAAATAAAGCAGAAAAACAGGTATTTTTTTTCGTTTTCTTTTTAAATAAAAAGATTTGTCGAAATAAAGACTCAAACCATTCGCGATTAACATCGACTAATATACAATATAAGCACAACCCTCGCTGCAACAAAAAAACATCGTCACGAGTGTACTCAAGTGACGAAAAGTAACATCAAGCAATATTCAAGTCGAATTTATCGACGCCTACAACACAATAGCTAGTAAGTAAGTTTCCATAACCTCGAGTTGTTCCAGTCTCCCGGTCTCACAAGCTTGTTCAGTCAACCCCAAAGTTTCCACAATTGAACCTTTGAGCAAACAAAGCAATAATGAATCAAAACAAGTCGAAACAATCCTAACTAATGTTCGATAACGCTCACGAAGCTTCTGTGTACAACATTCTAACGCGAATGGAAGAGATTCCCCGAATGGGTGAGTTTTGCCTCGTGAAACCAAATAGAAATTATAATATTTACCTTTGCTCACTAAAATGCGCATAACTCGAGCTACAGAACTCGGAATGACACGAAACCAAAGCCAAAATTTCGGCGACTCGAAGGGCTACAATAAGCATAAGGCCAACCTTGCCCAGATTTGAGTTTCCTCACTGTCCTAACACAAATAGGTCTCGGCCACTCCAATTTAGAGTTTCGACGCTTTTTCTTCGATCTAATTTAATTCCTAGGTAGTTTTAGGGTAAAACTAAGGCAAGGAAACTGTCGGAAAAATTTTAGAACGAGCGGGTCGATATACGACTAGTTAGGGGCACTTTGGTCCAAAATTAAAGCTCAAAAACTCAAAGTTGAAACTTTGAAAAACAAAATTGATGGGGTCGTTCACAACGACATTTATAGCAACTAATCATAAGGGCGCAAAGTCGGATTGTGGCTTTTTAATCAAAAAGTTTCAATATGTGAGTAAATGGGTTTTTATACCGTTTTTAATATCTACGGCGACTCGATTGAAATCGGCGCGCATCGGCGAGAGATTTAGCTTGTTGGGTAGTAGTAGAAGGTAGTTCAGAAGAAAAATCGGGAAAATCAGACAATTTTGGAAAAAGCTCGAAACTAAGAGCTCAGAAAGAAATAAAGAAACGCGATATAAAAGATGATCAGAGGTAAGAATAAGCAAGAGTACCTCGATGTCGCGAAGTAGCAACGAACAGCACGAAGATCGGTCAAGAAACGGCGAAGATCTCTCCTCTCCCTCTCCTCCTCAAGCTCGCGGCCACACACATGGAAAATGACAAGTTTTTTGTTCTTTTTCTATTTATAGGAGAGAGAAATCGCGGGAAAATGAATATTTCGCGATTCCGATTTTTGCAGTACGTTCATCTGTGAATTCTAAGCGAGATTCTGGCGACAAAATTCCAGAACTCAAAACAAGTCTCTTGAATTTGAAGAAAACGATCCAAAAGCGGTGCGAGCTAAAATGCTCCGAAAAACTACTTTTTGCTGTTAAAGTCTGATGACAAAACTTCCTTCTGAAGAAAAGTTGGAAACGTCGAAAGAAATCTGGCAACGCGGATGGAAACTTCGTTAGAAGCTCCGAATAGAAAAAGTCTTCATTCAGTGTTGGAAATTAAAGTCTTGAGAGAATAGAATTTAGCGTCGTCGGACTTCCGAGAAGTGAAACCTATCGTGCGTACAGTCCAGAGTTCTGACATGAAACGTTGGTCGAGGGAAAAATAAAGAGAACTTCTTATTTTTCCAAGGATTTTGAATTTCGATTAAACAGTGATTTAAGAGCGGAAATAGCATTTTTCAGACACTCTCGACCTTAGTCGGGTGTGGAAATGGCTCGTGCTAACTCTTAAAATGAACACAGTACTATCCTCAAGCAATTTCCTGAACGTTATTCTTCATCAAGTCGTCCAAAACAGCATTATCCTTTACAAGGTCATTTTGCAGTTAAACCGGTTCTACTCTTGGGTTGGAAAAATAATTAAAATAATTATTTAAATCCAAGTCTGAAATTTGGGTCTTACACTACCTCCCCATCTAATTCGTTGAAAGCTTGTCTGATTTGATTTGGAGCATGAGTAGTTCGTTGCTATAAATTGAACCATTTTGTACATTCATTTTCACTTTGTGGTCTCAAGCCAGTGCCCTCTCTTTCTCTTTGCTATATTTCTGTTGATTTTATTTTGTGTAAATCTCTATTGGAGATAGGAGTGGCCATCGCACATGTATAATTTTAATATGGTATGATGATTGATTTTGGGATTCCATATACGCACATGTATACTGTTTGTCCATGAGTGCAGCTATTAGGAATTGAAATTTAATTAAATTGTGGGGTGGGGTTGGGCTTCTTGGTTATATTTGATGGGTTGGTAGGGAGGTAAGGTACCATCTTGAGGCTACTGTTTTCTGGGTATAATAGGCCTTTGGTAACCTTGCAGTTCGATAACTTCTCCCTTTTCTGGTTTTTATTTTTGTTGATGTATTCTTTCTACCCTTTTTTCTTTTTGTTGTAATCCTCTTCTATTGCTTCTCCCTTGTATTATGGGTTGGAGTACCCCTTGTACTCCCTTATAATGCAATTCTTTGGCTTTCAAAAAAAAGGACTTTAGAATTTATCCTTTACAAACTTTAGAAGTAAGGGGTTTTGTCTCATAATTTCTTCTTCACTATTTCATTTTAGTTTGGGAGTATATCACAGGGAATGATTTTATTAGTATCTTGAATTGCAATGTTATGCCAAGTTTTCGATGCTATTGTTTATTGATTTGGGCTTGAATGATGGCAGGAAGGAAAGACATGGTGTGTATGCAAAGCCAGCTCATCAAAAAGAGGTGCAGATTTTTATTTCTGTAAATGGTTAGTCATGCCTTTGAATGAATAATAGTTACTTTATTTACAATTTCAAACACATGTAGTATGTATAACTTATATCTCATCATATATCAATTGGTCTATTAATATTTTTTTTTTCCACAATTGGTCTATTAATATAATGCTGCATGAGTATTTATATTACCTTTGTCTATTTTTTTTTTTTCTGCTACCACTTAATCGTTATAAGAACTACAAACATTTAATGCGTCAATTGCTAATTTTAGCAGGTGATTCGAGAGAGTGGGAGCACACACACACACTTCTACAAAATAGTATGGATGGAGAGGATCCAAATCCAAAGGGGTGGGTATATTTAATGAACTATAGAGATCATTTTTTATGAGGTGGTGATATAGGTTGCCTAACTGCATCACATGATCACCTGCTAAATCATCACCACTGACCCACTGAAACGATTTTTATATTTGTTGATTATGTATAACATGTGGCTGTGAGAATTTTCTTTTCTGAGTTAATTTACTAAATTGCTTGAAGAACCATCTGCCACCCTTTGAAAAATCATGGGCTTTCATGAAAAATATAGGTTGAAAAGGGCTACTTGGTCGATCTTAGAGATGAGATTATTAATTATGTTCAATCATCATGAATTTCCCTTTTAACTTTACTGTATAATTTTGGGCTGAAGTTGTTTTTATTTTTTTGGTAGGGGGGAAATCAAGTGTGCTTTATTTGGAAGCTATCTTGATGTTGTGAAACAATTTGTTGCAAACGATGGTGTTCGAACGCCTGTTGTTATATTACAATTTGCTAAGATCAAGACATTTAAGGGTATGCCAAGAATTATTTTCTTTAGATGGTAGGTGCCATTTCCTCATATGCATGAAACTAAATTACAATTACTTCTTTTATGTAGGTTTTGTTGTTATTCAGAATGTCATGAATGCTACTATCCTTCTGTGGACCCCCCCCCCCTAGCTGAAGTAGTTACAATTCGTGATGGGTGAGTTGTATGTGTATAAAGACAGTACAATTTCCTCCACAACATTGTTTGTTATACCATATTGCTTAATAATTTGTATGATTTGAATGATTATGATACAGCAAGGTTGGCTCTTCATGGCATCGAGGCGGACATGCCATTGGCTGAATCGGAAGATGATGATGATGTTCACATACTAACTCAAGAGGAGGAGTTTTTAACTCTTTATCCTAGGAAGGATCTGAAAGAGCTCAATGAGACTGAGGAGGTTGTTTTAACTTAATCACTCTTAGTTTGTAATTGATTCTTTCCATTTAAATTGAAAGTTTATTATCAATTCATATCACTATTCACAGTTTATCAAGAGTGCAATCTTTCATGTAGGATGGTGTGTTTACGGTTGTAGCACGAGTTACTAGCCTTGCTGAAGGGGAGAAGTGGTGGTACTTTGCATGCAGTTGCCACAACAACTGAGGATGGAACATTTTACTGTTCTGGATGCCGCAAACCTGTATTGTCCGGAACTCCTAGGTGATGCAGTGTTCTGGTTTTTATGATTTTGTTTTAAAATCATCAAACGCAGTTGTTGAACTAATTGTTTTCTATTTACTCTAATATCAGGCTCAAACTAAAGGAAGAAGTTGAGGATGCCTTTGATTGTGGTACATTTGTCATATTTGACACTGATTGCCAACTACTTCTTAACAAATCATGCAAAGAGTTGGTCATGATCTCAAAGGTTTAATGTGATATATGAAGCATTTTTTATTGGAAGAGCTGGACATTACTTGCTATAACTTGTGCTAATAAGTTCTGACTATATATTGTTTTTAAGCGAAGTCTCCATATGAATACCCGGCTGAGATTGAGACTATCATTGGTAGAGAACTCTTATTCAAATATGAGAAGTCAATTGGCCATGGGACCAAGTTTGATGATTCGTACAAGGTTAAGAAAATATGTTCCTAATTCGCTGTGATTGAGAGTTTCAAGGACAAGTCAAAGGTTCAAACACTAAGCAAGGTATTCATTTCACTATCTTGCATGATTATGTGCTGATTATTACTATGTTGATTAATATTACTCACTATTTTGTTGTATTTGTTCTATTGGCTTAGATGATCACTAAGGGTAAATTTCCAAAATCTAGTGGTGGAACTGATGATACAATTGGTGACTATTCTGCAAAGCTGTCCGAAATAGGACCGAATGTTGTTTCACTTGATGAAATTTCCCCTGGAGAGGGATCTGTTGCATGCTCTTCAGTCCAAAGTGTTGGTAGTGATGTTAGTACTACAATGCCTGCTAAGAGAATGAAGCTGCGTTCTGTCAAGATGGAGAAGGAGTAGAAGTTGCAGCATACTAATTTTTTTAGTATAAGTTAGTATATGTTAGTAATTGAACCCCTGTTCCCAGAAGTTAGTTTTTTGTAACCTACGTGTGCCTTTATTATTTACTAATGCGTAGAATTTTTATATAGATATATATATGGGGTTTGTGACATCCTTTGTCTTGATAGATTTGAATTGGTTTGTAAGATGAGTTGATCTAAACTCATAGTTCACTCTTCACTTTTGAATTGACTTTTCATTAATCTTGATTAAGATCAGTTTTAGTACAAAGCTTGCTCCAATTTGATTTTTTTTAATTTTTGTAATTAATTAGTTTTGTGTATGTCACTAATGTTGTCACTATGGACTGGGCGAGGCCCTAGGGTCCCTCGCCCAGGAGCGCTAGCCTCAGGCGAGGGGCGCACCTGAGACTTGGGCCTCCCTCCCCGAGGCCCAACTGGCCCATTAAGGTACATTAGAGGTGCCAAGCCCAACTCCACACCTATCAATAGGGGACGGTTACCAAATGTAAGAGACTCTTAGCTCATTTGTGAAATAACAAGATTGAAATTCAATTACTATTTCTCTCTCTAGCGGTTAGAACTTCACTTTCTAAGCATTCATAACACTTTCCTCACACTTTGGGTACTATACCCCTATTCTATGTTCTTGGATAGAACATTTGGCGCCATCTGTGGGGATCGGTAGATTTCGATTCCTGGACTACGTGGATCGTGATTCGGTTGAGAGAAGCTCGATTTTCTGTGCAATTTTTCTTCAGTTCTCAAGATTTTTCATTTGCATTCTTCGGTTCACTAGCGAAGCTCGATGGAAACGCGTCCTAGACGACGTGATGAGGATCAAGGACGGCGGCACGTTTCGCCACCGCGTCGCGTGAAAGGTAGGCCGCGACGCGAGCAAGTTCATCGTGAAGAAACGGATCGATTAACTCCTCCTCCTCCGCCACCGCCTCCGCCTCCTCCTTCTCCGAAGCCTTCGCTACCTTCTCCACCTTCCTCGTCGGAGCAGTAGAGGACGTCGGTGAATTCACCTCCGGCTTCGGGAGAAGAGACTCAGGCACCTTAGGCTCCGATCTCCAGTCAAGATTGGAGGCGCTTGATTCGAAGTGTCGATGACATACGCCAACGAAACGATTACTTACAAGAACAACTAGAGTACTATCGTTTCGAACAGCTGGACGAGGGGGAGCGCGAGGTAGAGGTTGTGGCTGAGTTCGAGCCGTTCTCGGCGGCAGTAAGGGAAGTTGCAATTCCGGATAATATGAAGAATATTGTCCTCGAGACATACAGTGGGAAGGCTGATCCCAAGGAGCACCTGCTATATTTTAACACGAAGATGGTAATCGGTGCCGCTTCCGATGCTGTAAAGTGCGGGATGTTTCCGGCTACATTCAAAGGAACTGCCATGGCATGGTTCACAACCCTACCCCGAGGATCAATCAAGAATTTCCGTGACTTCTCATCCAAGTTCCTCGTCTAGTTTTCGGCAAGTAAAACCAAGCAAGTGACAATTGAGGATTTGAACAATGTGCGCTAGTCCGAGGGCGAGACTCTGATGCAGTATGTGAAACGATTTAGCGTCGCGTTGGTGAAGATTGAGGAGCCAGAGCCAAATACCTGCGCCCGTGCCTTCAATAACGGTTTGCAGCCTGAAAAACTGAATAAAAAATTAAGTCGCAAGCCCGCCCGGTCAATGGCGGAGGTTCAAGCGTGAGCAAACACCTACATACTTGACGAGGAGGATGATGCTTTTAAGCGAAGGCGCGCGAAGGTAGAGAAAGATGGCGATCAGAGGGATGCATCGCCAGAGGACAAGACGAGTAAGGAGAAAGCGGAAGGAAGCAAGAGACGAGACAGGAAGGTGCGTACGAGTGAAAAAGTGCCGAGGGAACCGTTGTATCCCAAAAAAGGAAAATTTCGAGCGTCGCCGACCCTGACATCAAGCCGACTCTCGCCGGCGAGAAGAGTCAGAGAAGAGTTTGAGCGCGCATCTGACGGAGCTGCTGCGTGAGGTTAAGGCGACACACGCAGTTGAGGAAAGCGAGAAAGAGACAGGCCCGCCCCGGGCAGCGTTAGATAAGACCAAGTGGTGCGAATACAACCGCTCAGCAGGACATGACATTGGGGACTGTTTTACTCTGAAGAACGAGATCGAGAGGCTCATCCGAGCGGGGCGTTCGCAGTTGAGTGATCGTGGTGATCGCTGGAGCGGAGAGCGGCAAAGAGGAAATCGGTATAATGGGGCCAGCCAGCAAGATGATCGTAAGCGAGAGGATCGCCGCCGTACCCCAAACACTGACAAAAAGGAAACACTGGCCACATGGAAGAAGGGGGCGCAGGAGACCTTCAATAAGGACCTTGAGCCGCCGGTTGGGACGATAAATATGATTGCAGGTGGTTTCGGTGGAGGCAGAGAAACGGCTTCGGCGAGGAGAAGACACGTCAGGGCAGTAACGTCGGTACAACAATATGAGACCCCTTTCGGCTTCCAGCATCCAGATATCGTGATATCGTCGGCAGAATTTGAAGGAATAAAGACACCCAAGGATGATCCGGTGGTTGTCATGATAAGGATAAACAGTTTCAATGTGCGACAAGTACTTATGGATCACGGAAGCTCTGCTGACATCATTTATGGGGATGCGTTTGACCAGCTGGGATTAACGGATAAAGATCTGATGCCTTACACAGGGACATTGGTAGGTTTCTCGGGCGAGCAGGTATGGGTACGAGGGTATATAGATTTGGACACAATCTTTGGTGTCGACGAGAACGCCAAACTTCTTTGCGTAAGGTACCTAGTGTTGCAGGTTGTGGCTTCATACAACGTCATCATTGGAAGGAACACACTCAATCGCCTTTGCGCAGTAATTTCGACAGCTCACTTGGTGGTGAAATACCCGCTGATGTGTGGAAGAGTGGGGAAGATCGTGGTGGACCAGAGAAGGGCGAGAGAGTGCTACAATAACTGTCTTAGCATGTACGGAAAGAAAGGAGCCGGCGAGGGACACAAGTGCCACGAGGTTGAGATTTTAGAAGACAAACGAGAAGGGTTGAGCGAGCAGGAGCAAAGGACAGAACAGGTTGTTGACAGGAAGGTAAAAAGGCAACGAGACAGTCAGAGTCAAGGCAAGCAAGGTGACAAGGCAGGAAGGAATGGGCAATTTACAGACATCCTGGCAGAGGAGCGCTGGGCAGGAATTACTGACGACTTGGAAAGGTGTAAATTCAGTAGGGGGTGCTGGCGATCGAGCCCAGGCTCACACCCGGACAGGAATGGCGATTGGAGAAGTTGGTAGAGGACAATTTTGACCTCTTCAGCTGGAGTCCAAAGGATGTGACACTATGGGAACTTCCGCGATTCAGGACACCAGCTCTTTCGAGCAAGGGACCTAACGAGCAGAAGGGGAAAGCGGCGATGAGCCGGGAAATGGACCCAGGAATTCTTCAGCGCCAAGATTGCAAGCAAAGGGGAAATGAGGTGCTCGGGCGGTCCCGGGAAAAGCAAAAGGCGGGGAAGAGAGGCCCGACATACCGCGGCAAGAATAAGGGGAAGGCTAAGGCGAAGCAGTGGAAGTGGACGAGAACAATGATCCTTGAAAACAAAAAAGCCAAATGGAATGAACAAGAGAGTGAATCAGAGGCGCGCGGGCGAGAAAGTCAACTCCACAACAACGGTGAGTGGGTAGCGAGTACGTCAGGCACGAAGGGCGAGGTGTTGGGCGTAATACTTTGACTTGGAGCCTTGGAGGCTTGGCGACAGGGGCGAGGATGCAGTCGAGGAACCAGATCAGAAGGAATAGGACCAAAAATAAAGATGCACTCTTTTTCTCCATCTCGGGAGTTTTTTTAATGAGGCATCCCTCAATGTAAAAAAAATCTTTTACGAATGAAATACAAAAGGATATTCACCAGCAATACTCCTAACTCAAACTGCAAAGATACGGTCGCCCGGTGGGAAAAATTCCCCGAAGGTGGCAATTCCAACACGACCTTGATGTCCGGGGATTGCTCCGGGAAAGTCCGGCGCGAACCGGTGCTACCCAGATAGCAACTCAATTAACATGTCACGTTCGCTCGGTGGGAAAAATTCCCCGAAGGTGACAATCCCATCACGATCTTGATGTCTGGGGATGGCTCCGGGAAAGTCTGGCGCGAAGCATTGATTTCTCGTTGGCGATGTGTGCGGGAAAGGCTAATATTGCTGCTGATGCCTTGAGTAGGAAGATGCATATCTCGTCAAGGATGATTAAAGAGCTGCAATTGCTGGAACAATTTCGAGATTTGAGCTTAGACGTGAGATCGTCAGAAGGGGAACTGAAGTTCGGTATGATCAAGATCGCCAATGGATTGATGGAAGAAATCCGAGATCAACAATTACAAGATGAATTTCTACTTGGGAAAAGGAACTTGGTAATTCAGGGTAAGGACCCGGAATTCAAGGTAGGAAGTGACAATATCCTGCGGTGTAAGGATAGAGTTTGCGTACCTAACAACCCTGATTTGAGGAGGTTAATTATGGACGAAGGTCACAAGAGCAAGTTGAGCATTCATCCTGGAATGAAAAAGATGTACCAAGACTTGAAATTAAATTTTTGGTGGCCAGGAATGAAGAGACAAGTGGCTGAGTATGTAGCTGCGTGTTTGACATGTCAGAAAGCTAAAGTGGAACATCAGAAACCTTCGGGTATGTTACAAAGTTTGGATGTACCACAGTGGAAATGGGACAACATATCGATGGATTTTGTCGTAGCCTTGCCAAGAACTCAGAAGGGTTATGATTCGATTTGGGTAATAGTAGATCGATTAACCAAGTCGGCTCACTTTGTACCTGTGAGAACTACCTACAACGTGGAAAAATTGTCGGAGATTTACATAGCTGAGATTGTACGCCTTCATGGGGTACCGACTAGTATTGTTTCCGATCGAGACCCAAAGTTTACTTCACATTTTTGGGGAGCTCTTCAGGAGGCATTGGGAACAAGGCTGAGATTAAGTTCTACATATCATCCACAGACTGATGGACAGACTGAGAGAACTATCCAATCATTGGAAGACTTACTACGAGCTTGCGTATTGGACAACAAGGGCAGTTGGGATGATCTACTGCCATTGATCGAGTTCACTTACAACAACAGTTTTCATACGAGCATAGGTATGGCACCGTATGAAGCTTTGTATGGTCGCAAGTGTAGAACACCTTTGTGTTGGTATCAAGATGGAGAGAATTTGTTAGTTGGATCAGAACTTCTGCAACAGACAACCGAGAAGATCAAACAGATCAGAGAGAAAATGAAGACTTCTCAAAGTAGACAGAAAAGTTATGCCGATCAGAGGCGCATAACTCTAGAATTTGAAGAAGGAGACCATGTATTTCTGCGAGTTACACAGACTACGGGAGTTGGACGAGCGATTAAGTCGAGGAAGCTTACGCCAAAGTTCATTGGACCTTATCATATTACTCGTCGTGTAGGACCAGTTGCTTATCAGATTGCACTACCACCATTTCTATCCAACATCCACGATGTATTCCATGTGTCGCAACTGAGGAAGTATATTGCGGATCCGACCCATGTTATCGAACTTGATGACATCGAGTTGAAGGATGACCTGTCATTTGAGACGCCGCCAATTAGCATTGGTGACACAAGGATAAAACAATTGAGGGGAAAAAGAGATTGAGTTGGTAAAAGTCATTTGGAACAAGGACACTGGTGATGCAACATGGGAGCTGAAGGAAAAGATCAAGGAACAGTATCCGGAACTTTTTGCTGAACCTTAAGTTTCGAGGTCGAAACTTTCTTTTTGGAGGGTAGTAATGTGAGACCCAAGTTTTTAAGCTTAGAATAAATCGAATAAAATTCCTATTCACGATTAGTTTGATGTAACGTGAAGGAAAACCTGAACAAGTTTATCGAATGGAATTAATTTATGAAGGAGAAAGTTCAGGAAAAGGCTAAGGAAAGTATTAAAGTCGATATAAGTTAAAGCGCAAGTAGTATTCGCTTATACCTAGGACGAGAGCGATAGTAAACGATTAATTTACACTTAAAAGACACGATGGAAACTAATTCCAAAAATCTTCAGAGAAATGTTAGAACTTCTCTTAATCTTCTATAAACAAGCATTTCGATACGAAACCCTGAAACGTACGAACATCCGATTCTAATTCTCGGAGGTTTGCCGGAACTAAATCCCTGATAGTTCAAGAACCCTAAAATCAACGGACGATGAAGACTTTTTCTATTCGGAGCTTCAAACGAAGATTCCACACGCTTACCCCTATTTCTCTCGATGTTTCTAATCTTTCTTCAGAAGAAAGTTTTCTCATCCGACATCAACTGCAAAAAGTAATTTTTCGGGTAAAATCGATTTACACCGACTTTGGATCGTTTGCCTTAATTCCAAGAAACCTGTTTTGAGTTCTGGAATTCTGTCGCCAGAACCTATCTTAGAATTCACAGAGGAATGCGCAGGAAAAATCGGAATCGCGAAATATTCATTTTCCCGCATTTTCCATTACCTATAAATAGCAAAAAATTGAAAAATTTCTCACCATTCCCACCTTGAACCCGTGAGCTTGGAGGAGGAGGAGGAAGAAAAAGATTTTTGCCGTTTCTTGCCCGATCGCTGCACCGTTCGTTGCTACTCGAAGACATCGATGTATAGATGCTATCTCTCACTTCTGATCGTCAATTATGTCGTTTTTCTCTATATCTTTCTGTGCTCAGAGTTTTGAGCTTTTTGTAAAACTGTCCAAATAACTCGATTTCTCTGTCTAAACTTATTCCCTGCATGCCCAAGAGCATGTTTAGCGGATTACATTTTGCCGAATGTCGCCGAAATGCCGCCAAGTTTCAATTCTGCTTGAAAAACCCATTTTTAGCCAAAGTTTCGTTCTTTCGGTTTAAAACTCTCGACTTAGCTTAGTGTCAGTAGGATTAGTTGTCATAAACGTCGTTGGTGACGTCCCCATAAAATTTGTTTTTCGAAATTCCAATTTTGAAATTCCGAGCTAAAAACACTGACCAAAATACCCCTGCGACAGTTTTCGATCCGATAATTTTTCCGAGCTTTGATTCGCCTTAGTTACGACTAATGATAGCCTAGGAACCAAGTTTGATCGAAGAAAAATCGGCGCACACAATTAGTGTGTGTGGCCGAGAGCACCTCCAAGGGGGGGAGGAAAATTCTTTTTTCGAAAACTTGTCTTAACGCGTTAGATCATCGTACTTCGGAGTTTATAATGCTTCGTGTAACCCTAGTACTGATTGTTTGCTGAGTTTCTGACTCATTGTGATTGAATTCTGTGATTTTGCTCTAAGGTTCGTTTGAGGAATTAGGAAGGTTGTGAAGGAAAGCTTGAGGAACACGCTGGAAGAGCTACAGGTGAGGGCTACTCACTGAATACTAGCTAATGCTTTAGGTGTCGACGAATTCGACTTGATTTATTGTTTATGCACTTGATTGTGATTGACTGGGAAATGTTTTTTGAGGCTTCGGCTGACAATGATGAGTATTTATCGCTGGATTTGTTTTTGATATTGATTCACATGCTATGTGCTAAATGGTTAATCTAGGATGTGTTGATATTGATTTACATGTTATGTGCTAAATGGTTAATCTAGGATGTGTTGATACATGTGCCATGACTGTTAGGTTGTGTACTTTGATTATGAAATTACACATATATCTGTTGTACGTCAGAGTGAGGATAACGGGCATTTATGCCACACTCATCATGAGATTTTGGGAAAGTTTGATGGGACGAACGGAGATTCGGGCCCTTATTCATATTTTAGTGGATCGAGACCTTCTCTGGGAGTTACTTGGGATTATGGGATCTTTTACACTCATAAGATTAGAGATAAAACTAAATGGAAACTATTTTACAAGGAAAATTCATAAGACACTAAACAACCTCTGAACCTTTAACTAATGATAACAATCTCAGATGGAAGCTTAGGGTTTGAATATTAGTATTGGAAAAAGAGAAGTGTCGTCGAATCCAAGTTTGGGGAAACTAATAAGTTTCTGAGTATGTTAATACTCTTTTGCTCGAGGAGCAGTTTTGTTGTTTGACTATCTAAAGGATAAGCCGGGAAATTAATAAGTTTCTGAGTACGTTGATGCTCTTTTGCTCGAGGAGCAGTTTTGTTGTTGGGCTATCTAAAAGATAAGCCGGGAAACGGATAGTTTCCGAGTATGTCGATACTCTTTGCTCGCTGAGCAGTTTTTGACCATCGGATGGAGATGAGTCGGATGATTCGAGAAGTCATCATGAGATAATACACTTTTTATAATTAATTGTCTTTTGTCGCAGAATCGACATTTACCTTAGGGTATTCTTTTTAGAGACAATAAGTTAGCTAGAACACGTGACGACGTGACGAGTGAGGTCGGAGACGTTGTTTGGACTTTGCATTCATGCACACATTTTGAGGTTAATACACGGTGGGATGCCGGACCTCGGTGGATTCCAAAAATGGTCATAAGACCCGGATTTCCACATAAGAACACTGCGGTGATTCTTAGTAGCAGAAGGAAATGGCAGACCTGCGGGTTCACTGCTGATCTGACTACATTTTGTTTGGTATAAGAGACGCTCGAGCAGAAATGGTCCCACCTTGGCCGGTGTTAGGGCTGACTCGATGGTGCCCATCCTTTCGGATTGCATCTTGTTCCTCGTCATTGCATTCATGCACCATACATACTGACTTAGTTGCCGCGTGTGTTTGATACTTGTTAATCTTGTTTGAGATATGTTAATTGTCCGCAAATTTTATTTATAATCATTTGGAAAGATATACAATTTATATTGCTATCATCTATATCTAAGCCTATGTAACTACTGCTTAAACTTTACCTATTGGATGTACTATTATGTAATTCATTGAGTTGACCCTCGCGCGTGCTACCTGTGTTTGGGGGGCTATGTATGCCCTTATTGTCAGATGTCTATGGCGGACTGGATCGAGATGGTCGTCCCTTCGGGGGGGACTAGGTTCGAGATGCTGGATCAGGACACCCCGGGCTCATAGGTGGTCGACCCCGCCGGTCACCGAGCTATCTATTCGGGGCGAATAATGGAGGATCGCGTCGACAGGATGGGAAACCTGACGCACGGAGTTTTGAGACGCTACACCGTCAGCTTCAACTTACCACCGGGTGTGCACTGTGGACCTGGAGTTGTAGTACCACCACCACCGTCACCTTCGGACGACGAGGACCCCTCGGAGGAGGTGCCTATGGGAGGGACTTCATCAGACTCTAGCTCACCCACCGTAGCGGCTGCTGTTGATTTGGGATCGGGTTCAGTACCCGCAGGACCAGCTGTGGAGACAGATGCAGTCATATACCGAGTCGTCTTGGATTCAGATTCAGACGACGACCTTGATGATGCGTAGTTGGGAGTGCTGTGGTTTGCTCCTCTAGTCAGGATTAGGGTAGGAGTAGCGTTGTGGCTCTGGTCTTTAGTTTCTCATTTTGGGGCAGGGTAGGTCCCAGACCTTTAGCTTTTTGTGTGGTTCTCTTTACGGGAATCACAGAGAGTTGGTCGGACTAGGAGGTCTTCGGGCTGTTTTTGGGCTGACCTACTTTTTTTGGGAGGACTGTATTCAGAATACTTGACCTTTTATTTTGGTTTGTACATATTTGCCCACGGGCACTACTTTTCCGTCACTGGAGGTTACTCGTGACGTGACATGCTACTTACAGCGGGGGCTGTAAATATATCTGTACATTAGTCGTTTTTATTTTTCGTCGATAAGTTTTATTTTGTCAAGTCTTTATTTACTTAGAACAAATATCGAAAAAAAAATATTCACGTTTTTCCGCTTTGTTTTCTTTTTGGTTACTAAAGTGACGCCACCAAAATCGGGGTGTTACACGAAGAAGCCTCGTCCCTTTTGGATTTCCGGGATTTTCTTGGTTAGGAGGGTTGAGCAGCACCGTCATTGGGCCTTGGGACCAGATTGTCAATTTCCGGCGATGGGGCGGTGCCCGGTATTGACTCTCCAGACCCAGCGACATTTAGGACGGCCACGACCGTGTCAGAGGGGGCAGGGTCAATCGACGAAGATCCTTTGGCCTTCTTTGAAGGGGAAACGGCAGCCTCGGCATCAGAATCGGCGACGGCGCGTTTCCTCTTAATTCCCGCAGTATTAAAAATAGGAGGGAACTCAAGTGAATCGGCAGCCAGGGCGCGCTGCAACGCGACTTCAGTAAAGTTTATCCCTTCTAAAAATGAGCGGAGGGTGTTTTCATAAGCAGCTTGAAGCAACTGTGAGCACTCAAGGATGGGGAACCTAACGAAAAAGCCAAGGATGGCTTTGTCTTCGTTGCTCAGTGACGCATCGGACGGTTGTGGAACGTCGCGAGGGTTATCGGTCCAGTAAAAAGGGAACAGAGCAGTCCCGTCCCGGCGAGTAAAAGCCTCAGGGTAGGTAAGATGCACGAGTATGCGGAAGTATCGGCGCCCGGGCCCCTTCTTGACGTTGCTCTTGTAAGGGTCGAGGCGCTGCCAGCCCGTACGGGATTTCAGAGAGACCCACCCAGGAGTTGGGGTCTTCAAGGATTTCGGCTCCACGCCGTAAAAATAGAAGA
Source organism: Lotus japonicus (assembly GCF_012489685.1). NCBI lineage: Eukaryota > Viridiplantae > Streptophyta > Magnoliopsida > Fabales > Fabaceae > Lotus > Lotus japonicus. The sequence goes on from NC_080041.1 coordinate 32,034,497, forward strand.
AATGGGAGGTTTTCGCTTCAAGACCGACGGCGTTGCAGAGAATCTCGAAGCATCGAATGAAAGCCCAGGCGTTCAAATGAAGTTGGCTCGGGGCTACGTTGATCTCCCTCATAACCTGACAGAGGAAGGGAGAGAAGGGTAGTTTGATTTCCAGATCAAGGAAGAAGTACTCATAAACATAAAAGAAATGGGGCTGTCCCGCGCCTTGCTCGATTGCGCGGCACTTCCAGGGACGACGGGTGTCCAAGCCCCGGCCGGTGATGAGGACATCTTCAAGAGACTTCTCGTGGCAAAACCCGCCGGCCTGGCGGGCCGACTCGGCGATGGACTTGTCGGTGGGCAACTCAGAAGGTTGGTAGATGGCCCCCTGAGTGGGTTCCCGAATGGTAGACTGGGGAAGGGTGGAGAAGATTTGGTGCCAGAAAGCGTTCTTCTCATTTTCGCTGAAGGGGAGCCCCCCGGTAGAAGGAGGGTTAACCGGAGCGGGAGACGCTTGAGCGGTGCTACGAAATCGGGAGGATCCTTTGGTGCGGCGTTGGGAAGTCATTTTTCGCTAATAGAGAAAGTGAAAGGACGAGAGAGGAGGGGATGCAAAGTTGTCAACTTCAGCAAAGTGTTAGGATTCCAGAAGCGGTAAGCGAGAGAAGGAAGGAGAATTTAAAAGTTGATATAAGAAACGGTTGGGGAATCGTACCTTATCATGACAAAGGTGGAATGATTACTCAAGGGAGCGTGATGCGGATTTCGGGAAATGAAGGCAACGCATTATATGAAAAGTTACAACGGTTGAAGCTGATTGGTTTGAATTCAAATTGTCATGCTTTATCGTGATTCGAAAGGACGATTAAAAGATAGCAGTTGGGATTCGGTGGATTCGCTGACCCTAGCACCACTTCAGGGCACGACGCGTGGTGAAGGCTCGACACATGTCAAAATATCACGATTCAGAGCACGCGCATAGCTATGGTGGGGCGAGCGGACCAAATACCATCGCCACAAGTGGACTCAGACCGTCCGGAGAAGAGGAGCATAACAAAAGTTTGAAATGTAGATTTTAAAAGCTTTACTCACCGAGCCATGTTGGCCATTGATCTTCGTTTTTAGACTTTAGGTTTTAGCGTTGATTAGTTTCTTATGGCCTTCGCTCTAGTTTTCCTGCTTAAAGACACACTTAGCTCTCATGCTTCGAGCTCGGTGTCTTGTGGACTGGGCGAGACCCCAGGGTCCCTCGCCCAGGAGCGCTGACCTCAGGCGAGGGGCGCACCTGAGACTTGGGCCTCCCTCCCCGAGGCCCAACTGGCCCATTAAGGTACATTAGAGGTGCCAAGCCCAACTCCACACCTATAAATAGGGGACGGTTACCAAATGTAAGGGACTCTTAGCTCATTTGTGAAATAACAAGATTGAAATTCAGTTACTTTTTCTCTCTCTAGCGGTTAGAACTTCACTTTCTAAGCATTCATATCATTTTCCTCACACTTTGGGTACTATACCTCTATTCTATGTTCTTTGATAGAACACACTGTATATTCCTGGTTAGTAGATTGTTGAATGCATTTACACAAACCGTGTTAAACAGCCACATCAATTGCTCCTTGCCGCTTTGTCAATTGATCAATAAATTTTATTTTGTTATAGTATAAAGTTAATTACAATTAAAAAACTCCGTAAAATACAACGAAAAAATACTTTAAACATAATTTTACTACTACTATATATCTAAATCTATGCCTTAAATTTAATTAAATTATAAAATTACGTCTAATATGTTTGAGTATTGAAATGTATAATATGGTTCAAGTTTTTTTTTGGTATTGTCAATGTCAACCACATAATGATGTTTATTGTATAATGTGCATCATTTTTAAAAAACAATTTAATTAAATGTAATAAATTAAGAAATTAAACTTCCGTGCAACGCACAGGGATAATCCTAGTACTTATAATAGTGACCGGAGGGTGTACAACTTCTAAAATACTTTTTAAAGTGGGGTGGTTTGTGTCAACTAGAGCGCTGATGTAGCCAGAGAGCCACAAGACACCTTATTGGAGAGGAAATATATGTAATCTGACTTGATAGGACTAGGCTCAAGGAGAGGTTGTTGTGGTGAGGGTTCCCGAGGTGATCATACACGCCTCACACCCTCACCCTAAGCGTGTGTAAATACGCCTCATCTCAAGCGTTTTTGAACATGCCTTTATAATCATTGTATATACTTTTATAGTCCTCCAATTAATGTTTGATTTAGATTTTGTAACTTTCGCTCTCATATGATCATGATACATGCGTAGAGCACTGACAAAAAGAAGTAAGTTAATTTTTCAATCATATAATCATTGAAATGGATAGCATTGCTTTTGGTTCATTGTTGTTCTCGCGCTCCACATTGGAGAAGCATTGTCGCATCGCAGAACGGTGGTGAAGCAGATAGAGATTCAAGAAGCAAGGTGGAGCATATGTACCGTTTCACTCCTAATATGCATTTATCTCCTCTATTATAAAAGGAAAAAGTTAGTTGGCACCTCAAGATTCTGTTACTTTTTTTAAATAATGAAAATAAAATTGTGAAAATAATACAACTTCAAAAATATTTGCTAAAGTGGGGTGGTTTGTGCCAACGTGAACGTTAATGTGGCAAAAAGAGTCAAAACACGCCTCATTTGAGAGATAATAATTGCAATCTTACGTTGATGGGACGAGACTCAAGGAAGAGGTGTTGTGGCGCGGGTTCCCGAGATGGTCATACACGCTTTACCCTAGCTAAGTGTCTAAGCATGCCCCGCTTCAAGTGTTTTTTAACACGCCCCAAGGTGTGTTTCTTCCCATTGGTTGGTTGGGGCAGTCCAACCCTACTTCGATCCTCCACCCTCTCAACATTTTTAAATCTCACCCTACCTCGCCCTACTCTCTCACACACTTGCAAAGACAATTCCGCCCATATAAATTCACATGTTGTATTGTTCATTTACATAAATATATATGTTATTCATTCTTAGCATTTATTCTTGAGTTTTAATTAAGTATAATTTCATCTTAACTCAAACATTGACTTGGACTTCATAATGTCTTATGCCTATCCTCATGAAACTTAAAGCTATATCATGTCTTCTACAACCACCATTACACCTTTTCATATAGTGAACCACTACCATAACTAAGGGAGATTCACACCAAATTCTCTAGTCCAAATGACTTTGAACCTCTGTCTATTTAGATACTAGTGTGAAAACCTGATTCTACTTTCATCTCTATATTCACAAGAAGACTTTCAATATTTTTTGTTGGGTTAACGTACGTCTTTTATTTGCTTTCACATTTTGAGATGAAAGATGTGAAATGATGAGAGAGATATGAAAAAAAGTAAGAAAAAGAACACATGAGATGTAATAAATAATAAAAGGAGAGAGATAAAAATAATAATAAGTGAAAATAAGGTGCATAAAAAATGAGATGTAAACGTATCATCATTATGTTACGGTGGTATCAATGTGTACGTGACGTGTATAGTGATTTCACTAATAAAAGCAAAAGATAGCAGATATGATTCTCATCCAAACTTTTGCCACGCTGAAACATGTAATATTTGACAATCATTAACACTAACAACCGCAAGCAAGCACTTAGCACAATACCTTCCAATACTAAGTAAATTACATGCTTCAGAAGGGCAAAGCAGTCCATGAATTCCTTATAAAACCCCTCCATTTCCATTCCCATTCCCACAATTCATTCTCCCCCAGACCCCCACCCCCTTTTATCTCTCAAGTCTCACCCACAGTGAAAACACAACACCAACAATAATAATATAATATACTCTTCTCTGGCCCCTTCCTACAAGGTTAGCTATAATCAACCACACCACTTTCTATCTCACTCAAAAGATGGTTACAGGAGATGATTTGTACAACGTGATGTGCGCCATGGTGCCTCTATATTTCGCAATGCTGGTAGCTTACGCATCAGTGAAATGGTGCAAAATGTTCACCCCACAGCAGTGCTCCGGCGTCAACCGTTTCGTGGCGGTGTTTGCGATTCCGGTTCTCTCTTTCCATTTCATTTCCATCAACAATCCTTATGAGATGGACGCTAAGTTCATCATAGCGGACACGCTCTCCAAGCTCGTCGTGCTGTTCTTCCTCTTTCTCTGGGCTATTTTTTTTGCTTCTGGATCTCTCGACTGGCTTATCACGCTCTTCTCGCTCGCAACCTTGCCCAACACGCTTGTCATGGGGATTCCTCTACTCCAAGCCATGTACGGCCAATTCACGCAAGGCCTCATGGTGCAACTCGTTGTGCTCCAATGCATCATATGGTATAAATAAATGAACTCAATTCCAATTGTATATTTAGTTTTGTTTTGTAGGTTACCTAAATGATATATTCATATGAGTTACTAATTCACAACTTAATTGACCAATATAAATTTTTATAAACACACTAACAAATAAAATATAAAAATTTTAACTCGATCACTTCTCTTTTATGTGATTTGATTCTCTTGTTAATAAAACAACATTTTTTTTCACGACAAAATAAATTGAAGTTATTATATGCCTCCCTTCTTGTTACAATTTATTTCAAAACTAACATGTTACTAATTTTGTATCTACAGCAACATTTTTCAAGTACTGTTTCAGTTCTTTTTTTCATCTTTTTGTCTTTAATTATAAAAGGGTTGTGTAAATGACTCATGATAAAGTTTGGGTTAAATAACCCATCATTTAATCACATTGTAGATAAATGAGTTGGAAATAAATTTATAAATGAGATAAATGATATATAAATGATTGGATGATGAGTTATTTAACCCAAATTTTAGACAACCCATTGTAAAACTATGACCTCACTTTCACTTAGTTATGGTTTTTACAATTTTATTTAAAAATCATAAAAATGTCTTTTTTTTCAGAAAATTTGAAAAACAGATATACAATTAAGTTACTGTTACAAAAGAAAAACAAAAATTCTATTAATTTCTTAATAATAATAATAATATCAATAATAATAATAATATATGACATATACTTGTAGGTTTGAGTTCAATAAACCAATATTAATTTGGTTTCTGAAAAATATTTGACTAATCACTTTGACTGAGAGATAAAGTTTTTGAAAGATAAGAAATATTTAATCCTGAAAAAGGATTAAGTTGATTTTAGTTTTCATTTTTAGGAAATGAAAAAGATAACTCAAATCTTTTACAAACTAAAGTGATCACCTACCTAATAATCTTGGGAGACCAAAATATGGTTCAGTGAAATCCATGTTGTTAAGATTTCAGAGGAAAACAAAACATGCAATTATAAATCATGTTTTTTTTTTTTTTTGAAAGAATAAATCATGTTCTTAAAGTTTACAAAATAATATATAGCCTATTTAAAATAAATTATAGGTGAATGCACATATTAAATTGATGATCTTTTTCGATGTATAAAAAAATATTAAATTGATGATATATTATATTATATTTTGTTTTTTCTAAAATGTTTTTTAATTATTCAGGTATACTCTACTGTTGTTTCTATTGGAATACAGAGCAGCGACCCTTTTGATCAAAACCGAGTTCCCTGGGGACACGGCGGCGTCCATAACCAAAATCGAGGTCGACGGCGACGTGATTTCCCTCGACGGCCACGACGTGCCACTGCAAACGCAGTCGGAAACCGACACCCACGGCCGCATCAGCGTGCGAATCCGGCGATCAATCTCCTCAGCTCCGGACTCAACCTCATCAATCGGCAACGCCGTTATCACTCCAAGGCATTCGAATCTCACCAACGCCGATATCTTCTCCATCAACACGCCGCTGCACCTGCTCGACGGCGACCCCTCCTTTGGATACCCGCCGGCGAGCCCGAGGTTATCCGGATGCGCCTCCTCCGACGCGTACTCGCTTCAGCCCACGCCGCGGGCGTCAAATTTCAATGAGACGGAGGTCACGGCGGGAACGCCGGTATGGGGGAGGTCTCCGGTGGGCGGCGGGAGGGTTTCTCGGCAGATGTCGCCGGGGAAATGCCAAGTAGAAGAGAGACAGGGATGCAAGGACATTACGCAGTCAGGTACGTGTGTGGTTTGGTTTTGGTCCTTCGGTATCACACTTTTTACAAAGTCAATATCACACTTTGTAAAGACTATCACACTAATTCTAGTTGGTTTATTTTTTAAAATATTCTTTTTGGAAATTTTTTCTAAATTAAACATAATAATATTGAAAAATGGGTAATTGCATTCACATTTACTAAAGTTTGTTTATTATTATTGTCCTTACATTTTTTTTTTATTTTTTAAAACGCATGTAACTCTTCTTCTTTATATATCATTTAGAACAATAGAAAGGTATTAAGTTTTATAATGAATCTTAGAAGAATTTAATGTAATTGTAATAAATCTCAGAAGAGCTCAGTGCAATGTTCATAATAAAATAAGATGGTTAGTATCTTATCTTATTAATTAATCAAGGAAAGGTCATTGCATGTTGCAACAATGGTAAGCCTAGGAAAATTTTAGTGCAGTTTTCCTTATTAAAAGTAAAAACTAGGGGCTATGCGCCTATGCCTAATACACAATTAGGTTGAATGAACATCTTCAGTCCATTCCATACCAGGGGAACTAAAGGCCAATTTAGCAACAGCTGCTCTATTCCCCACATAAGAGAAAAATTAAAAGACTGAGGGAGAGGGACATATGAGTTGAGATGAGGGAGATCTAGGAATCAATCACCGGAGGGAGTAATTTATCTTTCCAATATATTAAAAGAACTAAAACGACGACAATCACAAGGCAAAGTGTCAAAACATGACGCAACAGAACTTCAGCCTGAATTTCAGCCAAGCAGAATGTAGAGCTTTGGAAATCCGTCTCAAAAATCACAAGCGAAAAATCAAGGTCAGAGTGCTTGTGACAACATATTAGTTTTGAATAAAATATTCGTGTAAAAGAGTGGGTTACTAACGCTCCTTATATCAAATTTAAATTATATCTCATCTTTTTTTATCTTATAGTCACTAGATGCACAATTTTAGTGTATAGACCAAACGTTATTGGTTCTACAATTTAAACCATTAGATCCAAAATCCATTACTATAACTGTCCCGTGAACAAACCCCGTCGTATAGTGGGAATTGGACGAAGAAGATATTAGATTTTATTGGAAATATGTCGGCATAAAATTTCAGTAAAACGTCAAGATTTGCCGATTTGGTGTATTTTTCTTGCGCATGCCCATGTGTTAAGCCAAAATTACAAGCATTACAATTATCGACACCATGGTGCAAAAAGTGGTTTCTCGACAGAAGAGGTTGGGCCAAGCCGGCAACTCAGCACACGATGTCCCCCAAAGACAAGTTAGTAAAAAGCAATAACTCGACACACTCAGAAGATAAGGAAATCTCGATCATCTCAATGGAAGAAGCAGTTACCGAGCAATAAGCAACTGCAAGCACGTGCGTACACCCACGACGCCACGAATAGCAACGGTTGCCCACGATTCAGAACCATCCACGTGGCAATAGAGTCACGTGCGCGAAGACCATCGGCTAAACGTGGGGATGGCGCCAAAATTCAAAACCCACGAAGCCATCGTGCATCCAAAGAAAACCGCCAAGAACATGGGCAGAAAGAACAATATAAATAGAGGAAGCAGCAGCAGAAGAAGGGGTTCCCAACTGAAAAACTCTGAAAATTCACTAAAAGCTCTAAACGTCCGCATCAATGAGACTTCGAGAGCAGAACGTGATGATGGAGGAGTATGTTGCAGAACCAACGCTTTAATTTCCTTGCATTGCAGCTTGTTAATTCCCAGTTCTTATGTGTAGCTTATTTTGTCGAAATTTGCTTTCATGCTATTTTGATTTGCTTAACTATTTTGTAATCGACTCATATTCATTAAAATCCAGTTTCGTTTGAAGTTGTTTATTGTTGTCGAAAACACATCCGTCCACACACTACGCTTTGGCAAAACGTTTTCTCAAAAGGACCCTGAAATCTAAACTTCCTTTAGTCGAACTAAGAGGATATTTGTTTACCAAAAATCCGTGTAAACAAATTGGCACACCTGGTGGGACAGTTTTGTGAAAACTAAGTTTTACAGAAGCGTTTTGTGTGTTTTGTTTGCTGCATGCTATTTGGTATTTGTTACTTGCCTGGATTGTGATTTATATGCACCTGAGAAGTGGTAAGACTTTGAGTATGGCAAGCAACCGAGGAAGAACCTCCCCACAAGGATCTAACGTGGGCAATCAAAGTAGTCCTGGGGGAAGTAGTGGTAATAATAATGAAGAAGTGTCTACTGGAATGGGGCATGGCACCAGTATGCCAACCCAGAACGTGGCAATTTCTGCAGTTGCAGAAATGCCTGTATCTACATCAGTACAGGCACAAATTGTTCCAACGATTACGAGGGACATGCCTTACGGTATGCCTACATCTATGATGCAAGGCATACAAGGCACGTATTCGACGTTCCCTGAAAATGTTCCCCCATTCAGCATACCCCCTTTTGGGGCAAATGGAACAATGTTAAACTTGGGAAGTCGAGTTAGTCCCCCTATTCCTGGATCTAGTTCACAAATTTATTTATCTACAGGTATGAATAATGGTTCACTTCAAGCCATTAGGCAGCAAGTAGATGATAGTAACCATGAAATGGTTAACATGCTATCTCGACAGATAGGTGAGCTAATCAACCCTGTGCTCCAAAATAATAATGCCAATAATCAGCATTTGGCACGACAGATGGATCGTTTGGCGACAGCCCTGGGGGCACCAGTCGAAGTCCAACCGGCACCAGGGATTAACCAAATCCCGTTGCCTAACCATGTCCCTGCCCCGGTGCGCTATCAAGCGCCGCAACACCAAGAGATGAGGGCAAACCCTTTGTACGAGGCAGTGCAGCCACCATTGGAAAATGTGTATATGGTAAACAGGGAAGAACACGCTGATGGTGTGCTAGAAAGAATTCGACACCAGAACGCTGGGGGGCAACAAAATGTTGCTGCTGTGGTGGAGCAATTGTTGAACCAACATGGTTTCAACGTGGGTTTCGCGAATAGACCCCATTTTGTGTCAGCCTTTACAGAGGAAGTTCTCAAATCAGAACTTCCTCGAGGTTGGAAGGTCCCCAAATTCACTAAGTTCTCAGGGGATTCAGGAGAGTCCACAGTAGAACACATAGCCAGGTACCAAATCGAAGCAGGAGACTTAGCCATCAATGAAAATTTAAAAATGAAGTACTTCCCGAGTTCTTTAACCAAGAATGCCTTTACTTGGTTCACCACCCTCGCTCCTAGGTCAGTCCATACATGGGCCCAGTTGGAAAGAATTTTCCATGAACAGTTCTTTAGGGGAGAGTGCAAAGTAAGTTTGAAGGACCTGGCTAGTGTCAAAAGAAAGCCAGCAGAGTCTATTGATGATTACCTAAACAGGTTTAGGATGCTTAAATCTCGATGCTTCACCCATGTTCCTGAACACGAGCTAGTTGTCTTAGCCGCTGGTGGTCTAGAGTATTCTATTAGAAAGAAGATCGACACTCAGTATATTCGAGATATGTCTTTGCTCGCAGATAGAGTGAGGCACATCAAATTGCTAAAGGCCGAAAAGTCAGAGGAAAGGGCCAAGACTACTAAGTGGCCAAAGAAAGAGAAGGTAGCGTACATAGATGCGGATTCAGTAGGTCAGAGTCCATGTGTCTATCGAGAAGTCCCTGCGGACGTCGATTTGAATGACGTCAATCTGGCTGAACTTCAGCCAGGGGATCCTTATGTGTGTAAAGCATTGAAACCACGTGAAAACAAACTTGGGGAGGAAAACCCCAAGAACACGATTCCTGCTGTGAAAACTTATACTTTTGACGTGGCCAAATGTGATGCAATCTATGATATACTTGTGTCTGATGGTTTGCTTGTGGTCCCCAAAGACCAAAAACCTCCCTCTCCTGAACAAAGGAAAGGGAAGAAATATTGCAAATATCATAACTTTTTTGGTCATTGGACCTCACAATGTGTTCGTTTCAGGGACCTCGTGCAGGGGGCATTGGACTCAGGAAGGCTCAAATATGACGAAAAAGCCAAAAGTCAAATGAAGATTGACTCCGACCCACTGCAGGTAGCTGAAGCCAACTACGTGGAACCTTTCTACATTGGCATGGTTGACATTTCCGAGAAGCTGAATCTGGGCCTGACACTCGAGGAGGCAAAGGAGGAAAACACGGCTGTCGAAGAACCAGACGTCGTGAAAGAAGTGAACTTGGAAGAGGTTTACCCCAAGGCTGGAGAAACCCTTGTCGAGTTTCTATCCCGCAGCAAAGATGGCGAGAAAGAAGTTATGCTGTGCCCTAGATGCAGCGCTGTTTTCGACAAATCTGCAGCCAAGGCCTATCAAGGTTCAGAAATGAAAAGGCATTATCAGAGGAAGGCTCCTGTATCCAGGAGACTGAAGTACCCTCACGAGGAGTGGGTCGAAAGAGACCAGGAACTCGATGGCCATAAAGGCCAGAAAACAAGCAGTAAAGACAAAACTTACCTCCCCAATGCTGGATTGCCAAGAAACCAATGGTTCAGGCCAACGCCTCCAAGGCCAAAACCATACCCTAAGTGGCAGAAAATCGACTTAGGCCAGGGATCCTCTTACATCAACAATTCCCGTGTGTCACGAAGTTACTCCTATGGCTCTGAGAACTACTATGCCCCTGAGCAGATGACCAGGACTCAGTTCAGGCGTTTTTTGAGGAAAAGGAAAGCTGAGAGGGAAAGAGGTGGCAAGTTCCGTTCACTATGGGACATAAAGCCAGAAGATAACTCTCGCAATGAACCTAGTGTGGCGTCGATTATCAACCAGCTGGATCACGCCATCAAACAGGGAACAACCATACCACCAAATCCAGCTAAGGAAAAAGGGAAGAATGTCGTCGAGGATGAGGATGAAGACATGCTCGAAGATTTCGACGACAGTGAGGGAGAAGAGCTCAACATCATCTGCATCGTGTCCATCCTACCTGCAGAATTCGATAGAATCTCAGAGGTCACTGAAAGTGAGGAAGACTACTATGTCGACGACGAACCAGATGACAATCCTTTGTGTTATTATGTGATGCAGAGAGGATCCGTCGAAGATGAAAGAGCTATCTTCCAAAGGCCAACCGAGCAAATGAAGAGCCATTTGAAACCGCTATTTGTTTGGGCCAGAGTCGAGGAGAAGGGTGTTAACAAAGTCCTTGTCGACGGGGGAGCTGCAATTAACCTCATGCCCGGATTTATGCTCAAGAAGTTAGGTAAAACTGAAGCGGATCTAATCTCACATGACATGGTGCTTTCCGATTATGAAGGAAAGACAGGTTCTTCCCTAGGGGCAATCATGTTGAACATAACCGTAGGAACAGTAGCCCGTTCCACATTGTTCATTGTGGTCCCTTCGAAGGCCAATTACAATTTGCTGCTAGGAAGAGAATGGATTCATGGCGTGGGGGCAGTGCCTTCAACCTTACACCAACGTATATCCATTTGGAAGGCTGATGGAGTTGTCGAAAATGTACAAGCAGATCAAAGCTACCCATCAAAGAAAACAAGAAACCAGTCAAGCAACTGCCCAGGAGGTTCCATCCAGATGTGTTGGTGAAAATCAAGGAAGAAATCGAAAGACTCCTCAGGTGTAAATTTATCAGAACAGCTCGATATGTGGACTGGTTAGCCAACGTGGTTCCAGTAATCAAGAAGAATGGGAAGATGAGAGTTTGCATAGATTTCCGAGATCTTAACGCTGCCACTCCAAAAGACGAGTATCACATGCCTATTGCTGAGATGATGGTGGATTCAGCTGCTGGTCATGAATACTTAAGCTTGTTGGATGGTTACTCAGGCTACAACCAAATCTTCATAGCAGAAGAGGACGTGTCGAAAACAGCTTTTCGATGTCCCGGTGCCTTGGGGACGTACGAGTGGGTGGTCATGCCATTTGGGTTGAAAAACGCTGGCGCGACCTACCAAAGGATAATGAATACCATTTTTCATGATTTTATAGAAACCTTCATGCAGGTTTATATTGATGACATTGTGGTGAAATCCCCATCAAGGGATGACCATTTGTTGCATCTAAGGAAATCATTTGAGAGGATGAGAAAATATGGCTTGAAGATGAATCCCCTTAAATGTGCCTTTGGTGTGATTGCAGGTGATTTTTTGGGTTTTGTGGTGCATAAAAAGGGTATTGAGATCAACAAAAACAAAGCTAAAGCCATTCTCGACACTAGTCCACCAACTAGCAAGAAACAACTGCAATCACTATTGGGAAAGATTAACTTCCTAAGGAGATTCATTGCTAACCTCAGTGAGAAGACCAAGTCATTTTCCCCACTTCTTCGACTTAAGAAGGAAGACGCGTTCCGCTGGGAAGCAGAGCATCAAAAAGCGTTCGATGAACTCAGAGTGTACTTGTCTAGCCCACCTATAATGGCACCACCTATAAGAGGAAAGCCAATGAAGCTGTATATCTCTGCCACGGATGGAACCATCGGAAGCATGTTGGCTCAAGAAGATGAAGATAGCAAAGAAAGAGCCATATTTTACTTAAGCAGGGTGTTAAATGATGCAGAGACTCGATACACCATGATCGAGAAATTATGTTTATGCTTGTACTTCTCTTGTGTAAAGCTGAAATATTATATAAAGCCAATCGATGTAATGGTTTTTTCTCATTATGATATAATAAAGCACATGTTATCCAAACCTATCTTGCATAGTCGAATTGGTAAATGGGCTTTAGCCTTAACCGAGTATTCACTAACTTATGCCCCACTAAAGGCAGTTAAGGGACTAGCAATTGCTGACTTCTTGGCAGACCATACTCTGCCTCAAGAAATCATAACTTACGTAGGCATCCAACCTTGGAAGCTATTTTTCGACGGTTCTAGCCATAAGAATGGCACTGGGATCGGGATGTTCATCGTATCCCCAAGGGGCATCCCCACGAAATTCAAGTTTAGGATTAAGAGTAACTGCTCAAACAATGAGGCTGAGTATGAAGCATTAACATCAGGCCTCGAGATTTTGATAGCCCTCGGGGCAAAGAATGTCGTCGTAAAAGGGGACTCTGAATTGGTAATAAAGCAACTTACCAAGGAATACAAGTGCATTAGTGAAAATCTAGCTAGGTATTACACGAAAGCTAGTAATTTATTGGCCAAGTTCGACGAAGCTAGGCTAGGTCACGTTTCCAGAGTGGACAATCAAGAAGCCAATGAATTGGCACAAATCGCATCAGGGTATATGGTCGATAAATGTAGGTTAAAAGAGCTTATCGAGGTCAAAGAAAAACTGAACCCCTCTAACCTCGACATCCTGGTCATTGACAATATGGCACCTAATGATTGGAGAAAGCCAATCGTCGATTACTTGCAAAATCCTGTGGGTACTACAGATAGAAAGACAAAATACAGGGCAATGAGCTATGTCATCATGGGAAACGAACTATTCAAGAAAAACGTCGACGGAACACTACTGAAGTGTTTAAGTGAAGACGACGCGTTCATAGCGATCTCGGCCGTTCACGACGGGCTATGTGGTGCCCACCAGGCAGGAATCAAGATGAAATGGATCCTATTTCGACAAGGGATGTATTGGCCTACTATTATGAAAGATTGTATGGAGTATGCCAAGAGGTGCCAAGATTGTCAGAGACACGCGGGGATACAACATGTGCCAGCAAGTGAACTACACTCGATCATTAAGCCTTGGCCATTCAGGGGTTGGGCTTTAGACCTAATTGGTGAAATTAACCCATGTTCTTCTAGGCAGCATAAGTACATCATAGTGGCTATAGATTACTTTACCAAGTGGGTAGAGGCAATTCCTCTACAAAATGTGACCCAGGACACGGTGATCGAGTTCATTCAGAATCACATAGTGTACCGCTTTGGGCTACCTGAGTCACTTACTACAGACCAAGGCACAGTGTTTGTAGGCCAAAAGGTAGCATCATTCGCAGAATCTTGGGGTATAAAACTCCTAACCTCGACCCCCTATTATGCTCAAGCGAATGGTCAAGTCGAAGCAGCCAACAAAATGTTGATATCCTTGATTAAAAAACATGTTGGTCGAAAACCTAAAAACTGGCATCAAACGTTAGGCCAAGTGCTTTGGGCTTACAGGAATTCACCTAAGGAATCTACCGGAGCAACACCTTTTCGACTAGCATATGGTCAAGAAGCAGTACTACCGGTAGAAGTATATTTACAGTCATGCAGAATTCAAAGGTAAGAGGAAATTCCAAGTGAAGATTATTGGAGTATGATGCTTGACGAGCTAGTCAATCTCGACGAAGAAAGACTATTGGTGTTGGATACCTTAACCAGGCAAAAGGATCGCATTGCTAAAGCTTATAACAAAAAGGTTAGAGCTAAATCTTTTATGCTTGGTGATTACGTATGGAAGGTCGTCTTACCAATTGATAAAAAAGATAAACGTTACGGAAAATGGTCCCCAAACTGGGAAGGCCCTTTTTCAGTCGAGAAAGTACTTTTAAACAATGCTTATTCGATTAAGGAATTAGGAGGTAATCGACAAATGACGATAAATGGCAAATATTTAAAAACGTATAAGCCAACATTGCATGAGATAAACATCGAATAAAGAAGTAAAAGAGAATCAATTGCCAAATGCGAATGTTTTATTGAATAGAATAGAGCATTACAACTATGGCAAAGAAATTTTAAAAAGGAGGGTTGGCCCTACAACTATTGTATCTGGCCCTAAGAGGCTCCATGCGCCTCAAGACATCTTCTTGTTGGGATTCCAGTCGCTATTTCTCCTGTCGAATATCCAGCTCTTCACAGGCAGTAGAAGAAAGCTTGTCCACCAAGGGTTTCAGAGCTCCCACATTCCCCTCGAGTTTCGCCTGGCTAAGAGCAGCCTTCAACTCTTCATACTCCTCCATCTTCTCATCAATCTGGTGTTCAGCAAAGAACACTCGAGCAGTAAGCTCCCGGTGTTCTTCATATAGAGGTACAGCTTCGTGCAGGAGGCCCAAGAACTCCTGAAGAGGAATTCTTACCAAAGCAATAATATTCCTCGAAAGGAGTTGGTTAATAAGCCCCGTAAGCTCTTCAGCCAAAGGGAGGAAAGAATGCAACTCCCAGAATAAGTCTTGATCAAAAGCCAAGTTCCGGATCTGGTTAAGAACACGACGGCTAGCCATGACTGAAGGGAGTAATGAAAGCAGGAAAAGAATTCTGGAAAAGAAACAAGGGAGAGTTTGGAGAAGTTACTGAAAAGGAGTAACCAAAAACGCTCCATTTATAGGGTAACAACCAAGGAATGCATTAATTAGTGGCAATCAGTTGCATCCTCTTCATCTTACGGTTATAGGCCATGCAGATTACCACCACCATCGTGAATAGCTTTGGCTTTTAATGAACAAAGACTTGCATTGAATCAAGAAAACGTGGTATGAGATTGCAATAAATTGGTTCATTCCCCAGAAACAAAGCGACGACTGTGTGAGGGGGTGCAAGGAAGTTTGAGCGATGCAACAATAAATGAATAGCCGTCAAAATAAATGCGTAGTGGAAACTGAAAAGACTTGGCAAATTAAACGTCAAATTATATGGCTTAGGTGCCAAAACCATTGTCGAAATATTACACGCAATTGGCATCGAAAGCCATGGTTAGAATAGTGCCATCATTACATATTAATAAAGAAAAAGTTCTACAGCAGGGTCTTAAAAGAGTTCAAACAATCAGCAAAGGTGGCAATCTTGGCATCGAGACCCTTCTTCACAGCCTGATCAATCTCCAATTCTTTGATAACCTCTTTTGTCGAGATGATCAAAGCCTTGGAGTCTTTAGTAAGCACGTCCAATTGATCCTTCACAGCAGGGCTTTCCTCGACCAAATCAGCTCGCTTTTTCTCCAGTTTGGTAATCTCTCGATGCAGCTCTTCAAGTTTGATGTCGACTTCAGAGATTTCATCTGCGATCAAAACCTTCCTAGCAGTGAACTTCTTGAAGTCCTCTTTCATTGCTGCAACTTGAGCTTTACCAGCAGAGACTTTTGCTTCCTTAGAGCTGACAGCTTGACCAACGTCCTTGATTTGATGAAAGGTGGCCGAAGCATCCACTAAAAAAGATTGAAGTTTAGCCAAAGCAGCAGCCTGTTGAGAGTCGAGTTTTTGGCCAAGAAGGAAGGCAAGCAATTCCTTAGCAGCATGGCTTGTTTGAGGATCAGCTTGGATCTGGTCGAGAAACCCATTGGCGAAGACAATAGCCTTCAGCCGACCCATACTCTCCTCGATCTGCTGAGAATTGGCTATCCCACTTGATTGAGCAGTCTCAGCAGTAGCACCAGCTTGACGGGGTGGAGAGTCCCATTCCAAGGTGCCATCGAGGAAGCTATCCAAAGCTGCCAGCGGGTCCTCCTCAAACAAAGTGTCGAGCTTTTCACTAGACACATGAGATGAAGAGCCACCCTTGTTTTGAGGCGAATGTTGCACAGTGGCAGTCGATTTTGGAGGAGGCATAGGGCTGTCATCCTTGCCTGGAAGGGGCTCTGTTTCGCGGAGGGGAGAAGTTGTACCCTGAGTCTCCTGCAAGAAAAACCCCTTTTATGTCCTCTCGATAAAGTAAAACGCATATTAAAGGAGTTAACAAAACATGAAAAGTATAAAGATACCTGGCAAGCAGAGTCTTTGGAAGGGCTCGAGTTGGTAGAACTTCTGGAACGGCGAGGAGACTTATGACGAGATTTGCTCCTGACCTTCCTCCTTCCCTCAGATGAGGAGGTCTTCTTAGCTGAGGATGCGGCCTTGGGAGGTTTCTCGACGCCTTCAGTTTTGGATTTTGCAGGAATGGGAGCTGGGGAATTCTCACGGGATGGAGGATTGGAGGTAGAGTGCTCATGAACATCAGTCTAAAGGAAACAAAACAAACAAGAGATGACTCAGATTAGGAAACCACGGGTCAAAAATATCACAAGGTACCCTCGAGAATGGAGAACATACCTGAATGGCGGCGCCGCCACCACCCTCTTTGTCAGCGACTTCTGTTTGAGCATCCGATGCCAATTTAGAAGCCCCACTAGGGGTGGAAACACCAACCCCCTTGGCCCTCTTCTGACCGGCCGAAGCAACAGGCTTAGGTTTCCGTTTCCGGCTCTGTCGAAATATACGTCAGCCCATAATCCAAGGAAATCGAAAAGGAAAAGGTAAAAGCATAAGGAAAGTACCTTGAGCTTGTCAGCAAGACTGACATCATCATCCTCATCATCATCATCATCATCCTCAATCACGACCGGGTGGTTCTTGGAGGAATGAGCCACTGGGGAAATAACTTGAGGAGCTGGTCGAATAATGACTTCAGCTGCAAACAAAAGAAAAAATTAAGAAGTAAAACAGGAAAACCAAGGCCAAGTCGAAGTATTACCTTGACCAATACGCATGTTCAGCGATATGTGGTTGAAGATTTCGACGGGCACATGATACGGAAAGTTCCACAGGTGGTACTTAGTCCAAGTCACTCGCTTTCGAGGAGGTAGAGCTTGATTGGCTAATACATTTATGTTTATATGGTCAACCCATTTAGGCAAGACCGGTGGAAAAGCCAATGCAAACCTACTCGTAGGCAAAGACGGGAACCTAAAGCCAGTTTTTCGAATAACAAAAGATAGACCTTCCTCACCAGGAGGAACCACTAACTTGGATTTCTTGGCTTTAAGTTCCCATTTTTGCCTTAATACTTGAGCTGCTTGCGCAACTGTATCTCGAAGGCGAAGAGTTGGGTAATATACCACACCGAAGAACTCTTGAAAAGATCGAATTTCTGCCAGGTGCATACCTTTGGTCTTCTTCGGATCCTGCTTCTGCAAAAGAAAAGCATCTGTCATGCATTGCAGACAATCGACGAGGGGCTTCGAAATTTGAGCCCAATACTCAGACCACCAGGCTTTGAAAGCATTAGTGGCATAATATGAAGGAGCGTAAGTGAAGGGGCTCAGGTTGAGGAGTTTCTTGTTATAAAATTGAACAGTCTTGTCGAAAACAGAAACCCTCTTAATAGCTCCGGGGTACAGGACTAGACTCTTGTCAAATAAAGTGTTGGGTAGAACTTGGCTAAGCCCAAATTGTCGAGAAACCAATTGAGGGTTGTAGCCACAGAGAGTGTAGTCACTGCTAGCAAAGCCCACAGTTAAAACCCTAGGAGATAAGAGGGTCCTCCAAAGTGTGATGTGGTGTTCCTTGGGCAACGCAGAATCAGAGGCATTAGGATAAGAATTCCTCAGCCAGAAAGGGCCACGAATAGCCTTGCTGTAAGGAGAGAAACTGGAACGGTAGTGTTTCAGCTCGAGAAACATGGTAAAGTACTTCCTGAAGTCCGCTTCGAAACTCGACGCATCATAAGCAGGGGTCAGGGTCTCGAGCCTATGGGCATCAATCCTGGTGTTAGAAGCAGTTAGAGGATTATCTTGTACCGGCAGAAGAGATTCGAAGACTGCATTCAACCAAAGTTGAAACAGCCAAAGTGGTCCAGCCGCATTCAGAGAGACGGTCTTGGTGTTCCGGATATCCTCGACAGCTTCATTCAGCATTTGATACAGGTTGCCAAGGACGAGCCTAGCCATAGCAAGTTGTCGACCCTCGTGAAGCAGATTGGCTAAAGGCAAAAGCTTGGCGGGTATGCGCAAAGATTTGGTGCAAAAGACATAAGCAGACAGCTAATACAGCAAGAAAGCGACATGTTCAGCATCAGACACCTCACCACTCTCGACATAATGGTCCTTAATGAATCGACTAAACGAAATGTTGTCAGTAGGAATCGAGATGGGTTTAACAGGAGCAGGCGCAGAATGATAATCATCACCAATGGGCCACAATCCGGTGATAGCAGCAACATCCAAAAGAGTGGGGGTGATCATACCAAAAGGAACATGAAGGCAATTAGTGGACCTCTCCCAGAAATAAAGTGCACTCAACAGCATAGCAGGGTTATACGAGATTGGAGATCTCGACAACTGAATCAAGTCGAAAATCCCTACATCCTTCCAGTGTTGTTTCTTATCTCCTTCAACCCTATCTAACCATTTCAGGTAGGCCTTGTCGTTAGCAGAAGGGTTAGGAGGGGCCGAACGAAAGGCTCGTTTCGGGTCAGAAAGAAATGGCATACGGTAAGAGGGTTGAAATGCCAAAGTGAGCTCCTCTCCCCTAACGCTAGGGTGAAATGATTCGTGTTCTTCAGGGAGACTATTGGGCCTATCATGCTTCACTACTTTCAAAGGGCCCAAAATGGCGCGTAAAGTACCATTAACAGAGAAAGGAATGAGTACCTGGGATTTCCAGATAGCTCTCTTCTCTGCTTCGTTGGGAGGTTCTGGGATTGGCACGCGTTTGGACTCATCCAACTTAAGCTCGGTGGCCAACGGAACGGTTTGCTCAGGATTGGAAGCCATTGAAGGACGCAGCAAGTATTTCAGAGAAGACGGAAGAAGATGAAGTGATGAAGTCTGGAAGAAGAAGTTGCAGGTTGGATGAAAGAGTAAAGCTTGAACAAGGAATACCAAGAGGGTATTTATAAACGGAAGGGGAAACGGAACCCAAGCCGCATTGAGCAGCAATTTATAAAAACTTTGGGTTCCAAGCGATTATTTTATTAATTAATTCATATCACCTCTCAGCTTTTTGGCATAGGTGAAATCATGGCCCTAAAAAGGCTATAACTGTCAGCTAGTGGAGAAGTCACCAGACGTTATGGCTGCCGATTGGACTTAAAGATCGAATGGTCGAGAGCACAAAGCATCTGAATCGTTGGAATCGAACGGCTGCGATAAGAAAAAATGCTTGGTGTCTTTGAGCTAAAGCAGTCGACAACCAACATTTTTGGGGGGCAACTGTTAAGCCAAAATTACAAGCATTACAATTATCGACACCATGGTGCAAAAAGTGGTTTCTCGACAGAAGAGGTTGGGCGAAGCCGGCAACTCAGCACACGATGTCCCCCAAAGACAAGTTAGTAAAAAGCCATAACTCGACACACTCAGAAGATGAGGAAATCTCGATCATCTCAATGGAAGAAGCAGTTACCGAGCAATAAGCAACTGCAAGCACGTGCGTACACCCACGACGCCACGAATAGCAACGGTTGCCCACGATTCAGAACCATCCACGTGGCAATAGAGTCACGTGCGCGAAGACCATCGGCTAAACGTGGGGATGGCGCCAAAATTCAAAACCCACGAAGCCATCGTGCATCCAAAGAAAACCGCCAAGAACATGGGCAGAAAGAACAATATAAATAGAGGAAGCAGCAGCAGAAGAAGGGGTTCCCAACTGAAAAACTCTGAAAATTCACTAAAAGCTCTAAACGTCCGCATCAATGAGACTTCGAGAGCAGAACGTGATGATGGAGGAGTATGTTGCAGAACCAACGCTTTAATTTCCTTGCATTGCAGTTTGTTAATTCCCAGTTCTTATGTGTAGCTTGTTTTGTCGAAATTTGCTTTCATGCTATTTTGATTTGCTTAACTATTTTGTAATCGACTCATATTCATTAAAATCCAGTTTCGTTTGAAGTTGTTTATTGTTGTCGAAAACACATCCGTCCACACACTACGCTTTGGCAAAACGTTTTCTCAAAAGGACCCTGAAATCTAAACTTCCTTTAGTCGAACTAAGAGGATATTTGTTTACCAAAAATCCGTGTAAACACCATGCGAACTTTTCAGGTATTGGGTGTACGTTTTGTCCCCGACCATCGCCAGCAAATGTCTTTTTCGAATCCCCAGGCATTCATTGCTCGTGTAATAATTTGCTCAGCTTCTTCTTGTTTTAATTTCCTTAGTGCAATTCGAAATTTCTAGACAAACATATATACGTGCAGTGAAATGACGTTGGGTGGGTAGATAGATAATTTTGCTACTTCTCTTTCTAAAGTGGAAACAACACAAATATGGTGAGTGTTTGTCCATGCATACATGCACATGGGAGCTTTCAATTCAGCAGAAACATGTATATATATTTTTGAGCTACAAGAAATTTCAATCCCAACTTTAGTGACTCTCTTGAGAATTATGAGCTCTTTTGTTATATTTGTTCCATCATAAACTGTGAAGTGTGAACTATGCACGTGAGAAATGAATATATATATATATATATGTATAGTACTAAACTAAAGGAGGCTTTATAATTGATTCTAGATCGTGAGAGCACTATAGACAGGTGGTCCCTCCCCAGTCCCCACCCTCACACGCCATTTTAAAGTGTTTAGATTCAGCTACTTACAAAAGTAAAAAATAAATACAATAATAACATAGTGGTCAAGGCAATATAGGAATTTATTTACTTTTTTATATTATATGAGTTTGCAACTTTGCTTAGTTTGAGGCTTAATTGATAGTAGCCATCATTTGGCAAAGAGCACGTGTGTAATGATGGTTGAGGTAATATGATTTCCCAATTGGTGGTGAAAATAGTAGTCTACACAGTCCCTCCTAATCATAACACCAAATCATAGCTAGGTACCTCAAATTTCATTTTCAACAGTGATCGGGGAAAACCGACAAAATTACTCGGGAGGTCTTGATTTAAGAGGGAGCGGTGAACTCTAAGGTGAGAAGAAAGGAGTGGGGTAGTGTTTGGGACTGAAGAGTGGAGGCGTGAGGTACGAGAGCACAGTGAATAGGCCCGAGTGGGGTCCCTGCAAAAGGCACTTCGATGCCTACATTAGTTCAGAAACCATTGAGGAGAAATCTCTAAGTTTTTAGATTAGTAAATATCTAAGTGAGCACTCAGTGGGAGGGCCTTATATTCTTGTCCGGGTAGTTGGGGTAGCCCCAGGAGGCGTCATGAGTGCCTAGGCCTTGAGCGCCTCTCTGCCGTTGGATTCCTTGGGGCTCCTGCTGTTTGCAGAGATCTGTCGGTTAGGTTCCTAGTTACTAGGGACTAAGCTTTGAGCCTCGTCCCTAGCCTCTGTGGCTAGTCCCTAGGGTCAACGATGATATAGTTGAGTGAATCGGATCTTATCTCCAACTGGTGATGACTGTGCCCGGTTCGTCCCACAACGTGGTTGTTCAATGACGACCAGCTCAGGTACCAGGTCAGTGGTTGCGTGTGACCAGGCCATAGGGTGGTCGGTCTAAACACCTTCTAGAACAAAAAAACGTATTTTGTTACACGGTAGAAAACTACATATAAAATTAAGAAAAATTACTTATGTTTACTATAATTTTAGTTAATTGTGGTTTTTGAACATATATCCACACATATCCAAACATGCACGAAGTTTCTTAATTCAGTCAATTGTGCTATGTAAGTGCCCAAGTGGCAGATGATTATAAACTTGAGTTGATATAGAACATTTTCTCTTCAAACCCACCACTTATGAAATGTTTTTTATTATGATTATCATTTTGGGTATTATGACAGATAAAGAAATTAGCTTCAGAGACAACATCAAAGTTTCAATGCCAGGGGAAGAAGCTGCAGACACAACTGCTCGTAACCAGAAAATGCCACATGCTTTTGTCATGATAAGGCTTATACTTACAGTAGTGGGAAGAAAACTTTCGCGTAACCCTAATACATATTCTAGTGTATTAGGACTTGTTTGGTCTCTAATCTCCTTCAAGTAAGTGATATAATGAAACCTTTAATTTGCCAAATGTAACAGAACCATGTATTATCTGTCTTAATTGGCCTTAGACATGACAGCTATTTTGTCATTCTACAATTTTTACATTAGTATATAATTAACCTTTTTTTTCAGTTACAAGAGGAAAATTAAAGACAGAAAAACGCAACTAAGAAATAGCATCTAAATACAAAGACGGTTAAATAGCAGACAGCGGCTGCCCCATATCCATTAGTATATAATTAACTACTATGTTTTGCAATATAACTATATTTTGTATAATACATTTTAATTTATAATTAATGTGAATATGCAGATGGAACATGGAAATGCCTAGTCTGATCAAAGCATCTATCAAAATCATCTCGGATGCAAGCCTTGGAATGGCTATGTTTAGCTTAGGTACATTATTATTAATTCAAAATAAGGTTAAATATGTGTTTTACCCCTGCATTATTGTTGGAAATTGTAGGTTTTAGTCAATTTTTGTTTATGTTTGACTTTGGTCCCTATATTTTTGAAATAGTTATGTTTCAGTTTCTAAGAGTACCAATATAAAAAAAAAGACAGTTTCGTAGACTAAATTTGACTAAAAAAGTAATCTTAATTCGGAATTTTCCTTATTTCCTTTTTGGGTATTATAGTCTCAGTTTGAAATTGGATATTTCAAAAATAGAGGGATTGAAGTAAAAAATAAAATAAAATAAAGAGGACTAAAACAAATAACTTTCAATATCTCACAAACCAAAAACACATTTAGATCATAAAGAAATATGTATGAGGATAATTACTTATACCGTGCATGTTAGATTTCATATATAGACACACACAAATACACATGGATTATTTCTTCCTATATATCTCTCCATGTTACACAAATCCCCCACCTAAAATTAATTAAATTGGAGAGGAAGAAAGAGAGAAATGTGGAAAACAAAAACACATGTCTTGTCTTGTGAAATGATCCAATAGCACATGATGTTGGAGGGAAAATGGAACTTGTGAAATGGAAGTTATTTCCAACTTGCAATATGAGTACCAAAATGGCCATATATATTTTGATATAATAAAAACAATGACAGAGACTGATTGCCAAATATGCAGGGCTTTTCATGGCCCTTCAGCCTCGTATCATTGCTTGTGGTACCAAAAGAGCAGCCATGGGAATGGCCATTCGTTTCGTGTGCGGGCCTCTTGTAATGTCAGCATCCTCCATTGTCATTGGATTGAGAGGGGACAAATTGCACACAGCAATTGTACAGGTAGTTGTGTTATACATACATTGGGAATGAATTTGTGTGGATGTTCAAAGATTCTTACAATTGAATCTAAACATAAAATTAATTATTAAGAAAAAATTTGTAAGTAGTTACGAGGTATCAGAATTATTTCCAGCAAATGGTTAACTTGTTACTAAAATATTTTGTCACTCACAAGTTAACCCCTAGAAGAAGAAAAAGTGAATAGTTAAATTGGTCCCTAAAAGTGTTAGATGCTAGCAAATTCGTCCATGGACTTAGGAAATACTCACGGTCCCTAATTGTGTAAAATGTCAGTGTCCAACACTTGCAAAGACCAATTTGACAATTCACTCAAAGATATTCAAAATCCCTCCTTGAATGTGACCGGCACTTTAGTTATCAAATGTGATCGTAGGGACTCACTTGACCGGCGTTTTACGCATTTAGAATTTTCAAAATTTATTTTTTTCTTCCATTAACTAACTTGTATGCAAAACAAATTTTCAAGATCAAATTGACCATCATGGCTAATGTATGAGTATCTGTTTGGTTTTCAGTTTGAAAGTGTTTTCATTCAATGAAGGTCCAAAGCCTCGTTTATGTTTGGGGCATTGGAATGTGTGATCTCGAATTCCAATGTCATAAACAGACTTCCAAACTGAAAACCAAACACAGCCTAAAAAATCTGTTTTCACTTTCCAAAATCATGAATGTTTCAAAAGGGAAAAGAAAATATCACCTATGCGAGTTTGAGCTAAAATTGTTTGGTATAAGTTACTTAACTTTGTTGGAGTTTTAATATACTTACATTTCTCTTTTTTTACCGTCTTATTTCTACTCTCTTTATCTTTTTATTTCTCCTATTTTCTCATCACATCATTAATCATATCTCTCATTTTTTCTCTTTTTGCCCTCATTTGCTTCTCAGGCTGCACTTCCACAGGGGATTGTACCATTTGTATTTGCAAGGGAATATGGGCTGCATCCTGATATTTTGAGCACAGGGTAATTTTTTAAAATTTATTGAAGACATCTTAATCTGCACTTGATTTCCAATATGTAAAGCATTAAAACATACTAATTAAAACATAAGGAGCAGTTCTTTAAGCTATATAAATTACAATGCTAGCTTGATACCAAACATTCATTTACTCTGTACTATGTGAGTAGGAAAATGTTTTGCATCTTTTATAATTATAAGTAAGATGTTTAGATGTTCACGAGTGGGGGGTACTATTCATTGTAGAATATTATTGGAGGATAAAGTACTAAGAGAAAGAAATGATGGGAAGAAAAATTAAAGTGTTTTATAACGTCACACGCATACTATTGAACTTTTAATCTACCTCACATAATATTTTGATTATTATGCAGCACTAACTAGCTAGGATTCAGAATCTATCAAAAAGATTGTCTAATGTCTATAACAACCAGGGCATGTATAATTTGGACACACATAATTATGTGTCAGTGTGTCAATGGTGATTGCAAATTGATCATTGGCCTTTTAAAATAAAAAAGTAACCTAAGTAATTTCGAGTCCCCCTTTCACCTTATTAAGCACGTAATCATTATAAGTGGACAACAGTTTTGATGCTGAAAACTCACAAAGCAGTCATGATATTTAAACTTTAACTACGTTCAATTATTCAATTGATATACGAGTTTTTTTTTGGGTTTTGACCGTTAGTAATGTACATTACTACAAAAATAATTATTGAGAACTAAAATTTAGAATGCATTTATTGGTTCAAATAGATTTTAGGTTTAGGGTTGGCCTTTGAGTTGGTTGAAAAACCAACATGATAATTTGTATTGTATTAATGGTTTGATTGGGTGTTTATACTGATGACAATCTCCCTATTTGTAAGGATAAGTTACCACTAACTCATGTTCTACTCTTCGCACAAGCCATTTACAAATTGTAGGGTGTTAGTGTATTGTTACCCCTAGTCAGCATAGAAGACTATTGTGATCGATCTTCCTAGTATCAGTTGTTTCACATTAATGGATAACCACCACTCATATTCTTAAGAACATAATTATGTACGTCACCAAAACCCTAGTTTCTAAGTTTAGCTTTGAAATATATTTTCCCTTGAACTTAGGCTTTTGCTTAAGCCCACAAATCATGTTCATATGCATGATTCTTTTCATTCGGCTCCCTTGCTGCTTCATCTCAACGACTAGCTCTATTATTTTGGTTGTTAGGCCAATAACGAGTTCCTATGTTACGGCTAGCTTACCTCTTCGACTACCTTTGTAGTCGTTACAGATTTTTGAGTGCCAACACCTTGAAAAATACATTTTGGAAATTAGTTATATATGGTAATGTTTTTTAACTTAACACATTATTTACCGTTTTTGTCCACTAGAACTCACATATATCCATTAAATATCTTTTTTTTTTATTAGCAAAGTATAATATATTGATAGGAAATACCAGGAGTATTTCAAACCATGTACAAAGAGAACACAAACAGAAAGAAAACAGAAAGCAGAACGGAAACAGGGGAGAAAAAAAACAACAGAACCAAGCTCCCTCACGCTTAGTCCACTGAGAACAAACTGCAGCAATTGATAACATCAGTAAGAAGCAAGAAGAGCAGCAGGAAGGTCACACCCGCGAGACATTGTGCAGACTTTAAAAATCATTTTTCTTTAACAAAACTTGATTTTTAAGGCGTTTGACCTACCTCTTTTATGCCTATGCTACCTTTCAAGAGATTCTTAATTCCAAAGTAAGAGATAGCTAAAGTTAATTGGGATTATTAACATTGAAAGAGATTAGTTGCATATGTAACCTTGGGCAATCTATACGCAGATTCAACAAAATTGCTCTTCTTTTTCCTTTGCAGGGTTATCTTTGGCATGCTAGTATCCTTACCAATAACTCTCCTATATTACATACTTCTTGGCTTGTGAAGGATGAGGAAATACTTCAAAGGTGAAACAATGAATAGACTAGGTATGAGATGCAAAGTAGTATATTTATTGGAAAATCTTCTCTAGTTCCCCCAATAACTTTGTCAGCACCGACCACCATTATATATGATGATTTTCCTCCGGAGAAGTTGACTTAGCTTAGGCCAACACTTTCAAAAGCTGAAAAGGGTTATATTGTTGTACTTGTACGTAATTTAGAGGTGTGACAAGATGAGACAGATCATATATCTACATATATTAGTGGTAGCCGAAAGGGAAATAAATACTATGATGACCATTAATTATTAAGGTTAGGAGACCTGCTTTGTTGTTGTTGGTTGGAAAAAGGTTATGGGAACAGATGTTGACATAAGGGGAAAGATGAAGTAGGAAGGCAACATTTAGCAAAATTTATGCCACTCTAAAGTGAACATCCTTTTGTCTTCAATGCATTGAACCAATGAGAATATGGTAATTGATTGTATGTGAAACAGAGGCCCTCGTTACCACAGAATTAAGGCATTGAAAAGCAGATTTTGTGTATCCTTTTAATGAAAGAGGTGGGGAATGATATGTAAACGGACGAAGAATCTATCCTCTAGAAACTTCACATGATATTGTCAGGTTAAATTTTTATGTTAAACTCTTTATGTATTTAAATAGATAAGACCAATCTGAATATTTATGAAGTCAAAGTTAGAAAAAATGATTCACTTGATATTGTCTTGTAATATGAAATGATTATAATTTTCTGTAAATAGTAACAAAAGGTTATGATCCAACTAAATATTAAAGATGGAAGATATGGATTATATGAGTCTTAATCATATTTCTTCTGGCAGAAGCCTTCTAGCATCATAGTTTCTTGCTGAAATTATTTTCAAAAAAATGCCCATTCTTTTGCTCTTTTCTGCCTGAATGTGGACCGTATGTGGTGATCCGACTTATTCCCTTACCTCAAACATATTTTATTTTCATTATGTATTTCTATTGTATAATTTAGACAACTAAAATTTTTCTTTCTGAGTTGCACAACATAAAACTGTTAATATAATTCACATATAGTCACTAGGCATTAGTCATACTACACATATACAATCAACTTATAAATTATTGTTATGTGAAACACCCCATGAAAAGAATAAACTCAACCCCACAAGTCAGTGAGGATCATTAGATTTGACACCCCAACCATTAGAAATGTCACCCCACTTACGGAAACTCAGTTTCCGAAATATTTCGGAAATAAGGTTTCCGAAGCACTTTTTTACTCAAAAGTGTGGTTTTTTACTCAAAAGTGTGGTGTTAGATGTATTTTGAACTAAAAATCACGAATTAATTTCGGAATCTAAGATTCCGAAATAATTCGGAACTTGAAAATCCGAAAATTAGGGGTGTGAAATCTAATGGTTGGGGTGGCAAATCTAGCTCTCGTCAGTGAGGGGATGAGGGTGAGGTTGGCTTTGTGGCCATTAACAACCCATCTTCTAGTTGTTTTTGGTCTCTCTGTTTTATTCTTGTTTCTCAGTTCTGTTCTGTTTCTTGCTGTTTCTTTTCCATTATTTTCCCTTGTACATTTCCCATTTATCTCTGAATCTTTGGGTTTGAAGTACACCTAGTACTTCCTTATTTATAATATTTTATTGGCTTATAAAAAAAAACAGCGAGCTACATACTAGACGTCAACACACATATGTACTCTCACACGGTAGTTGCTCTTGCTAATAGCAATTCAGCTCAATCATCCCCGTGCATGCGATCCTTAGCGTTCCTTCTTCACATCTTTCTGTTCAACCACTAAAGGTAGAGAAGAAAGAGAAACCATATACAACGAAGGGTTGAGAAACAATTCAACACATTCATGTCAGAGAATAGCAATGATGCCAACGCATCGTCCTTCCGACCTCGTGCTTGTAACAATTGAGGAGGTTAGAGATGTTATTTTTCGCATGGGATGGTTTAAGGCTCAAGAAAGGGATGGGTTTCAAGCAATTTTATATAGAAGCAATTGGAAAACTATTGGTCCAACCATTTATAATATGGTAAGAGAAATTATGATAATCCTTGTAGAGTGAAGGAGGTTAATGAGACCTTAATTACCCTTATTCTGTATGTGAAAACTTTCTTAAATACGTAACAATTAAGACTTATTAGTCTTTGTAATGTGTCTTATAAGGTTTTTTTTTTGCGTCAAAGGTTAATGTTATATCATTAAACCAGCAAATGTGGTGAAGGGAGCTTTGTGTCTCCAAACTATACAAAAACAGTAGCCCCAAAGGCCAGTAGACTAGATAGGTCAACATGAGTCAAGCATAAATAGGAGTGAGACATAGAAGCTAGCTTAGTGATTGCAAAAGACTAAATGCTCTGTACCTCTTGAAGTTGATCAGAGTAGCACAAAAAAGGGGGAATTTGAATTGTGTCCCTCAAAAAATTTGGTTTTCCCAAATGATATAAAGATTCATTATCTTCGTTGGTATCGTTTGGTGCAGCGAAAAGGTGTAAGCAAGGAAGTAGACGATGCACACAGACATTTTTATCCGGGTTCACCCCCAGAATGATAAGGCTACGTTCAGTCCTTGGCAGCACCAAGATTTCACTATGCAAGTATCAAAGATTTCTCCTTACAAATATTATTTGGACCATGCCTCTTCAAGCAACTTTAGTATTCTTTGGACCATGCCTTTCTATGAAAAACAAGTATTCTTTGTTCCTGCCTCTTCAGGTAGTTGAGTATTCATTAGCCATTGACTCTCTAGGCATTGTTGATTATTCTTTTTCCCTTGCCTCTCTAGGCACAAGTATTCGAAGGACTCCTCCTTACTAAGTATTATCAGGACTCCTTCTTTACAACAAGTTTAAATGACTTCTCCTCAAACAATCTTTCTCAAGATCATTTCATCTACAAATAGTCTCTTCTAATAAGAGTGATGGTAGATACATTTAAGCTCATCAATCATAAAGTATTTTAGATGAGGTTTGAGTTTGAGTGTATGCTTTATGTTCTGTAACATGAGAGAGTTACAAAGAATTTGAGTTTTAAGAAAATCTACTCTCCATGTTGAAGCAGACGATGTTGATGATCATCTCTGAGTGATGAGCACTGAGGCTTCTTTTCAGGCTTAATTTATTTGAGCATGGAAGCTCGATCTTTGAGAGCATAAGCGCTACCTCTTCAAGCCTTCACTTATTCCCTTTATACAACTGGATCTTCTGTGAGATGGATTAGAGCAGTTGGAGCCTGTTCTTCATGAAGATTCTAGCTGTTGGATCAAATGGTACAAAATGTACTTGCGCTACAGCGTGGTACAAAATGTCATCTAGCAGGTAGCATAGGTCTGAACTTTTACTCGTTGGTGTACAAATATTACAATGTGATAGTGACACCACAGTTCCTTCATAGCTTTGTGTCTGGTCTTGAGATTTCATCTTTGAAACTTCTGCACATAGCTTTCTTGGCTTTTTCTTCAACGGGAAGTGTACTTGATTTGACTATGTAGCTTGCGTTGAGTGTGAGCTTGATTCTTCAGATGATCTTCTGCTTCAGACGATCTTTTTTTATCGTTCTCTTGATCTTCAGATGATAATACTTGCTTTAGATATTCTTCTTTCTCTCAGATGATTTGACTTTAAAGCTTGTTCTTCTTTCCTTCTGAAGCTGCAAACTTTATTTCATGGTAGACGTAGTTCCTTTCTGAAGTTCTGCTTCCATCGTCCATGTAGGCTTTAGACGATGCTTCTTTGCTTCAGCCGTTATGATCTTTAGATGATCTATCAGTTCAGCACAACTTCATTCCTTTCTTCGGTTTGGTGATTCAGATTGTAATCGATAACTTTTGACCAAAACTTCTTCTTCTTCAGAAATGGATTGTCTTGTGTTGTCTAAATAAGATGGATGCTTGTAAGCGTAGACAATAAGTTTTTCTCCATTTCTTCATTCCTTTCATGAGAGAGAAAGAGAAAACTCTGATGTTGACATCTTTGTACTTGTTTCCTTGGTCAGGGTGCTTTGTAGAGTATCACGTGATTTCTCAGCACTTGACTTTTTCCTCAAGAATGTTAGAGATTTTTCCATTTGAATATGACGCTCTTTTCTCTGAACATTGCTTCCTTTGGTAAGCCTTGAGATAGACGTTGAACGTAGACGTTTAGTGCAGTCTTGTCAGACGATCAGATATGTTGATCTTGCATGTGTAGTCCTGAAGCTTTGATGCCTTGAAGCTTCATCTTCTTCTTCATTCGGATAGAGGATCTGATAGATGTAGCATTCCCTTGCTTGTATCATCTTTCTCTAAAGCCTTTTACTTTTCTTGTCTAGATCTTGATGCTTTGTCTTCTTCTTAGATGATCCAGAAGATTCGACTCTGTTTGCTCAGGTTGTTTTATCTTGATCTTCTTCAGTTTGTGCGAAGTATTTCTTTGCTAGTGTAGTTTCTTTGTAGCTTTGACTTCTTCTCTTCTCTTGGTTGGACCATTTAGCATATTCTGCATTCCTTTGTTTGTCCAACTCGTCTTGCAGCTTTGACCGATTTCTTCCATGTAGAAGCAGTCTTCATGTCATCGTCTTATATTTCTTCTTTAGACGTTAGATCGTAAGGGGTATAAGTGTGACTTCCTGAAATACATTTCACATGATATATTTATTCAGTTCACTTATGCTCTTGAAAATTGTTATCATTCAAAACATGATAAACGACATAACTAGCGTTTGAACTTAATACCTCTAGCAGGACAGGCATGAAAAAGGTAGGAATAAGGAGGCCAAGGTGATAAAGATAAAAAAAACACCCACCTACAATAAACACTACAACTACCCAACTCCTATTAAAAGATAATCAAAGCTGGTTGGTGACATAAAAACAAAAATCACCAACCCGCCATGAAGAACATAACAAAGGAGCAACAACTTTACAAAAGGAAATCAGGAAATAAGTCCAGTAGTAATAGCCTCTCCAGGCCTGGGAAAGGGACGTCCTTTAGTAGATGGAACTTGAAGGTGAATCTGATGCTGGTCTTGAGGCAGGGGTAGAAAGGTGGGAAGGACAATGCGTGAATGATCCAATGACAGAACTCTATCTTTCTCGAAAGCGCCTTGTAGAAGGGGATGGGGTTCCATGGCCAAGAATCATGAAGCCTACAATCATTACCTAACTTTTCTACTAGATGCGCCGCTTCATTACCTTCTCTTGGAGTCTAGGATAGCCCTGATGCTTCAAAACCTCTCCTCATCGATTTAATGTCTTGCACTATATTTCTGATTTCTCCCTGTTCCTTCATTCCTTTGCATGCTTGAATGAGTTGTAAGGACTCTGATTCAAAGATTACTTTGGAGCATCCCATGTTCCTTGCAAAAGCCAATGACAAACCTCTATCTTTCTCGAAAGCACCTTGTAGAGGGGGATGAGGTTCCATGGCCAAGAATTATGAAGCCTGCAATCATTGCCCAACTTTGCCACTAGATGCGCCGCTTCATTACCTTCTCTTGGAGTCTAGGATTGCCCTGATGCTTCAAAACCTCTCCTCATCAATTTAATGTCTTGCACTATATTTCTGATTTCTCCCTTTTCCTTCATTCCTCTGCAGGCTTGAATGAGTTGTAAGGAATCTGATTCAAAGATTACTTTGGAGCACCCTGTGTTCCTTGCAAAAGCCACTGCCTCCTGCAAGATGAGAGCTTCCGCCATAAGAGGAGAAGTTGCAAAGAAGTTCCGTGTATTCCCCGTTAATAGGTACCATTCTTCATCCGTTAAAAAGATGCTCCCTGTCAATTTTACGTTTGGTCCCTGGAAGGTTACATCCATGTAGCATTTTGTATATTCCACCGGGGGCCTCCTCCAGTGTGGGTTATCTCGTCTGTCCCCTTTTAGAGTAGCCATGGGAAGATGAGTAGAACTCGAGGCACGAAGATATTCTTGTTGTGCAGCATAGGCTGCATTAATGACTTATAGTTGAACCAAAGGTGAGCTGGAGAAGACAGCGTTATTTCTAGCCTTCTAAATGACCCAGAGCAAGAATTCCAGGCAAGACAGCGCATGAGAAGAGTGATCCCTATCTGGTCCAAATTGAGAGATCATCATGGATAGCCGAGAGAACATAGATTGAGTCATACCTGAGGTGGGATCGATTTGTAAAGTGGAGCCAAACCAAACCGGTCTTGTCCAATCACAATGCATGAAGGTATGAACAATTGTTTCCTCTTCTTTGTGGTATATAGGGCAAGTAGGATCTTGAGTCATATTCCTCCTCAGCAGATTACTCTTCATAGCTATGGCATTGTTACACAGTGACCAGAGAAAGTGATTAATCTTCTGGGGTAGGGAGGTTCCCCAAATATGTTTCCAGAAGGCGGGATGGGAGTATACACTGTAACACCCCGATTTCGGTGGCGTCACTTTAGTAACCAAAAATAAACTTAATGCGGAAAAACTTGAATATTTTTTTTTCGATAATAACTAAGACAAGACTGAATTAAATAAAACCCAAATGC
The DNA here is from genome assembly GCF_012489685.1 of Lotus japonicus. Taxonomy (NCBI): domain Eukaryota; kingdom Viridiplantae; phylum Streptophyta; class Magnoliopsida; order Fabales; family Fabaceae; genus Lotus; species Lotus japonicus. The sequence continues at coordinate 32,067,751 of NC_080041.1, forward strand.
GAAAAGCAATAAAGCTAATATACAATATATATAACAGCCCCCGCTGTAAGTAGCAACCTCGTCACGAGTGAACCTCCAGTGACGGGTAAGAAAGTGTAACGCCCGTAGGCAATATATACAAACCAAATATAAAGGTAAGTGTCCGCAACACTATCCCTCAAAACTGAGAATAAGCTGACCCAATGGCCTGAAAATAAGACCTCCTAAGTCCAACCAACTCTCTGTGATTCCCGTAAGGAAACCACACAAAAAGCTATAGGCGGAACTACCCTGTCCCCCAAAGAAGCAAATGAAGCAATGACTGTCAGAGCTAAGACTCTACTCCTACACTAATCCTAACTCGAGGAGCTCACACTAACACTCAAAACTATGTGTCAGCATGATCGTCGTCTGAATCAGAATCCAGAACAACTAAGTCTACCAACCCTATCCGTCCTCCCCTCGCAACCGCAATGCGCTCCGATGCTGGACTCACGGGCTTAAGGCCCGATCCATTATCATCTATAACAGCAACGGTGGGTGAACTGGACTCTGCCGAAGGCACACCTGCAGGCTCCTCCTCTGAGGGGTCCTCGTCCTCTGAAGATGACGGTGGCGGTGGTGCTCCTCCAAATCCTGGTCCACAGTGAACGCCCGATGGCAAGTTGAAACTGACAGAGCATCTCCTCAGCACTCCTGACCTCAAGAGTCCTCCACTATCTACATGGTCCTCCATGATCCTCCCGGAGTATGTCGCGCGATGGCTAGCGGGGTCTACCACCCACGAACCGGGGTCATCCTGTTCAATCATCTCATATCTGATCCCCCCCGAAGGGTGGACCATTGTGAACCAGTCCGCAATGGACATCTGACAAAAGGCGTTGTCCGCCAAAACACACACAGAAGACGCGAGGGTCAACTCCAAAGAACTATGTAGATAATAAACCCCATAGGTACAGATAATAGATAGTCACTTAGGCTTATAGCTAGGAATAACATCCTAGGGTTGCATATTCCTCAATAACGTAAACAACAATGATAACACTTAACATGTTCCAAATAGGATTAACAAATAATAATCACATTCGACAACTAAATTAGTATGCATGTTGCATGATATGCAAATGACGGTTAACCCAGTTAACCACATGCATTCCGGAAAGGGATGGACATCAAACGGATCAGCCCTAACACCAGCCACGGTGGAACCATTTCGGCCCGCGTGCCTCTTACTCCAACAACAACGGTAGTCAGATCAGCAGTAAACCCGTAGGTCTGCCATTTCGGTCTGCTACAAGAGACGTCTACAAACGCTCTTACACGGCATTCCGGGTCTTATGACCATTTTGGAAACCGACGAGGTCCAGAGTACGTCCTGTGTTAATACCTCATTAATGTTGCATGAATGCAGGATGATTAGTCAAACAACGTCTCCGAATCTCACTCGACACGTCGCCACGTGTTCTAGGTAAATTAAAGTCTCTAAAAGCTTACCCCTAAGGTAAAGTCGATTCTGCGACAAAAGACACTTCTTCACAACAACACATAACCCACGATGATCTCCAAATCATCCGACTCATCTCAATTCGATGGTCACAACTGCTCAACGAGCAAGAGTATCAACGTACTCGGGAACTATCAATTCCCCGGACTTATCCCCAGGATAGCCCAACCACACACAGCTGCTCCAACAGCACAAGAGCATCAACATACTCAACACAGCTGCTCCAACAGCACAAGAACATCAACATACTCAACACTTCTCATCTTCCTCAACGCTTGGATCCGACGACACTTCTCGTTTTCCAAAACTAAGATTTGCATCCGAAGCTTCCTTTCGAGTTTATTATCATTAATTGAAGATTTAGAGGTTGTTTAATGTCTTATGAGTTTTCTTTACAAAATAATATCCCTTTAGTCTTATCGCAAATCCTATAAGTTCTCGGGATCTCCAAATCCCCAACTGACTCCAGAGAATGTCTCGATCCGTAAAAACACCATAACAAGGTCCGAATCTCATTCGTCCTATCAAACTTTCTCAAAACTCTCAAAATAAAATCGGCATGACCTGCCCGCTATTCTCACTCTTCAGAAACTCAGATTTCATTGCAAAAGCATAATTTAACTCAGCACAATCAACCAACATATCATATATCAACATATTATGCGATAACCACATAGCACTTAGCATATAAGGCATGCATCACACATCCTAAATTACCCACATAGCACATAGCATGTAAGACAATCTCAAAAGCATTCAGTAGATGAATCATCTACATTGTCAGCCGAAGCCTCAGAAAACATTTTTCCAATCAAAACACAAACAAGTGCATAAACAGTAAACAATGTCGAAAGCGTCGACCCTAAGCATTAACTAGAGATTCAGTGAGAAGCCCTCACCTGTAGGTTCTCCAGAATGATCTTCGAACGTTTCCTCACAATCAAAGTGTTGTTCCTCAGGGAAATCCTCAAAAGCACCTTTAAAGTAAAACCACAGAATACTATCAGAATCTATCGAAAACTAAGCTATCAATGCTCACTAAGGTTACCCGAAGTAGTACATACTCCGAGGTATGATAATCTAGCGCGAAAGGACAAGTTTTCGAAAAAGGAATTTTCCTCCTCCCCCCTATAGGGCTCGGCCACTTTGGTTAATTGTGGGGTTCGATTTTTCTTCGATTAAACTTGGTTCCTATGCTTTCATTAGCCGTAACTAAGGGTATTCTAAACTCGGAAAAATTATCGGATCAAAAACTGTCGCAGGGGTATTTTGGTCATGATTTTTAACTTAGAATTTCAAAACTGAAATCCCAAAAAGCAAATTTGACAGGGACGTTACTAACGACGTTGATGACAACTAATCCTACTAGCACTAAGCTAAGGCGATAGTTTTCAGCCTAAAGGTTGAAGCTTTACTCCAAAAATGGGTATTTAAGGCATAAATTGATTCCGGCGGAATTCCGGCGGCATAACGGAAAATCTAATCCGGCAGAAGTGATCTTGGGCATGTAAGGAAGATGTTTAGAATCAAAAATGAAATATTCAGGATAGTTTTGCAAAAACCTCAAAACTATCAGCTCAGAAAAGTCTACAGAAAAGCTATGGAAAAAGCGATCAGAGGTAAGGATTAACGACTATACCTCGAAACCTTGAAGCAGCAACTGATTGATCGACGATCAAGCAAGAAATGAAGAAAATCTCTCCTCCTCCTTCCCTTGTGAAACTCGCGGCTTTGAGAGAGAAAATGGGTATGGTTTTGTGTTTTTTTCTCATTTCTTGGCTATATATAGAGGTTGGCAAAACGCGGTAAAATGAAAGTTTCGCGAATCTGATTTTTCTGGCTTCATTCTCCATGAATTCTAAGATATGTTTTGGCAAAAGAATTCCAAAACTATAAAGAGGTCTCCTTGTATTTTTGGCGACTAATGCATAATCGGTATAAAACTATTTTACCCGATAAGTTGCTTTTTGCATCGAATGTCGGAATAGAAAACTTCCTTCTGAAGAAAGATTGAAATCATCAAGAGAAATGGGTGTACGCGTGTAGAATCTTCATTTGAAGCTCTGAATAGAAAAAGTCTTCATTGTCGAGTGATTCTAGGGTTTTGAAATACCAGGGTTTCAGTTTCGGCAAACTTCCGATGATTGGAATCGGACGTTCGTAGATTCTATTGTTTCGCCTCGAAACGATTGTGATATATGGAAAAAGAGGAATTCTAACATTTCTCTGAAGATTTTTGGAATTAACTTCCATCGTGCCTATAAGTGAAAACTAGCTATATTCTAGGGTTTCTGACCTAGGTTTAAGCGTATAACGATCGTGCTATAACTTTTATCGACTTCAATACGATCCTCAGACTTTTCCTGAACTTTCTCCTTCATAAATTTATTTCATTTGGTAAACTCTAGTTCAGGTTTCCCTTCACGTTACATCAACCCTAATCGTGAATAGGATTTTATTTACTTGGCATAAGTTTTAAAAACTTGGGCCTTACATACACAAGAAGAGGGACCAGTCAGCCCACAATACCTTGGCCACAGAATAACCTGAGTTAACCGCATACATACCTTGCTTATTGTAAGGCCAAATGAGTTGGTCTCCTTGATGAGACCAATTAATAGGTGTGCGCATTACATCTTGGATATTGTGTGCAGGTATGACTTGCCTAATTTTATCCAAGTCCATAGTTCTTTCCTCGGTCTTCATAAGAGCCTTTACCAAAAGCTTCTGTTTAGGTAGATTACCACCAAGCATGAATGTGTCTTATAAGGTTTTCTCTAAAATTCTTGTTTCTAGATTGAGAGATTTTATGACTTTGGTTGGGCCAACACAAAAAAGTTTTGGGCCAAGGAGTAATAGTAGTGATAACATTATAATCTCTTTTCGAAACAAAAAAGTGGTAACTTCCACAAGTGTCACCCCCTCATGCTATGTCTTTGTTGATTAATTTTCTCTCTCATACTATTATTCGTAGGTAGATCATGTCATATTTATATTTTTATAATTTTTCAATAATTTAAATATTATGTAGTTCCACATTTTTCAAAATAATTATTAATTAACATTAGAATAATTAACAAAAGTTAAGTGTCATTTTTATACCATTAAACGTATTCGACATTTATAGTATAGGATTTTTATATCAAAATAGTTTACGACATTTAATAGTTATTATTGATAGTAGACTAATTAACAAAAGTCAATTGCGACTTTTCTACCATTAAACATATTTGACGTTGATAGTATATGATTTTTATATCAAAATAGTTAATGACATTTAATGATTATTATTGATATTAGACTAATTAACAAAAATCAATTGTGACTTTTCTACTATGGAAGGTCCAGAGATCAATCTCTGGAGGGTGCAATTTATCTTTCTGATGTACCAAAAAAAAATATATATGTATCAAAATAGTTTAAGAAAAGATGTATGCCGACAAAATCTTTTTTTTAACGATTATGTTATTTTTTATATTAAGAAATAAAAAACTATAATATAATTGGATATCAAGGTATTGAACATAACTAGTATTAGGAAAAAAGTATGCTCACAAAGTTTTTTTTAATGGTTATTTTTATTTTTTATTTTTTTAATGATTATATTTATTTTTTACATTAAAAAATAAAAATAACCATAATATAACTTTTTTTACGGGAACCATAATATAATTGTATATCAAGGTATTGAACGTAATTGGGATGAAAAAAAAATTGATATATGATTTGGATTAGAAACAAAAGACAAATGTGACTTTGCAATCTCTTTAAAAAATATTTGCTATTAATTTGTAACGATACTAGTGTTTTTTTTTTACTCGCGCGTTGCACGGGGAATATGTCTATTGTATTTGATACGTCAAATAATACCTTGATTATTAAAAATATATTAAACAACGAATGAAATAGAAGAGTTAGAAATGTTAAGCAAAATAGACATAAAGACTTCTCTTCTAAGCCTGATTGAGATTAATAGGAACTCGTTTCACATTCTTCGTGAATATAAAGACAATAGTACAAATCATAGATACAAGGAATTACCAACATATTAATCTTTAAAAAAATGAATGTGATAGTAGCACAAATCAGGATTATGAAAGATAAATCATAAAGTATGACATTATTGTGTTTATTCCAAGTCATCAAAGTTTGAGTCAATATTGCAGGGTCCTACAAAATCAATTAATAACACAACTTGATATCTTTATAATATCAAGATAATCAATACTCATTTGGTCATTGTTGTGATCTTGCTCAAACAAACTCAATCAGGCCACATATCCCAATAGGCCATAGCCTTGACCGCCCACAAACTTCATCAGTCACATCAACAGTATCACCGCCATACCATTTCAGTGTTAATTTTAAATGAAAAGTTCATTGGTCGAGCTAAAATCATCAAAAAATTTAAAGACACACATTTGACTAAAAGTATCGAAAATTGAGAAACTTCTTCCTCCACTTCCTTCTTCTTCCATCAAATATAAACATAGTTTTTGTTGTTTTCAACTAATACATATTAAATCATCATGCCATATTATGTCTAAAAAAATATCACCTACAAAGGCAACTATCCAACACTTCAAAACTGAGAATTTGTTTCACTTCAGAACAACCTTAAAGAATTCATTCTTGACATTTTTAGACAATTCAATGTCATTACAAGAAGCTCTTCATCTTTGCCAAAATCTAAATCTAAAGGTCATTGTGGCTCATGCTCTTATATCTTCATAAATGAGAGGCCTGCTCCAGCAAAAGAACCTTATGTTTCAAATCAGCAAAGTCATTTTGTATTCATGTTGGCTCATGTTCATTGCCTCTAGAAAAGCATCACGCATTTGAACCAAGATTTGAAGATGGTGGAGAATGAAATGCGAGATTGGTGGGGTGAACTTCTGGTAACATCTTCGAGCTTCAAGCACGTTGAGAAATACGAAAGTTAAGGTTTCTTCTTTTCTGAAATCGTATCAACCAAAAGTAAAATTTGAATAGAGAGAAAATCAAATCTAAGAAAAAAAAAATGGAAGAGGAAGCTCACCAATTTTGCTTATAGAAGGAACCGAATAGTAGTCTGAACTACTATGATCAATTGATCATGTCCATTGTATATATTTTATACTTGGACTACTTTGTTTGATACATCTATGTTGGGAAAGTGATATGAGACCTTTGATGTTTACTCTTATCTGACAATAATAGATAAGGGAAAATGAAGTTGGATTTAAATTTGTGTGTTTCACTTAAAGAATTGGAGCGTTTTGGTAAAGGAGTGTGCAACTGCTGGACCATCCTATAGTTACATGGTTGATGTAAGAAAAAGAATTGACCATTGAGTACATAAATGGAGATTAATCAACAAAAAACCCAAAGCTAGTGCTGGAATCAATTTCAATTACCAAAGAAAAGAAATAACAAATTGAGAAAGAGAAAAACGTTTTGAGACCCAGATGATATGATTATATACACATCATAAAGTTTGATAATTATAGATAGAATGGAATAATAAGCAAGTATGAGCAAAGGTTTTACCTTGTTAAAAACAGAGAACTCAGTTTTGAAGCGAGTTCAAACAAACTCTTGTATATGTTCATTATCTCCAGGTTCTTGTGCCCGAAACTGATTACATGAGAATGCTAGAATTTCAAGACCTGAATAAAGAAGACCAATTTTTTTAGATAGACAAAGAGACCCCACAATTTGTGAGTTGTTTGAACCTTGAAAACATGAGAAGCTTATTGCTATGTGGTATATATAGCCAAAATCTCGAATCAATCCATAATTAATGACAACAGTAGCAATCATTGTGTCTTATTAGTGATATGCAATTCAGAACTTGAGTTGTTAGAAAACCGAAGAAGAAAATAACTCAACAATGAAAGGGGCACCAACAAAGCAACATATGAGAAGGAAAACAATGACAACAACATAAGGACACAGAACAGAAAACAAACCTTTTGATTTGTATTTCTCATACAATGGGCTCAATTATGTGTAGTTTAAATTAGTGAACCCACTGTAGAGACATCATCAGTTTTGAAACTTAGTGCAAGGGAATTGGCCATCGCAAGTTTCAGGTAAAGGAACAACGAAAGGAACTAAAAGAGCAAATTGACAACAAAAGAAAAGATGATTTAGGATGAGGGTTTGATGGGTATTTTTTTTAAAGAACAACGCAAGTAGGGATATATTTTCCTTAGCCATAGCTATAAGAATAGAAAATCATTCTAACAAATATATCAAAAGAGGATGAGGAAAATAACCTAATTACTCAACAACATTTATGTTAAACACATACACAATTATCAGCACCACATGAAGCAAGTTGCATACTCGAGTGATCTTCCTCATTTTTCGTCCATGTCAACCGGTTCACAGTAGAAGCATATAGGGAGGAGATGATTGATGTAGTATTAGTAAAGAGTAATCTAGGTAAATCTTAGCTAATTAAGGCAACTCTTTTAAAATTTTATGAAAAAATTTCTGTGGAATTTGCTATCTAACAAATTGACACGTGAAATTATTTTTATGAGAATTAATCTGGTGCTTCCACATCACTAAATGAGCCTGATAGAAGTTCTTTTTTTCTAATATATATTAATTGATCCTTTTTTAGTAGGATTTAATTTAATTATTTTTGAATGTTTTTATGACGTTCATGTTTTAATTTATCTTTAAATTATACAATGGTGCTCTTCATTCTCCATGACACGAGTTCAATACTAGTTCATTCTACGAGGAATTAGGTAGGGAAGGTTGGTTGGATGATAAAAAGTAATATTTTATAAATAAATACAGCTTTATATTATCTAGTCATGTCAATAATAAATTTCCACACATTCCAAATTTTTTTGAAAATTTTAAAATGCTTAGTCAAAACCTCTTGCTTCTCTTTTGTGAATAATAAATCAATATAAAATTAGCGAATCATTAGATGAAAAAATCACACAAAAAAAAAAGATGATAAGGTTAAAGTACATTACACTTTTTTTATAAGCCGATTAAATTACATTACATGATATTTTAAGTCCCACCAGTTTTTCATCCACCATAACAACTATATGCAAAGTCCACATTGTTCATTTTACTTATTATTATTAGGACACCAACCAAAACATCTCACAATGCCAAAACTTGTAGCAGCATCACATTCTCCATTTACCAAACTTGTCTATCCTGTCACATGCATGTCACGTGCATCATCATGACCGTTGATCACCAGTCATCACAAAACCACCTCATTATTAAATATCCAACTAAACTTAACCCCTTGAGGCTTCATCTTACGGGCCCGTTCATCAGCCCGTTCCTGCAACCTCCTAATCCTAGGCGCAAGCCCACACACGAAATCCTGCGCCTTCCTCCCCTCACCGTTCAATCCCACCAGCTTCTCCAACCTCCACCGTTCAATCAGATTCTCAAGAATATCAGCGTAATCATTCGCGGTGTACACGCCGGTGCGCTGTGCCACGGCGGCGAAGTGCTCGAACAGCCTTGGATCTTGGCCGTCGTACATGAGGTGCGCCGGCATCGTGATCTTCTTCGCCATCATGTCGCCGATGGCCACCATTGCGCCGTCGGGGTCTACTTCTAGAAGCTTCTCGACAATTCTCGCGTATGCATTCTCGTGACGCTTCTCGTCTGCTGCTATGGTGCCGCATATGCGCGCTAGTACTGGATCGCCGCCTTCCCTTGCGAGACGCGCGGTGTTGCCGTGTGACACGAATGTTGCTCGCTCCTGGAATGATGTGTACACGAAACCCAAATATGGGTTGTTTTCTGTCCCTGGGTCCTGTCCAATGCAAACAAAAATCTAATATCACATTTTTATTAAAAAAATTGAAATTATATTGTTACTGAAAATGTTTCTTGTACATTATTATATTAAAATAACCTTTCAACTTGCTTAATTAGTAGATTTGTTTTACTAGAGATCACAATTATCCATCATGGAGTCAATTGGAGCACAGTGAACTTGCACTAGTGTGAGCATGACATATTCTAGAAGTTACTGGAGAAATATTATGTCAAAATTTTAATTTTAATTTATAATAATTTTTTATGTATTTTTGAATCGATGGATCCTAGATATTAAGTGTGACACAATCACATTTGACTAAAAGTGTGACTGGAGTTTCAACAAGGTGCAGATCACATATATTAAATATTAAATATACATTAGATCAATATGATCTCAGTATACTAGTTTTACATTAATCAATTTTTAACTTATTTTAATAAATGAAAAAAATCTCTAAATGAAAAAAAAAACTTATTTTGTCTGAATTAACATGAATCTCATTTATACATCACGGGTGTTTTAAAGTAAGGTATCCAATCACCAATGACCAATCAGTATAGGCACAATGTTTTTTTTTTTTAAAGCGTATAGGATCAATGTGAATATTTTAAAATTTTCAATAATATTAAGATTTTAAAATTGTCGATATATAACTACCCAACCTACAAAAAATGATCTCAAATCATCTAGAGCAGCAGTCAACTATGGAATACCTTAGTAGTATAACTTAGTTTCAAGCTGCATTGTAATTGTTTTTTAAGCATCACTTGAATTATGACTTATGCAATTCAATTCAATAAATGCAAATAGAAAAATAATTATATAGTAATAAACTTAAAAACTCACCATGCCAGCTTTAATGAGGTACTGCACAGTCTTCTCGATCCTGGTCATATCTACCCGACCAGAAAGATACAAGTAAGTCCTGAGCAAATCCCCATGCCTATTCTCCTCCGCCGTCCAAGCCCGAGTCCACACGGCCCACGGGCTCGGACTCGACCCAATCTCATCGCCGACGCCGTCGAGTTTATTGATCATGCTCTGGTACGTCGGAAGCGCGTCCTCCGTCACCATATCACCGACCAGCACCACAAAATACTCATCCGGCAGCTCCTTCGTCCGCTCCCTGAGTTCCTTCACCTGATCGGTGAACTCGTCAAATGGGAGTGACGAGTCAGGCACAAATTGCTGTGGTTGCCAGCATTCCTCCACGGGCTTCAGAAGGGGGAGGACTGAATCAGTAGCCCAAGACTCCAGGGATTTGAAAATCTCCATCTTTTCTGGTGGCATTGAGTGTGTCTTTCGGGATTTGAGTGGCGCCGGTAAGGCGGAGGCGGCGGACTTGGGTGGTGGGGGGTGGTGGCGGTGTGTTCGGTAGTGGTGGTTGTTTCTTGGTGTCCATGCCAATGGAAGGGTCTTGATGGGGTGGCAGGTTTGAATGTGCATGGTGTTTTGGGTATCAATCTGGCTTGGGGTTTGTTGTACATGTGGAATGATGAATTTAGTGGGGGATATTTGTAGGAAGTTTGATTATGATTAGTCCTTCTTTTGTCAATAAATTTCAGGAATGCCATTACCATGCATGTATTTTATTTTATTAACAACACATTGAAATGAAATTATTTTAATTATTTTTTAGTATAAAATGAAGTTTTAACAAAATGGAAATTTTTTTTAACAAAATGTTTACGAAATAATAAAATAGGAGTTGAGATAATTTTAAAAGTAATTATGCATAGATTATGTAAAAAAACACAGAAATTATATTCTATCATGTTTCATCATTTCATCATATTTTAAATATGTAATTTTTTTAAAAATTACTTGTATATAAAAAATATAAAAATGATAGTTAAATTGTAAATATTTATTCATATACATGATATAATAATTCCCAATCAAATTGATCTAAGCACTAAGCTCGTATATATAATATAATAATAGATTAATCTATATTTAATTGAATTGAATTACACTCCAAGATTCTCATATTGTAATAGATGTCTCCTTTAAGAAGTTATGGGAGTGATTAGTTGTGTGAGGGTTGAAGTTGTGGGAAGGTGGATTGAAAATATAACATTTATGAGAAAATAGGAGGTGCACTCACAGTGTAAACTTGTTTTACACATGCACCCAATTGATTTCCGTCACATCAGTAATTTATTAATTTATTAATTAAAATTAAAAAGATTTATAACAACTTAGTCCTATGCGGCATAATGTGATTGGACGGTATATTGGTTGGATGTATTCTTTTTGAAAGTTGGTTGGATGTATTCACTTCAGAAAGTATCTATCAGGGGAAGAGATAGGTTAATAACGAAAGGGTAGTATCGTCAATGAACAAATGTTATGTGGCATGGAGGGACAGAAATTTCTATTTAAATTAATAGGGGAATATATAAAACAGGGGGTGCTGTGGTTTTGGGGGAGTCAGAGTGATTAGTGAATCCTGTGGATCTATAACTGCTTTTGTGGGCGTGTTTGAATTTTTAAGTGCCACGCATTTAATTATTCATCTATTTCAGTCGATTTTTTCCTTTGCTTTAGGAATTATCGAAACTCTGGTTATACAACCCTTTCATTGTCGTACGCATTTGTTTAAGTTTATTTATTTTTATCTTGGTAAAAAATTAAAAGTTAATCGTCAAATTGGTCCTTATCTTTATATCGCCATCTGAATTAGGCCCTATGCTGGAAAAATTATTGAAAAAACTTATCTTCTTTATAAATCGTTTGGAGCAGGTCCTCGTCGGAGCTCCGATGAGTAATGAAATGACACGCTGACTGGTTTAAAGATGCTTACGTGAATTTTAAAAATAAATTAAAAATTAAATACAAGTCAGATTTATTAATCCAATTAACTAAAATTAAACCTATTATCTACCTAACCCTAATCTAATTAACAAAATCAATTTCCAAGTATCCAAAAAAAAACATGGTGAAGTTAAACATACAAATAATCAAATCCACATCTCCTTATTCATCATCTTCATCTTCTTCATCCCTTCAACCTCTGCCTCTTCCTTTCTTCCACCACACACCTTCTCTAGATCTCTCTTTCTCCCCTTTTTCTTTATGGCTCCAATTGCAAGTTTCTGGCTGGTGGTGGTGGTGGCTCGGTTGTTGGGTTTAGGTGGTGGTGGTGGCTAGGCGTGGTGGCTAGAGGTTGAATGGCGTTCGTGGCGGATAGGGTGGTGATGAACCCATTGTTATAAACCCTTAATGCAGACACAATTAGTGCTAGCCTAGCCGTTCCTGCTGCACAAGCTGGATGCATGTCCTTGGATGAAGTAATTAAACTTGCTTTTACAAGCTTCAAGGTTTATGACTGGGGTTATTCTAGGTGTGCTAGGAGCAAGTTGATGCCAAGCTATATGGAATCGGGAGTTTTCACATTGTTACTTGAGTGAAAATTTTGAAGAATAGGTTTCATCCCGATTTTGATCATTTCTTATGGGTTTTTTCTTTACCATTTTTGGAAATATGTAAATGAATCTAAGTTTAAGATATGTTTAGTTCAAACAAAGTTCTGAATTGTTCACAGGTGAAATTTCTATTTCTAGATCAAGATTTACACAAACTTATGTCAATATAGACATACCAGAAGCAAATGAGCTCATACAATCATTCAAGTAATTTCTAATATTGGAAAATTGACATTCTCCAGTCGAAAAAAGTAAGATGCACGAAAAGTCTTCTCTCGACTCTGCTAGGGTTCCAGCACCGCCAACGAAGGGACAAGGAGCTTTGAAGGGCAGCGACACGTCTGGTTCGGGAGTCACCGACGCTGAGGATGATGATGCGGAAGGGGATGAAGGAGAAGCGGTGAAAAGAAGTGGGTCGCAACCTCTGGAGTGGTGTACCATGTTTATAGATGGAATTTCTGCTTCGGTGGATTATAATCAAATCAGAGCCCTCTTCGCTCAGTTTGGGAGGATAAGGAAGGTATTTGTGCAGCGGAAATGCAAGGCTAGGAGGAGATTCCGGTTTGGTTTGGTCCAATTGTCAAGAGCTCTCGCCGAGACGGAGATGGCGCGTTTCATGGGACCAAGGTTGGCGATTCCCACCTTTCTGTGATGGTGGCACGTTTTCCCTTGAGGGGTGGTTCGACCTCTCCAAACTGTAAGACCCAAGTTTTTAAGCTTATGCTAAGTGAATAAAATCCTATTCACGATTAGGGTTGATGTATCGTGAAGGGAAACCTGAACTAGAGTTTACCAAATGAAATAAATGTATGAAGGAGAAAGTTCAGGAAAAGTCAAAGGATTGTATCGAAGTCGGTAAAAGTTATAGCACGATCGTTACACGCTTTAACCCAGGTCAGAAACCCTAGTATATAGCTAGTTTTTACTTATAGGCACGATGGAAGTTAATTCCAAAAATCTTCAGAGAGATGTTAGAACTCCTCTTTTTCCATATATCACAATCGTTTCGAGGCGAAATTCTAGGATCTACGAACGTCCGATTCCAATCATCGGAAGTTTGCCGAAACCAAAACCCTGGTATTTCAAAACCCTAGAATCACCCGACAATGAAGACTTTTTCTATTCGAAACATCAAATGAAGATTCCACACGCGTACACCCATTTCTCTTGATGATTTCAATCTTTCTTCAGAAGGAAGTTTTCTATTCCGACATTCGATGCAAAAAGCAACTTATCGGGTAAAATAGTTTTACACCGACTTTGCATTAGTTGCCAAAAATACAAGGAGACCTCATTTTAGTTTTGGAATTCTTTCGCCAAAACCTATCTTAGAATTCACGGAGAATGAAGCCGGAAAAATCAGATTCGCGAAACTTTCATTTTACCGCGTTTTGCCAACCTCTATATATAGCCAAGAAAGGAAGAAAAACACAAAAATCTTACCCATTTTCTTCATCAAGGCCGCGAGTTTCACAAGGGAGGGAGAAGAGAAGATTTTGTTCATTTCTTGCTTGATCGTCGATTAATCAGTTGCTACTTCGAGGTTTCGAGGTATAGTCGTTAATCCTTACCTCTGATCGCTTTTTCCATAGCTTTTCTGTAGACTTTTCTGAGCTGATAGTTTTGAGGTTTTTGCAAAACTATCCTGAATATTTCATTTTTGATTCTAAACATCTTCCTTACGTGCCCAAGATCACTTCTGCCGGATTAGTTTTTCCGTTATGTCGCCGAAATTCCGCCGGAATCAATTTATGCCTTAAATACCCATTTTTGGAGTAAAGCTTCAACCTTTAGGCTGAAAACTATCGCCTTAGCTTAGTGCTAGTAGGATTAGTTGTCATAAACGTCGTTGGTGACGTCCCTGCCAAATTTGCTTTTTGCGATTTCAGTTTTGAAATTCTAAGTTAAAAATCATGACCAAAATACCCCTGCGACAGTTTTTGATCCGATAATTTTTCCGAGTTTAGAATACCCTTAGTTACGGCTAATGATAGCATAGGAACCAAGTTTGATCGAAGAAAAATCGAACCCTACAATTACCAAAAGTGGCCGAGCCCTATAGGGGAGGAGGAGGAAAATTCCTTTTTCGAAAACTTGTCCTTTCGCGCTAGAGTATCGTACCTCGGAGTATGTACTACTTCGTGTAACCTTAGTGAGTATTGATAGCTTAGTTTCCGATAGATTTTGATAGATTTCTGTGGTTTTGCTCTAAAGGTGATTTTGAGGAATTCCCTGAGGAACAAGGCTTTGCTTGTGAGGAAGAGCTAGAAGATCATCCTGGAGAATCTTCAGGTGAGGGCTACTCACTGAATCTCTAGTTAATGCTTAGGGTCGATGCTTTCGACATTGTTTACTGTTTAAGCACTTGGTTGTGTTTGATTGGAAAAATGTTTTCTGAGGCTTCGGCTGACAATGTAGATGTTTCATCTACTGAATGTTTTTAGAGTGAATTACATGCTAAGTGCTAATTGGGTAATTTAGGATGTGTGATGCATGCCTTATATGCTAAGTGCTACGTGGTTATTGCATAATATGTTGATATATGATATGTTGGTTGATTGTGCTGAGTTAATTATGCTTTTGCAATGAAATCTGAGTTTCTGAAAAGTGAGAATAGCGGGCAGGTCATGCCGATTTCATTTTGAGAGTTTTGAGAAAGTTTGATAGGACGAATGAGATTCGGACCTTGTTGTGGTGTTTCATGGATCGAGACATTCTCTGGTGTCATTTGGGGATTAGGAGATCCCGAGAACTTATAGGATTTGCGATAAGACTAAAAGGATATTATTTTGTAAAGAAAACTCATAAGACATTAAACAACCTCTAAATCTTCAAATAATGATAACAAACTCGAAAGGAAGCTTCGGATGCAAATCTTAGTTTTGGAAAACGAGAAGTGTCGTCGGATCCAAGTGTTGAGGAGATTGGTAAGTTCTGAGTATGTTGATACTCCTTTGCTCGTTGAGCAGTTTGTTTAGCCATCCAAGGGATGAGCCGAGAAGCTTCACTGAGGCGTGAGACCTTGTGAATGCGTGATACTCCACTGAGGCGTGAGACCTTGTGGAAAGCATGGATCTTCACTGAGGCGTGAGACCTCGTGAACAGCATGAAGCTTCACTGAGGCGTGAGACCTTGTGAATGCGGGATACTCTTGTGCTGTTGGAGCAGCTGTGTTGTTGGGCTATCCTGGGGATAAGTCCGGGAAATTGATAGTTTCCGAGTATGTGATACTCTTTGCTCGTTGAGCAGTTTTGACCATCGGATGGAGATGAGTCGGATGATTTGGAGATCATCATGAGTTATGTGTTGTTGTGAAGAAATGTCTTTTGTCGCAGAATCGACTGTTACCTTAGGGTAAGTTTTTAGAGACATTA
This sequence comes from Lotus japonicus, assembly GCF_012489685.1. NCBI lineage: Eukaryota > Viridiplantae > Streptophyta > Magnoliopsida > Fabales > Fabaceae > Lotus > Lotus japonicus. The sequence goes on from NC_080041.1 coordinate 32,083,834, forward strand.
ATTTAGCTAGAACACGTGGCGACGTGTCGAGTGAGATTCGGAGAAGTTGTTTGACTAATCATCCTGCATTCATGCAACATTAATGAGGTATTAACACAGGACGTACTCTGGACCTCGTCGGTTTCCAAAATGGTCATAAGACCCGGAATGCCGTGTAAGAGCGTTTGTAGACGACTCTTGTAGCAGACCGAAATGGCAGACCTACGGGTTTACTGCTGATCTGACTACCTTTGTGTGGTGTAAGAGGCACGCGGGCCGAAATGGTCCCACCGTGGCTGGTGTTAGGGCTGATCCGTTTGATGTCCATCCGTTTCCGGAATGCATGTGGTTAACTGGGTTAACCGTCATTTGCATATCATGCAACATGCATACTAATTTAGTTGTTGAGTGTGATTGTTACTTGTTAATCCTATTTGGAACATGTTAAGTGATATTATTGTCGTTTATGTTATTATGGAATATGCAACCCTAGGATGTTATCCCTAGCTATACGCCTAAGTGGCTATTCTATTATCTGTATCTATCGATGCTATTATTTACGTAATTCTTTGGAGTTGACCCTCGCGTCTTCTGTGTGTGCTTTGGCGGACAAACGCCCTTTGTCAGATGTCTTAGGCGGGCTGGTTCACGATGGTTCACCCTTCGCGGGAAACTAGGGATTGAGATGCTGGAACAGGAGCGCATCGCGGTAGCGAGAGGAGGACGGATGGTGAACATAGACTAGGTCGTTCTGGATTCAGATTCGGACGACGATTATGCTAGCATGTAGGTTTTAGTGCTGGTGTGAGCTCCTCGAGATGGGATTAGTGTAGGAGTAGAGTCTTAGCTCTGAACATCATTTGTTTTCTTTGGGGACAGGGTAGTTTCCCACCTATAGCTTTTTGTGTGGTTTCTTTACGGGAATCACAGAGAGTTGGTTGGACTTAGGAGGTCTTGTTTTAGGCCGATGGGCCAGCTTATTCTCATTTTTTAGGGATAGTGCTGCGAACACTTGACCTTTCTTTTGGTTTGTACATTTTGCCTACGGGCGCTACTTTTCTTACTTCCCGTCACTGGAGGTTTACTCGTGATGTGGTTAGCTACTTACAGCGGGGGCTGTAATTATTATTGTATATTAGTTTCTGATTATCCTTCGCATTAGAGTTTTATTTCTTTCAGTCTTGTTTATATTATCGACGAAAAAAAATAATTCACGTTTTTCCGCATTAAGTTTATTTGGTTACTAAAGTGACGCCACCGAAATCGGGGTGTTACACAAACCATGGCTCGACAGATGTGGGTTTTAAATAGAATGAGGCTCTCTCTGTTTCGCAGAAGATGGAATGTCAAGTTGCAGGTTTGGTGCTTTCATCCTGCTCGTGGAGGGATATTGTTAAGGGTAAGCTTGAGCGTGTTCGGTCCCCTGCTGAAGATTGCTTGTTCTTAGAGTCATGGAGGTGTTGTGAAGAGGTTGTTAGGATTCCGGATTTGTTGTCGTTCCTTGAGCTTGCCTCCGATTGGTGCTGCTTAGAGGCGGAGTGTGATGGTTTGGAGATCAATAGGCTTCCAAATGAGGCTTTGTTCCCTGAGTTCTGGGTTGGTGAGCCAAGTTTGGTGATGGGTGCAGCTCATTTTGATGCTCCTTTGGCTGATATCGGAGTGAAACGGTGTTGTCAACCGCTGGCTTGCGCTGATATCGTTTCTCCTTTTCGGGGCCTTTCCTCCTCAAATCGGTGGCTTCTTCAAGTGAGTATGTGTGTTGTTATGGTGAGCTCCGATCATCGACGTATCGCCAAGGTTGATATCCTCTGTGGTGGTCTTGACGTGTCTTGGAAGCTGGAAGTCCCCTTTTTGTGGGACCTGGTCCGTAAAAGTTTCAATCTTTCGGTGGCGGGGATCCTCCCCGGCTCTTCTTCTTTTGCTGGTAGAGATGCTCCTTATTGTGCGGCCGATGGAAGGTGTCCTAAGTCGATGCCTTGTGTGGTGATTGATCAGGTCTCCTGTGGCGCTCTCGAATAACCCTGTGGGCTTTCTAGACGACGAGGACGACCAAAAAAGATCCTTGGTGGGGCTTATATACGTGATTCTATCATTGATCCTAGGGAGGGGGTTTTTAGAGGTCGATGCCATGTAGCGAAAAGCCCTCGTCCTCATGGTCGTCCCAATAAAGGGAAGAGTTCGGCTTTGACAATAGGACTTGAGATTTGTAAGACCCTGATTTTATTAAGTATTGTATTATTATTTGAGATAAATAATATATGTGAAGTTTTGTGAAGAATGTGTTTTGCTTGAGTGATGATGTGTGTGGAATTTACTGAATGAGATTGAGCTTGATTATGAGTGAAGAAGGATATGTTTATTTATTTATTTAATTCAATTTTATTTAATAAAATTGAATAATTAAGTTAATTATCACAATTAAGTATGTGGAGAAAAGGAAAGAAAAAGGGTTTTGGAAACCCTAGTGTTGGAGTGGGCCGCCGGCCACTTATGGAGTTGAGGGGGAGGGTTTTGTTTTGTTTTATTTCTTTTAATTAGTGATTAATAAAATTAATTAGTTGGGTTTAGGCTTGGGCTAGGAAATAAGGAAAAAGAAAAAAAAACCTAGGCCTAGTGTGTGAGGGAGCCGCCGGTTTTACAAGGTTTGGAGAGGGGGGAAATCCTTTTTTTTTCACAAAACTGAATTAGGAGGGTTCTCATATACTCTTTCACGTGAAAAACTTCAGAAGAAAAGAAAAGAAAAGAAAGAAGAGAGAAAGAGAGAAAGAGAGGCCGTGAGCGAGAGGGAGAGAGCGAGAGAGATCGAGCGAGAGGGAGAGATAGCGAGAGCGAGAGAGAGAGCTCGAGTGGGGAGAGGAAGAAGAAGGTTTGGACAGCAGCTGTTGGGGTTCCCTTTTAGCATCAAAATCTCTTCTTTTTCATCAAGTTTGGCCAAGGTAAGGGCTGGTTTAGGTTAAGGGTAGAGTCTATAGGTTTTGCCATGAAAATTCTTTGAGGAAAGCTAAGTTTTTGTATGATTTGCATGAGTTATTTGAATTTGTTTGTTGCTGTACTTGTTGGCATGAGAATCATGATATTTATCCCTTATTTGGTGCTACTTACATGGCCCTATGATTTTATGTATTGAATCCATGAATAGTTGCTAAATTGGCTTGAGTTTTCACATGATTTGGCATGTAAGTTGGTGAATGTTTGAATCTGGATTTTTGGATGAATATCCTTGATATTTGTTGGCTGGTCATTGGCTTGGGATGTTGAAACGAAATAAAGAAGAAAAAAAAATAGAAAACCCTAGAGCCTTGTAGGTTCGGCTGAACCCTATTTGGAGGGTTTCAGTGAGTTTCTTTCTTTCGATTCATGCACAAGTTTCTTCATGGTTTGTTTGATGGATTTGCCATGAAATATATGTTGATGCCGCATGAGAATAAAGTATTTAGAGTCGATATGCCATGCGTGAAGAATATGCTATGAAATGCATGAGAAAGTTCTTATGAGTATTGATGTATCATGTACACTGCCTGACTGAAATATTACTATAAAGGTCGCTCATCCAGCTGTAATTCCTACTGGTGTTGTTTATATTTCATGTCACTTACGCTTTATTTCCAACGTTGAAATTGTTAAGACTTTAGGTTGACAAGCTAGAGCCCTAAACAAAGAGAACTGAGAATTTAATCGCTTGCAAGTAAAATGAGAATTTAATTGGGACATATGTCTAGTTATGACAATGGACCATGAGAACGATGGTGCCGTTAGAGACAAACGGTTACTTGCACGCGAGGGTGTTGGTTTGACTAAATGTCTTCCTGAGAATTAAGGGTTGTATTGTGTGTCCCCTTGGGATCGACTGCGAGTCTCCCCGAGAACTGAGGGTTGTACTGTGTGTCCCCTCGAGAATTGTGCATCTGCGGATGTTCGAGATTGACCAAGGTGTTGCGGTGGTTGTGTGATGTGAGGATCGTTAGCTTAACAGAACATCTAGGCGACTAACTGAAAATAAAACTGTATTTAAGCCGAAGAGTTATTACGTGATGTGAATGCTATATTCTTATATCTTGCATGGAACCTGACCCATTTCTTGTTTTATTTTTGTGTTGTTTTGGGGGGTGGGGGGGGGGTAGATGGTACTGACGAAGGCATCGACGTCGACCCATTCCTGGGAGCTGACCCTGTATGATGAAGAGAAAGATCGAGCTTGGATGACCGACACATCTGGAGTCCGACGCATTTATGTCAGCGATGCGATGCTCACCGGTTGAGACATACACGGATACATTGTGGAGACTCAACGTATGGTGGGTGGAGTAATCACGATGCCATACGTACCCGCACGATTCTTTTTCCCAAAGGACGAAGGCTCACAGGTATCTTCAGTGGAGTTCGACCTTTCAGAGGAAGCAGCGGTTGAGTCACAACAACCCGTAGTGAAGACCACAGTTCCAACGCAAACCAAAGCGGAAGTTCCGAAGGACGAAGGCAAACCAGAATTGAGTGGGCATGTACCTGCAGTACCGGCTTGGTGGAGCGAGGCTGAAGCTTGTTGTGCATGGGATCATGCTGAGGATCCGCCACTTATGTCTCTTCCCAAGAAGCGTCGTAAGCTCAAGGGTTCCTTTGAAGAAGTGGTCTACATAGTGGATAGTGAAGACGAAGATTGAGAGCACTTCTATTTGGGGGCTTGAGAGTTATTCGCATCGAACTTTTAAATTTCTATTTTGTTAAACTATCTTTATGGTTTCATTTGTTTCCTTTCGGATGTAATGGATTTACACATTTGTACTTGGTTTATTAATTCCACACATGGGTGTGAAGACGATTCCTCTCTATTTTGAATGCAAGTACTATTTCATTTGTTCTATTCTCTTTATTTCGATGTTTCCAATTAAACGCACGTTCGATTTATTTTCAAGATAACAAATGGAAGAGTTCGGTCTTAAATGGTTTGGGTTTTAATTAAAGTTAATGTTTAAGAGTTTTTGTAAAATGAACCTTTGTCATTAAATGAAGATTGATAATCGAATCGACGAAAATTCTTTACTAAAATTGGTTACTTGGTTACTGTGTGACACTCAAGAAATCGAGACGTTACAAGATTCCCCCTTCTTCTGGCCTTGGGGAGGAGGTTTTGGACTCTCCAGGTACTTTTATGGTGGTTTTTAATGTACAGGGATCAAAGGGCCCTCCAGGTGTTATGACGAGGGCGAGAGCGGCTCTGGCCATGGGAATTCGGCTTGGTATGGTGTATGATTGTTCTGACGAGGTGGCCCTCCAGAGCTTAGCTGCAAATACTAGATCTCGTGGGGTGTGACACTGTTAATTGTTTGGTTTTTAGCTTGTCTTGGATTTTTCTATTTATTTGGGGTTTTTTTGACCATTTTAGTCACTTATGTTGGGCTTTTCTGACTTTTGATCTTTTGGAGTTGTTTAGCATTGTGCATGGTTAGCTTTTTGATGTACTAATCATCTTATCCTCATTGTTGTGACATGAGCTTTTGCCTCATTTCCGCTATTTATATATATCATGTGAGAAAGGTGTTCTTATGTGAGAACATGAGAATAAATCATGACCGTTAGATCTAATCATGAACGGTCCAGATTAAAACATTAAGTCATGTGAGTTTTTAAGAAAGTCACATGACTTTTTTAAGTGATCATGTGAGCATTAAATTGTTTTAATCTGGACCATTCATGACATGATCTAACGGTCATGATTTATTCTCATTTTCTCACATAAGAACATCTTTCTCATATGATACATCCCCTATATATATATATATATATATATTTTTTATATTTAACATTAAATTTTATATTTAGTATATTATACAATAAATCCAGTGATTCAAGTGAACTACATAAAATTGCAACTTCTGAAATTACAAAGTCTCCAATCCTTAGAGCATCTCCAATGGGAGTATGTAATGTCAAATACATACCCCCACCAATATCTATTACCATTGGAGCATATTTTTAATTCCACCATTACTAGTGAAGGTATGTGAGAGTAGATACTCAATTTAGTCATGAAAAATGTGTTTGCATTTATTATTGCTTAATGTAAAAGGTTTAAATGAAACTTGCAATTAATAAAATAAATTTTTTATATAAACTTTTAAGAGTTGTTGGGTTGGAGTAAAAATTAATAAAATGATGTAGATGATGTGATATTATTGGGAGTTGTAAAACATAAAATATAAATACTTTAGCGAATATCATGGTTAAAGATGTTCATATCTGGATAAAAACGACTTTGGGATCAGAAGCTTTAAATTCACTCTGTTTCATATTGTCTTGTGTTCCCTAGAAAAAAGAAAAAGAAAAATAGACTGAAAAATAATTTCCACTATTGGGTATATTTGCAAGTACATAATAGTTGTAGATTTTTAATCATCAGTTAAGAATTGTTTTAACAATAGAAAATAAAACTTATTACTCTTTTTTACGTATAAAAAAATATAGGGTTAATCATCTACTTGGTCTCTATCTTTGTCTCGTCGTCTGAAGTGAGTCCTTACCCGGAAAATTTGCAAATATGGGCCCTCTCGTTTGCAATTTGTGTGGAACAGGTACTCGCTGGAGCCCGGAGCTCCGACGAGTGATGAATTGGCATGATGACTAGATAAATGAGGTTGATGTGGATTTAAAAAAATTAAAAATAAATAACAAGTCAGATTTATTAATCAAATTAATAAATAAAAAATTAATCATCTTCTTCTTAAATCTATTAACAAATCTAACCCAATCTAACTAAAAAATCAATTTCCCCCCAAATAATAATAAAAAAAAATAAACCCTAAATCAATTGCTTCTTCTTCTTCTCAAACCCATAACCTTCTGAGCATCTTCTCATCTTCTGCATGTCCATCCACCACCTCTGCCCAGATCTGTGAACCGTCCTCCATCTGATTATTGCTTTGAGGGAGATGTTGCGAATTGGGGTGTGGTGGGTTGTGAGTGAGGGTTGGGGTTTAGGTTGGGGGTGGGGTTGAGGTTGCAGCCTGGGGGGTGGGTTGCGGGTGAGGGTGGGGTTGCGAGTGACGGTGGGGATGAGGGTGGGTTGCGAGTGAGGTGGGGTGGGTTGCGATGGGTTCTGGGTGGGGATGGGTTTCAGGGGTGGGTTGCAGGTGAGAGAGGAGACGACGAGGACAGAGGGAGGAAGAGGGATAGGGAGCGGATATAATCGATGGTGATGGGGCACCGGGTTGACCCTTGCAACGGCGATGGCTGGCTTCACCTTTCTTCTCTGCCCCACCACCGCATTGTTGAAGGCAGGGGCAAGGAAGAAGAGCTCACGATATGGAAAGAAAGGAAGAAGAGCTTCACATTTTCTTCTCCCTGCTTGGTTTTGACTTCTGATTCTCTTACTCTGGAAATTGGATGATGTTGTTTTGGGTTGATGCTGTTTTGTTCTAGTGTTCTAGTTTGTTTTGTTCTGGAAATTGCGTTGGAGAAATTGGGCTGGAGGAAGAAGATCATGGGTGTTGACATTCCCCTGATTCCCCACGCCAAGATGAATTCGAGTACAATGTTTCTTTAGATCAGTGGATTCAGTGGGTAGTCTTTGGATGACTCTTCCACTTGTGAATTTTTGGAATTTTTTCCTTCTTGGAGGAAGAAGATAATATGTTTTTCTGGAGTTTCTGGAGTTTTGTGATAGTTTTTTTTCAATTGAGGATTAAGTGGTTGTAATTAATGCTTATTTGGATTTTTTATTTTTAATTAATAATTAATTTTATTAATTTTATTTTTTTTCTTTGCCACGTCAGATAAGTAAACCCAGTCATCATGCCAATTCATCACTCGCCGGAGCTCCGGGCTCCAGCGAGGACCTGCTCCAGACTTATTGCAAACGAGAGGACCCAAATTTGCAAATTTTCCGGGGAGGGACTTACTTCAGACGGTGAGACAAAGACAGGAACCAAGTAGATGATTAACCCAATAATATATTAACTACTAAAGTTGGTTAAATGTCCTAGGTAAATGTATATTTTGGAAGTTTTTGAAAAATCTTAAACGATTATTTATGTTGTTGAATATTAAATATAATGTTGTTGCATTTAATTTTTTAAATAATTTTGAAATGCAATTGAGTTTTTCAATGAAAATACTAATAAATTAAATTATTGGCAACTATTTTAGTTATTAATTTTGTTAACTATTAGTATCAACTTTCAGTTTCTTATTAAAAATAATAATTTATTAGGTATGAATTAAAAATATTTTGAATATAAATTAATTTTCGATCATAAATTGAGGAAAAACTTAAATTGTTAAAATAAAATTAATAATTGTTTTTCAATAAAAGAAGATATTATTGAATAAGAGCTACATGAGAACATCCCTCATGAAATAGGTCATACATAAGTAAAAAATATATTTATATATAAAAAATATTAAGAATTTAAATTGATAGTAATATTAAGGGTTAATCGTCTACTTGGTCCCTGTCTTTGTCTCGACGTCTGAAATTAGTCCCTCCACGGAAAATTTACAAATATGGGTCCTCTTGTTTGCAATAAGTCTGGAGCAGGTCCTCGCCGGAGCCCGGAGCTCCGACAAGTGATGAATAGGCATGTTGACTAGATAAATGAGGCTGACGTGGAAAGAGATTTTTTTTTTTTAAATTACATGCCAAATTAATTACCCAAATAAACCCTAAATTAATTAACAAAATCAATTCCCCAAATTACTTCTAAAAAGAATCAATTCCCCCAAATTAATTCAAATTCCCCAAATTAGGTTTCATATTCTGCAATTCCAGTTCCAATTCCTAACCCTAAATCAATCACAATTCCTAATATTGTTCTTCCATCTTCATCTTCACTGCAGGCAAGAAGAATTCACTAAACCCCATCTGCACTCCCTTCACATCACTACTCTTTCATCCATCAACACTCTCCTTTAGATGGAGTTTCTTCTTTGAATCCAGGATCATGTCTCAACTCATGGGACTTCACTCTTGACCCAGGTCCCTTCTTTCTTCGATCAATGTCCCTTTTCATCTTCACCTACGAACCCAGAAATCCACCCCCACCTCCAGCAAGCTCAACAATCCACCAACCCCACCCATACCCAGCCACCGAGAAACCACCACCCAAATCCAGCCAGACTCGCCAGTCGCCACCACCACCCTGGAACCCACGCCCACCTCCTGCAACCTCAACAACCCAGCAACCATTTTCTTCCCTTTCATACCACCAACGCACCAACACCAAAGAGAGATTGACAAAGAAAGAAGAAGAAGAAGCAAAACAAGAACAAAGGGCAGATCGAGAGAACAAGAGGACCGCATTCGCTCCGGCGAAGTGTCAACGCGGTCGTGTGCTGCTCCGATTGTTCTTCAGGCGGTCGCGGTTGAAGAGCGGGAAAACGGCGTCACTGCAGAAGACGTCGTCGTCGTCCGTGGCCTCAAGCCCCTCTTCCTTTCTTTCCAGCTCGTGAGCCCTTCTTCCTTGCTCGTCTCTTCAACATTGCGATGGTGGGGTGGAGAAGAAAGGTGAAGACGCGGCTGTGGTGGGGTGAAGAAGTGGTTCATGAGAGATGAAGAGGAAGGTTCAAGAAGAAGAAGAGCGTCCATGGCGGTGGGTGAAAGATGAAGAGGAAGGTTCCAGAAGAATTAGGGTTTGGAATTGGTGTGTTTCTGAATAGGTGATTTAGGATTTGGGGTTAATTTGGGGAGGGGGAATTGATTTTGTTAATTAGGTTTGGATTTGATTTGTTAAAAGGTTTTATTTTGGTTAATTGGGTTAAATTATTTGACATGTAATTTTTTTTTTAAAAATTCATGTCAGCTCACTTAATTGAGTCAGCATGCCTATTCATCACTCACCGGAGCTCCGGGCTCCGGCGAGGACCTGCTCCAGACTTATTGCAAACGAGAGGACCTAGATTTGCAAATTTTCCGGGGAGGGACTAATTTAAGACGGCGAGACAAATACAGGGACTAAGTAAACGATTAACCATAATATTAATTATTTACACAAAGAGCTCTAATATGAAAAATTTAGTAAGCAAAAAATAAAAATTCTAGTACTATTTATTCAGATGTCTAAAGACTCTAAACACAATTTTTTTTTTTATATTTATAATGAAAAAATATTTTAATGTTTATTTTTTTTATTTTTTTTTGACATCGGAAAGTTAAATAACTGCCACCACCAGGGATTGATCCCTGGACTTAATTACCCACCCCAACTCCATATGTCCCTTAGCTCTTAACACTTGAGATATCATTTGAGGACATTTTAATGTTTATTTAATTACACTATAATATTTTTTAGACAATATTATAAATACTGTAAATAATCCGTGATCTCACATGTATTATATATAGTGTTGTTTTAAAGATAATGAATAAATTTTCGCTATGTCAATTTATTATATTTTTCGATTAAACATGGGTATATAGAATTCAACTCTCAATCACAAGGGTTTAAACAATCACTTTTAGCCACTTTAATCAATACTCATTAATAAAATTAATTTATGGAAACATTTGTATGCTCCCACAAATAAATCCCGGTTGAAAGAGTTAGCCAAACAGGATGTAAATATGTTTTTAGATAGAAGAAGATTTCTCTTGTCGATGATGAAAAAATAATTAACTAAGCCATTGAGAAGGGTGGAGCCCTGGAGGGGTATCAAAGTGATTTGGGAGAAGCGGCCTATGATATGCAGAATTTTTTTTAGGTAAGAAATCACCTACCTAGGTATTGTTTTCTTGTATTGATTCCATGATCCATGCAATTCATTCTAAATTTTCTATTCATACAAGATGAACTTGAAAGAAAAATGTAACTTCATCTATGTAAATAGTTAACTTAGTAACATTCCACATAGCTGCAACACACCTAACATACAATTTATCACAACCCTGCAGTTTTTGTTTTCAAAGCAAAAGAGGTTTCAAAACAAGAGATTTTGCAAATAACTCCTTCATCATCTCTATAAACTCATCAATACATATTGTATCTTCAAACCAAGTCAATAGCAGCAGTTATCAAATTCAAAGTTTCAACTCATGGAGACCACAACAACAACTCACATAGCCATAGTTTTAGTCCCGATATACAGCCATATCCGCTCAATCCTCGAGTTCTGCAAGCGATTGGCTCATCTCCACCAAGACATCCACATCACCTGCATCAACCCCACATTTGAGTCTCCTTGCAGCTATGTAGTCAAAGCCCTTTTTGAAAACCTCCCATCAAACATAGAATGTATGTTCCTTCCACCTGTGAATTTGGATGACATGGCTCAAACCTCTGACCCTGCAATCTTAATTCAAGCCACAATCATTCGCTCTCTGCCTTCAATTTACAATGTCTTGAACACACTACATTGTTCTTCTAACTCAAGAGGGCTTGCTTCCATTGTTGTTGATGGTTTAATCACCCAAGTATTGCCAATGGCAAATGAGCTTAATGTTTTATCATATGCTTATTTCCCTTCCACAGCCATGTTGCTATCACTCTGCTTGTACCCTTCCACGTTCGACAAGACATTTCCTTGTGAGACTATAGAGATACCCGGTTGCATACCGATTCATATCACCGATCTCCCTAACCAGATTCAAAACCGATACAACGAAGATTACAAGGTGTTTCTTGAAAGTAACAAAAGATTCTATTTAGCCGATGGTGTGATTATCAATAGTTTCTTTGATCTTGAACCAGAGACCTTCAGAGCCTTGCAAGAAAATCAGGGGACAAGTCCCCCATCAGTTCCTCATGTTTACCCAGTTGGACCCTTTATAGTACAAAAAGAGTCTTATGATGAGAGTCATGGAAATGAAGATGAAACTGATGAATACATTAGATGGTTGGAGAAGCAGGAACCAAATTCTGTGTTGTATATTTCCTTTGGAAGTGCTGGAACACTCACTCATGATCAAATCAATGAGCTTGCATTGGGATTGGAATTGAGTGGTGAGAAATTCTTGTGGGTGATAAGACCACCTCATAAACTTGAATTCATTGGTGACTTTGGTGTTGGAGATGAGGACCCTTTGAAGTGTTTACCAGATGGGTTCTTGGAGAGAACAAAGGGGCAAGGCTTTCTTGTTCCTTATTGGGCAAACCAGATTGAAATCCTTAGTACCGGCGTGATCGGAGGGTTCTTGTGCCATTGTGGTTGGAATTCCACGCTTGAAAGTATTGTCCATGGCATTCCAATCATAGCATGGCCACTTTTCGCTGAGCAGAAGATGAATGCAGCTATGTTAAGTGATGGTTTGAAAGTTGCTCTTAGGCCTAAACGAAATGAGAAGGGGATTGTGGGAAGGGAAGTGGTAGCTGAGGTCATAAAGAATATACTGGTAGGTGAAGAGGGTAAGGGGATTCACCAAAGAATGAAGAGGTTGCAAGATGTTGCTATTGATGCACTGAAGGAAGATGGATCTTCAACAAGGACAATGACACAATTAGCACTCAAATGGAAAAGGTTGGCGGTTGAAGGGGAAGGGAACTAAGTGTGTATTAGAAAACTCAATCAAAAATCACGGTGAAACTATGAACATAAGCAATTTTTCTTAGTTTTTACTTCTATCCACTATGATTTTATCTTCACTTTAGTTTTTTTAATAAATTTCTAAACATACACTAAAATAAAATAGGTGGATTCAATTTCATATGAGAAAAATGCACAAGTTCATAAGGTTTATGTATTTTTAGTCCTAAGTAAGTTCCACACATGAGAAATTTACAAAGGAATCACAAATAAAATTAAATTCCACACATTTACAACCTTTTGCATTAGTTCGATTTCACAATGTGGTTACTGGTTAGTTACTTATTTTCATATTCACAACTTGAATAATAAATGTTTGAATTTACTGGCTTCTTATTAAAGTTATTTCATTTTTATTTTTAATAGATGTATTATTTATATTATTTTCCGATGGAAAAAAAAAAGATGTATTATTTATATCAGGGAAATGATTTATGTTGCGAAAGGGGTCAGAATCCCAAATTTGATTTTCTCATCCAATCAAATTTACTATTTTTTAATTAACTAGTGTTTTTTACCCGCGCGTTGCACGGGGAATATGTCTATTATATTTGATACATCAATTAATCCCTTGATTATTAAAAATATATTAAACAACGGATGAAATAGAAGAGTCTGAAATGCTAAGTAAAGTGGACATAAAGACTTCTCTTCTAAGTTTGATTGAGATCAACAGGAACTCGTTTCACATTCTTCGTGAATATGAAGACAATAGCACAAATCATAGATATAAGGAATTACTAACATATTAATCTTAAAAAAAATGAATGTGATAGTAGCACAAATCAGGATTGTAAAAGATAAATCATAAAATATGACATTATTGTATTTATTCCAGGTCATCCAAGTTTGAGGTACCTACAAAATCAAATAATAACACAACTTGATATCTTTATAATATCATGATAATCAATACTCACTTGGTCATTGTTGTGGTCTTGCTCAGACAATCTAAATAAGACCACATATCCCCATAGGCCATAGCCCTGACCACCCACAAACTTCATTAGACACATCAACAATATCACTATCATACCATTTCAATGTTAATTTTAAATGAAAAGTTCATTGGTCTAGCTAAAATTAACAGTAAGTTTAAAGAGACACATTTGACTAAAATTATCGAAAATCGAGAAACCTCTTCCTCCACTTCCTTCTTCTTCCATCAGATATAAACATATTTTTTGTTGCTTTCAACTAATACATATTAAATCATCATGCCATATTATGTCTAAAAAAATATCAGCTACAAAGCCAACTATCCAACACTTCAAAACTGAGAATTTGTTTCAATTCAGAACAATCTTAAAGAATTCATTCTTGACATTTTTAGACAATTCAGTTTCATTACAGGAAGCTCCCCATCTTTGCCAAAATCTAAATCTAAAGGTCATTGTGACTCATACTCTTATATCTACATTCCACGTGTCATTCTCGTGTTAATTCTCATAAAAAAATACATTTTTTAATTTTAGATTTGATTAGGATTTAGGTTGTTTATTTCTTGATTTGATCTTAATTTATTTTTGATTTATTTTTAGAGTATTAATTAATTTTTATGGTATTTTTATTGAATTGTCGGATTTTTAATTAATTCAGGATTTTATGAGTTTTTATTGTGATTTGCTTGATTTTGGTAGTTTTTATCTATATTTATTTAGTACCTTTTTAAATTTTAGATTTGATTAGGATTTAGGTTGTTTATTTCATATGAATTTATCTTAATTTATCTTATTATTTATTTTTAGAGTATTAATTAAATTTTATGTTATTTTTATTGAATTTTCGAATTTTAATTTAATTAAGAATTTTATGAGTTTATATTGGGATTTAGTAGTTTTTAATTCAATAAAAATACCATAAAATGAGGAAAAAATTAAAAGGCTACACACAAGTGAAAATCCTCTTCTCTTTCATTGAGAATTTGTGATCTATGGAAAAGTCCTTCCTCTTTGCTTCCATTACCGTCGAGCAAGAGAGTTGACGTCTCTCCCCCTCCTCCCTACTTCCAATTGTAGAGCCAAACCAAATCATGGTGGTAACCATCAAAACCCCAATCTTTATTAGCCCTGACAAACACAAATTAAATCAACTCATAATCAGTTCATACTCCATGAAAATCTTGCTCCTTCAAGTTTTTCGGAATTTTTGATAAAAAAAAAAGTTTTCGGATTTTTGTTCTTCATGTCTTGCTCACTTGCCACACATTGAGGCATCACAAGTTCGTGGTATGTATATTAATATAACTATATTCTTTTAATTACTTCATATATATATATAGGCAATTGAAATCTTTTTTCTATTGTGAACATGTTCGGTTTCCGTGAACCCACTCAAAACAGATTCCAAACAGTTTGGTAAAGAATTTTACTTGTATTTTAAGGGGAAAATGTAAATCTGGTATGTATAAAGATTCAGGAATTTATTTCAAAAGCATTAGAAATTAAAAAAGTGACTTTTTGGAAAACCACTACATTTTTATCATCGTTAATGATAAGAAGACATAACCTTAAGCTAAATAGTGTGTCCATTCATTGAGAGAATAGGAAGATAGTGTGTTCACACATACTGGTTCCAACGACAGTGCTAGTACAACAAACTTACAAAGATAATTGAAGCTCTAATACTCATTCCCTTCAAATATTTGAAAACAGCCACGTTCTCCACGCAATATGCCTGTAATGGAAAAAACAGAGTGAAAGACTGACACTTTCTTTCCAACCAAGAGGATCAATGTAGCAATCCAAAATGTGAATCCTGCAAAATAACAGTTAATTTTAAAAAAAATTATAGTCTAATATTGTTGAATGTAAGCATATCCAAATTTGTTTAAACTAAAGAAACAAAAAGTAAAAAATTATGGCAATAACATACTACAGAACTACCCCAAAGCATCACTGCACAGTCCCAAACCGAAATCAGTTATATCGATTGTCAGAGTGATATCATGAGAAAGAATAAAAGGAGAAATTAAGTGATTCCTTTAAATATGCAGAAGCAAGTTGCATACTCGAGTGATCTTCCTCATTTTTCCTCCATGCCAACCGGTTCACATTAGAGGCATATAGGGGAGGAGATGGCTGATGTAGTATTAGTACGGAGTAATCTAGGAAAATCTTAGATAATTAAGGCAAATATTTTAAAATTTTATGAAAAGTTTCTCAGATTTAAAATTACCTTTAAAAAATCGGTTTCAATATTTGTTATGAGAATAAATTTTAGGTGAAGAATTTTTTTTTGTAATAATTAAATTATTTTTATTTTATTTCAGATTTTTATTTAATTAAGGATTTTATGAGTTTTTATTGTGATTTGCTAGTTTTTATTAATTAATTTTTATGGTATTTTTTATTGAATTTTTATTTATTATTTAATCTAGGTAAATCTTAGATAATTAGAGCTAATATTTTAAAATTTTATGATTTTTTTTCATATTTAAAATCATGAAATAAACAACCTAAATCCTAATCAAATCTAAAATTTAAAAAGGTACTAAATAAATATAGATAAAAACTATCAAAATCTACCAAATCACAATAAAAACTCATAAAATCCTGAATTAATTTAAAATCCGAAAATTCAATAAAAATACCATAAAAATTAATTAATACTCTAAAAATAAATCATAAATAAATTATGATAAAATCAAGAAATAAACAACCTAAATCCTAATCAAATATAAAATTTAAAAATGTATTTTTATTATGAGAAATAACCTAAGAATGACACGTGGAATTTTTTTTTATGAGAATTAACGTGAGAACGACACGTCACCAAGAATTAACGTGAGAACGACACGTCACCAAATCAGCATGATGAAAGTTCTTCTTTTCTAATATATATTGATATTGATTGATGGGTCTTATATTTTATTTCAAAACTCACTAAATAACATTCTTGAGCTCTTTTGAGAGAGTTTCGTAACAAATAACAGCTCTCTACATATTATAGATATAATACTTTATAAAAGTAGTAGTTTAAAATCTATATCTATATACTATAGAAAAGAATAACATTGTGATTAAAACACTTAACATTCCATGACTTACTCTCACCAAACCCCCTTCATTAGATGACAAGTGTCAACCTCTCCTTCATTCAGACCACCTCATTGAAGCCCATTTTTCTTGGACTTTTGTTTTGAGGTCTATCATTGACAACTCATCTATCTCAAATCATGAGAGAGAACCTAGAGAGAGAAAGAGAGAGAAAGGGGAGGCGAAGCGTGGGTGCAAATGCAGTATGGGCTAAGAGGGATGGAAGCGCCGATGCAGGGTGGCAGAGGGTTGTGGGAAGAAGACGGAGGAGTGTCACTTCTTATTTTTTCTCTCACTTTCCGGATAACTTCGATGCAAAAGCAATGCATGGAGTCTTTGGTAGGTATGGTAGGGTGAAGGAAGTGATTATCCCAGCGAAGAGGAGTAAGGAGGGGAGGAGATTTGGGTTTGTGAGATTTTGGGATGTGGTTGATCCTGTTGAACTGGGGAAGAAACTTGACCGTATACTTATCGGGTGTGAGAAAGTCTATGTAAATATCCCCAGGTTTAGAAAGGATGATGTTGGAGGGGTTGGTCCAAACTTCACGACTTTACAAGGGCAGAGGAAGGAAGTCAAAAGTGGGACTGGTAGACAGACAAAACAACTGAATGAGTCTGGTAACAACAAGGAGAACAAGGGAGCAAATTGTAGTACAGGGAGGTCCTACAAAGAGGTGCTGGCAGAAGGAAATAGAATCACCCGAAATGCCCAGACACTTGGAGAGAATGAGAGAATAATTGAAGTTGTAGATGAGGTGGCTCCATGGCTTAGGAACAGCATGGTTGGGAAACTGAAGAAGGTGGAATTGATGAACTCTCTTCAAGATATGTTTATACTTGAAGGACTCCAGTTCATTCGGGTCCATTATATGGGAGATAATTATGTCTTGTTAACAGGAGAGGAGGGGCTCAATATTAGGGAGGTCTGGAACCAAAATGAGAACTGGCTTAGTGAAACATTTGAAGCAATATATCCATGGTCCCCGGAAGTAATGCCTGAGCATAGACTTATTTGGCTCCGCTGTGAAGGTATTCCCCTACATGTATGGAATGAGAGTTTCTTCAAGGAAATGGTGAAGGAGGTGGGTGAGATATGCGATTGCGGGTGAAACAAGCGATTTTTCCAGGGTGGATGCTGCCAGACTTTGCATTCGTACTAACTCTATGGTACCTATCTTTCTGCATTACATGGTGAAATTGAAGGGTAAAACTTTTAACATTCGCTTAATGGAGGAACTGCCGAGCTTGGATTTCGGCCATGGACGCGGCTCGCCAGAATCTAGTGGCTTAGAAGAGAGTGATGTTCCTAGTTGGTTTGATGATGGTGAAGGCTCTCCGCCGGCGACTCCACACAGCTCCGGCGGGGGTGGCGGGGATAGATGAGTCGAGGAGGCAGCAATTTTGGGGAACGAACCGTTAGTTGAGAAGTCTTTATTGCAGCAGAAATTTCCCTCTAGGGTTGCGGAGAAGAACGACGGCAATCATGAGGAGTTATTGGAGGGTGAGGATACAAATGCAGTGGATAATGACCTGGCTCAAAATTCAAATGTTCAAGAAGTAGTGGGGACCACTGAGTTGTTAGTTAACACTCACGTGGGAAACAATGAGTTGTTATATAACACTCACGTAGGAAACAATAATCTGGTGGTGGGAAATATCCATTGTCCACATAATGGGCCTAATTCCTCTGATGGGTTAAGCCCAAATTCTTTTCACCATCCCAACCTTGTTGGGCCATTGGACAGCAACAGCTTTGCTGGAAACCCACATCTGTCGTTGAATCAAGATGAGGGTGGGGAAAATAGGGATGAGCATGTAGAGGGATTAGAGGAAGGAGAATTTAGATCCATCAACTATCACGAGGAGAGCAGATCGGGTATTCACCCATATCCAGAAACTGGAAACACCAACCAACAACATCTTGCATCCCCGTTGTCAGGTGAGGGCTATATTGAAGGCTCGTCAAACTGCAGGACTCCATTCGAATCAAGCCTGATGAGGAACTCAGAGGGCCTAGCAGTAGCAATTCGAAACACACCAGGGAGGTTGGGTACGGGTTCTTCTTCGAATGAATCAAGGATGAGCTCATTCACTGACTCAAAGTTCAGTATCTTGAGCGCAGCGGCGAGGAAGATGTTAAGACAAAAGATGTATTCTTTAGAAAATTCAGTGCATGACTCTGGAATGGAAAATTGCAATGGGCTTTTCTGGTTGAGACACAAAGAAGGAGAGACAAGGAGAATTTGGCAATTGGGAAAGACTTTGGGAGTTTGCTATCAAGGGGATGAAGAATCTATTGTCAACAGACTTATTACAATGGAAAATAGGGATGAGCAAGGCAACAGAGGTGATGCGATTCAGGCTAGGGGGAGACTACATCAGTGAATCAATGAAGTTGTTAACCTATAATACAAGGGGACTTGGGAGCAGGGCTAAAGGTCGTTCAATCAGGAACCTCATACAGAAGGAAAAAATCGATTTTGCCTGCTTTCAAGAAACAAAGTTGGAAGGGATGAGCCAGTCAGCATGTCAGTTAATTTGGGGGAATGAGGAAATAGAGTGGATTCATGTCCCGGCTGCTAACCTTGGGGGTGGACTACTCTGTATTTGGTGCAAAAATACTTTCATTGCTGAGGAGGTCACATGCAATCAGAGGTGGATTTGTATTAGAGGGAAGTGGAAAGATCGGGTAGAAGAATGGATGATTTTGAATGTTTATGCACCTTGTACTGTGGTTGGAAAACGCCAGCTTTGGGAGGAAATAATTGACTGGAAAAGGAGGAGTAATGTGCACCATTGGTGCGTGGTTGGCGATTTTAACTCAGTTCGCTGTGCTGAAGAGAGGAAAGGAATTGGGGCAGATTCTAATCAGTACAGGAGGGATTCAGAACTGTATAATGAATTTATTGAAGCAATGGAACTTGTTGATACCCCGTTGACAGGAAAGAAATTTACTTGGGTGAGGCCAAATGGATCGGCTATGAGTAGATTAGATCGCTGTTTGGTCTCTTTGGTTGTTCTTGATGTATGGCCACAATGTGTACAACAGGTTCTTGATAGAGAATTTTCCGACCACCGCCCTGTCTTGCTGAAGCAGTTAAATTATGAGTGGTAATCAATTGTTGGCAGAGTGATCCGCGTTTTGCCCCGTTTGTTAGAGATAGTTGGAAAGCAATTGATGTCCAAGGGCGGGGGATATTCGTCATGAAGGAGAAATTGAAGTTAATGAAAGCCAAACTGAAAAAATGGAATGCTGAGGAGTTTGGAAGCTTGAATGCTAAAAGGAGGGAGATTATAGACAACATGAATTTGCTGGATTCAAAAGCAGAGGAAGCTGATCTTTCACCACGAGAAGTCGAGGAGAGGAAGGAGCTTATGGGGGAATATTGGCGAATTTCAAATCTGAATGAGTCGTTATTATGCCAAAAATCAAGAGTTAGATGGCTGCGTGATGGGGGTGAAAATTCCAGTTTTTTTCATGGAATGGTGAAATGGCGACAGCGGGCAAATTCTATTAATGGACTCCATCTTAACGGTCATTGGGAGGAGGAACCAACAATTGTAAAAGAAGGGATCCGGCAGTTCTTGGAACTGTAAGACCCAAGTTTTTAAGCCTATGCTAAGTGAATAAAATCCTATTCACGATTAGGGTTGATGTATCGTGAAGGGAAACCTGAACTAGAGTTTACCAAACGGAAAAAATATATGAAGGAGAAAGTTCAGGAAAAGTCTGAGGATCGTACCGAAGTCGATAAAAGTTATAGCACGATCGTTATACGCTTAGACCTAGGTGAGAAACCCTAGTATATAGCTAGTTTTCACTTTTAGGCACGATGGAAGTTAATTCCAAAAATCTTCAGAGAAATGTTAGAACTTCTCTTTTTCCATATATCACAATCGTTTCGAGGCGAAACTCTAGGATCTACGAACGTCTGATTCCAATCATCGGAAGTTTGCCGAAACCGAAACCCTGGTATTTCAAAACCCTAGAAATACTCGACAATGAAGACTTTTTATATTCAGAGCTTCAAATGAATATTCTACACGCGTACACCCATTTCTCTTGATGATTTCAATCTTTCTTCCGAAGGAAATTTTCTATTCCGACATTCGATGCAAAAAGCAACTTATCGGGTAAAATAGTTTTACACCGACTATGCATTAGTTGCCAAAAATACAAGGAGACATCTTTTTAGTTTTGGAATTCTTTCGCCAAAACATATCTTAGAATTCATGGAGAATGACGCCGGAAAAATCAGATTCGCGAAACTTTCATTTTCCCGCGTTTTGCCAACCCTTATATATAGCAAAGAAAGGAAGAAAAAAATCAAAAAAACTACCAATTTCCCCACCCAAACCCGCGGCCACAAAGAAGAAGAAGGAGGAGAAGATTTTCTTCATCGCTTGCTTGATCGTCGATCAATCAGTTGCTGCTTCAAGGCTTCGAGGTATAGTCGCTAATCCTTACCTCCGATCGCTTTTTCCATAGCTTTTCTGTAGACTTTTCTGAGCTGATAGTTTTGAGGTTTTTGCAAAACTATCCTGAATATTTCATTTCTGATTCTAAACCTCTTCCTTATGTGCCCAAGATCACTTCTGCC
Source organism: Lotus japonicus (assembly GCF_012489685.1). Lineage (NCBI taxonomy): Eukaryota > Viridiplantae > Streptophyta > Magnoliopsida > Fabales > Fabaceae > Lotus > Lotus japonicus. The sequence continues at coordinate 32,104,958 of NC_080041.1, forward strand.
GGGTTATATTTTCCGTTATGTCGCCGGAATTCCGCCGGAATCAATTTTAGCCTTAAATACCCATTTTTGGAGTTTTTGGAGTAAAGCTTCAACCTTTAGGCTAAAAACTATCGCCTTAGCTTAGTGCTAGTAGGATTAGTTGTCATAAACGTCGTCGGTGACGTCCCTGTCAAATTTGGTTTTTGGGATTTCAGTTTTGAAAATCCTAAGTTAAAAATCATGAACAAAATACCCCTGCGACAGTTTTTGATCCGATAATTTTTCCGAGTTCAGAATACCCTTAGTTACGGCTAATGATAGCATAGGAACCAAGTTTGATCGAAGAAAAATCGAGTCCCCTAATTACCTAAAGTGGCCGAACCTATTAAGGGGGGAGGAGGAAAATTTCCTTTTCCGAAAACTTGTCTTTCGCGCTAGATTATCGTACCTTAGAGTATAGATTACTTCGAGTAACCTTAGTAAGTATCGATAGCTTAGTTTCCGATAGATTCTGATAGTATTTCTGTGATTTTGTTTTAAAGGAACTTTTGAGGAATTTCCTGAGGAACAACACTTTGATTGTGAGGAAGAGTTGGAAGTCCATCCTGGAGAATCTACAGGTGAGGGCTTCTCACTGAATCTCTAGTTAATACTTAGGGTCGATGCTTTCGACATTGTTTACTGTTTATGCACTGGATTGTGTGTGATTGGAAAATGTTTTCTGAGGCTTCGGCTGACAATGTAGATGATGCATCTACTGAATGTTTTTGATGAGTGAATTTCATGCTAAGTGCTAATTGGGTAATTTAGGATGTGTGGTGCATGCCTTATATGCTAAGTGCTATGTGGTTATTGCTTAATATGTTGATATATGACATGTTGATTGGTTGTGCTGAGTTATTTATACTTATGCAATGAGATCTGAGATTCTGAATGGTGAGAATAGCGGGCAGGTCATGCCGATTTTATTTTGAGAGTTTTGAGAAAGTTTGATAGGACGAATGAGATTCGGACCTTCTAATGATGTGTATGGATCGAGACATTCTCTGGAGTCATTTGGGGATTAGGAGATCCCGAGAACTTATAGGAATTGCGATAAGACTAAAAAGGATATTATTTTGAAAAGAAAACTCATAAGACATTAAACAACCTCTAAATCTTCAAATAAGGATAATAAACTCGAAAGGAAGCTTCGGATGAAAATCTTAGTTTCGGAAAAATGAGAAGTGTCGTCGGATCCAAGTGTTGAGTATGTTGATGTTCTTGTGCTGTTGGAGCAGCTGTTGTTGTTGTGCTGTTGGAGCAGCGTTCGTTGTTGTGCTGTTGGAGCAGCTATGTTGTGGGGCTATCCTGGGGATAAGTCCTGGAAACCGTTAGTTTCCGAGAGTGTGATACTCTGTGCTCGTTGAGCAGTGTGACCATCGGATTGAGATGAGTCGGATGATTTGGAGATCATCATGAGTTATGTGTTGTTGTGAAGAAATGTCTTTTGTCGCAGAATCGACTGTTACCTTAGGGTAAGTTTTTAGAGACATTAATTTAGCTAGAACACGTGGCGACGTGTCGTGTGAGATTCGGAGACGTTGTTTGACTAATCATCTTGCATTCATGCAACATTAATGAGGTATTAACACAGGACGTACTTTGGACCTCGTCGGTTTCCAAAATGGTCATAAGACCCGGAATGCCGTGTAAGAGCGTTTGTAGACGACTCTTGTAGCAGACCGAAATGGCAGACCTACGGGTTTACTGCTGATCTGGCTACCTTGGTTTGGTGTAAGAGACACGCGGGCAGAAATGGTCCCACCGTTGCTGGTGCTAGGATTGACCCGTTGATGCCCATCCTAGAGGCACGCGAGCGGAAATGGTCCCACCATTGCTGGTGCTAGGATTGACTCGTTGTTGTCCATACCTTTGTTTGGTGTAAGAGGCACGCGGGCAGAAATGGTCCCACCGTTGCTGGTGCTAGGATTGATCCGTTTGATGTCCATCCGTTTCCGGATTGCATATTGGTTGACTGGGTTAACCTGCATATCATTTCATGCAACATGCATACTGACTTAGTTGATGAGTGTGTGTGATACTTGTTAGTTCTATTTGAGGCATGTTAACTGTGATTTACTGTCGTTTATGTTCATTGATAAATATGCAACCCTAGGATGTTATCCCTAGCTATAAGCCTAAGTGGCTATTTCCTTATCTGTATCTATCGGTGGTATTATTTATATAATTCTTTGGAGTTGACCCTCGCGTCTTCTGTGTGTGCTTTGGCGGACAAACGCCCATTGTCAGATGTCTTTGGCGGGCTAGTTCATGATGGTTCACCCTTCGGGGGGAACTAGGTTGGGATGCTGGAACAGGAGCACGCAGCGGTAGCGAGAGGATGACGGATGGTGTACATAGACTAGGTCGTTCTGGATTTCGAATTCGGACGACGATCATGCTAGCATGTAGGTTTTAGTGCTGGTGTGAGCTCCTCAAGATGAGATTAGTGTAGTAGTAGAGTCTTAGCTCTGAACATCATTTGTTTCTTTTGGGACAGGGTAGTTTCCCACCTATAGCTTTTTGTGTGGTTTCTTTACAGGAATCACAGAGAGTTGGTTGGACTTAGGAGGTCTTGCTTCAGGCCGATGGGCCAGCTGATTCTCAGTTTTGAGGGATGGTGTTGCGGATACTTCACCTTTACTTTCAGTCTGTACATATTGCCTTCGGGCGCTACACTTTTCTTTCCGTCACTGGAGGTTACTCGTGACGAGGTTGTTACTTACAGCGGGGGCTGTATTATATATTGTACATTAGTTCTGTTGCTTGTCGCTTTTGGGTTTGATTTAATTCAGTCTTGTCTTAGTTATTATCGAAAAAAAAAATATTCACGTTTTTCCGCATTAAGTTTACTTTTGGTTACTAAAGTGACACCACCAAAATCGGGGTGTTACATTGTGGTATCAGAGCACGGTCGAGTCTTTCGGGAGTTGTTGGGGAATAGGTCTTCTGTGCTAGGTTGTGTGACTCTGTAAAGAGTGAAAATTGATTGTCTGCAAGCGATTTTTCGCTTAGAATTGATTGAAGTTATTGCTTAATCATATTGTATAGTTATACTAGATGCTATCTATGATGAGTACTAACTGTTTGTTTAACATAACAGAACATGGTGAATACTAACCAGCTAGCTGCGATGATGGCCACTATGGCCCAAGCCGTGACAGCGCAAGCAAACGATAGTGCGATGAGGCGTGCTGCTGAGGAGGCACGTGAACAGCATCAGCGCCAGAGGGAAGTAACTCTGGACCAAAACAAAGGCCTCAATGATTTCAGGAGGCAAAACCCACCAAAGTTCTCTGGTGGTACTGACCCAGACAAAGCGGATCTCTGGATCCAGGAAATCGAGAAGATTTTCGGCGTTCTGCAAACTGTTGAGGGTGCCAAGGTGGGCATGGCGACTTATCTTCTGCTAGGAGATGCTGAGTACTGGTGGAAGGGCACCAGGGGAATCATGGAAGCCAACCATGAAGAGATTAACTGGAACTCGTTCCGGACCGCATTCTTGGAAAAGTATTTTCCAACAAGTGCTCGGGATGAGAGGGAGGCACAGTTTCTGACACTCCGTCAGGGAGGTATGTCTGTACCGGAATTTGCTTCGAAGCTGGAATCTTTGGCGAAGCATTTTCAAATTCTTCCATGATCACGTGAATGAGCGCTACATGTGCAAGCGCTTTGTAAATGGACTGAGGCCTGATATTGAGGACTCAGTGAGGCCGCTGGGAATCATGCGTTTCCAATCCTTGGTTGAGAAGGCCACGGAAGTGGAGCTGATGAAGAACCGGAGGTTGAACCGTACCGGAACTGGAGGGCCGATGAGATCAGGTTCTCAAAATTTTCAAGACAAGGGGAAGTTTCAGAGCAGGAAACCATATCAGCGTCCTGCTGGAGGAGGGATTACTTCAGGATCTTACAGACCCATGACGGGTACTGCTGGTGGTTCTGGAGATCGGACTTTGAACAGGGAGGTGACCTGTTTCAGATGTGAGAAGCCGGGGCACTATGCTAATGCTTGTCCCGACACGAGGCCCAAATGATTTAATTGTAACAGAATGGGGCATAATGCCGGTCAGTGCAGAGCACCCAAGACGGAGCCAACCGTGAACACTGCTCGTGGAAAACGTTCTGCTGCTAAAGCAAGAGTTTACACCATGGACGGTGAGAGAGCTGAAGGATTTGTCAGAGGAGAGCGCAAGAACGATGGTAACCTTCTAACCATTCTTTCTTATTCCAGTATAATATGTTCCATTCCTCTCGTAGTGTGTGCAAACACACCTATCTTGCTTATAACATTTAAGCTTTGACCTTATAGTTATTACGCCTATTAATACCTTACTTGACCGTAGCTCGTATTTTAGCTATAGAAGTTATACGAGGTTTAGAATGACACGCTAAACCTAGAAAGTAGTATTCTACCGATGCGTTTAAAAGGATGCTAGAAGCTGAAGAATGAATCTCATAGAGATTTCTTATGGAGTATACGTATGATGTTGAGGGCGTGTAGTTCCGTAGCGGAATCATTGAGGATTTAATATCAAGATATTTGTGACTATTGGATGATAGGAACTCATTGACTGTTCCAGTAGGCTTTTTCTAGATTTTCACCTTCGATGTGTTAGGCCTGATCAACTTAATATTGAGGGGGTGATATTCGGAATCACAGCTGGATATGGACTTTGATATAAGGACTGGTAAGATTAACTTGAGATGATCGAAGAGTAGTTGAGTTTGGGAGAAAAAAATTCTCATTAAGTATTTGTTTTCCTTGCGAAGGAGTTGTAGCCTTAAGAGATGAATATTCTTTTAGGAAATGTTGAAGAGTTACAGAGCATCAGAGATCCAAACTTGGAAAAGGTTTAGGTTTTAAGTCTATTAATTCTTGTCATAAGTGTGTAGGACTTGAAGTTTTGTCATAATTTGATTGGGAGATTAAGAAGTTTATCGACGAGATGGTAATCAAGTTACAAGAAGGAAAGTGTTAGTATTAAGATGAATACTTGAAGTTATCATATTTGGACAAGCTACTCAGAGTCTAATAGTGAATGGAACTTTGTTATGGATTTCGGTGATGCATGATAGAGTTAGCAAGTGAATTTTGCTCAGTTGAATAAGAATCCTATGATTAAGATTGACTTGGGGAATTGAAAATCATGTGTGAGTAAGGGATGTAGTGGTGATAGCAGTTACGATAGTAGTTAAACCTGAGAAGGTTTGAGGATCGGATGACGAAATGACTAGTTAAGTCCCTTGAGGTATAGTTATGATTTGATCTTCTAGAGGATAAATCTCGATTTATGCGAAGTGTTAGGGATTTCAGTAAGTTTGAGTTGGTTTCAGTGAGGAAGGTTTTGAGGACGAAGACGATAATAATGAATTGTTAGATATTAAGATGAAGGTTAGCTTATAAGTTGTTGATAAGTTAATGTTAAAGGGAATGAGTCTTGTGATGCACAAGGTATTAAGACTCAAGTTGAGCATTCACTCCGGAGCATAGAGATGTACCGAGTTTCTAATCAGTATTTTGGACGAACACAAGCAAAGGAGCAAGTGGTTAAGGTTGTGCGATTGCACGAATGCCAACAAGTACTATTTCCAACGGAGACCCGACGCAAGTGGTCAAACCGGATAACAGAGAGTTAGAAGACGATATGTCTTTTGAGACGCCGTCGGTCAGCATTGAGACTAAAAGAGTGAAACAATCGAAGGGAAAGAAGAGTGCTTTAGTGCAATTGTTTGGGACAAAGACACGGACGGTGCTATATGGGAGTTAGAGGAAAAGATCATGGAACAATATCTAGAACTTTTACTGACCCTAAGTTTCGAGGACGAAACTTTCTTTTTGGAGGGTAGTAATGTAAGACCCAAGTTTTTAAGCCTATGCTAAGTGAATAAAATCCTATTCACGATTAGGGTTGATGTATCGTGAAGGGAAACCTGAACTAGAGTTTACCAAACGGAAAAAATATATGAAGGAGAAAGTTCAGGAAAAGTCTGAGGATCGTACCGAAGTCGATAAAAGTTATAGCACGATCGTTATACGCTTAGACCTAGGTCAGAAACCCTAGTATATAGCTAGTTTTCACTTTTAGGCACGATGGAAGTTAATTCCAAAAATCTTCAGAGAAATGTTAGAACTTCTCTTTTTCCATATATCACAATCGTTTCGAGGCGAAACTCTAGGATCTACGAACGTCCGATTCCAATCATCGGAAGTTTGCCGAAACCGAAACCCTGGTATTTCAAAACCCTAGAAATACTCGACAATGAAGACTTTTTCTATTCAGAGCTTCAAATGAATATTCTACACGCGTACACCCATTTCTCTTGATGATTTCAATCTTTCTTCCGAAGGAAATTTTCAATTCCGACATTCGATGCAAAAAGCAACTTATCGGGTAAAATAGTTTTACACCGACTATGCATTAGTTGCCAAAAATACAAGGAGACATCTTTTTAGTTTTGGAATTCTTTCGCCAAAACATATCTTAGAATTCATGGAGAATGACGCCGGAAAAATCAGATTCGCGAAACTTTCATTTTCCCGCGTTTTGCCAACCCCTATATATAGCAAAGAAAGGAAGAAAAAATAAAAAAAAAATACCCAATTCCCCACCCAAACCCGCGGCCACAAAGAAGAAGAAGGAGGAGAAGATTTTCTTCATCGCTTGCTTGATCGTCGATCAATCAGTTGCTGCTTCAAGGCTTCGAGGTATAGTCGCTAATCCTTACCTCCGATCGCTTTTTCCATAGCTTTTCTGTAGACTTTTCTGAGCTGATAGTTTTGAGGTTTTTGCAAAACTATCCTGAATATTTCATTTCTGATTCTAAACCTCTTCCTTATGTGCCCAAGATCACTTCTGCCGGGTTAGATTTTCTGTTATGTCGCCGGAATTCCGCCGGAATCAATTTTAGCCTTAAATACCCATTTTTGGAGTTTTTGGAGTAAAGCTTCAACCTTTAGGCTAAAAACTATCGCCTTAGCTTAGTGCTAGTAGGATTAGTTGTCATAAACGTCGTCGGTGACGTCCCTGTCAAATTTGGTTTTTGGGATTTCAGTTTTGAAAATCCTAAGTTAAAAATCATGAACAAAATACCCCTGCGACAGTTTTTGATCCGATAATTTTTCCGAGTTCAGAATACCCTTAGTTACGGCTAATGATAGCATAGGAACCAAGTTTGATCGAAGAAAAATCGAGTCCCCTAATTACCTAAAGTGGCCGAACCTATTAAGGGGGGAGGAGGAAAATTTCCTTTTCCGAAAACTTGTCTTTCGCGCTAGATTATCGTACCTTAGAGTATAGATTACTTCGAGTAACCTTAGTAAGTATCGATAGCTTAGTTTCCGATAGATTCTGATAGTATTTCTGTGATTTTGTTTTAAAGGAACTTTTGAGGAATTTCCTGAGGAACAACACTTTGATTGTGAGGAAGAGTTGGAAGTCCATCCTGGAGAATCTACAGGTGAGGGCTTCTCACTGAATCTCTAGTTAATACTTAGGGTCGATGCTTTCGACATTGTTTACTGTTTATGCACTGGATTGTGTGTGATTGGAAAATGTTTTCTGAGGCTTCGGCTGACAATGTAGATGATGCATCTACTGAATGTTTTTGATGAGTGAATTTCATGCTAAGTGCTAATTGGGTAATTTAGGATGTGTGGTGCATGCCTTATATGCTAAGTGCTATGTGGTTATTGCTTAATATGTTGATATATGACATGTTGATTGGTTGTGCTGAGTTATTTATACTTATGCAATGAGATCTGAGATTCTGAATGGTGAGAATAGCGGGCAGGTCATGCCGATTTTATTTTGAGAGTTTTGAGAAAGTTTGATAGGACGAATGAGATTCGGACCTTCTAATGATGTGTATGGATCGAGACATTCTCTGGAGTCATTTGGGGATTAGGAGATCCCGAGAACTTATAGGAAATGCGATAAGACTAAAAAGGATATTATTTTGAAAAGAAAACTCATAAGACATTAAACAACCTCTAAATCTTCAAATAAGGATAATAAACTCGAAAGGAAGCTTCGGATGAAAATCTTAGTTTCGGAAAAACGAGAAGTGTCGTCGGATCCAAGTGTTGAGTATGTTGATGTTCTTGTGCTGTTGGAGCAGCTGTTGTTGTTGTGCTGTTGGAGCAGCGTTCGTTGTTGTGCTGTTGGAGCAGCTATGTTGTGGGGCTATCCTGGGGATAAGTCCTGGAAACCGTTAGTTTCCGAGAGTGTGATACTCTGTGCTCGTTGAGCAGTGTGACCATCGGATTGAGATGAGTCGGATGATTTGGAGATCATCATGAGTTATGTGTTGTTGTGAAGAAATGTCTTTTGTCGCAGAATCGACTGTTACCTTAGGGTAAGTTTTTATAGACATTAATTTAGCTAGAACACGTGGCGACGTGTCGTTTGAGATTCGGAGACGTTGTTTGACTAATCATCCTGCATTCATGCAACATTAATGAGGTATTAACACAGGACGTACTCTGGACCTCGTCGGTTTCCAAAATGGTCATAAGACCCGGAATGCCGTGTAAGAGCGTTTGTAGACGACTCTTGTAGCAGACCGAAATGGCTGACCTACGGGTTTACTGCTGATCTGGCTACCTTGGTTTGGTGTAAGAGACACGCGGGCATAAATGGTCCCACCGTTGCTGGTGCTAGGATTGACCCGTTGATGCCCATCCCAGAGGCACGCGAGCGGAAATGGTCCCACCGTTGCTGGTGCTAGGATTGACTCGTTGTTGTCCATACCTTTGTTTGGTGTAAGAGGCACGCGGGCAGAAATGGTCCCACCGTTGCTGGTGCTAGGATTGATCCGTTTGATGTCCATCCGTTTCCGGATTGCATATTGGTTGACTGGGTTAACCTGCATATCATTTCATGCAACATGTATACTGACTTAGTTGATGAGTGTGTGTGATACTTGTTAGTTCTATTTGAGGCATGTTAACTGTGATTTACTGTCGTTTATGTTCATTGAGAAATATGCAACCCTAGGATGTTATCCCTAGCTATAAGCCTAAGTGGCTATTTCCTTATCTGTATCTATCGGTGGCATTATTTATATAATTCTTTGGAGTTGACCCTCGCGTCTTCTGTGTGTGCTTTGGCGGACAAACGCCCATTGTCAGATGTCTTTGGCGGGCTAGTTCATGATGGTTCACCCTTCGAGGGGAACTAGGTTGGGATGCTGGAACATGAGCACGCAGCGGTAGCGAGAGGATGACGGATGGTGTACATAGACTAGGTCGTTCTGGATTTCGAATTCGGACGACGATCATGCTAGCATGTAGGTTTTAGTGCTGGTGTGAGCTCCTCAAGATGGGATTAGTGTAGGAGTAGAGTCTTAGCTCTGAACATCATTTGTTTCTTTTGGGACAGGGTAGTTTCCCACCTATAGCTTTTTGTGTGGTTTCTTTACAGGAATCACAGAGAGTTGGTTGGACTTAGGAGGTCTTGCTTCAGGCCGATGGGCCAGCTGATTCTCAGTTTTGAGGGATGGTGTTGCGGACACTTCACCTTTACTTTCAGTCTGTACATATTGCCTTCGGGCGCTACACTTTTCTTTCCGTCACTGGAGGTTACTCGTGACGAGGTTGTTACTTACAGCGGGGGCTGTATTATATATTGTACATTAGTTCTGTTGCTTGTCGCTTTTGGGTTTGATTTAATTCAGTCTTGTCTTAGTTATTATCGAAAAAAAAATATTCACGTTTTTCCGCATTAAGTTTACTTTTGGTTACTAAAGTGACGCCACCGAAATCGGGGTGTTACAGGAACAGAAATTTAAGGAGGATGAGGGTGATGATCCGAATTTGGATGGTATTCCTTTCAAGAAAATTTCTGCAAGTGACAATAAGATGCTAATGGCAGAGTTTAGTTCTGAAGAAATTAAGGATGCTGTTTGGGAGTGTGAAGGAAATAAAAGCCCCGGGCCCGATGGCTACAATTTTAGATTCCTCAAGGAGTTTTGGGAGATACTAAAGCATGATGTGAAGCTGATGTTTGATGATTTCTATCGATCAGGGAAATGGCCAAGAGGTATGAATAGCTCTTTTATTACTCTTATCCCAAAATGTGACTCCCCTCAAGGTTTGAATGACTTCAGGCCAATTTCACTGGTTGGGTGTATATATAAAATAATTACAAAAGTCCTAGCTGCTAGAATGAAGAAGGTTCTGCCCAAGGTAATTGATGAAAATCAGTTTGCTTTCCTTGGAGGGCGTGGGATGCTTGACAGTGTAGTTATAGCCAATGAGGTGTTGCATGAGGCAAAATATTCGAAGTCCCCATCTTTCATCTTCAAGGTGGACTTCGAAAAGGCTTACGATTCTGTCAAATGGAAACTCTTATTGTATATGCTCCGAAGGCTTAATTTTGGTGAGAGATGGATTAAATGGATTGAGGGTTGTCTAGATTCTTCCCAAGTTTCTGTTTTGGTGAATGGAAGCCCCACCGGCGAATTTAAAATGGAGAAACGAATTAGACAAGGGGACCCCATTGCCCTTTTTCCTTTTTTTAGTGGTGGCTGAGGGATTAAATGGGTTGCTCAAGCAGGCTATAGCAATAAGCAAATTCTTCCCTTTCAAGGTGGGTCATGGCGCGGGAGTAGATGTTGCCCTTCTTCAGTTTGCTGACGACGCTTTATTCATTGGGGAAGCCAGTATCCAAAATGTACTGACACTCAAATGTATACTGCGATGTTTTGAATTGGTCTCTGGGATGAAAGTTAACTTTCATAAGAGCAAGATAGCAGGTGTTTCTATTCCTGAGTCTGATACGAATAGGTTTGCAGCGCTGCTGAATTGCAAGACTATGTCGACTCCTTTCACCTTTCTGGGGTTGCCCGTGGTTGCCAACCCAAGAAGACTTGGCACCTGGGACCCTGTGGTATCTAAATTTAAACAGAAATTGTCTTCATGGAAAGGGAAACATCTCTCTTTTGGAGGTAGAATATGCTTATTAAAGAGTGTACTGACATCTCTCCCTCTATATTTTATCTCTTTTTTCAGGATGCCAAAAGGAGTTCTTAAAAAATGCCAACAAATCATGACGAGATTTCTTTGGGGTGGCTCTGAGGAGGAGAGAAAGGTTGCCTGGATTGCTTGGAACCAGGTTTGCAAGAGAAAGGAAGAAGGTGGATTAGGGGTGAGGGACCTTGAGAAATTTAACATTGCACTACTGGGGAAATGGAGGTGGCGAATTCTCTTTGAACGTGACAAAGTATGGTGCAAGGTTCTGTATGCCAAATATGGTAATAATCGAAATGCTAAGCACTCTGCCTGGTGGAAAGATCTAATTAAATCCTGTGTTGGAGCTGAGTCTGGCATGTGGTTTGAGGAAGGGATTTCTAGAAGAACTGGAGAGGGAGATAATACATACTTCTGGAGTGAGGATTGGCATGGGAAAGGTAAATTTGTGGAGACATTCCATGATTTATACTTGATTTCTGATCAGCAGGATAAAAATCTAAAGGATATGGGAGCTTGGATTAATGATAATTGGACTTGGGACCTACGTTGGAGGGAAGAGGTTGTGGGAGAGAATGTGTTGAAACTGGGGATGCTAAAACAAATTATTTCCTCAATTAGGCTAACCAGAGGGAGGAAAGACACATGGATTTGGGCTAAAGAAGGAACTGGCTGCTACTCTGTAAGGTCAGCCTATGAACTACTTATGGGTGTGGATGCTACATCAGAGGTGCCTGCATTCAAGTGCATTTGGAAGGCTTGTGCCCCATCAAATGCAGTGGCACTTGGCTGGAGGGTACTACATAACCGAATTCAAACAAAGGTAAACTTGTTCCGTAGGAATTTAAATCTCACTAATACCACTTGTCCGTTGTGTGACTCTGACGAAGAAACCACAGCTCATCTGATTTTTAATTGCAATTTTGCTTGGAGGATCTGGGCGTTGATGCTAAAGAAGGTGGGGATATATTTTGTAGTCTCTGAAGCTCCTTGTGATCAGCTTATTCAATTCTACAACTGTACATCTGGAAACACAAAGTCCAAATGCGGCCTTCTCTCAATCTGGCTTGCAATTGTTTGGCACATTTGGATTGCTAGGAATGTTAAAATCTTTAAGGAGGAGAGCTCTACATGTGAGGAAATTTTCGACCAAGCAAGAGTGAAGGCGTGGTACTGGCTGAGAGCCAGAAACAGAAGCTTTCAACATTCTTTATGGGAATGGTTTAATGAACCCTTGGCATGTCTCGAAGATATGTAAAATAGGTGCTTTAAGTCAATATGGTGAAGGATTTTGATTTTCCATTCTGTCAGCATTGGTGGTAGCAGGGTTTGTGGCTAGCTTGGTTTTTTGTTGCTCTGAAGGCTTGAGGAGGTGAAAGGATTTTGTAAATTTGTACCCTGGGTCTGTGCCTTATGGAGATTTCGTAGAAGGTGTGGTAACATTGCTGGAGGTGCTTATTTGTGATATTGTTGGAATTAAAGCAAAGTGCTTTAACAGTAGGAGGATGCAGAAAATTGATCTATCTCTTTGGGCCTTGTTTGCTTCTCAGCTAGTGGGATCTATTTGCAAGATTGACATTGCTGCTCAAATAGTTCCACAGCATGATTTCGTTGGTTGGTACACTAGCTTCTGGTGGCATGGCATTTAGGGTGGGTTATTAGACTTTTTGTAAACCCCCTTGAAAATTTCATTTTGACTTTGCAAATTGGGTACTCTTTTTCCTTTTTAGGTTTTCCCATGGGGGTTTTATCCTAGGAAGGTTTTAATGAGGTCTGTTTTGTTAAGTCTATTTTCAAGGGGGTATTAGGTGGGGTAGCTTCGGCATTGGTAGGATTTTACTTTCGCTCTTGTTCATTAGTTTTCTTTTCTTCTCTCTTCTTCTTATCATCTCTTGTATTGGGTTGAAGTACCCCTTGTACTTCTATTCAATATATGTCTAATTGCCTATAAAAAAAAATAACATTGTGAGACCCACTTAAAACACTTGGCATTCCATGACTTACTCTCACCAAACCCCCTTTATTAGATGACAAGTGTCAACCTCTCCTTCATTCAGACCACCTCATTGAAGCCCATTTTTCTTGGACTTTTGTTTTGAGGTCCATCATTGACAACTCATTTAATGATCATTATAAATTTCATTAATAATAGATTTTTAAAATCAAATCTCCCTTATGAATTAACCCTTTCTAAATTAAAGCAAGAATGCAAGATAGGCCAGAAATTTATAGTTTCGTTTTTTTTTCTCCCTTATGAATTAGTTTGCCTTTACTTTTTTCTACAAAGGTTTACCAATGAAAATCATTTATTTGACCTCTCTGTTTTTTCCGTTCAAAAAATTAAATATTAACCGTATTTAAATCATATTAATCCGGCACAGCCTAAGAGATGTAGTATCATAATTTTGTTTGACAGCTACTATACCATAATTACATACCATATCTATTTTCTAATTTTTATACAAATATTTTTCTTCTTATACTCAAATTCACCTATAATTAGTTTTCCCAATAAAAAAAACAAAGATTCACCTACAAATCTCACTATTATTTGTTTCAGGTTAAAAAAAATAAAAAAAATCTACATCGGAGCTTCATTAAGGAAAATCAATGTGTCAAGTTTTTTTAAAAAAAGTTTTATACCTGAGTATCACATTAAAAATACTACCATTTTTTAAAAATATTCCAAATTTGACATTGTCAAAATTTGGTGAGTCTGATTAGAAGGAAAAATTAAGGTTGAGTAAATGCATTTTCTTTCTCAAACGGAAAAAAATAAAAAATCAATATTTCTCATTTAATTTAATTTTCTTATTTAATTTATTTGTCTTATTTCATTTAATTTTGTTATTTGAGTTAATAGTGTATATTTTAACCCAACCCTCAATATTTTTTTTTTAAAAATTATGTGAAATATTGAGTGTATATATCTAATCATTATTAAATTATTCCCAAATTAATCATTGCATGAACTGATAAATGCTATTAATTTTCAGTTTTAATTTCGTTAAAAAATATATAGTGATATTCCATACATTTTTAAATGAAGTTATGAGCATTAATTATTTATTATGAGTAGCATCATTCTCTCCATTATCAAATATTTTTCAAACTTATAGATCAAAGAAAGCATTAAATGACTTTAAAAATAAATTAATACTAGAAGATTCATCTATATACTTTAGAAAAGAGGAAGGTTGTGAGCCCCACCTCCATGGTTTGGCACTCCAAGAATGACTCTCGCCCACCCCCTCTTTGCATGACAAGGGTCACCTTCTGATTGTTTTGGACCAAAATAGTAGAAGCCCATTTTAATTTCAGTTTTTTTATGGAGGCCCATTATTCAAAGTCATTTAATGATGATTTTGTTTTTATTTTTTTATAACCCCTAATTAATTGTTAACATAAAAGTTGTATACATATACCATTATACCATTTATTATCATTTTTCAAAAAAAATCGAATTTTTGGTAGGCATGAAAAAGGTAATTTAGTAAGGTGAAAACATTCTCAAATTCAACGTTCAGGCTGCAGAAACTTTTTTGTTTGAATCTGAATCTTCAAACTATTTTTAAAACGAATATTCACAGCCTTGAATTTGACATTCAGCACCTGCACTGAATGAAGAATTAATGGTGTTAATTATGTTAAGGAAATGAAGTCAAGAATTAAAAGGGTGTTAATTCTGCTGAGCAAGTCACGGGTTAATTTCTTTCAAGCATTCACACCATGTTAATGTTGCTTTACAAGTCAAACCTTAAAAACTTAATTTTGAGAACCATATTAATGACCCGTTCTTGAAAGAAATACACACTGCTTTTTTTTTGGTGCGAAAATAAAGAAATTAATTCTTGAAAGAAATTAATATGACTTGCAATAAAAGTCAAACCTTAAATACTGTAATAACACCATGTTAATCTTAATTCCTATTTTCCTTTAATTGCTCATCAGCATGAGTAATTCACGTGTAACACATGGTATTTGGTCCATAATAATTAATTTCAATAGTGAAAATTGACCTAGAAAAAAAAAATTACCTCCTTGCAATCAGATTTGTATTATCGTCCAACCTTTTTTTTTCTTTCCTTTTTTAACATTCATTGACCAGTAACCCTAATTCTCAAATTCATATATAAATCATCTCATGCTATTCTTTAACTTCATCATCCCTTCCCACCAACTATTAGCTTTGAAATATACTTTGTTCTAATGGCTATCGACGATCTCGCCACCATCGATGCCTCAAAGGAGAACTGGTCTGTTGTTGCAAAGGTGAACCAGTTGTGGCTTAGTCCGAGCTTATATGGCTCCAAGCTTCCATTTTCCATGTGTACTAGCATTGGGCTTACAACCTTTGTAATTTAGTGGGATGTCGAAGCAGGTAGAGAGTGAGACTTCAATTCTTTCTACTTTTTCTGGCAAAGGATTAGTTGTTTTCTCCTTCGCCCTCATTCTGATTATCATCTTCGCCCTTGTCATCATTTTCTTCTTCTTCTTCTTCTCTTTCTCCTTCTTCTTCTTCTTCAAAGTTGGGTATGATCAATTTTCCATCAATGATCCTGGCATAGGGATCAATGCCTTCAGTCTTAAGGGGTAGGTTGGGATTGAGGAATAAAATTTGTTTTTTGGCTTTGTCAAAGCCGGCTTCAAGTTGTGACAGAATGGAGAATTTCAGGGAGGCAACATCCGCAGAGAGGTCGGCAACCGACTTCTTCAGATTCTCATTTTCGGAGGCTAAAAGGCTCGCCTCCTCTTTCAGTTTTTGGGCTTCTTCTTCCTTCGCCTTCATCAAGGCTTGGTTCTCTTCGAATGTTTTCTTCAATTTTTCAAGTTCTAAAGCCAGGTGCTTGGCTTTCTTCTCATTAGCTTTGTTAGACTTTTCCATCAACTTCATCGCCGATTTTAGTTTGGTGTTCTCTTTCTCCCGATCTTCAAGTTTTTTGGCGGAAGGGAGTTCGTCAAAGCCGTTTGATTCAATCTCTATCATTTTGGAAATCGCAGCGATTTCCAAACTCTTGGTCATGACAGCTTGACATGCCTCTTGAAGGCCAATTTTTCTTATCTTCTCTCTGTCCGCCACAAACACAAGATTTGTGTCTACCAAGGAGTTGAAGTTAATCCTGGAGTCCCAAAGCGATGTGACTTCCTCTAAAGTCATGTCTTCGAATTCTTTAAGTTCATATTTCCAAGAAGGGGGTGGGGCGCTGGAAGACCCATGTTGATTTCCCCCCTTCGCCATAAATGCAGTGCCCATTGTAGATTGAATAACAATTTTTTCTGCAGGCTTCTCAATGCTCTGCTTCATTCTCTTTCTCATTGGGGGAGGGTTGTTTTCGGTTTCAGAGTGGCTTCCTTCAGGTTCAGTCAAGGTTTTGGTGGGCGTAGCTTTGTTCTTCAATGCCTGCTGTTCCCGGCGAAAGCGGAGGATATCATCTTCAGAGAGGCGAGACATCTTGGCTGAAAGATCACAGAATACAAATCAATGTTAGAATTTTCTTTTGAAGAAAAGTTATGAGTTGAGGGAGGACAATTCGTGATTCTTACCAACAAATTGTGCCAGTTTCTTTCTTGAAATGCAAGGTAAAAATCAGAGAGATTTAAGTGGATATTTGACAGAAAATCAACTTCGAATTTCTCATCGGCTGTTAATGAGGATTCGACCACTTTGTAAATAAGTTCGGGCTTATCAGTCCAATAGAAGGGAAAACGTGGGGTGCGATCGTCAAAATAGAAAATATCCTTGCAGTGCTCTGTTTCTTTCAATCTGAAAAATTCCTTTCCAGTGTTTGTAATTGCTCCTAAACAGAGTGAACAATCCACTTCCCCTAGCGGAAGAAAGGGAGATATATTCACCTTTCACTTTCATCCTGGAGGTTTCAACAAAGGAGAAAAACTTTTTGCAAGTTGGTACTATGTCTAGGCAGATGCACAATAACTCGAACGCCCTAAGGTAAGCCCAGCCGTTGGCAGAGAGTTCGGTTGGGGCGATGTTCATTAGAGATAGGCTAGAGCAGGTGAAGTCAGACAGGGGGAGTTTGTATTCTAGGTCAAAAAACAAGGTTTTGAAGAAATAAGTGTGATTTTTTCCATTGTTATCGGGTTTTCCGAAACAACAGGGCTTGTCTGGGGCACATGCAATTGTGTCTAAGTAAGTATCATCGCCATCAGCCCTAAAGGTGTACTCTGTTAGCAAATCCATCACCTTGGGGGTGGTGCAATAATCGCTGTATCTAGTAGCGATTTTCCGAGAGATCCAGAGAGAATCAGCAGCAGTCTATGAGGCACGGACACTGATACGGATACGGATACGATACGAACACGAATACGGCGATACGGCTAAAATAAAAAAAGTAGGATACGGGGATACGACATATATATATATATATATATATATATATAAACTCATAAAATAAAGAGAGCATGTCATATAATATATTATCAAAAGTAGGATACGGGAATACATTTTTTTTTCTAATAGTATAAGTGTCTTTTTTAAAAAAATATTGGAACATAAAATATGATTACATATAGCCACACTTTTTAAAATATATATATTAACTAAATATTATAGTTATTTTTTCTAAAAATATAAACAAGTTTAAAATATTTACCCGGTCATTGTTTTTTTGTTTACCCAATTTGAAAATGTTTTAAAAGAAACATCAGTCCACTTTAAAGTTGACGAGCCCAACTCTTTTTTTAGGAAAGCCCAAATACCAAACCCTAGTATCCTTTCTTTTACCTTCTGCCTCTCTACTGTTCATCCTCCACAGCCGTCAACTACAACTACCAGGTATACAGCGTAATTGCCTCTCTTTTTTTCTCCCTCTCCCACTCTCTTCTTTCTCCCTCCCCTGCTCCGCCACTGACGAGACGCGTATCCGCCGCTCCCCACCGTGTCCGATACGGCGCGCGCGACGTATCCATTATCGCCACCGTATCCGGAGCTGCCCTCACGTATCCGACACATTTCCCCGGCGTGTCGCACGCGTTCCCGTATTCGGGGCGTGTCGACACGCCGATACGGTGTTCTCAGGCCGTATCCGTGCTTCCCAAGGCAGCAGTAGGGTTCTTACGATTCCTAGGTGCTTTACGAGGATTTTTAGCAACCATTTTGACGGAAACCTTCCTGAAATTAAAAGGAAATGGGAACTATGAGGGTAGTGATTAGTGTGAGAAGCTTTTTTGGGTCATGAATTTTGGGGTGTGCTAAGTAGATCGACAGTCGGTTCTGGGTAAATCTTGGGTAATAAAGAGTTCAGTTCGATATTAAGATTTTGATTTGTAAAAAGGAATATGAACGAGGAAGAGATAGAGAAATTACCAGGAGTGTAAGTGCAAAGTTTTGGAGATGGAGAATGCGTTGCTTGTAAATCCCAGAAATGCTTCAAGTGTCGAGCGCCAGCACAGGTTGTGTTTCAAGTTTTAGAGAGGATTTTTGAAAAGTTTGGAAGTACTGAGAAGGAGTATGGGTGGTGTTTTTATAGGCGATGAGAGGAAGATGAAGAGGTAGAAATTAGGAATAAACGTGTGCTTCCACGCGTCGATTAGAGTTGTAAGCTTGGAAACGTGTCCTTTCGAGGGCCGGAAATTTGTTCTTCTTGAAACGTTTTTGGGGGGAACGGTCGTGTCTGTAGTTTTTGAATTGAATTCTTCGTATCTAGCGTGTGATGGAATTAAGTCAGTGGGTTTTAAATGCTGAGTGGAAGCAAGCATTGGGAATGGTCAGGCTTTGCTTCACCATGTGATAAAGTTGGTAGTTTCGAGTTTCAAAATATTTGCATATCTTGTTTATGACTGTGACAGGGACGTGACATTGAAATGACAAATAAAGATTTTGGCCAAGATTCTGCAAATGGAGGCAAGTGAAATAGTTTCATCCTATTTACATAGGCGAAGCTATGAAGTTATTGGCGAAGTTATTTCTCTGGTTATTTATTATAAGAATTAATGTAATGGTAGTGTAATCACTATGTTGAAGCCTGTGAGCTCATTTCAGATTTAGTGTTGTTACTTTTATGCTTTACAGGGCGAAGGAGTTATGATGTGGGCTCTGTTAAAAGACACACTACATCTTAAAAGGATTTTAAGATTAGGTGTCTTGTGGGCTTGTTTACTAGCATTGGGCTTACAGCCTTTGTAATTTAGTGGGCTCACCAACTTTGTAATATTGGGCCAGGCGACCCATGACTCGCACGGGTCAAAACCAGCATATAAATAAAGGACACCGCCCAAGCGGTGGGGGATCCAACACTTTTTTACTCATTTCTTACTTTGTCTTATTTTGTTACTGTCTTCTAATTGCTTAGCCCTGACCGGAAAGTTCTAGACCGGAACACCATGGACATGATTCTTATGGATGACAAGGTGTTCCGTGCTAGAACATACAATGGGAAGGTAGTACCCAAAATGTGAGGAAAGTGATATGAATGCTTAGAGAGAGAAACTCTAACCGCTTAGAGAGAGAACATGTAACTGAATTTCAATGCTATTATTTCTCAAATGAGCTAAAAGTCCCTTACAATTGGTATTCCCCTCCTATTTATAGAGGTGGAGTTGGGCTTTGGCGCCCTTAATCTATCTAAATGGGCCAGTTAGGCCTCGGGAAGGGAGGCCCAAGGTCCTGATGCGTCCCACGCCTAAGGTTGAGTCTCCTGGGCGAGGGACCCTGAGGTCTCGCCTAGTCCACAAGTCCACAAGACACTGAGCTCGAAGCATGAGAGCTAAGTGTGTCTTTAAGTAAGAACTAAGATGACAGCCCTAAGAAATCTAACTGAAACTTAGAACTTAAGATTCAGAAATGAGGAACAACGGCCAACATGGCCTAATAAACGAAGCTTTTACAATCAACACTTTGGACTTCCAGCTGCTTCCTCTTCTTCCGGGCGAACCAAGTCCACAGGCAGGCTCGCGACGATAGCATCTAGTCCGCCCGCTTCATCATAGTTATGCATGTGCCCTAAATCGTGACGTTTTGTCACGTGTTGCGTCCTTTCCACGCGTCACACCTTGAGGCGATGTTTGGATCCATAAATCCACAGAATCTCAACCGCCACCTTTGAAATGTCTTTTCGAATCATGTCAACACCTTGTCAATTTTAAATTTGAACCAACCAGCTTCAACCGCCACAGCTTTCCACTTAATGCGCTGCCCCTGCTCTCCGGAATCCACGTCACACCTTTTGTGTGATGGCCCCACCTTTACCATGATGATTTACCATGATGAGGCACGACTTTCCAACCTTTATCACACCCAACCCTTGAGTTCTTTTCCCTCACATCATTCATCATCTTCTATTAACTGCTCCCATATTCGCTCCCGACTCTCGCTCCGGTCTCCTTTGCTAATCTCACGAATCCCCACTCCGGCTCTCGCTCTTCTTCTCACAGTTCCCTTCCTGGTTAGTTTTCATCCCTTCCTTCTCCCCTTTCTGTCTTTTCTTTCTTTGATGTCTTTAACAGGGATCTTGTCCTCCATTGAGGAGATCAAAGCCCATCGCTTGGCGACCTTCGCCCCTCTGCCCTCCCCTATTTCAGAAGCCCCTGATCAAGGAGTTCTTGATCAACCATCGAAACTGTTAACTAGCAAATCCGTCTCTGACCTTGCTCGTAAGGTCGGTGGGCTCTGCCATTCTTTGTTATTAGAGGGCCTTCTCCGAACCACTGGACGTCGGGGACGGGACCGCCCCTGGCAGCATCGTGGGCTTAACGACCCCAAATATTCCCATTTTTCCTTTGCTTATGAATACCTATTTCTTGACCCGAGCATTAAACTTCCCTTCTCCTCCTTTCTTACTCAAATGTTGTGCGATATCTATTTTTCTCCTTGTCAACTCCATCCCCGCTCCTGGGCCTATCTGCGGTGTTTTGAGATTCTTTGCCATAGCGTTGACGTAGCGCCCTCTGCTACCC
Source organism: Lotus japonicus (assembly GCF_012489685.1). Lineage (NCBI taxonomy): Eukaryota > Viridiplantae > Streptophyta > Magnoliopsida > Fabales > Fabaceae > Lotus > Lotus japonicus. The sequence continues at coordinate 32,125,860 of NC_080041.1, forward strand.
TTTTTTCCTTCTTTTTTGAAGTAGATTCTCGAACTCGAGGGTCTCGCGGCTGGGTTGCCCTGGCCCCTCGGCCAGGCCGAGAACGATTTGCTCCTTATCAAGTGGGGCCGTAATCTTATTTGGCTCGCCGGTATTTCCGGGTTCTTATTCATCCTGCGTATCCTTCCACGTTTACTCAGGAAGGGGGAGAAGCCTTCTTTCCGCTTTACTGGACGCTGTCCCCCAGATCCTTATCCGACTTCCCAAAAATATCTTTCTCCTCCAGAGAAAGCTTCGCCGTTGAGGTCTTATCTCGACTCCCACTTTTTAGTTGTATTGAACTGCTTGGTGTCTCCCCAGGATCCAAACTGCTTCCCCGACTAGGTCCTTTTTCTTACTCCTTCGTCGCACCCCCTTTTTTATATGATCTTCATCTCTAACGACTGCTCTCTCTTTTTCTTTTCAGGAAAAATGAATTTCTCTTCCGACGAACTGCTGAAGGCTTTCCTCTCCAGGGGCGTTAAAACTCCTCCCTTCGCTCATACTGGGGAGAAGAGACAAAGCTCGCCGTTGGACGACGGTGTTTCCAAGAAGAAAAAATTGGACGAGCTGAAAACACTTTTCGTCTCTTCAACCGTCCCTGGCGAGGGGGGCACTGCCTCTGGCTCTCCCGCCTCGGTTGGTGCGGGTGATTCTTCTAAACCTGTTCATCAGGTCGAGGCGAGCATTTCCCAGGCTGAGGGCCTTTCTCGCCCCCCAGTGTCACCAATGGACTAGTCCTCGCCAACTGCCGTTCATTCCCCAACTTCTGCCTCTGACTTGCCAGCTCCTGCTTCTCCCAAGGCTGTTGGTGAGGAAAAAGACACCTCTCTGAATCGTCCATAGAACCCCTCTGGTGAATCAAGCTTCGATCCTTTCTCCTTCCTGCTTTCTCACCCCTTCCTCGAGAAACTAAGGGAAACTCCCAACCGAAACCCGCAAGACGTTGCTCAAGAAGCTGTGTCAAACCTCCTCCGAGCTGGCTCCCTGTTCGCTCAAGTGGCTTGGGAGGCACGTCCCCTTACCGGAATTGCTGGACTCCGGCAGGAGGTGGAGAAACTACGCTCGTCCAACCTTCAATTCAATGAAACTTGCTCCAAGCTGTCCAAACAATTGGCCTCTGAAACGGAGAAGACAGCGACGATGCAGAAGAAACTCGATGAGGTGAAGCTTGCGCAAGCTGCGGCTGACAAGAAAGAGGAACAACTTGAAAACCAAATTGAAGAGCTCCGCAAAACTCTTGGTACCCAGGAGGCTACCCTTACTTCTCTGAAGGAAGACCTTTTGACCAAGAATGAGGAAATCGCCAAGTTACGCAAAGACTTGGCGGACAGGGGTAAAGCTCTTGTCGACGCTCGCTCTGATTTGGAGTCGAAACGCAAACTCTTGGCCGAACAAGACGCCCAGGCCCTCGCCTTGGAGGAGAAGATAAGGGGCGCAGCTGCTCACGCGGTGGCCAATGAGCGTATCCGTGGCTTTCTGATCGCCAAGGCTCAAGTCAAACACCTTCATCCCAACATCAACATGGGTCCCTTGGGAGTTTTTAAGAAGATTACACCCGCCGGGCTGGAAGGTGCTAAAGATCCACCGGGAGTCACTAACGTTGACCTTGGAGACGCTGTGGAGCAAAAATAAAGAGACAGATAAAACAATGTTTACTTCTTATTTTAATATTGGATTATTGTAATGTTAGTACTCTTTTTCTTTACTCATCGTATTTTAGTTTAAGACAGCTATTTTAGTTTTCACTATATTATTTCTCTCGCGCATTTTAGTGCTTTTCGATTTCCTCTCTCGCATCCTCCATAGTTTCTTTATTTTTGAATTACGTCTAACGACATTGATGGTGTGCTGGGTTCAACTAGGACTCGTTGCTCAGTTTTTGAACCGAGGCTTTCATTCACACACATATTTCCCGTAAGATCAGGTGTGGCCCCGCCAGCTGTAACACCCCGATTTTCGGGTGTCACTTTAGTAACTCAAAAATAAAATAAAGCGGAAAAGCAGGTATTTTTTTTGTTTTCTTTTTTTTTTAAATAAAAAGACTTGTCGAAATAAAGACTCAACTCATTCGCGATTAACAGCGACTAATATACAATAAAAGCACAGCCCTCGCTACAACCTAAATCATCGTCACGAGTGTCCTCAAGTGACGGAAAGTAACATCAAGTAACTAAAAGTATTGCCCAATGGCAAACAAGTGCGACCCATAGCCAGAGTCATAAGTTTTATAAATACAGCCCTCCAAGAAAGTAAGTCAGCCCAAAACGACCTCCAAAGGACCTCCTACGTCCGACAAACTCCCTGTGATCCTCATGGAAGAGAACCACACAAAAAGCTAATTGTCGGAGACCTACCCTGCCCCAAAATAAGAAATGAAAATCAGAGCTATGATAACGAAACCCGATATACTACACTCCTAACATCGACCCTCATCCGATCCTGCATGAAGTTCGGGTCCACGTCGAAGGCTCAGTAGTAGTCATTTCGCTCCGGGTCCTCCCCGAACGACGAACCATCACGAATCAGCTGTTGAACGTCTAGCAGCAGGCCGACCGCCCAAACATAAACATGAACACAAAGCCAAGGCGCGAGGGTCAACTCACAGAATATGATAGATAATACAAGCAACATGTGAAGAATAAGGGGGTATATATATATGTTGTATATATACATATAAGTTCTGCATTGCCTACCCTAAGGTATATACATGGCATGTTATCGAATCTCTAGTAACAACACAATATTCAATATCTCAACAATTCAACAAATAACATAACAATGTTCACCAATATCAAATCATCAAAATCTCAACATATGAAGTTAGGTGATAAGGTTAGTCAAACAATGTATCGTCCTCCCAACGCACAAGTGTCTAACTAAACAAATGTTCCCTGTCGTTTTCCCTAGGGTAAACGACGATGAAATCTCACGCTTTCATGAAGTCTAACGCTTCAATGGAGTCTTACGCTTTCACGAAGTCTCACGCTTCAGTGAAATCTCACACATTCACGAAGTCTCACGCTTCAGTGAAGTTTCACGCCTTCATGAAGTCTCCCGCTTCAATGAAGTTTCACACCTTCACGTAGTCTCACGCTTCAGTGAAGTTTCACGCCTCCGCAAAGTATCCCGCTTAAGCGAAGGTTCCCGTCTCCACGAGGTCTCCCGCCTCAGTGAAGTTTCTGCTTTCACGAAGTCTCACGCTTCAGTGAATTTGCACACTTTCACGAAGTCTCACGCTTTAGTGAAGTTCCATGCTTTCACGAAGTCTCACGCCTCAGTGAAGCTTCTCGGCTCATCCTTTGGATGGCTATATAAACTGCTCAAAGAGCGAAGGAGTACCAATGTACTTGGAAACTTATAGTTCCCCGGCTTATCCTTTAGATAGCCAAACAACAAACTGCTCATCGAGCGAAGAGTACCAACATACTCAGAAACTCATTAGTTTCCCCAAAACTTGGATTCGGCGACACTTCTCATTTTCCAAAACTAACATCCAAGCTCTAAGCTTTCATCTGACATTGTTATCATTATTTAAAGGGTTCAGAGGTTGTTTAGTGTATTATGAATTTTCCTTGTAAAATAGTTTCCATTTAGGTTGATCTCTAATCTTATAAGTTTAAAAGATCCCATCATCCCAAGTAATTCCCAGAGAAGGTCTCGATCCATTAAAACAATAACAAGGCCCGAACCTCCGTTCGTCTCGTCAAACTTTCCCAAAATCTCATGATAAATTTGACATAACTGCCCGTTATCCTCACTCTGACGTACAACATATATATGTGTAATTGCATAATCAAATTAGCACAATCCGAAAGTCATGGCACATATATCAACACATCCTAGATTAACCATTTAGCACATAGCATGTGAATCAATATCAACACATCCCAGATTAACCATTTAGCACATAGCATGTGAATCAATAGCAAAACAAATCCAGCGATAAATATTCAACATTGTCAGCCGAAGCCTCAGAAAACATTTCCCAGTCAATCACAATCAAGTGCATAAACAATAAATCAAGTCGAATTCGTCGACACCTAAAGCATTAGCTAGTAAGGTAAGTTGCCCTCACCTCTAGTTCCTTCAGAATCACGGTGTAAGTCACGCTCACAAGCTTGCTCAGTCAAGTCCAAGGTTTCCACAAACGAACCTTAGAGCAAACAAAGCAAAAATCAATCAAAATAAGTCGGTACAATCGAAACAATACTAACTAACGTTAGACAAAGCTCAAGAAGCTTCAGAGTACAACATTTAGGCACGAATGGAAAGGCTTTCCCCGAATGGATGAGTTTTGACTCGATTCAAGTTTTGTACAAAAACACTTTATTCGCTTAAACATCCATAACTCGAGCTACAGAACTCAGAATGACACGAAACCAAAGCCAAAATTTCGACAACGGAGAGAGCTACGCTATAACTCTGGTCATTTATACCCAAAAATTATTTTTGGACACGGTACCACACCAAATAAGTTTCGGCCACTATCAAAATAGGGTTTCCCGAACTTTTTCTCCGATCTAATTTAATTCCTAGGTATTCTTAGGCGATATCTAGGCCAGGGAAACTCTCAGAAAAATTATCGGGTCGAAAACTAACACAGGGGTATTTTGGTCAGTGTCTTTAGCCTGAAAACTCAAAGTCGGAATTTTGAGAAATAAATTTGATGAGCGTGTTCCTAACGACATTTATAACAACTAATCTTACTGACACTAAGCTCAGTCGAGAGTTTTTAATCCAAAGAACGAAGCTTTGGCCAAAAATGGGTTTTTCGAGCAGAATTGAAACTCGGCGGCAATTCGGCGAGATTCAGCAGAAAAGAACCGGATATTCATGTTCTTGGGAATGTAGGCAATAAGTTTAGACACTGAAATCAAGTTATTTGGACAGTTTTACAAAAAGCTCAAAACTTTGAGCACAGAAAGACATAGAGAAAAGCGACAAAATTGACGATCAGAAGTAAGGAATAGCATCTATACCTCGAGGTCTACGCGTAGCAACGAACAGTGCAACGATCACGCAAGAAACGGCGAAAATCTCTTCCTCTGCTTCCTTCCTCAAGCTCGCGGGTTTGGCTATGGTGGTGAGGATTTTTTTTTGATTTTTTTCAAGCTATTTATAGTTTATGGAAAATGCGGAAAAATGAAAATTTCGCGATTCCGATTTTTCCTGCGCGTTCCTCTGTGAATTCTAAGATAGGTTCTAGCGACAGAATTCCAGAACTCGAAACAGGTTTTTTGGAATTAAAGCAAACGATCCAAAGTCGGTGTGAATCGATTTAACCCGAAAAGTTACTTTTTGCAGTTGATGTCGGATGAGAAAACTTCTTTCTGAAGAAAGATTAGAAACATTGAAAGAAATGGGTGCACGCGTGTGGAATCTTCGTTTGAAGTTCCGAATAGAAAAAGTCTTCATCGACCGTTTATTTTAAGTTTCTTGAGTTATTAGGGATTTAGTTTCGGCATACCTCCGAGAATTGGAATCGGACGTTCGTATATCTCAGGGTTTCGTATCGAAACGCTTGTCATGGAAAGGATTAAGAGAAATTCTAACATTCCTCTGAAGATTTTTGGAATTAGTTCCTATAGTGCTTTAAGGGTAAATTAATCGTTTACTAACGCTCTTGCCCTAGGCGTAAGCGAATAAGACTCGCGTAACAACTTATATCGACTTTAATACTATTTTCAGCCTTTTCCTGAACTTTCTCCTTCATAAATTTATTCCATTTGATAACCACTTGTTCAGGTTTCCTTCACGATACATCGAAACCTAATCGTGAATATGAATTTAATTAATTTATTCTAAGCTTAAAAACTTGGGTCTCACACCAGCCCTATTAGGCGGGGACTTACAATTGCTCAGTGCCCAATGGCCATATGGGTTTACTCGAGACTTTTGAGCCTAGTTGAAAAATGTTCGCCCATATTTCGGGGAGATTACTAGGATAAGAAGCTTATCCGCACACATCGCCGAAGAGTGACGGTGAGCTGCGTCGGCTTCTCCGGAGCAATCCCCAGACATCAAGGTCGTGTTGGGATTGCCATCTTTAGGAAATTTTTCCCACCGAGCTCTCGCTGCAATTCAGTGTGATTGAAATTGCTGGATACAATTTTTGTATTTTCAATCAGACTAGATAGTCAACAAACTCCCGAGATGGAGAACAAGAACGTGTCTTTGTTTTTACCATTTTTGGGCGCTTTTGGCCAATAACTTCCCGGGATAAGTACAAAAGTATGTTTCTTCGTTTCGTTTTTAACTCTGCAGCCTACGTGAGGCGCACTGCCTATCTCCGCATCAGATCCAGCTCCTTTTTGCTTTATCAGCTGTATTAGTACTTTAGTTTTGCTGCGTTCAGGATCGTGGCACCCGTTTCCCATCCAAGCTTTCTAGGTGATAGGCTCCCCTTCCCAAAGCTTTTAAGATCCTGTAGGGTCCTTCCCAGATTGGGCTTAGTTTATTTCCGGTGACTCCTGTTCGCTTTTTAAGCCCCAAATCCCCTTCCTGCATCTCCCTTGGTTTTACCTTTGTGTCATACTTGGCCGCAGCTCGCTGCTTCATCGCGGCCTCCTTGAGGCGGGCCTCATTGTGTGTCTCCGACAGCAAGTCTAGTTCTACTGCCATGTTTGAAGAATTCTCGCCCTCGAACTTTGGTGTCGTTCGCCACGAACTGTTATCTATCTCAACAGGGAGCATGACGTCCGCCCCGTAAGTCATTCTGAACGGAGTTTTCCCTGTAGTTGAGTGTTGCGTTGTGTTATACGACCAAAATACAATTGGAAGTTCGTCTAACCAAGCCCCCTTGGCCTCCGAGAGTGGGCGCTTCAAACCTTGCTGGATGACTTTGTTCGCCGAATCTGCCTGACCGTTTGTCTGCGGATGTTCCACCGAAGAAAATCTCCTTTGAATGCCCATCTCTTCGCAGAACTCCTTGGTTTGATTACTTGCAAACTGCATCCCGTTATCCGAGACGATCGCTGATGACCCTGTTTTAGTAGTGTTTTTAGGGTCATTTCTTTGGTTGTTTTGAGTCTTTTTGTTGAGTCTCATGTAGTGTTTCATGCATTCTCATGCATTTTTATTCTTTTCTTTAGTATTTATTTTGTTTTGGTAATTTAGTAGTTTTATAGGTAGTTTTCTTGCATTTTAAGTAAAGTTTAGGACTTGCATGGTTTTGTTGTGTTTTATGAAGGACTTCTTGTGCTAATGAGCTCTTGGAGCTTCTAGAATCTTCCTTGACTTGTTGGTTAGGTTTGGAGAGCAGAAACTGAAGGAGAAAGAAGGCCAAGAAGCATGGAATTGATGAAGAACTTAAAGAGGATTGAAAAGAGGAGTTTCAGAAGCCAAAAAGTCCCTTTCAGGCGAGCTTAAGCGCCTAGGCGCTGGGAATGGGCGCCTAAGCCCCAATAGGGTCAGAGGCATGTTTTTTTTCAACATGCAATTGTCGCTCAGGCGCTCTGAATTGGCGCCTGAGCGCCCAGTTTCGTTCATTTTGCCTATAAATAAGGCTTAGGCCAATTTCTTTGATACATTTAGACATTTTACTCATTTTTGATCAAGTTTGAGAGCTGAGGAGAACTCTGGGGCCAAGGGAGGCTTCCAACTTGTATTTTTCTCAGGTTTTCTTTACATTTCCTGTATGAATTCCCTAGCCATAAGTGGCTAGTTTACTTTTTGCTTTGGGTTAAGAGATTCTATGAAATTTTAGTTTGTAAATCCTATCTCTATGCATGAGTCTTGATTCAATCTTGTATTTCAATTCCTTATTGCATGCTTAGCTCTGGTGCACCTTTGCTATAAGCTAGATTATAATCAAATGGAAATTTGTTATGATTTAGGGACATGAATTGGAATAGATCCTTCTATACTTGCTTCTAGGAATAGAGTGAGGGTAGGGTTTTGTTGGCCTGAACATACATGCTTATTTACCTCTTATGAATGTTTAAGTACACAAGGAATTGGGCTTATCTTTCAGTTTGAGAGAATTACTCTTGTGAGGAATCAACTAGTAAGTACATAGGCTATAACAACAAGAGATAAATCAAGATATCACATGCATAGGATAGGTGGACTAAAATGGATTAGATGATAAAAAACCCAAGGCAATTTTCCATCATTTGTTATTTACATCATTTTCAACATTGCTCTTTTGCAAACCTTTTGTCACAATCAACCAAAACCAATCTTTGAATTCTACTGTTTTAATGACTTGCAAACTTTAGGCTTAAATCAACAATTCTCACTCACAATCCCTGTGGTTCGATATTTTAAAACCTGGAGGTATTCGTACACTTGCGAATTGACCAACAAGTTTTTGGCGCCGTTGCCGGGGATTGTTTGTGGTTTTCGGTTTAAGTTAAAGAGTTTGTTTGTTTGTTTCACTAAGCATTGCATTGAATAGGTGTTACTAACCTTTTCTCTGTTTTTGTGATTTCAGTTTATGCACAGTAGGCTTGGCACGGATCCATTGCTGTTTGATCTGGAGCCTGAACGTACTCTTCGCCGTCGTCGAGCCCAACAAAGGCTCGAAGCCATGGCTGCTCAAATGACGGAAGAGGAGATGCAAGCCCACATTGAAGAAAGAGTGAATGAGGCTCTTGCTCAAAGACTTCAAGAGCAAGAATTGGAGAATGCCAATCGTTCTCTTATAGACCTCACCTCGGCTGCCATGAGCTACGATTATCCGGGCAGCATAGTTTCCCCCAATGGCACGGGAAACTTTGAGCTGAGGTCGGCATTCATCAACTTGGTGAGCCAAAATCAGTATGGTGGAGGTGCTCTTGAAGATCCTCATGCACACATGGAGCGGTTTATCCGCAATTGCAACACCTACAGAGTTCAGAATGTTTCAGCGGACACCATCCGCTTGAGTTTATTCCCTTTTTCATTGAGGGATACTGCTGAAGAGTGGTTGAATTTACAGCCCCAAGGTAGCATTACATCTTGGGAAGACTTGACTGAGAAGTTCACCACAAGGTTTGTTCCAAGAGCCCTCTTGAGGAAGCTTAAGAATGGCATCATGACTTTTACTCAATCCACCGATGAGAATCTCTATGAAGCTTGGGAGAGGTTCAAGAAGCTCTTAAGGAGGTGTCCTCAACATAACCTTACTCAAGCTGAGCAAGTAGCAAAGTTCTATGATGGTCTCCAATATTCTTCGAGGTTTGGTTTGGATGCGGCTTCAAGTGGAGAGTTCGATGCCTTACTTCCACAAGTGGGGTATGAGTTGATTGAAAAGATGGCTATAAGAGCCATGAACTCTAGTAATGATCGCCAAGCCCGAAGAGGAGTCCTTGAGGTTGAAGCTTATGATCAACTTATGGCCTCCAACAAGCATCTCTCCAAGCAAATGAATGAGATTCAAAATCAAATGAAGACTACCAAGATTGGTGGTCGAGTTGCCAAGGTGGAGTGTGTGACTTGTGGAGGGCCACATGACAGCGAAGAATGCACAGAGACTAGACCGGAGGAGGAAGTGAAGGCTATGGGTCAAGCTCGGAATGACCCATTTTCAAATACTTACAATCCAGGATGGAGGAATCACCCTAATTTTTCTTGGAGGCAAGGTAACAATGGGAAAGGAAGTGGTTTTCAAAGACAATTTCCTAGCCAAGGATTCCAAGGCCAAAGCTCAAGACAACCTCAAGAGCGAGGAGAAGGTGAAGGTAGTGGTTCCAAGAAGAGCTTAGAAGAGTTGGTGGAAACTTTCATCAACCGGACGGAGAATAATTACAAGAATCAAGAGGCAGCTATCAAGAATCTTGAGAATCAATTTGGCCAGCTGGCCAAGCAAATAGCCGAGAGACCTCAAGGTAAATTTCCTTCCGACACTATCCCCAATCCTAAGCAAGAAAATGCCTCTGTTGTAGCCACTAGAAGTGGGAGAGTGATGAGTGAATTGAAGAAAAAAACAGAGGGAGAAAAGAGAGAGGAGATAGTGGGAGGAGAAGTAGTTGTGCCTATTAAGGTGAGAGAGGAAGTTGATCTTACTCCTGAAACTAGCAAGGTTCCGTTTCCTAAAGCATTGGCTAAGAAGAGCTTAGATAAAAAGTTTTCAAAATTTGTTGATGTTTTCAAAAAGCTCCACATTAGTATTCCTTTTGCCGATGCTTTGGAACAAATGCCTATATATGCTAAGTTTATGAAGGATATTTTTCATAAGAGAAGAAGATTGAAGGGAGTAGATGAGACGGTGTTGATGACGGAAGAATGTAGTGCCATTTTGCAGCGGAAGATGCCTAAGAAAAGAAGGGACCCCGGAAGTTTCACTATTTCGGTAGAAATTGAAGGCATGGCAGATGTGGAAGCCTTGTGTGATCTTGGAGCGAGCATCAATTTGATGCCGCTCACCATGTTTGAGAGGCTTAACCTAGGAGAGGTTACTCCAACCATGCTCTCCTTGCAAATGGCAGATCGATCCCTCAAGACTCCATATGGAATTGTGGAGGATGTAATGGTGCGGGTGGACAAGTATGTGTTCCCCGTAGACTTTGTTGTGCTTGATATGGAGGAGGATGAGAAGATTCCTCTCATTCTTGGTCGACCTTTCTTAGCTACTGGTAGAGCTAAGATTGACGTTGACAAGGGTCACCTCATTCTCCGTGTTGGTAAGGAAAAGGTACGGTTTTCTGTTTTTAATCCTATGATTGAGACTAACCATGACAATGACTTTGTCTGTGATGTGATTAGAAGCAGGTCGAAGGTTTCGGAAGAGATCCCCAAAGTTAATGCCCAAATTGATGAGTTCCATCCGGCTCTCATCAAGCTTGTTAATGGTAACAAGTATGGGGGATCCAAGTACGAGAACTTGCATGCTCATATGGTGAAGTTTACCCAAGCTAGCACCCTTGCTAAGATTGAGGGTGTTTCAAGTGATGAAGTGAAGATTAAACTCTTCCCTCATTCTTTGACGAGGGAGGCTAGAGCTTGGTTTGATGAGCAAGAGGACATAGCCTCATGGGAGGATTTACTCCAGAGGTTTTGTGCAAGGTTTCTTCCTTGCACTTGTGGTAAGTTAATCAATGGAATGGAATTTCCTTCCTAACACCATCGGAAGGAGAGTCCACCTAGGACTATAACCTAGGGCTAATTGGGAGACAACCCATTTTTTTTATTTTATTATTTCTTTTTTTTAATTTTGTAGTATTTTAGGTGTTTAATTTCAAAAAAAAAAAGAAAAAAAAAATTTTGTGAAAAAACTGGGTTGAGCGCCTAGGCGCCAATTAGTGGCAGAGGCACTGCCTCTGTATCTGGCACGAGCGCCTGAGCGTTCCCCATGAGCGCTCGAGCGCTCCTATACGTTGTTTCTGCCAGATTGTGGGTTTCAAAACCCCAACCTTTCATTTTCCCACTCTTAACTCCCATTCTCCCATAAAAAACGCACCCCACTCTCTCCATACCCCATTTCCACTTCTCATTTCTCACTTGCACACACATTGGCTCTTCCTTTTACTTCAAAGTTCTGCATTGCATCAAGTCTTTTCCACTTGCACCCACTCACTCTCAAGTCAAGGTAAGTTCCATTTTCCACTTTCCTTCACCATAGTTCATGAGTTTTGCAATGCATGCTTCTTTTGGGTAAGGGTGAGTGAAATTGTGCTATTGCAAGTTGGGTTTGGGTTGTGTATGTTCATATTGGGGTGATTTGTGCTTAATTAGAAAGGGGTTGTGAGTTTGTGAGGAATGGGTAGTTAGGATTTTGTGGATTAGTTTAGTTTAGCTTTTGCTTATAAGGTGTTTGATAGAATGCCTCAATGGGTTCTCTTAGTCGATTTTTGGCAAGTGCTTGTGGTAATTTTTCTCTCTTTGCCAAAATCACTAAGAAACTTGTTGGGTGCTCTTAGGTTGTTCTATTTTTGTTTTTTTTGTACAAAGTTTCTTCTTTCTTTTCTTTTTATTTTTGAACTAACATTTCTAACATTTGTGGCTTGTGTATGGGCTAACAATTTTGCAGATGCCTGTAAAAAGAGCAAGAACCAACACAAGAGCTGCAGCTTCTTCCTCCACCTCCCGGAGTTTTGATCGCTCCCGCTTCCTATCAGCGATTAAGGAGGAGTTTTACCGAGCTCACCTAGCACACAAGGAGTGTGTGAAGGAGCGGGGAGTTTTGTATCGGGAGGGAAGGAGAGACCTCTTGGGCATGCAAGAAGCCATGGAGATTAGGAGGTGGAAGAATTGGGTCAACCCCATTCCGTTTGCTTGTGAAGTCATGGTTAGGGAGTTCTACGCGAACACCTACTGTGACAATCAAGAGGACAGGTCCAGGCCACCGGTGAATTCATCTTGGTTCAGGGGAGATGTGATTGACTACAATCCAGCAGTCATTCGCAGGCATCTTGGTCTCCTCACGGAGGACCAAGAGAAGGAGCTTTTCCCCGAGAAGTCCACTTATCATGAGCTCTTAGAGGAGAAGTCACTGGAGATCTTGGAAGACATGAAGGCAGTGATTGTTAGGCCTGGGTGGGACTGGGAAGCAGTTGAAGATGAGATCATTTTTGTGAGAAGGAAGGATATGACACCGCTGGCTAGAGTTTGGGCTGAATTTTTGCAGGATTCCCTCATTCCTAGCTCTAACAAATCTGAAGTTAGAGAGGTTACATTGGTTGCTATCTATTGCATCGTGAGAGGTCATCCTATGGACGTGGCCACCATCATTGCTGGTCGGATTTATTCCCTCTACAACAGGAGTAAAGACAAGCATCGGCCCATCTTTCCTCACTTGATTTGTTCTTTGATTCATGCGGTGAGGGACAGAGCTAGGAGGCCAGTCCATGTTATTGAGAAGAGGTTGCCTGTGGCACCTCTGCTCAGTAAGGAGAGGATCGCTCAACTTTATAAGGAATGGACAGCAAGGATGCCTCAAGAGGAGGAAGAGGAAGAGGATCCTGAGGAGCCAGCGGAGGAGGATGAAGAAGAAGAGGAAGAAGAAGAGGAGGAAGAAGAAGATGTTGAGGTGGTGAATGAGGTGGTTACTCCACCACGTGCTGACCCTTCTCCTGCTTGGATGGAGGCCGCTTTCGGGCGGATGTTTTTGAGGCAAGATCGCCTACACAGGGATCTTGACCTCCATTGGAGGGGAGGTAGCACATCAGACCCCAGGTACAATGGGCCCTTGGATTTTAATACCTTGGAGCAGGGGATGATAGACTTGAGCTTGATGCATGATGCCGGTGTTCATCCGGATTATGGCGATGGAAGGGGCGACCATGACCCCATGGAGTGAGTTTATTGAGGTATTTTTACCCTTAGTTTAGGTCATGCATCTTTGGCATATTTTTCAATTTGTAGTTTTTCTTTTTCTTTTTGTCATGCATTGTTAATTAGCTTTTTGTTTTTGGGTCTTTTACTTCCCTATACTCACATGCTTTTAGCTATAGTTTTGCTTCCCTACTAGTGCTGTTTTTGAAAATGCTTTTGTGAATACTTGTTGTTGTATCGGGGATGAGTAATTGCATGTTGGGGAAGAGAGGAGGAGACTTCGGTCTTCCGAGTGTGTCTTGAGAAGGGAGTCGAGGTGAGTCCATTAAGGGTCTATCTTTGACCCTTTACCATAAAAATTCCCTGGAGGATCCTGACTCATTTACAATTCTTGGTTCTGCGTTAATTTCACTCATAGCATGCTTAGTGAATTCTGTTTTATTCTTGAGACTTATAGGATTTCTTGAGATTCTGAGTTTGTGGTTGAACGTTACCTTTAGTTGCCCCATTTGAGCGTAATTGGAGAATTTTTTTGTAGCCAAAAGTTTGGGACGGATGTTTGGTTGGAATATTGGGGGAGTGATGGTCCTTGTTGTGTTGTATGGAGCTGGAAAAATGAGAAATATTCTCTTGCCCCAAGAAGAAAAAAAACAGTAAAAAAAAAGAAAGAAAAAGAACTCCTAACCAAAAGTTGGAGTTGAAAAAAGAAAAAAAAGTTTGAAAAGGTGGGTGCAAGAGACTTGTGCAAAGAAAAAAAGTGTTGTAAGCTCCGGGGTTATTAGAAGAGGACCACGCTCAATGTGCTTGAAAGCCTAGTTTTTCCTTAGGGACCAACCACCATCATGCTTTACCTAGCCAATGTTTCAACCCTTTTGGAAGTCTCTTTGAATATTTGCATATTTGATCTCTGTTGCTTTTGAGTGAATGACATTCAGGACCTATGAACTTGCCTGTGTGCTCAGTGCACTAAATGAACATCTCATCTTAGGATTTTTAGTTCTATATGCTTCTCATGAATGGACTCTACACTCTTCTCTTTTCAAAAGATGCATGAAGTAGGTTGTCGGGTCTTTCTCTTGGAACTAACTGTGATTACTTTGTCCCCCTGTTTTTGTGAAGTATTCCTTGTTGAGAGCACTTGTGTGGGAGCATTTCTTGCGCTTGAGGGCAAGCGAGTGTTATTTACGCTCGAGGACGAGCTGTCGTTGAGTATAGTGGTGTGATGACCCTGTTTTAGTAGTGTTTTTAGGGTCATTTCTTTGGTTGTTTTGAGTCTTTTTGTTGAGTCTCATGTAGTGTTTCATGCATTCTCATGCATTTTTATTCTTTTCTTTAGTATTTATTTTGTTTTGGTAATTTAGTAGTTTTATAGGTAGTTTTCTTGCATTTTAAGTAAAGTTTAGGACTTGCATGGTTTTGTTGTGTTTTATGAAGGACTTCTTGTGCTAATGAGCTCTTGGAGCTTCTAGAATCTTCCTTGACTTGTTGGTTAGGTTTGGAGAGCAGAAACTGAAGGAGAAAGAAGGCCAAGAAGCATGGAATTGATGAAGAACTTAAAGAGGATTGAAAAGAGGAGTTTCAGAAGCCAAAAAGACCCTTTCAGGCGAGCTTAAGCGCCTAGGCGCTGGGAATGGGCGCCTAGGCGCCAATAGGGTCAGAGGCATGTTTTTTTTCAACATGCAATTGGCGCTCAGGCGCTCTGAATTGGCGCCTGAGCGCCCAGTTTCGTTCATTTTGCCTTATAAATAAGGCTTAGGCCAATTTCTTTGATACATTTGGACATTTTACTCATTTTTGATCAAGTTTGAGAGCTGAGGAGAACTCTGGGGCCAAGGGAGGCTTCCAACTTGTATTTTTCTCAGGTTTTCTTTACATTTCCTGTATGAATTCCCTAGCCATAAGTGGCTAGTTCTCTTTTTTTTCTTTGGGTTAAGAGATTCTATGAAATTTTAGTTTGTAAATCCTATCTCTATGCATGAGTCTTGATTCAATCTTGTATTTCAATTCCTTATTGCATGCTTAGCTCTGGTGCACCTTTGCTATAGGCTAGATTATAATCAAATGGAAATTTGTTATGATTTAGGGACATGAATTGGAATAGATCCTTCTATACTTGCTTCTAGGAATAGAGTGAGGGTAGGGTTTTGTTGGCCTGAACATACATGCTTATTTACCTCTTATGAATGTTTAAGTACACAAGGAATTGGGCTTATCTTTCTGTTTGAGAGAATTACTTTTGTGAGGAATCAACTAGTAAGTACATAGGCTATAACAACAAGAGATAAATCAAGATATCACATGCATAGGATAGGTGGACTAAAATGGATTAGATGATCAAAAACCCAAGGCAATTTTCCATCATTTGTTATTTACATCATTTTCAACATTGCTCTTTTGCAAACCTTTTGTCACAATCAACCAAAACCAATCTTTGAATTCTACTGTTTTAATGACTTGCAAACTTTAGGCTTAAATCAACAATTCTCACTCACAATCCCTGTGGTTCGATATTTTAAAACCCGGAGGTATTCGTACACTTGCGAATTGACCAACAATCGCCCTCGGTACTCCGAACCGGCAGACGATTCTCTTCCAGTAAAAACTTATGATTTTGGCCGCCGTAATGCTCGCCAGAGGCTCAGCTTCCACCCATTTGGTGAAGTAGTCCACCGCCACAAGGATGAACTTCATTTGCGACCTAGCGGTGGGGAAGGGCCCGACGAGGTCGACTCCCCACATGGCGAAGGGCCATGGGGAACTGATTGTGACTAATTGCCCCGGCGGAGCTCTAGGTAGGTCTGTAAATACTTGACACTTCTTGCATTTCCTCACAAACTCTGCACATTCCTTCCTTATCGTAGGCCAATAGAAACCCGCTCTGAGGACTTTGCTCGCCAGCGACCTTCCTCCAATGTGGCTTGCACAAACCCCCTCATGAACCTCCGTCATAACAGCCTCGTATTTCTCAGGTGGAAGACATCTTAGGAGGGGTGAACTAAATCCTCGCCGAAAGAGTATCCCGTCGAGTAGCGTGTAGTGCCCCGCTTCTCTCCTTTGCGCCTTTGAGTATTTTACCACGTCACTTGGTTCTCCCGCCAGAATATCGATGATGGGATTCATCCAAGTTTCCTGGCGATCAACCGAAGCCACAAACTCCCCCTCTATGTTGGGATTAGCGAGCGTCTCTTGAATCACACTTCGGTTGTTTCCTGGCTTCCTAGTGCTTGCTAGCTTTGCT
Organism: Lotus japonicus; assembly: GCF_012489685.1. Lineage (NCBI taxonomy): Eukaryota > Viridiplantae > Streptophyta > Magnoliopsida > Fabales > Fabaceae > Lotus > Lotus japonicus. The sequence continues at coordinate 32,142,313 of NC_080041.1, forward strand.
AGGGCGTCCGCCCTTTGGTTTTGTGCCCTCGGCACGAATTCAACTACCACTTGTTGCAAACGACCCATGAGCAGCCGCACGCGCTCCACATACTTTATCAAGGCCAGCTCCTTTACCTGAAACTCCCCGTTGACTTGGTTTGCCACTAGCGGCGAGTCAGTTCTTACCGGCAGACTGTCGATTTGCACCTCAATTGCCAGCTTTAAGCCAGCAATAAGAGCCTCATATTCTGCTTGGTTATTGCTGGTTTTGAACTGGAATCTGAGGGACTGTTCCAACACCAACTCCCCGGGCCCCTGCAGCGTGACCCCAGCCTCGCTTCCGTTGTCGTTTGACGACCCATCGACAAACAATATCCATTGCGTGCTCACCTTTTCCCCTTCTTCCGGCGTCAATTCCACCAAAAAAATCTGCTAAGGTATGTGCGTCGACCTTCCCCCTTTTGTCATACTGCAATCCATATTTCGACAACTCCACTGATCACGCGATGAGCCTTCCTGAAAAGTCTGGCTTCTGCAACACCTGTCTCAAAGGAAGGTCAGTTCTTATTTTTACCTAAAAGCTTTAAAAATACGGTCGTAGGCGTCTGGCGGTGACGAGGACGGCGAGCACCGTTTTTTCTATCTTCTGATACCTGACCTCCGCCCCCTGAAGTGATAGCTAACAAAATAGACTATCTTTTGCTCTCCATCCACCTCCTGAAGGATCACCGAGCTTATTGCATGATCACCGACAGAGAAGTATAAATGCAAAGGAAGGCCTTGGACAGGTTTCGAAAGGACTGGTGGTGCGGACAACATCTCCTTGAGGCGGGTGAAGGCTTCCTCGCACTCTGAATTCCACTCAAATGTCGTGTTCTTCTTGAGGCATTTGATGAACGGGGCCGACTTGTCACCCGAGTGAAGGAGAAAACGGGATAAGGCCGTGATCCGCCCGATTAGTCTCTGCACCTCCTTCACATTGCTCGGGCTTTTCATCTCCTGGATTGCCTTACACTTATCTGGATTGATTTCGATTCTTCTTGATGTAATCAAGAAGCCTAAAAACTTCCCACCCCGTATGCCGAAAGAACACTTTTCTGGATTAAGCCTCATGTTATGCTTCTGAATCCTACCGAAGGCCTCCATCAAATCCTCATGATGGTTTGATCCCAAAACCGACTTAACGATCATATCGTCAACGTATACCTCCATGTTCCTTCCTACTTGGCCTTCAAACACCCTATCCATCAACCGTTGATACGTGGCCCCCGCATTCTTTAACCCGAAAGGCATAGTCTGGTAACAGTAGTTTACCCTTGCGGTCATAAAAGTTGTTTTGTCTTCGTCCGACTGATGCATCTTGATTTGGTGATATCCTGAATAAGCATCCATTAAACTCAGAAGTTCATTCCCTAAAGCTCCGTCTACCAGCTTATCTATGCTCGGCAAGGGATAGGAATCTTTTGGGCATGTCTTGTTCAAGTCTGTATAATCCACGCACATTCGCCACTTCCCGTTCGCCTTCTTGACTATCACCACATTTACCAACCAGGTAGGGTACTTGATTTCCCGTATGAAGTCTGCTGCTAGCAACTTGTTTACCTCTTGCTGGATGGCCTTCTCTTTTTCATTTCCCATTCTCCGGCGAGTTTGGGTTATAGGCTCAACCCCTGGATTCAATGCCAGCCTATGGCAAATGAAGTTTGGGTCTATACCTGGCATGTATTTGTGACTCCAGGCGAAAAGATCTAAATTGTCGCCTAACAACTTTGATATTCTTTGTTCTTGTTCCTCACTTAACTTGGTTCCTATCTTGAGTATCTTCTCGCCGAACTTCAGGTCTTTGGTTTCTTCTATCGGCGTGGGCCTGTTAACACGTCCCTCGCCCCTCGGGTCCAAACTTTCTTCTGGCGTCTCAACTTCGCTGCAACGGTGCCCGACTGAAGCGTTCTTCTTCCCATACCGATCCACAGCATTACAGTAGCATTCCCTTGCGATCCTTTGATCCACAACAATTCCCCCAATATGCCCATTCGACAGCGGATACTTCACCGCCAGTTGGGCTGTTGAGATCACGGCGCACAGACGGTTTAAGGTGATTCGCCCGATGATCATGTTGTATGACCCTTCCGTCTCAAGGATTAGATATTTAACGTTGAGCGTCCTAGCGTTCTCTTCCTCGCCAAACGTGGTGTCAAGGTCGAGGGCGTCCTTCACCCATACTTGCTCGCCCTGCGTCGTGGTTGATTTCCCTGCCATAATCAGCTTTACCACCGCGCGTTGCAGAGCTCGACATTTTCCAGTATCGTGACCTGAGATTCGGTGATAGGCACACCATTATGCTTCTACCTGTCCTTGAGAGAAAGGAGACTCCATTCGTTGTATGGAATCTCGGTAGTGTTGTCTGTATGAGGCATCAAGCTCCAGCGTTGTGTCTGTTACGCTCGTTTCCGCATCATGTCGTTCTAGGCGATTAATGAAGTCGTGAATCAGTCATCGCCAACCCGCTCCATCACTCGGTTCTTGAGGTTGAAGTTGCGCATCTCTTTTGTCCCTCGAGAAGGAAGCCAAAGACTTTGCTTGCTCATCGTGCTGTTGCGGCGGATCGTGTGCTCGCTCCAACCTTTCTCCATGTGATAGACGATGCTACGCCATCGAGCCTTGCTGGTTTATCTAGGTGCACAAACGAAAGATCTTGAAAACTCAGAATCAAGGAATTTCTCCTCCCAATCACGGTCCACGAAGAAAACTTCAAAAAATCGCTCAGAAAAACGAGCTTCACTCCTCTGAATCACGATCCACGTAGTCCGGGAATAGAAATCTACCGTTCCCACAGACGGCGCCAATGTTCCGTGCTAGAACATAGAATGGGAAGGTAGTACCCAAAATGTGAGGAAAGTGATATGAATGCTTCGAGAGAGAAACTCTAACCGCTTAGAGAGAGAACATGTAACTGAATTTCAATGCTATTATTTCTCAAATGAGCTAAAAGTCTCTTACAATTGGTATTCCCCTCCTATTTATAGAGGTGGAGTTGGGCTTTGGCGCCCTTAATCTATCTAAATGGGCCAGTTGGGCCTCGGGAAGGGAGGCCCAAGGTCCTGATGCGTCCCACGCCTAAGGTTGAGTCTCCTGGGCGAGGGACCCTGGGGTCTCGCCCAATCCACAAGGTAAATCACTTTTTCACATAATAACCATGTATTACGTTCTTTTTTTTTTTAACTATAAATCTCAAATTTCCTCATTTTATTGAATTTCAAGGTTGTAAGATTCATGCTACGGTTAGGAAGACTCTTATATACCGATTCCAATCTTTGCTAAGTGAAGGACGTGTATATCAGATTTTGCCGTGATTTCCGTCCAACCTCGCACCCATTCAAGACCAACTTTCATATTCATACATTTGTGCGCTTGGTTCCCAACAAGGCCATCAACTTAAGCCCTTACAATTTTGTGTCAATATCTGATATAATGTTTAAGGACCTTTATACGTCTTTTCTTATAGGTACATACTCTTTTTTAGTCTTTTGATTTTTAAATTACTGTTCTGGGTTTTGGATTAACGTTTCTATGATTTTGCAGATGTGATTGGAATTCTCACTGGTGCAAGTGCTGAAACTGAGTTTGAGAAAGATGGAACAAAGCAGAAAAGAATCACTGTTGAACTTGACCAAGATGGGTAATGCTTATTCATATTTTTTCCATCTTTGATTATTATGAGTAAGGTTTTATAATTTCTCAATTTTCTTAATAGGGTTTGGGTTGAATGCGCCTTTTTTGGAAAGTATGTTGCTGAAGTCGTTGGTTATTCTCTTTATTGTTGACAGCATAAAAAAGATAACAAGCAGTTTATTGATCATCTAATTTGAAGGTGTACTGACGTTTCTTTAAGGTTAGTTTAACACTTTCAAATTATACACAATTTATATTTGTATTGGCACTGATAATTTTTTTTTCCTTTCTAGGTTCTATAGCTCAAATATGCTTGATTGACAACAAGCCCGATTATGAAGTCTTTATCATTAATCATGTACTACAATTTTTGAATAAGGGTTCATGTTGCTGTCATTGTTATGTTTATCTTATTTCAATTTCAATGTAATGCATTACTTAAAAACTTGGCCTTTATTACTATTCAAGTGTTGACACTGTGAGGTATCTACAACCTCATCAAATTAATATATTTACTGTGGTCCATTCATCTACATGTTTGTAACATATGTTCAGTTTCATATCTTTTATACTTACTAAAAAGAGTCTAAACTAAATTAAAACACATTACTACTAATTCATCTTTACAGTAAATTTAATCGCCGTGCAACGCACGGGTAAAGAATACTAATTTTAAAGAAGTTATTATAGTCTAAATATACAAAGAACAAGATAACAAAAAGGCCTCAGTCAATGGTTAGAAAGTCGACTCAGTCATATATATATATATATGTGTGGTTGATCTGGTAGTAATAAAATAATAATTTTAAATAACATGTTAACTAAATTCAACAACAAAATATGACATCTATCACAATAAAAAAAAAAAGTAAAGTACACTCACCCCCCTCAAGTTTTGTTAGAATAACACTCCACCCCATTCTTATCTAAAATCTACACCCCACCCCATTTTATATAGAGGCAAATTTAGTGACGAAAAATATTCTTCATTAATAATTAGTTATTATTTAAATTGTTAATCAATAATTTCAAAAAATATTTTCAATATAATCCAATAAATATAAAAATGAAATCATCACAGTCCTCCTCATTCTCTCAATCGCGTTCTTCCTCCGTAAATTCACAATGCAAATTCTGCAATAGCACACATGACCGGTTGACAAACCATATCTCGAACATAGTGAAACATGCTTGTGTTTTCATATTTGGTAATAATTCAATTTTAATCAAAATAATCTATTTATACGTCCAATTTTTAAAATTGGATTGTATCCGAATAACGCTTGCATCCTCTGTCTTACCGCGGCTGCTGGCACAGAGTTAGCCGATGCTTATTCCCCGGATACCATCATTGCTTCTTCTCCTGGAAAAGAAGTTCACGACCCGTAGGCCCTCTACCTCCACGCGGCATTGTTCCGTCAGGCTTTCGCCCATTGCGGAAAATTCCCCACTGCTGCCTCCCGTTCCAAAAAGCAACACAAATGGGTGGTGAAGAAAATAGAGAAACAAAATTAAGAAATATGAAGTGGATCGGAGGTCATTAGAACCCAACGATGCGGTGGAGCACCGTTTTTAACAAAATCCACAACATCTTAAACCAACAAAGTGTTCGCTCACAACTTAAAGGGGTGAAGTACACAACAAGTAGTTGAACAAGTGGCTTTGGGGATGTGCGATTCACGTTATGGGGTTCAGGTCGCAACAAAACTTTGAGACATGGTGGTGCCATGAGGTTTCACATTCTGGGATGGTTGTCGTCGTGTTAAAGGGAGCAAAGGTTTGGTGGTGACCGTTTGTGGTGAGAGATACGATTTGGAGATAGATGAGACGTGGACTTAACAGGCAGAGTGGATGGTTTTTTTAAATTTAATTCAGTAAAATTATTTTCATAAATTGATGTATGATAGTGTATATGCATTTAATTTATTTAAATTTTAACTAATTAGTAATTATTTTTTATTAGTGACGAATTTGTTTTCGTCACTAAATTTTGCCTTTATAAAAAATGGGGTGGAGTGTAGATTTTAAAAAACAATGGGGTGGCGTGTCATTCTTACAAACCTTGAGGGGGGTGAGTGTATTTTACTCAAAAAAAAAAAACAAAATATGACATCTATAACTATACAACATTAAAACTCATGAGAAAAAAACATTCAAATCCCAGTAAACTAATTATTTGTTGTTTCAAAAAAAAAAGGTAATTGTTTGTTCACCCAAAAAGAATCCTCTCGGTATAGTACATTTTTTGCCTACATAAAAAAAAACTACTTTTTGTTATCGCAACATTGACAAATTATACTCCTACTTTTTACTACTTTTTTTTGACAGAGTACTTTTTACTACTTACAACCTAATAGAAATTGTTTTTTACAAAATTAGTTTTGATATAAGTGATTAATAGTAATAGTATTTCTTAATAATTACAAGACTGAATAAAAACATAACTAACAATGCAATTAAGTTAATTGTTTAATTCTATTAAATAAATGTCAATTATGTGAAAGAAACTTAATTCATTAATTAGTATAAGATTTTTAAAAAATGAAAATTTTATTTTATGTTTTTCATTTTATTAAATTTATCATATATATGAATAAAATAATATAAATCTAATTAATTTTTAAGTGAATTTTATACACGTCTATGTAAAGGTGATGATGGTACCGTTCACCCTTGTGGTGATGGTCCTCCTTGTTTCCATCCTGGCACAGTCATAGAATTCATGTACCAAGGGAAAATGCACAGCTTTCTGAGCAACAGTGTATACGGTTTGTCGATACCAGTAAGTTTGACATGAATGTAGAGTTCCAGGTCAATGTACCGAAGAGTGACTACTTCACGATCTCCCAACTTCTCCACAATTTGGGCTACAATTTCTCCAAGTTGAGCGCGTGTTTGAGCAGCAAAGTGTTCCACTCTGGCACTGATGATTACCATTTCTTCTCTAGATCTTTTGGAAGAGGTTTCAGTCTAAGTATTCTTATTTGTAGAGGATCTGGTCCATTGTGAAGTGAAAAACTCAAGAGGAGTTGAAGGGATTTTTTAGTTGGAGAAGAAAATTTTCAGGTTGTGAAGAGGTTAAGTAGTTGAGAAGTTGAAATGGCTATCAATACCTTGCCTTTCTCAAGATAAAGATAAGTTGTAAGGTTTTAATGCAGAGACAAGGTAGCACATGCGTCACAAAAGCTGCTTCAGCGTTCATAAAGGTGTGACTTCTTGCTTTCTTCCAGACAACTCTCGATAACTGAAGAGATTGGTAATGATGTCGTCACTGTTTACTCTTGATAAGGTCAGACGATCAGAGTGCAACAGTTCCGGTAGGATTGCTCCTAGATGATGCTACATTTGAGGCTATAGTTGAGTGAGCTTGGATGGCCTTTTATGAACTGTTCCTGCATCATTTGATTAGTCTGATAATGTATATGTTAAAAGGTAAATAGTATACCAATACTTGTATTCTTGAGAGTAAGAAAGTCTCTCAAGAGGGAGATTTCTTAATGTCTGGTGCCGAACAACGCTCGCTATTCAAGGTAATGATTGTGGGACTTCGAGCATTATTTCTTCTTCTTCCACGGTCTTCTGCTATGTCTTATGGCTGTGAACTTTTCAATGCTTGGTGACGACGTCTCCTTCGAATGGTTATCTGTGGATTCTTCTTGCTTGAGGCTTTGTGTAGAGGAGGCAAAGCATGAGCCCATTGACGATCCACACCAGTTAGGGTGTCAATCTTGCTCTGATACCAATTGAAGTTGATCAGAGTAGCACAAGAAGGGGGGTTTGAATTGTGCTAACAAAAAACTTGGATTTCCAAACAATATAAAGATTCATCATCTTCGTTGGTATCTTTTAGTGTAGCGGAAATATGTATCCGGGAAGTAGACGATGCACACCAACAATTTTCTTCTGGTTCACCCCCAGAACGATAGGGCGACATCAAGTCCTTTGATACACCAAGATTTCACTAAGCTCAAGTATCAAGGACTTCCCCATACTAGTATTATTTGGACCCTGCCTCTTCAGGAAACTTGTGTAACGCCCCAATTTATAAACCGGGGATTACATTAGTAATCCAACAAATATGGGGACTAACTCGGATTTTTTTTTTCAAACGGTGATATTTCGAAAACAACAAAAAGCCCATCATCACCCAAGAAATGGCCCGAGAAGTTCCCAGGTAAGCTGGCCGGGCACAATGCCTCATTGAAAGCCCTTCTTGCCTTAGACAGAACAACCTGAGTTCTTACTTGAACTCAAATGAGGTTTTTCGATAATATTTTCAAATCATTTCCAAAACAATTCAATTATCCATTAAGTTCAAAATCCGGTTGATTAGATTATCTCAATTTTCAAAATTTGAACCTTTAATCGTTTGATTTTCAAACTTTAGCAAAAGATAATATCTAAGCATAACTTTAATAACCATATAGAGATAATAAGATAAACTAATTAAAATCCTAAGTAACCGCTAGCGTAATTTAAAATCCAACAAAATATCGACATTTGGCGAGATTAAAATTCAAGTTTAAAGATAACAATTTTTCAAAAAATGCCCGCTTTGAAAGTCTTTCTTCTATGCCGCTCCAAAGCCTCGTTGCCTAGCCCTAGTCGTCGCCCAACTCCTTGTCATCACAAAAATCAGACTTCACCACACGACGGCTCATCAACTAAAGCGTTAAGCGCCCAAGTAGAAACATTTCATACACATTAAGGGTTATTCTCAATAACAAACAACAACCCTTCGAAATTCGAAAATAAGATAAGATAATGGAGTTCAACTTTGAAATAAAAGATGAGATAAGATTAGAGACAACGACAATTCAAAATTTTATCTTGAACAAAAACTTTAAGATAACAACAAAAACATCTTATCAAGAATAACAAAAAAGTCACACGAATTATCAAGAGAGGTAGGTTAGTCCTAATGCCTACATGCTTCTACAAGATGGATCGATCGAAAGCCTCACAAGGCTAGACAACCACGTTGTCGAGTAATTCAAGGCATCTCCTCGAGGTAGGACAACCTCGTGGAACAATTACCACCACGCCGCCACTTCAAAATTTCAAACCCTAGATGCTCTTGTTAGCAATCAAGGCCCACAACCATAAACAACAAGGGTAGTTTTTCCAAAATTTCAACAGTTCAATGACTTTTATCCAATTTATGACATAAACCATATATCCAACAATTACCATGCATAATCATGTGAGAAGCAATCAATAGCACAAAGCATACAACGAAAATCGCAACGCCTTTAACAAATTCATCTCACATATCATGCAAAGAAAATAAAAGCAAGCATACTCACGCACTAATTCAAGAGACTACTCACCCTTACTTTCGTAGATTATAGTGCATGTGCCAAAAGACCTTGAAGAATTGGAGAATGGAAGATTGTTATCAACCACTAAGAGAGAGAGAGCGCCTCGGTCAACACTAGGCAGAAAACTCTAGATTTTAGAAGTTCAAAGGTCTAGGGAAGCAACTACTGAGTGTGTGGTTTTTGTCTTCTGTCTGAGGTTATATTTATAGGAGAGGCTATCACCCAACCCTAGCCACCAAAAACTCGGCTAAACACATCCAAAGGGGGAGGAATTTTCTCATTTCAACCCCCTTTACCCCTTCCTCAAGTCTTGGTTCATCCACTCACCCTTTCTTTTGAATTTTAAGATCAAATCTCAACAAATTTCTTTCCAGAATTTCCTAAATTAATCATTTTAAATCTTTATCAAATAAAACTGATCAACATTCAGTTTTTTATGATTTTTCTCCTAATTTAAAACCTCCTCTAAAAATTTGAACCCAAGATAGCTTAGTTTTCTTGTTTTACAAGCTATTTCAACTTTAATTTGTTTAATTAAAATAGAAATAGCCAAAATTCCGAAAATTAATTATTCTCGGATAATTTTTCATTATTTTTATGACATCTTTTAATTTTTTTTTTTTTAAAAAATCTCTCCAAGATTTAGTTTCCAAACTACCTTTTTAACAATTAATCAAAATAATTCCAAATCACTCTAGAATTTATTTATTTTTAACAAAAATAACTATTTTAAATCATATTCAGATATAACATCATTTATATTTCAATTTATCATCTTCTCTTTAATTTTTGAAAGACTAGTTTTATACCCGTGCCTTGCACGGGGGAATTTATTCTCGATTATTTTTATTAAAAATTTGTTGAACAAATTTTTTAATGTTAATTTATTAAATAGAGTTATGTTCTTTGTTTTTTTAATAGAATTTTGGGTGTTATTTTGTTAGTTTAATGTATAGGTTTATTGTACTAAAAAATGAGCACTTGTTCTGTAGTTGTTTCATATCAATTTGTTTTTGGGTGAATAACACTTATATATTACTCTGCACGAAGATTTTCAAACAAACAGTGATTTATTGAAAAATTGACAATCGTGGTAAATATATGAAATATTAAAAATTGTCAAAATGAATCAAATTGACCACCGAGGTCAATATACCCAAAAAAGTAAAAATTCTCAATGTGGATAAAGAAATACAAAGCAAAGTTTAGCAGAAAAGGATATCTATGCGTAAGCAACATTAAAGGAATGGTACTACATCTTCTCCACCTTAATCTTCTTCATCATATGTGCACTTGTAAATTGGATTTGAATTTTGAAATAATTTGTGGGTCCATGCAAAATTTCAGTCCATTAACTGCTGATTTAAACCACTTTCCGAATCTATCTTTTCCTTCGACCTTGAAAAGAAATTCCTTGTGCACCAAATCAATAATTTCTTTTGGTGGGTGTTCTATGCGGCCGTTCTAGAATTTATTTAAAATAAAAAATTAAATAAATTAATATATTATGAATTAATTTTTCAATGTAAAAGTGCTTAATTTTAATTGTATTTTCCTTTTTCCATTTCATCCAAAATTTCGTTGTTTTTTTGTTGATCAGATGACAACCATCACCATAAAAAATTGTCAAAGTTGTAGATCCAGTATTATCAGCAACATGCATCAACAACTTGTACATTAGGTAAACCTCCATAATTAAATCAAATGTAATGTTTATTGAACAAAATAATTTATTTATTCAAAGTGGAGTTTACCGTATGGTAGGAGTGATGTGCTTGTTATACTTTGTCTAAAAATATAGTGCCCCATCAGAGTATGTTGCTGTGACATTTGCAATCATGATAATACCAATCATCTGTGCTCACAATTTTCTCAATCGCAGCATACACAATGAATATTGTGCGCTGTTGTAATGAATACTTGATTTAGAATTTTGTTGTATTAACAACTGTTTGTAATATTAATAATGATAATAACATATGTATATTTAATAAATATAAATGTACCTACCTAATGACATGTTTTTTTAAATATGTATGTACTATAGTAGTATTTGTTGCTATTATTTAGCTAAAATTTTATTTGTAAAAAAAACATTAAATATGTTTACTAATAAACTTTTTTTCATAAAAGTAATGGAATTTTGTTCTTAATGTTATTATCATTTAATAAATGAGGAGGGCTCAATTTACTCCAGGAGTAACTCTTCAAACTTACTCCGCATCCTAGCCCTTCATTTTAGGAAAACTCAACGGTTGTGATTAACATATAATTCTTCATCACGTGACATGTTCTTCTCATATCTTGCAATTGCTCCCTGTTTTGTTTCTCCAAATTGTCACCTTTATTCACACAGTGATGACAAAGAAAGTTTTCTTAGTTTCGCTTAGATTCGATCTCTGGTGAGAAAACCCTCCATTTACTATCCAATTTGATAATTCCACTAATGAGATTTTGACAGGGTTCGATTTTCTTCTCATCATTGCTTTTGTAAATTTGTGTTCTTTTAATCCATTGTTTGTCCTACAAAGCTTCATCAGCAAATAATTTTTTAAACTGTCTCATTCTTCTTTTTGAGCGATCTGTATAATTATAATTCTATAGCCCAGCCCCCAGATCCTTTTACCTTCCATGTGAGATGTTTTTGATATAAAAAATTATGGAAAAACACACATCTGCAGCATAATTGCAAGGAGTGATACATATGATAGACAAAGTTAATATAGTAATTGGGCGGAGTGGATGGCAACTTGAAGAGATCTGTGCAGCATAAAGCTTTTTGTGATCAAATTAGGGTAATGAATTCCAAAATAGGAATAAAATGAAAATCACGTGAGACTTAATTAGATGTTAATCACAACCGTTAAATTTTACTAAAATGAAAGGCTAGGATGAGGAGTAAATTTAAAGAGTTACTCCTGGAGTAAATGGAGCCCTCCTCTAAATGAATATATTAGGAGTTAAATACGCAATTAACTCTACCAATTTTTTTTTAAAGTAATGCAGATGTAATTATTTTTATAAAATTATTACTAATATATGTATTTAAAAACTGTCAAATAGCAAATATTAACAATGTTTCCGTTAAATAGGAGAGGAATATAGCATTTTTTAATTGATTAAAATTTAATGTATTTAAAAACCAGTAAATGTAAAAAAATACGCTTTTTTTTTAAGAATGGCAAAAAAAATACGTTTTGTTCTATACAAAAGGAAACATGCTCGGGTTTTTTTTTTAAATTTATATTTTTATAAATACCACTAAAATTATTTAAGGGCTTAAGTGTGAAAAACATACCGATCTGCATGCAACCAAATTTCCAATGTTTGTGCGTGGAAATAGTTTTAGAAACTCATCTTCTTCAGTAACTTTGAAGCTTTTAAGCAGGACATTCATAACTTGAGTAGGGACTATGTCACACTGAAATAACCGGTGAATAAAGATTATTAGTTGGAATTGTCATTAAAAGTTTTTGAAACGATTATTCAATATTTTGACAAATTTGTCTCTTTAGCACTCCGCTTCATGAATGTTAGGATTGAACATGACTTTTGTGCATTTTAACCCAATAGTTAACTGATATCCCCCTTTAAATTTTTTTATTGGTCAGATGTTATTTACATATTAAACATGTTACTGTTTTATAGAGAAGATTAATTAAGAAATTAGATCAAAATTATAAAATGTACCTTGATGCCTTGTTACTGCTCCCAGTAATATGATAACAACAACATATTTGTTATCTTCTCCACTTAGAACTTTATCTAAATTGTTGGCAAATTCGCCGTATAACAAACATTTAAATTTTTTCCTGCAAAAATAATAAATTAATCGCGCTTAATGTTTTTGATCGATAGGTAATATTCTTTTTTTTTCTCGGTTTTTTATGATAAAAGCTAATAACTTACCATTGAAATTCGATTTCAATGTCTCTAATATCACTCGCCACCCCGTTCCACTCATATCCTTGATAGTTTGTGACATGCGTAATTTCCCCCATGACATCTATTTTCATGTTAATGTAAATGCTTGAAAGTGATAACTTACGTGAATTTATTTGAATCAATTGATTTACCTACCAACCAAGTATTTCTCATCGAAGTCATCGTTAAGAACATCATGCACGTTGTCAAATTTCAACTCACGCAAAGGAACCATACTTTCATCATATTTAAATATCATTGTTCTATTCAGCAAGTGTATCTTATATTGGTGTCTTTATGAACTTAAGCCTTGAAAGTTATGCGATACGAAAAAATATTCAAAGTTGTAATCTAATTCTTCATTGATTCTTTTTGCATGACGTTCTGAACTGCTTAGCCAACATTCTGCATGTATTGTTTGACCCTACAAATGGTGAAGGTTCATACCGATGTAAGTTTCTGAAGTAAATTAAACGATATTAGGACAATTAATAAAAAAGTCGGTGTTCTTTGGTACTAACCTTACGATCCATCAGTAACAGATTATAGGTTGATGTTGGATTCCCTTCTTCTTCCGCTTCTGTATTCCACACCCTGATGACTCTGACAACAGTTTTCCAGTTTTTTGTTGTAGGATTTATTTGGTTATGATTACTGACATGAGGATTCATGATGTAATTTCTTAGAAGAAAATGAAAAAATACTTGTGTTGTAATGGAGGAGACTTTCGTGCTATGATATGAGTAAGGAGGTACATATATATAGATGTTCGCTCAAATGATGCTATCCAATCAGCCTATTTTTTGTTGTTTTATTTTTCTTTTTTGAATGTTATCACACGAAATTTATTTTGAGTTATTTTTATTTTTTAAAAATTATAAGGAGGAAATTAGGGTTTTCTCATTAAATTTGAGTATTTACTTTTAAACAATAAATGACTGTACGTTTTGCATTAAATTTGGTATATTTAATTTTAAATAAAATGATGAATGTAATGTTTCTTTATTTGAAACTGATGAAATATTTTAAATGTTTGACTTAAAATTGATTGATATAAATTTATTTTAATTCATTTGACTTAAATGTATGCTGTAAAAGGCAACAAAACGTGATTGATTTTTTTTATTACTAATTATTACTGAATTAAATTTTGTATAACGTTTTTTTAAAAATTAAGTCAACAAATTAAATTTTATTAATATTTGAATTGTTTGACTTAGAATTAATTGGTAGTAAATTCTTTTCAATTCATTTGACTTAAATGTTTGGTTTGTAAGGTAGAAAAGGTGATTGCATTTTTTTAATAGTAATTATTATTGAATATCAGTATTTATCACTTTTTTTTAATTAAGTCAGAGATTAAATGTATTAATTTGTGATTTGTTTGACTTGGAATTAATTGGTAATAAATTTATTTTAAATGTATGTTGTAAAAGGAAAAAAAAACGTGTTTAATTTTTTTTAAAAGTAAATATTATTGAATTAAATGTTGTACTACGTTTATTTTTTAAAATTAAGTCAATGAATTAAATGTATTAATTTTTGAATGATTACTAATGTAATTAAATGATGGTAATCATGACATTTAAAATATTTTGTAAATTTACAATAATTAAAATAAATGATGGTAACTAACGTATTTAAACTATTTAAGTAATGGAGAAAATTATGATTATTTATATTAAATGATCGGAATTCATTTTGATATTCATTAATGATCTTAAAATATGGAAGGTATTTTATTTCACAATTAATCAATGATCTTAAAAAATGTTTATTTGACAGCAATATATTAAAAAACATTAATTGCGTGTTAAAAAATGTTCACTTTAGTATATCATAGAATGCGCTATCAAACGTGCAATATCATAATGCTAATATCATAGTATATATATAGTATTTCTAAAATTTAACATCTTTTTAATTTAAATTCATAATCAAATAATTAAAAAGGATTTGTATTTTACTAACTTTTTTAAACAAAGGTTGTTTGAATTTTTTTTTTCAATTAGATCTCTTTTTAAGTGTTTGATAAAAAATCGAGTTTGAATTCTGAAGTTTTTTTTTTTCTTGCTTTCTGAAAATTTATCTTTTTTTTTTGAAGTTTCAATTATTATCTATATTTAAAATGTGTAAAAGTTTTGTTTGACATTAAAATTTCGGTTTTATTTAGAATACTTAAATTATCATTATTGATTTTTTGTTTCTAAATTCAAATTTTAATTTAATATGTCACTAAATTGTTTGATTATTCCAATTTCCAAATTGGAAGTCTAATATTATGCCTTTTTTATGAAAATCGTAATGAATGACATTAAATAATTTAATTTTTATGCATAAATTAATTAATGCATTAAACTTCTTTTATCCCATGAAATTGGCTGCACATTATACGCAATAATTTTAT
The DNA here is from genome assembly GCF_012489685.1 of Lotus japonicus. NCBI lineage: Eukaryota > Viridiplantae > Streptophyta > Magnoliopsida > Fabales > Fabaceae > Lotus > Lotus japonicus. The sequence goes on from NC_080041.1 coordinate 32,157,618, forward strand.
GCACTAAATATTCTTTTTTTGACAATAATTTTTTTTTTGACAATATATTTTCAAAGTTATTTGGAATACCTAATTTGTCATTATGTATTGATTTCATTTTTTGAAAATGCAAGATTATTTTAATTTTTATAGCATGAAGACTTTATTAGTATTAATTTTAGGTTAATTTCGTATGCACATTTAAAGGCTATTTTTTTGGTTTAATGCGTATGTGATTATGCTGACTTTTATAGATTGATAGCATTAATTTTAATTTGATTGTATTTTTGCTGAGTTTAATGGTTGTGCACTGTTAGTGTAAAACGTTTTTACACAGACATCCAATAACTGAATGACAAGTGTTCAAATGCATTTATGATACTTTTTATTTTAATTAAATTAAATGCTCACTTTCTGATTTGACAACCTATCATTGGTTGTATGTGTAAAAAATATTTACACTGTCGGTGCATTTCCATTAAATTCTTAGTTTATTAAAAGACATTTTTTTAGTTTCCATTGTCTTTGTTATACGTGAGTTTACCTAAATTATTCAATTTTAATTTTTTTTCCTATTTGAGTTTTTTTTTTTTGAACGTGGCTATTTGAGTTAGTTGGAGATAGGATTAATAATGGTTCAATTCTTTTTTTTTATTATATATTTTCGTATTCTGTAAATCACGGAACAAATGGTGAAATAAAATTGAATAACACCAATATGTAATTTATTATGCTGCTGAAATTAAAAAAAAAATTGATTACATACTTTTAAAAAATAAAATACATATTTCATATATTTTCAAATACTTCTCGGTAAACTACGTTCTTTGTAGTGTTTGTCATTTTTTCTTCCTCATCCAGCACTAATAATTTGAGTCATTTCCTTGATCTTACCCTGGAGAGAGCAACGTAAAGCTAACCATGTGTGGAGACAGGGCGAGAAAGATATAGGCCAACGTGGGACAATGACCGACCTTGACTTTTATTTATAGTCATTGCAAAGCACAAACTGATCGGAAACTGACGTCTTTTAAACTTAAACAGGTAACTTGAGTCAGATGGAACCATGTCCATTCTTGGAATGGAAATGTCATCTCCAATGTTGGTTCCGGTTATTACAGTGGCTTGTATTTATTCCAAGATCGACCACTATTAGTCGCGTTCCATTGCATAAACCGGATGCTTGAACTATATTTCTCAAAAGCATTATCAAAGCACCTTCCTTTTTCTGTTATTTTGTGATTTGGTATATCAGAGCATGTAATATCATTTAAGAACTCTGTAGTAAACCATTATGACTGTAGTTCGGTGTCTTCATCATATTTGCAAGTGGACTTCTAACACACCCCCTCACGTCCAGGATTTGAACAGACTGGAACGTGGGAACAACAACGGGTGGCCCAAATATGGGAGGTCTCCACACAACAAATGGATCTAGGATAGGCTCTGATACCATATTAGAAATTAGGAGGCCTATACTCAACCACAAAAGCTAGCTCAAGAGTTGAGGTTTGCACAACCCTTATAAACACTTGATTGGCCTTATCTCTAGCCAATGTGGGACTTCTAACTCAGCATAATATCAAGCAAAGGTAGAGAAGATGTTCTTCTTGAGAGTGAATTCATCATACTTTACTGGGTTGATTGACTACATCAAAAGATCGCAAATTTTCAAACATTAGTTAGTGACATTAACATAAAAAATCAAAGCTAAAAGTTTATATGCCAATTCATAAGAGAACGCTTGCAATTGAAAATTATTTCTTTGCTTTTCGTAGGCCAAACCATTGATTGTTTTTTGCTAATTGATTTACTAACACTGTTTAGACATATCACCATCACTCAGACTCTTACCTTCAAAATATACTAAACAGATTCATAATTTGAAATATCTACATTGTATAGTAGAAAATATCTTCACTGATAAGATGGTGTTCTTGTTTGATGTTCAGTACAGTTAGCATATTAGCTACTTATATATTTATCATATTAAACATGAAAGATGTAATAAACTACCTTCTCAAGCACATTAATCTCTATAAAATGGAAGTAAAATCATTATATAACCCCCCTAACTCTCTTCCATTCTCTTCCTTATCCCTTTTGTTTCTCTGTTTTCATTCAATCCGTAGTTTGTTTGGAAACCAAAGCATACATTTAACAGAGCACAAAAGGATTGTGCTAGTGTGTATGTGAAACCGAGACAGACTCGTGGAAGTCTTCAGATGCATCACAGTATAATGAAGATTAAATGACAGTATGAAAGAAGAGCAACACAAATGAAAGTTGAATATAACATAATCAAGGTAAAGATAATTACTGTATCTTCATATGGAAACCCATAGATTGATTGAAAAAAAGTTAATGCTAATTAGCATTTTTTATGGCACATTGATTCAGGAAGGAACATTTAATATACCTCAATAAGCCAGTCAATCAGTATTGCCCTCACCCTTTCATTAATGTCACATTGTTGTGCCATATAATTTGGTGAGACACAGCCAGTACTTTGCAAGTAGTAAAAACCTTGAGTTACCAAAATTTGATAGGAAAGCATTCTCATATTAGTTGACATTCTGAAATCAATTTTGATTTCCAAAATCATAGACAGTGAACTGTGCTAATTCATAGCAAGTCTAAGCTAATTCAATAAATTGAATATTGTTTTTGCAAGTTATAATGGGGTAAATAATAGTTGGTGGATCTTAATTCCCAATGTACCACAATTTTTCTGTAGTAGGAATAAAGACCTTCAATATAATCAGTAACTGCAAGAGGATTATTCGCATCTCCGACATCGATGTCCACAATAGGCTCTTCGACAGACTACAATAATATCCTCCATCTCCACTTCCTCCTAACAGACCAATTAATTCACAGTCACCAACTAAATTCTGAGATAAGAAATACATAAATATAAATGAAAGAGATGTTAAAAGAAATACCATTTGATCAGATTCACTATGCACTGTTTGCTCCAGAGACATAGGCACTGGCTGATCTTCTGCCTTGAGTTCATCATCAACAAATATATACTCCCCAAATCCATTCGAATTTGCAACTGTCAAGTTTGACTTCTTGGTTTCCTGTTCAAAATTGATCCCAACCTAATCTTAGTTCCAATAGTTCAAGATCTATGCAGTGCAGCAAATTTCAGCAAAAAGAAAAATAAAAGACTCTACCTCAGCTTGAGATTGCTGAGTGCTGCTAGCAATTTTTGCAGCAAACCTCCCAAGAGCGATGGTCAAAGACAAAGAGATAGGGAAGAATTAGTGTTAGCTGTAAGCAAGGTTCTAAATATCGGTCGCGGTCACGGTCACGGTCGCGTTGCGGATTTCGCGATAACGGATATCACAGTTGCTGCGGTAGGTGTTGCGCCGGTTGCGGTGTGAATGGTTCCCAGATTTTCACAAATTATGTTTAAATTCATAAATTATGTGAAAGTATATATATTATTATATAACTTATATTATACATCATAATAGTAACTTCTAAACTAGACAAAAACTCATAACATATACTTTAAATCTTCATTAGATCTCAAAAAAGTAAAGAAAATAGAGAAACCCATAGAAGCACAATATCTATAGTTTAATGGAAAATGAAAATAGTGAAAAGAAAATTGTGGTGCTGCCGTGTTTGTCATTCAATAGAAAATAGTACATGTTTTATCCATAGAAACCCATATCACCCATTGGGACAAAAGAGATCTTTATCACCCACACAGATCAGTATCCAAGGGTCTCAATAACATCTCACTAACATAAATCCAATGGTCAATATCAATTACCAATTTCTGATTTCAAACAACTTTCCTCTCTCTCATTTCACACCAATCACGACTGATAACAACAGCTTCCATGGAGTGCCTCATACCCACAACTAGTTTGGCCATGGCTTGGTCTTCTCTCTCCTTCTCGACCTAGATCTCTCGTTCTCTCCTCATCATAACCAACAGACCATCGACCTGGCATAAACAAGTCGATTAAAGGGTGCGTTATGGGATACTTCCCCTGATCTCAGGGTCGGAGACTGTTCTAGGAATGAACATTGAAGAGAGGCATAGTACCTAGAGGTAGAGGGATTGTGTCAAGAGAGAGTGAGAATGAGAGAGAGTGCTGAATTTCAAGTGTTATTTCATCCAATGAGCCAAAAGTCCCTTACAATTGATAACTACCTCCTATTTATAGAGCTTGGGTACTACCTATTGGGCCAATTGGGCCTCCAAGAACAGGGCCCATCTGAAGGCCAGGGCCCCGCCTCAAGGGCGGGATATACGCTGGGCGTTGCCCCTCTAGGGGCTCGCCCAGTCCACTAGTCCACAAGACACCGAGCTCGAGGTACGAGAGCTAAGGGTGTCTTTTAAATGCTGTCACATGTCTTATTGTACACCGGAATCTACACTGCCAACATGGCTTGAAAAAAGAGAAGTTAACTATATCGCCAACATGGCGTGAGCAAAAGGAAACTAGCGTTTTCAGTTACCCAGTCCACTGACTTGACGAGTAAACCAAGCTGGCAAGTCCACAAGTCCGCAAGCGGCGAGGACGACTACTTTGTATTGGTGACAAGTTGGAGCAGGTGTATGATCGCTCGCCGGCGGGAAAGGTGGCAGGCATGGGTCATGTGCTGATCATTCAGTCATTGACTGGCGGTGACCCCGGCGAGCGACTGAACTTCGTTGTTGGTGTCAATCGTCAGGCGATGGCGTTTGATCCCTATAGTGGCGAGGCTTTTCGCGCTTTCCCTTATTTTTAAACCCTTTCAAATTTCTATCTGCCTCACGTGGCTGCCCCACGTGATGTGTTGGTTACATCAATTTCCCTCTTTCTCCGGAACCGTCACTTCACCTTTCATAACCGTCCCATCGTGCGCAGTAACTCCCCTTTGCACGCGACCCACCTCCCCAAAACCATCATGACTTCCAACCTCCCACACGCGTCCAACACGCGTCACCCTTCCAGCTTCTCCCCTTCTCCTATAAAAACCCTTCTTCCCCACTGTCATCCCTTTCCGAGACCCCTCTTCACTTCCCTAATCGCTTACCAAACTCCTTCTGCCCACTTCCGCTCCGGAGCCGTCGCTTATCACCCTTTCCGCTACCCACTCTTCACATCTTACTCCGGTGAGTCCCACTGTCTTTATCTTTACATCGCACACATACTGATCTTTTCTTTTCTTTCACCTCACTGTCTTCTAAAAATGGCTTCAAACCCTACCTCCCCTAATCACTCTTCTTCCTCCTCCGAAAGCGACCCTGACTCCACCGCTGCCGGCGGCCTCCGTTTAGAGGTTCCGGAGATCCCAGCTCACCGATTAAAAACCTACGCCACCCTGCCCCTTCCAGTCCAAGTAGCCCCCAAACACGAGGCTATAGATCAACCTTCCATCTACCAAGATAGCGATCCCATTGTGCAATTCGTGAACTCCCTGGGTGGCTTGTCCAATGATGATGAGTTTAACGCCAAACTCAGGATCTGGGTTTGCAGTCCCGGGGATCGCCCCTGGCTTCACAAGCCAGACGGCGACGTAAAGAGATCCCATTTTTTCTTTGCGTACGAATACATGTTTGGCGAGCTTGGAATCAGGCTTCCTTTCTCGCCCTTTGTCCAAACCGTCCTCCGCGACATCAACGTGGCTCCCTGTCAACTCCACCCTAACGCCTGGGCCTTCATTCGATGTTTTGAAATCCTAAGCGCCGCTGTCGGCATCGCCCCGTCCCCCACCAGTTTCTTCTACCTTTACGACGTCGACCCCAAGTCCATCAAAAACAAAGGATGGATTTCCTTGAAGGCCCGATCCGGCCGGAAGTGTTTGCATCCCCCACAAAAGTAACGCGAAGTCCTCCTTCGCACGAAAGTACTTCCGTGTGGCGGTTCATCCCGCCTACCCAGAGGCATTCACCCTCAGAGACGGGACCGCCCTCTTCCCTCTTTACTGGACAGAGAAGCCCAACGGGATCACCGATCCTTCAGAGGATTCCTTGTCCGCCAACGATAAAGCCTTTCTTAATCTCCTTGCCCCACTTCCCATCCTTGACTGCACAACAGTCCTTGAGGGCGCTGACCTCTCAAGAACTCCCAAATACTTAGGTTGCTCATAGCTCACTTTTATTATTGACATTTTCTTTCTCGACTCCTATGTTATCACTGATCGTTTTTTTTTATTGTTACAGAAGATATGAATTTCACGAACGCCGAGCTCCTGAAGGCCCGCGAGAGGAGAATGGCTCGCTTCTCCCCAAAATTCAACACTGAGGGCGACGCGAAAAAACGGGGCGGTGCTGAAAACCAAGCCGAGAGCACCAAAGCTCCCAAGAGGAGAAGATTGACCAAAGCCTCCTCCGACGCCGGCACATCCAAACCTGGCGCTCAGCCCACCACTGCTCCTGCTGCGCCTAAAGGCAAAAATGTCGCTGAAGCCTCTGTCGCCGCAGCTACCGAGCCAACCGCCGTACCAGCTTCTTCTCCCTCTGTCGCCGCAGCTACTGAGCCAACCGCCGTACCAGCTTCTTCTCCCGCTTCCGCCGGTGCGACCGCTGCTTTTGCCGCTGAGTCCTCTATTGGCGCCACAGCCGCCTCCGCCGGCGTTAACGCCACAAAAGCTGCTACGTCTTCCGACACTCCTATTGGAGATAAGGAAAAAGAAAATGAAACCCCAAAGTCTCCCCCTCGCCAAGATGAGCCTCCTAGCTCGCCCTCAACACATGATGCGGGCCCCATGCCTTCCCCGCCTCATCAAGGGGAAAAATCCTATCCTGGCGCTGCCACTACCTCTGAAGCAGCTCAAATTGAACAAGCCCCTGCTCCTGAGGTCGGTTCTTCAAGCTATTATAATATGCTCCCCAACGCCATTGAACCTTCAGAATTCTTACTTGCTGGTCTCAACCGTGACGTTATAGAAAAAGAAGTTTTGAGTCAGGGCCTGAATGTCACCAAGGAGGAGACTCTTGCTTGCCTCCTACGCGCTGGGTGCATCTTTGCTCACACGTTTGAGAAGTTCAATGCCGCCAACGTTGAAGCTGAGCGGTTGAAGGCCGAAAGTGCTAAGCATCAAGAAGCCGCCGCTGCTTGGGAAAAACGTTTCGACAAGCTGGCGACGCAGGCAGGAAAAGACAAAGTCTATGCCGACAAGATGATTGGCACGGCGGGGATTAAAATCGGCGAGCTGGAGGATCAGCTGGCGCTGATGAAGGAAGAAGCAGATGAGCTTGATGCAAGCCTTCAAGCTTGCAAGAAGGAAAAAGAGCAAGCTGAGAAGGACTTGATCGCCCGAGGCGAGGCGCTGATTGCTAAGGAATCAGAGCTTGCCATACTGTGCGCTGAGCTGGAGTTAGTGAAAAAGGCGTTGGCGGAGCAAGAGAAAAAGTCTGCGGAGTCCTTGGCCTTGGCGAAATCTGACATGGAGGCAGTGATGCAGGCTACGTCCGAGGAGATCAAGAAAGCGACCGAAACTCATGCCGAGGCCCTCGCCACGAAAGATGCCGAGATTGCTTCCCAACTAGCAAAGATCAAAAGTCTAGAGGACGAGCTGGCGACGGAGAAGGCCAAAGCCATTGAGGCGAGGGAACAAGCCGCTGACATCGCCCTTGACAACCGCGAGCGCGGTTTCTACCTCGCCAATGATCAGGCCCAACATTTGTACCCGAACTTTGACTTTAGCGCCATGGGAGTAATGAAAGAGATAACCGCCGCAGGACTGGTTGGTCCCGACGATCCTCCCCTGATTGACCAAAACCTCTGGACAGCAACTGAAGAAGAAGAGGAAGAAGAAGAACAGGAGAAAGAAAATAATGAATAATGTAATTTTTAACATTACTTTTATCTTCTACTGTCACCTTGTAGTGCATTTTTCCGCCATTCGTCTATGTTTAAGCAACCCTTCGCCATAGCTTTTTATATCGCCGTTGGACATTTTGTAAGTCATATTGGAATGCTTTCGCCGTACACTACTCGCCTTCCCTCCTATTCATTCGCCGACCTTATATCTTGCGCTATTTTTCACGCGTCATATGATTGAATTACGCCTAACGATTTCGTGCGTTAATTTTAACTAGGACTTGTTGCTTGGTATTCCACCACCAAGACTTTAGACGTTTTTTCCCTAATAGGAAGAAACGGCCTCCATTCTCGAGGACTTCGCCCGGGGCTTTGCCCGCTCGGGGCTTACAATGCTTGGATCCCAATGGCCATTTGGGGGTCCCAAGACTTTTGCCTAGTTAACGGCGCTCGTCGTATTCTGGCGAGACTTACCCAGCACATCGTTTACGGGACCGGCGATCACGTCAGACTTTCCGGAGGGTGATTCCCAGGCGTCAAAGGCCATTTGTGGAATCGCCACAACCTTCAGGGTTCCAGCAAGCCCCTTTGGGGATCAAGCTTGTCCCACTTAGTGATCGCCGTAATTCTTTATGTCGATCGGCAATTCTGATCGTCAGGGAATCCCTGGAATTTTTTGGACACGAATTTCGTGAATTTTCGTCTTATTTTATTGATTTGTCGTTGCAGTACATTGGACAATTTGAGAACACTTCAGAAAATATTAAAGATATCTGGCTCCGGCGATTCCGACTTGTTCATTCTCTCGCCTGCAATCAACTATAAAAGTAGCGCAAGCTCAAACCATTGAACGATCGAGGTAACCGCCTCCCATCAAGCTCTTCTAAGTGATAGGCCCCATTACCAAGAACTTTAACAATGCGGTAGGGCCCTTCCCAGTTGGGAGTAAGCTTGTTCCCCGGGGCTCCCGATCGCCACTTGAGGACCAGGTCGCCAACCTGCATATCTCGGACGCGAACCCTGCTGTTGAACTTTGCCGCCACGCGCTGCTTCATCGCTGTTTCCCGAATGTGCGCCTCGTCGCGCGTTTCCGACAAAAGGTCCAGCTCCACCGCCATGTTGGCCTGATTTTCCTCTTCAAAACCTGGTCGAGTCCGCCATGTAAAGTTGTCAATCTCCACCGGCAACATGGCATCTACCCCGTAGGTCATTCTAAAGGGGGTTTCCCTTGTAGTAGATTGCTCGGTGGTGTTGTACGACCACAGCACCGCCGGAAGTTCATCCAACCAAGCTCCCTTAGCCTCCGCGAGCCGTCGTCTTAGTCCTCGTAGGATTACCCTGTTTGCAGATTCCACCTGGCCGTTCGTCTGCGGATGCTCAACAGAGGCGAACCTCATCTGTATGCCCATTTCCTTGCAGAACTCCCTTGTTTGACTGCTTGAAAACTGGGTCCCATTGTCAGATACGATCGCCCTTGGGATCCCGAACCTGCAAACAATACGCTTCCAGTAGAAATTGACTATCTTTGCAGAAGTAATCTTGGCCAAGGGTTCAGCCTCAATCCACTTAGTGAAGTAGTCCACCGCCACCAATATAAACTTCATTTGTGCCCTGGCGGTCGGGAAAGGTCCAACTAGGTCCACACCCCACATGGCGAAAGGCCACGGGGCGCTCATCGTTACCAACTCTTTTGGCGGTGCCTTAGACAAATCCGCGAACACTTGACACTCCTTGTACTGCTTCACGAAGTCCATACAATCTTTCCTGAGGGTGGGCCAGTAAAAACCCGCCCTCAACACTTTGCAAGCCAAAGACCTTCCCCCGATGTGGCTCGCGCACACTCCTTCATGTACTTCAGACATTATCGCTTCGTACTTCTCTGGCGATACACATTTCAACAATGGCGTCGAGAAACCACGGCGATACAAATGTCCGTCAATGAGAGCATAGTGACTCGCCTCCCGCTGCTGCTCCTTCGTGCATTGCTCCACTTCTGCCGGGTCCCCCGCCAAGATAGATATTATGGGATCCATCCATGTTCTCCCTCTGTTTACGCAGGACATGAGCTCGCCTTCGATGCTTGGGTACGCCAGCGTTTCCTGAATCACACTTTTGTTATTGCCGGGCTTCCGCGTGCTCGCCAGTTTGGCTAACGCGTCCGCCCGCTGATTTTCTGCCCGAGGAACGTACTCCACCACGACCTTTTGAAAGAGTGTCATCAAATACCGTACCCGCTCAAGGTACTTGATCAGATTAGGATCTTTGACCTGGAAAGTTCCCTTCACTTGATTCTCCACCAATTGTGAGTCCGTTCTTATCAACAAACTCCTGATCTTCACTTCCCGCGCCAACTTCAATCCGGCGATGAGAGCTTCATATTCTGCTTGGTTGTTCGTTGCTTTGAACTCGAATTTCAGGGATTGCTCCAGCACTAGTTCCCCCGGCCCTTCTAACGTTACTCCCGCGCCGCTGCCACTACTATTGGAGGATCCATCCACAAAGAGAGTCCACTGAGTGTCCACTCTTTCAAACCGATCTGGAGTCAACTCGACCACAAAGTCAGCTAGTGACTGCGCACCAACCGTGCCCCGCTTATCGTATTGCAAACCATACTCTGACAATTCAACCGACCAGGCGACCAATCTACCTGATAAATCCGGTTTTTGTAATACTTGCCTCAAGGGCAAATCCGTCCGCACCTTCACGGGAAAACTCTGAAAATAAGGTCTCAACCGCCGGGCGGTGACGAGGACCGCCAGCGCCGCCTTCTCAATTTTCTGATATCTGACCTCCGCGCCCTGGAGTGTGTGACTAACAAAATAAACAATTCGATGCTCGCCATCTATCTCCTGCAACATCACAGAACTCAGAGCACTATCGCTCACAGCAAAATACAAATGCAGCGGGTGTCCCTGTATTGGTTTCGACAAGATCGGCGGTGACGATAGGAGTTCCTTGAGGCGAACGAAAGCTTCCTCACACTCCGCCGTCCACTCGAATGCGACATTCTTGCGAAGACACTTGAAAAAAGGAAAAGATCTGTCACCAGACTTGGGAAGAAACCGAGATAAAGCTGCTATTCGCCCCGTCAAACGTTGGACTTCTTTCACATTGGAAGGGCTTTTCATCTGCTGAATAGCCTTGCATTTTTCTGGGTTTATCTCGATTCCTCTGGATGTGATCATGAATCCCAAAAACTTACCCCCCTGAACACCAAAAGAGCATTTCTCCGGATTGAGGCGCATACTGTGCTTCCTAATTTCGCCAAATGCTTCCTCCAGATCTTGATGATGGTCTAAACCTCGTACTGATTTAACAATCATGTCATCAACGTAAACCTCCATGTTTCTTCCCACCTGCCCAGCAAAAACCCTATCCATCAATCTTTGGTAGGTAGCCCCAGCGTTCTTTAGTCCAAACGGCATGGTGCGATAGCAATAATTGACTCTGGCAGTCATAAAAGCCGTTTTGTCCTCGTCTGCCGGGTGCATGCGGATTTGATGATAGCCAGAATAAGCATCCATCAAGCTAAGCAGTTCGTTTCCCGAGGCACCATCAACAAGGCTATCGATGCTGGGAAGGGGATACGAATCTTTTGGACATGCCTTGTTTAAGTCTGTGTAATCTACACACATCCGCCATTTCCCGTTCGCCTTCTTTACCATTACGACGTTCGCCAACCACGTCGGATACTTCACTTCCCTGATGAACTCTGCCGCCAACAACTTGTCGACCTCCTGTTGCACCGCCTTCCCTTTGTCGCCACCCAAGCGCCTCCTAAGTTGTGAAACTGGCTTGACACTTAGATTCAATGCTAACCGATGGCATATGAAGTTTGGATCAATTCCAGGCATGTCTTTGCAGCTCCAAGCAAACAAGTCTAAGTTCTCCCCATGCAGTTTTGTCAGGCGCGTCTCCTGCTCTTCCGTCAGTCTGGTCCCAATCTTCAAAGTGCGATCGCCAAACTTTAGCGCCTTCGTTTCCTCAATTGGCGTGGGCCTATTTACTCGCCCCTCGCCCCGGGGATCAAGATTTTCATCCGAAGCTTCGATTTCATAACATCTATGACCAACCAACGCACTCTTCTTGCCGTACAAGTTAAGGCAATTATTGTAACACTCCCTCGCCATCTTCTGGTCCACCTTCAGCTTTCCCACCTTTCCACTGCTTAGCGGATACTTGACCGCCAAGTGGGCTGTCGAAATTACAGCACAAAGGCGATTCAATGTATTTCGCCCAATGATGACATTGTAGGATGCTACCACCTGGAGAACCAGATACCTTACCTTCAAAACCCTAGCACACTCGTCTTCCCCAAATATTGTGTCTAGATCAATGTATCCCCGCACCATTACTTGCTCCCCCGCGAAACCTACCAAGGTTCCCGCGTATGGAGTTAGATCATTGTCAGTTAGTCCCAACTTGTCAAATGCATCACCATAGATAATATCAGCCGAACTACCCTGATCCAGGAGTACCCTTCTAACGTTGAAACTGTTCATCCTTAACTGCACCACAATCGGGTCGTCCTTATGAGGCTTTATCCCCTCAAAGTCCGCCATCGAGATTGTTATGTCAGGGTGTACGAATCCAAAAGCGACCTCATGAACGGAATTAACGGCACGAACATGGCGCTTACGCGCCGCGTGAGTGTCGCCACCGCCGCCAAATCCCCCGGCGATGGTGTTGATGGTTCCGACGGGCGGTCCAGAGTGTTGAGCGAACGTGTCATCAGCCCCTTTTGTGGCGATAGCCGCTGATTCTTGCTTTTTCTTGCCCTTAGTGTCCGCTCGCTCCTCCTCCCGCTTGTGCGCTTTGTTTTGATCGCCACCATTGCGCCACTGGCCTTGACGATTTCCTTGATATCCCGCCCGAATCAACTTATCAATCTCCCGCTGCAAAGTCCAACAGTCATCCGTATCATGCCCGGCGGACCGGTGGAACTCGCACCACTTCTTGGGATTGGCGTCCCGTGGCTGATACCTTGGGACCTCCGGCTCATCCACTAGATTGGCGTCGCTTGCCCCTCGGAGCATATCCGATACATCTGTGTTCATCACCATATCAGTTTCCTCCCGCTGGCGATGAGACTTAGATTGCCAAGGCCGACGTTGTTCATAATCATCGCGCCGTGGATACAACTGTTCCTTGGTCGGTTTGAATACCGACTTCCCCTTACCTGGCCTCTGCTGTTTGTCGTCCCCCTTATCCTCGCCGCTCCTATCTTTTTTCACGCGCTTGGGCGACGTGTCGCCCTTTTCCAACTTCGCGCGCTTTCTTTTGAAAGCGTCGTCCTCCTCGTCCAGAATATAAGTGCTGGCACGAGCACGCATCTCTCCCATCGAGCGCGCCGGCTTACGTGTCAATTTGCTGTTCAACCCTCCCGGCAGCAAACCGTTTTTAAATGCTAAAGCACAAGCTCGAGGCTCCTCGTCTTCTACCTTTACCGACGCCGCGCTATACCTTGCCATGTACTCTTTCAGTGACTCCCCTTCCTGCTGGCGAATATTGTATAGGTCATTGATCGTCACCGGCTGATTCTTATTTGCCGAGAATTGCACTAGAAACTTGGATGAGAAGTCTCTGAAATTTGAAATCGATCCACGCGGCAAAGTTGTGAACCACGCCATCGCCGTCGATTTGAACGTCGATGGAAACATCCTGCACTTCACCGCATCTGACGCCGCAATTATCACCATCTTCGTATTAAAATACAGAAGATGATCTTTCGGATCGGAATCTCCGCTGTAAGAATCCAGAACTAACGTTTTCATGTTATCCGGAATCGCCACATTCTCAACATCTTCCGAGAACGGACGGAACTCAGCCACGGAATCTGCTTCTCTGCTTCCATCATCTCGCTGCTCGCGACGGTAGAAATCTAACTGAGCCTGTAGATGCTCATTCCGCTGCTGGATGTTGCCAATACTGCGCATCAAATGGCGCCATTGCTCCTGTGTCACCGCCGGCTGTTGTTCCGGAGCAGGTGAATTCTCTGGTGAGCGCTCCAGAGATCCTACCTGTGAAGGCGATGGAGGAGGTGGTGGTGATGGAAGAGGAGAAGGCGACTGTACTCCTATCGTTCGTACCGGAGAATCCAGGTCCACACGATGAGGCCGCCGAGGCGGCGAAATCCGCTGTCGCATTGGTGAATGATGCTGCCTCCTGCGTCGAGTCTCCATCCAAACCAGAAACGATGCAAACTCGATCGGAGAACCAACACTAGTCACAGAATCAAAATCGGAAAACCAGAGAATTGCCTAATCACAATCAGAGGTAACTTCATGCACAATCAATCCACGTGAATGGGAGTAGAAAGTTTACGGTCCCCACAGACGGCGCCAAATGTTCTAGGAATGAACATTGAAGAGAGGCATAGTACCTAGAGGTATAGGGATTGTGTCAAGAGAGAGTGAGAATGAGAGAGAGTGCTGAATTTCAAGTGTTATTTCATCCAATGAGCCAAAAGTCCCTTACAATTGATAACTACCTCCTATTTATAGAGCTTGGGTACTACCTATTGGGTCAATTGGGCCTCCAAGATCAGGGCCCATCTGAAGGCCAGGGCCCCGCCTCAAGGGCGGGATATACGCTGGGCGTTGCCCCTCTAGGGGCTCGCCCAGTCCAGAGACGAATAGCGTGAAGATCGGTGGCTTTGAAGAAGATCGGTGGCTTTGAAGAAGACTGGAGAATCTGATGCTTGCTTCTGTCGGGAGCACGAAGATTGCGGTAAACCTTGACAGAGACGCCATGAATGAGGCTGAAGAACGTTGTTGCGGCTGTTGCGCCGTTACGCGGTGGCTGTTGCGGCCGCAAAATCGTTCTGTTGCGGTTGTTGTGTGCGATTTTCCGTAGCTCCGTTATATCGCCCTGTAACGGTATCGGTGGCCACCGATACCGAGATGTTGCGGCCGATTTTCATGTAACGTTCCGATATTTAAAACCTTGGCTGTAAGCTTTGAGTTCTCTAACTCTTCTATAGGTAAATGATTTGGTAGTCTCAACTTAGTCCCTAGTACAAAACAATACTTTCAATTTATGTTCTCCAAAGTGTCCTTCTAGATACATTGCAGCCATAATTGATTCACCTTTACATTTATCAAGTCCACATTGTGTTCCATCAAGAAGCTATAAAAGAATTCCATAAAATTCTTCTTTCAGAGTCATTCCTTTTATTACACAAAACTACAAAAATCATTATGAGCTAGGCACAAAATTCCACTTAGATCCCTCGACAGTGTGTGCATGGTCCTTGCGTTTTTTAAAAATAGGTCTTCTTGCTCCAACAGTCACTTGATATACTTTCCTATCTTTCTGCATTTGTAGGCATTGAAATTCCACAACAAACATTGATAGGGACACTTAGAAAAAGAACTTTAATTTGCACTGTGCTTAATGATAGAGCATCAACCTGAAGTGGTTTAAAGAAATTATAAACACAGCTATAAATCTGGCTTGATGAGTTTGATTGCTCACTTTACTAATTCCCCTTGCCACACATGCTGTTTTAGAGCCATTTATCCAAAGGAATGAAGACGGGGTTAGCTTCTTTACTCACTCAACAAACCATAAAATTGGATTGGTTTACCATGAAGACCCTTGCCACAAATGATTGTGCATTGAATATTCCACTTCAACTAAATTAAGCCATCAAAACCACAATAAAGTTCCAGATAAGTGAATGAACTTTTTAGATAACCATCTCATAATCATAAAAACAGATAAGCATAGTTTCACATAGAAGAATCAAGTAAGTAAATGTCCCATGAAGAGAATGAACTATTTGTTTATCATTTGTTTAAGTTTGTATTCTGCAATGAATGCAGTATGTAAAACTATCAACACCATCACATTTGATTAAGGGAATCACTGGGCCGAAAAGCTATATGTATTTGAAAAGTGAATGATGCAAATAAAACAACAAAGAAGTACCAGATCTCTCATAATGAACTACCTATATGCAGAAATATTTTGTAGTTGAAGCAGAGCCATCTCGTGCAATCTCCAAAAGTTTAACATTAGAATTGAAGTATAGCCTCCTCATGCAATCACCAAAAGTAATCTGCAGGTACAGAGTCTTAAGCATTAATCAGGCATAATTTTGTACAGAAAATACTAATTATGGAGACTTAGCTACTCATTTACATGAATGAACTTACAAATTGTATATGCACAATCAGATTCTCTCTAGTCTATGGTATATATTAGCTTCCTATGTCATTGGCCTATACATGGAAGGCGTGTCAATTAGCCCTTACAGGTTTTTCCTGTTAACAGGTCACATTACTTAGTGGACCAGCTCTAAATGATAATTTAAGATGAATGCGACAATCACAATACCTGTATTTATAGAAAAATAGTGCATATAAAAGATCAGATATGAGAACCTACAATCATCAATAAGACAACTTCAGTAGCATCTTTAATCTGAAAACAAAGGTTCTCTGGGATTGGCCACAACCCACAAGCTTGAGGGGCTCTCCTCTAAGATGAGTCAGCAGAAAATGAGTAGAAAGAAATTTCCCTTCAAATAATTCAAAGCTTGTAAGAAATAAACTGAAAGAAACGTGAGAGTGGGCAAGAAAACGACAGAGGACTACAAACCTGAGGCATGGAACACATGCACTGGTTCTTGACATATGCAACATTGTTATTCAAAAATGCTTCATCTGAAAAATTTATCAGCAAATTTAATCAGAACAAATAAAATTTGAAATCTAGTTCTCAAGGCCAATAGAGTTCAATTCCCATTCACCTCTCATACAAAAGACAGATAAAATAAACCAAAGGCACCTCGAGAAAATCAATCTCTAGAACTGAAACAAAGTTGGTAAGCCTGAATGAGATCAACAGATTCATTCGACCATTAAGGGAAAAGACTGGAAATGAAAATAAACCTCTTTTTCTCTTTAGCCTGTTTTTCTACTTTCTCAACTTCATCTTTCTAAGAAAAAAATCAGAACCTGAATCAGTAAGAATGATAACTTGGGAAGATAAAATAAGCAGACGATTAGTACTTTGAGTGTGTCATCTATCTCTCCAAAATAAACACTGTTACAAAAAAAAATATTATATCAAGTGTGAAAAGGAAAATGCAGAAGACGCTTAGAAACATAAATATGAACTAATTGATACCACTAAATAACTTTATTTAATTTTTCACTCAAGAAAGGAAACAATTGAAAGTGAATACAGTCAAGCAATCAATTAATGGGCGGAGTATTTTACGGTCAAGAACATATTTGAATTCAAAAAACACCAATTTCTAAGAGAGTAATTAACGGAGAAACTAACGGGATTCCATTGATTGAGCAGGTATACGAAATTTGATGGATATCAGAGCTCTTAATCGGGATGAGAGATGCGATTGAAAGAACGGCCATGAGCCCATGAGAGATGCCATTGAAGTTCTGAGAGAATTGGAAGGTCGAGTGGATGAAATCAATGCATCGGAGCAGGCTATGAGAGATGCCATTGAGACAATAAAACGTCATTAAGGAATTTTTCACAAAATTACCTGCGAAATATACAAAAATCAAAAATTTGAAACCGTAACAAAATAAGCCCTAAACCAAGATGAAAATACCTGAGTGATCAGACATTGAGAAGGCAGGAACACGATTTGTGAGAGAGGACAATGACACAGGCAGTAGTGCTTCAGAAATTCCAATTGAAGCAGATTGAAAGGAGGTGGGGATGAGATTGAAAGGTACCTCTCATGGACTTCATAAACCAGAGAATCGGTCTGCAATACCCAAATTTCTCAAAATCAAAATCCAGGCAATAAAATCTAAAATTTAGGCAACTGAAAACCATACATCAATTAAGCCCTGAATACCTGCGGGAGAGGCTATTTGCGACAGGAGCTTTCATGATAGGAACACATATCTGACAAAGATCGCGATTTGGAATTATGGAGTATGGAAGAATCGAAAGAACGACGTCGGGTTGAGAAACAGGATGCAAGATGGAAGAACTTGAGATGGAAGAGAGAAACAGATTTGTGTGAACTGGAAAGGATACGATGGTGAGAGAGGAGGAGAAAACAGTGGAGTGAAACGGAAACGTGATTGAAGCGTGGTAGAAGAAAAGGAGAATACGGTTGGTTTTGAAACATTGAAAGAGAGAAGAATGAAAAAGGGAAAACTGGAAGAGATGAATTGAGGGTTGAAACGGTAGTGAAGGAAAAGAGATGAGAGAGAGAGGATAATAAACGCATTTTGATATATATGAATGCTATTAAGAGATTTAGGTTTAACACCCCACCCATGAGGCTTCCCACCCCACTTTTATTGAAAACGGGATTTAAATTTCCGTTTTTAAAACGGAATTTAATATTCCGTTTTTTTTATACAATAAATGGTTGAAAATGTGCCACATATGCTAAAATACACAACGATTTTTTAAGTTCCGTTTTATTTGTATTAAAAACGGAAATTTAAATCCCGTTTTCAATAAAGTGGGGTGGGGAGCCTAATGGGTGGGGTGTTAAACCCAAATCCCTGCTATTAAAGATATATGAGTGCATCATAAGAAAAAAGGTGTAGGATAAGAAGAATGAAGGATTGATTGCCATGTAGGATTTTTTCAGAAATTAACCAATCAGGATGTGCCATGTATGCGATGACTGGGCTGAGATCTTTTCCTGAATATATATACTATGGATTTTGTTTAGTTTTGTGCAAAAACCGCTTAATAAATCCAAACTAAATCTTTCAACCCATTTTTTCTCTCTCCTAGTCACTATTCACGAAAATTCCAATATTAATGGAGTTATTTTTAATTTATTTTTATTTTGATGACTTATATAATTAATTTAATAATTATCCTAAGTCCATTTCTAATAAATATTCATTTCTGCTGTTTTAACGACAACTGTCTAACTACAGAATGTTTGCCTACGCTACATGACACAGTTTAGCCCTAAAATATAGCAACAACAACAATGTTAATGACTTTAGCTCATGAGAACTCCCTACGTTCCCATGCACCATGCATTTCAAACATTCTCATAATTCCAACAACAGTAAATCAATCAATAGAAATCCATTTACGGAAAAATAAACAACATACAAAGTTCAACCAATTCATATATTACCATAATATTATACTTATTTCATAATAACTTATTCAATAATTTTAGGGTCTTACAACTTGAGTATTCTTTGGACCCTGTCTCTCCAAGAAAAACGAGTATTATTTGGACTCTTCCTCTCCATGAAAAACAAGTATTCTTTGGACGCTGCCTCTTCATGAAAATGAGTATTCGTAAGACTCCTCCTCACCAAGTATTATCAGGACTCCTCCTTTATAACAAGTTTAAAGGACTTCTCCTCAAACGATCTTCCTCAAGATCATTTCATCTACAAATAGTCTCTTCTAATAAGAGTGATGGTAGATACATTTAAGTTCATGAATCATAAAGTATTTTAGATGAAATTTGACTCTGAGTGTATACTTTATGTTCTGTTACATGAGAGTTAAAAAGGATTTGACTCTTAAGAAAATCTATTCTCCTTGTTGAAGCAAACGATATTGATGATCATCTCTGAGTGATGAGCACTAAGGCTTCCTTTCACGCTTAATTGATTTGAGCATGGAAGCTCAATCTTTCTGAACATAAGCGCTACTTCTTCAAGTCTTTACTTCTTCCCTTTATACTTCTAAATATTTTGCGAGGTAGATTATAGCCATTGGAGCTTGTTCTTCATGAAGATTCTAGCCGTTGGATCAAACGCTACAAAATGTACTTGCGTTAGAGTGTAGTACTGTTTGATTGAGACCTTTTGCCGAAAAGATGTAATCTGTCATGTAGCAGGTAGCATAGGTCTGACCTTCTATCCATTAGTGTACAAATATGACAAATTGATAGTGACACCACGGTTCCTTTATCTTCATCAAAGCATTGTGTCAGATCTTGAGATTTCTTCTTTGAGACTTCTACACAAAGCTTTCTTGACTTTTTCTTCAATGTGAAGTGTACTTGATTTGACTTTGTAGCATATTTAAGTGTAAGCTTGAAATTATTCTTAAGATGATCTTCTGCTTCTATTGTATTCGTTCTACTTCTGACGATCTTTATTATTTATTTTTCAATTCTTCAGTTCTTTAGACGATGATGCTTGCTTCAGTTAATCTGTGTTGATTTGACTGTGAAGCACATTCTTCATTATGCTATTCTGAAGCTGCAGACTTCGTTTCATGATATACATTGATTGCTTCGGATGTTCTGCTTTCATCGCTCTTCCAAGTTTGCAGACGATGCTTCTTGCTTTAGCCATTCTTCTCTCAGAAGATTTGTCAGCTTAGCTCATGCTTCATTCATTTCTTCAATTTGGTCATTCAGAGTGTGACTGATAGCGTTTGACCAGATCTTCGTCTTCTTCAGAAATGGATTGTTTTGTGTTTCCTAAATCAGATTGATACTTGTAGGCGTAGACAATAATCTTTGCTTCACTTCTTCATTTCTTGGTAGAAAGAGAAAGAGGAAACTTTTGATGTTGACATGTTGTACTAGTTTTCTTGGTCAACGTGTTTTGTAGAGTATCACGTGATTTCTCAGCACTTGACTTTCTCCTCAAGAATGTCAAAGATATTTCCATTTGAATATGGTGTTTTTTTCTCTTGACATTGCTTTCCATGATCGACCTTGAGATAGACAAAGTAGTAGACGTTGAGTGAAGTCTGCTCAGACGGTCAGTTAGCTTGAGCTGTTTTTGCATGGTCTGTCCTTGAAGCTTTGATTCTTCTACTGTAGACAATCTTAAAGCTTCGCTTGATCTTGCATGCTTAGGTCTGAAGCTTTGATAGCTTGCAGCTTCATCTTCTTCTTGAACACTCTTCTTCTACCTTAGGATTGACGATCTGATAGGTGTAGCATTCCCCTGCTTGTATCGTCTCCCTTTGAAGACCTTAAATATTTTGTCAAGATCTTGATGTTTTGGCTTCTTCTGAAGATTCAACTCTGTTTGCTCCGGTTTTTTTTTTATCTTGATCTGCTTTCAGTTTGTGCGACTAGCTGATTTGACATTTCTTTGCTAGTGTAGTCTGCCTTGTAACCTTGACTCTTCCCTTGATCTTCTTGTTGCTTAGACGAAGTAGCATGTTTGACATTTTGCTTCACTCGTCTTCCTTTGATGCTTTTGACCTTTCTATTCTTTGGTTAGACGATATGGCAGAGCTGACATCTCTTTGCTTGTAGTCTACCCTCGTAGCTTTGACAACTTCTTTCTTCATCTGATTGGAACATTTAGCATATTCACCATTCCTTTTGTTGTGTCTTGCTGCTTTGATCGATCTCTTCCATGTAGAAACTGTCTTCATGCCATCGCCTTGTATTGCTTCTTTAGACGTTAGAGTGTGAGGGGTATAAGTGTGATTTTCTGAAATATATTTCACATGATATATTTAATCAGTTCACTTATACTCTTGAAAAATGCCATCATTCAAAACTTGATAAACAATATGATTAGCGTTTGCACTTAACAAAGACTTAAACTCTATAGATTCATCTAGAACTATCTAAAAATATTTTCAATTTATATTTAAATATGAAAGTTATACATAAACAAAAAATTGCACGTACACTCTTAGTCTGTTTTATGATCATTAAAATAAAATGTGGTTACATAGCACAACCGTAAAGAAAAGCATCCCATAATATAAGTGGGGATTTCATGAGCCACATATTTAATTAAAACCTTCCTAGAAGTTGAAGACAAAAATTTCTCCTTCCACCCCTTGTGTTTCTTCCACACGCTTTCCTGAACAAATCTCAAAAACCTGTTGCTTCGACCTTCACACAAAGGCTAGAAACCTAGGATACTTGAAATTAATCTTAATGGCCTTAATAAATAAACTACCTTGTATAACATTTTTTTCTATCTTCTGGTACATTTTGGCTAAAAGGGATTCCTGACTCATCCATGTTAGAAATTTGGGTATGATAATCCTGGATAACTTCGAAGAATCGTGTTCGAACACTTTTCAAACAAAGTATTTCGACCCTATTCTTGCCTAGGTTCACGAAATCCTTGTTGAGATAATTCTTGAAGAACAATCTGCTTCTGGCAAATGAGAACAGATCAGGAATGTAGAGAGATTTCGGTTTTTGTTTTCTGTACATGAAACTGAGGCCAGATGACTCCTTATAAAGGAGTTTGTTTCAGAAACCGAAAACGGTTAATAAAACATAGCGTGCACTCCGCACTACCCTAACTCGTTTCCGAGCTTAACACATAATCGCATCGGCCTACAATAAATCACATTACTACTAAAATCTATTGATGATACTAAAATCACCAACAATCCAAGTTAATGAGCTTACCTGAAACCTGCTGGTGCTCGGTCAAAATCTTGTGGATGGCATCTACTTTATTATTGTTAGCTTAGAAGAACAAAATGATATCATCAACAAAGAAAATATGATATTTCTAGAGTCTGCTTAGCAATTCTAACACAACGGATCACCTGATGGATTACCCTGCCTCTGGATGCCATTAAGGATCTCCCAAGACAACCATTGAAAAGGACAGAAAAACTAGCAGAAGATACACAACTCATAATCACTGAAATCAATCTCTTGGGGAACCCCATCAAAACCAAAACGGACTGGAGGAAACTCCACTCGATGTGATCATACGCCTTTTCCATGACTAGTTTAAGACCCACCACGCTTTGCTTCCCGGTTCTCCTCAATCTCATATAGTGGAAGGTGTCAAACGCAAATAGGCCATTAATAATCTTTAAAATATAACATCATACAATACTTTAGGGTCTAATATATTATTCTAAAATATAGGAATACATCTACAGTTTTGGAGTATATTATGAAAAATTAAAAACTACCTTATAAATGAATAACTTTTATTTACAAATGGAAAACTTATGAAAAACTTAACTTTAAGAATTTTATATTATTTTAAAATATTTAAATTATTTTAAAGTTGAATTGTATTTTTGTTTTGTGAATGAGAAAAAAAATTACATCGGAAAGATAAATTGCACCCGCTAGGAATTGATCCCTGGACCTTCCCCTACCCAACCCATATGCCCCCCCAGCTTCTACCACTTAAACTATCCTACCGGGACAAATGAGAAAAATTTAAGATAAACATAGGTCAAAATTTTTTAATAAATATTTTGAATTTGGCCTTAGAAAATGTTCCATATATTTATAACATATGTATAAAAAAACAATGTAAATTGTTTGTACAAAAAACAAGAGAAAAATGATGATGCAATGGCAATGTTAAGTTTTTTTACACCATCAACCAATCACATTGTAAGGATGTGTCACGTCAATTAATGAAATTAAATAAAAAAAACAAATTTTCTCACGTCCTTGAAATCTGATTGGTTGACGAGGTAAAAAAAAATTATACCGCAGTGCATAGAAATTAAATTCGAAAAAAAAAATGTAAATTGTCAACCAATCAAATTTAGTAGTCACACATCAATTATTAAATTATATTTTCTCACCATCTTTGAAATGGAATTCATTAAAAGAATAAAAAAATTTACAGTGTAAGTGTGTACCTTAGTCTCAAATTTGTATATTTGAATAATACTATTTAGTAATATTTTTAATTATTTTTATCTAACTATATTTATTGAAAATGATCATTTATCAAGTAATTTTAAATGTCTTCCAATGAGACCGATGATGATGACAAAGGTGGTAGCAGGAAAGACGGGAGATCCATCATCAGTGAGAATAATCCCGAAGCAGTGGGGGGAGAATCATTGTAGCGGAAGAATATGGGAATCCCTGACTCCCAAGTGGAGAGCGATAAGAAACGTTACTACACGGAAAAGGTGAGACTTCTTTGTATTCAGGAGACAAAATTGTAAAGTATTGATAATTAATAGACACTGCTCTTCTCTCTGGATGATTCTGATTTCAGCCAGTTATTCCTACAATAAACAAGTGAATGAAGTGATGGTTTATTGTGTAAGCAGAGCATATTTAGATTGAATGACTGTGCATTGGGACAAGGATTCATTGGTCTGCAAGGAGTATGAATGTGTCATCGTAAATTTCTATGCTCCATGCAATTTGGAGGAAAATAGACAACCATGGACTGCTCTATCTGATTGGTGGAATAGGTTTAAAATAATTGTTGGTGCTTGGTGGGTGATTTTAATTCTATAAGGAACTTGAATGAAATGAGGGGAATTTCAAATGATGTTGACCAAGGTAGGAGAGAAACGGAGGAGTTCAACAACTTTTCAGTTCGATGGGGCTCATGGATCTTCCATTAATTGGAAGGTGTTTCACTTAGTTCAGGTAATCAATGAACCGTTTTGATAGAGCCTTGTTTCAGTGGAGTGGATTAATCCATGGCCCAATTGTGCTCTTCAAGCCAAAGAGATACATATATGATCACATCCACTCATGTTAACGTGTTCACTGTAAAATTGGGACCTCAAACCATTTAGGGTGCTCAATTGTTGGATGCGAGATCAGGGGGGAGCGATGAAGAGGGGAGTGGGTACTCCGAGGAGCGGAGCCTACCTCGTCGAAGCTGTTTTTGACCCATTTAGACTAAACTGAGACCAAAGTCACAAAGAGAGACATGGAAGGATGCTAGATTTTCTGAGTTTGTGGCAGGGGTGTTTTCTTTTTGAAAGCTAAAATATTTTATTATTAATAGGAAAAACTTGAAGAGCTACCAGCAAGGTAACTAAAAAGTAAAAACAAAATGATCAGCCCCCAAAACAAAAGCCAAAAAAGTCAGCCACAATAAAATCAAAAACATCCATTTTTGCCACAATCTCCAAATCTCTCAATATAAGCCTTGATAAAAATTAACCTCCTCGGGACATCGATACACCACCCCAGCTTGTTAACTAATAATGAAAGCACGACGAGCTCTCGTAAGAACTCCATCTGAATCATGAGCCTCCGGTAAAATCAAAGGGTGGTTACTATTTGGTGAAGAAGCCAACTCCTCAGGCTCAAAGCAAGCCTCACCACTACTCGAAGAGCAATCTGAAATCACATGTGCAATTGAAGGGGTGTTGGTCGAGCTCCATTTCCAAGGGTGTTGTGCTTCTTTTTTTCTAAAACAAAATATATTATTAAAGATAACAGAGCATGAGAGCAAACCCTCTCATGCAATGGGCAAAACAAACAAGACGAATCTACCCCACATTGGTGACCAGAAAAAGCTTAGGTTTTGTACTCAAAGAAAAACTGAAAGCTTTGAAGGCTAAAGTGAAACAGTGGAATGTCGAGGTTTTTTGGGCAATCTCAACAGACTAATTGCTTGTCTCGGCTTACCCTTATTTTCAATTACCTTTCTAATTGTTATCATTAGAGTATATAGATAAGAAAATATCGAATTTATGTTATGTGTGTGCCAGCTGGACACAGTTGTTAATTCAGTTAGATTTGTATGTGCCAGCTAGACACATCTATCAATTCAGTTAGAATCTGTTAGAGACAGTTACCATTTAGTTAGGATTAGCTTAGCTTGCAGAGCAAGCTTCTATAGCCTTATATAAAGATTCAACAATCATTGTATCATCTATCAATTCATACAATCAATTCATAGTGTATAACTCAGATACGTTTCTTTTTTCCCTTTCTCTGTTTTCTCTAACATGGTATCAGAGTCTGTTCTAGATCCATTTGTTGTGGAGACCTCCCATAATTAAGTCACCCGTTGATGTTCATTCCACGCTCCAGACTAGGGGTGACAATATGGATTGGCGGGCCGGGTTGAGCCCAACCCGCCACTAACCCGTCGAAATGCGGGTTGGGTTGGGTTAGCCCACTTTTGGTATTTGGGTTCAAAATCTCAACCCAACCCATATTTTGACGGGAAAACGGGTTGGCGGGCTAGCCCACTTAGAAAATGTAGTGAAATAAAAAAAGAAATGTAATGAGAAATTTTAAGCAATCTTTCACTTTTTATATGTTGACACATGAAAAAAGTAGAATTATACTTATTCTTTATCTTTAAATGTTGTGAGTTCAACTAGAAAGTCTCACCAATAGCAATAACAAAAAAATATTTATCATGTGTGGTTATTAAAAGTTGTAAAACTGTAACCTCACTAGCAACAAGAGTTTACTTTAGCCAATAATAGTCAATCAACAATTATAAAATATAATGTCGAGTAGTCATGAAAGTTTTAGACAAAACATAACCTACGAATAAGAGCAGCAACTTATATAGGTGAATCCATTAAAGGGAGTTTTCAAAATAATTTTTTTTTTAGTTTAGGTCTGTCGTATTATATGCGCACCTTAAAATAATCTACTGAAAGAATAAAAATAGAAAAAAATTTTAAAAAATTTCAAAAAAAAAAGTGAAAAATGGGTTGGCGGGCTAACCCAACCCAACCCGTCATTAACCCGCCAAAATACGGGTTGGGTTGGGTTGACCCACTTTTAAATTTGGGTTCAAAATCCCAACCCAACCCGTCAAAAAAGGTGGGCCAAACGGGCTGGCCCAGCGGGCCAAGCCCATTTTGCCACCCCTACTCCAGACGTCCAGCCCTGGGCGTGAGGGCGTGTGTTAGAGTCTCACATTGACTAGAGATATAGTCAATCAAATGCTTATAAAGGGTAGGGCAACCGTCAACTCTTAAGCTAGCTTTTGGGTTGAGTTAGGTCTCCCTAAATCTAATACTTAAATTAAAAAATCTAATTTATACGGTTGTAAATCAAAATCTATTAAATTATATAATATTATCATTTCACCATATATTTTGGTGGTATATGCGAGGTATTTTCTAATATTTCTTTTAGTATGCTCACTTGAATGAACTTTCTTAAATACTTAACTGGTTTTGATAAATTCATATCAACTTTATCAACCTAAAAGAAATAATTAACTTCGTATATTTCAAGTCACACTTACAAAGTACTGTTATCATCAAGATGGAAGGAAATTTAACAATTGAAATAATACACCATGAGGGAAAAAAATATAAACAAACAAACAAATGAAGGATATATTTTATTCACCAAAGTAATTTAGATCCTTGTTGGGAGTCCTTGAATATTCTCGTGTGGGAACATATATTCATAATTATTCTTCAATCAGAGGGCTTGTTCTCCTCATGCTTGTGAATTAGGTGATGATCATGGTGATGTTCAGGATCAGAAGAAGCAGTTGCCACCTCAACTGTACTAGAAGTGTTGCCAGCTTGTTCTGCTTCAGTAATTGGTGATGATGATGATGTCTTGGCATCATGTAAGCCATGGCCATGGCCAACTACTTCCTCATTCTTCCTGATTTCTTCATCAACGTGCACATCATCTTCAACTGTTATCACTACAGTTTTCTGTCCGAAAGGACCAGGCAAAATGGTTTCCTTGACGGTTTTGTGCTCATCGAAATGAATCACCTCGGTTTCTTGTGTCTTCTTCTTCTTATGCGTCCTCTTCTGGAAGCAGCAGAAAAGCGCGAAGGCGAGCATCGAAAGCAAGGCGAGGCCGCCTACTGAGACCACCACGATCACTATGATTGTGTGGTGGTTTGGAGAGGGTGAGGGTGGGAGTGGGGGTGGGGGTGGACGCACGTGCGGAGGAGGAGTGATAGGGTGATGTGGTGATGGCGGGGGGCGCACGTGTGGTGGTGGAGGAGTGAATGGATGAGACGACGGCGGTGGTGGTGATGATGGTGGTGGTGAAGGGTGTCCTCGTGGAGGAGGAGCAAATGAGTGAGAGGGGGGTGGTGGAGATTTGAAGTAATGGGAGGGTGTTGGTGGAGGGTTAAAGGGGTGGGAAGGTGGTGTTGGAGGGTTGTAAGGGTGGGAAGGTGGAGGAGGGAAGTGTGGGAAGTAGAAGTTGGGTTGAGTTGAGGCCATCTTGCTCTTGCTCCTGCTCTTATCTTGTTCTTGGTGTTGCGTTAATATCAATAGATGTTGTTAATTGTTGATGAATAATGTTGAGGATGGTGTGTCCTTTTGTAGTGTGGATTTATGAGAAGTATGAAGGGTGGAAAAATATTGTGCAATTGTTTTAGTTAGTAACTTGACGCTCATGCGAAGTTTTTGAGGGGTTGTTTGCAGTGGAAAACACTTCTCATTGGACTTCCTTAGCTTATTTTGCTTGTATTGCTTATACTTGTTTTCAGATGTATGCCCCTTATTCTGCTTGCATTGCTTGTTGATCTGTTCTTTTGTTTGTAAAAATGGGGATCTGTGCTGTGTGACATTGGAAAATTTTGCTCATCTTGGCAAATGTATGATACGTTTGATTTTGATCGAACATTGTGGTTGTTTGTTCATATTTACACTTTACATCAATAAATGAGGGTGGCACATCTCATGAAAATGATTGCTATTTTTTACAAATCCCCATTTCTAATAATTAAATAGTGGTGAAATGGACTCGATTACCAGGAGTCGGCAATCTCTGCATTTCCTGACGTCAAGGATTCTCAGACGTCCGATCAAGATTCAATGACTTCAAATTTAAAGAGTTAGCTATAACTTAAAATAATGTGATTAAATTAGAACCGTGCGGTTTGATCCATGAGCTATAAAGACATGATTTACTGAATACAGCAAAAAGGAATCCGATAGACATGATTTACTGAATACAGCAAAAAGGAATCCGATTTCAAAGTGACACTCATACATCCATTTTTTTCTCTTCATCTCTTACTTTCTATCACATCACGTCACATTATTTATCTCACTTTAACTTTTTTTCTCTTTTCCTTCACATTTGGATTATACTCGTGCCTAGTCTCAACCAAACATTTTCTTATTTTTACTGCAACATGAGTTTTATTCTAACAGACCAAAAAGGCTAGAGTAAATGATTAATGTTTTGTTCATACTCCATTATAAGTGAGAAGAAGTGGAAAGATGAGAGATATAGGAAGAAAAGAGAGAAAAAATAAGAGATGTCATTGATGATTTAATTAAAAAAGAAGAAAGAGATAGATAGAAAGGGAAGTAAAAATGAAATGAAGGTGTGAATGAATCATAACTCAAAAAACTAACTATTAGGCATAATATTGTTATGAACGCTCCTAAGGTTCAACAGCTTAAGTTAATTAATTGGGTTGTAATTTTATTAACGTTGAGCTTGTTAATGATGACCCAGATGCTCAACTTACCAGAATCTCACAAATTGATACTAGATAGCTGTTCACTCAAGTCCTCCTTAACTAGAAGGCTAAACAGACCAACCCACACAAGCCCACTATTAAAAGTGTCTATATTTTACCTACCAGCTCTACAAGCCTGCAAGGTAAACATATTGACCTGCAGGACCGACATGCATACAAAATTTCAACTGGACAAACCTTGAGAGAATTTGCAATTGAGAAGAACCTCATCCTGTAAGAACTGAACCTTTTTGGGCAATTCGACTAAGAGTGGGTTCAGTGGCTGCCGAAGATGTCATCAGTGATTGCAATGAAGGTGAACTAACCAAAACACAATAACAAAAAAAGGAAGCTATTTTTGCACATGCTTGAACTTTTTCACTTTGACAAAAAGTAATAACAAGCTATAAATAATACTTTGGGCCCAAATACAAAGCTATTTTGTTTACAACAGGATTAATGGGAGACATACATCAATTGTGCAAATATGTAGAATCTAATCTACAGTAAATATGGGAAGAATGGAGAAGTATACTCATGAAGAAGAAAGTGATTTGGTTTTGGTTTTGATAGCAGGTGGCGAATTGTTAACAGTAGAATTATCTGTCCAATTCTTTTCACCCCAGTGCCATAACATGCTCTCCCAGAAGCAGAAATCCTCAAAGCACGTTTTCAAACGCGGGTCTTTAATCTTAATTTTCCAGTGACCATCACTGTAGTTTCCTTTCTCTGCTTGTCTACGATCCCACTCTAATGCAGCCTTCTGCTTGGACCTAAGCAAACAGAACTTCTGCAAGTTTTCCGGCATGGCATCGTGCACCTTCCACCATCTCGCATGAGCTACGTTACTCGCAAACTCTTGCAGAATGTCCACATTCCAGTTGCAGTCGTAGTCTCGGAAGCACAGCCATGGTTTATTACCCAGATAGTGAATGACATAAAGGATTGGTGGGTCAGCTCCAAAGAGATGAGTTTTCATCACTTTTTTCTCTTCCTCATCACCTTCCCAGAAGTGCTTCAAGAAGTTCATGTGCCTTGGAATCCGATGCCACCATGTGAAAATTTCATTCAGATACCCCTGGTCCCCACCATTATAGGAGACTATCTCATTGATGTGATCCATAAGCAGTTTGAAAGTACAATTTGATGGTTCAACCACCATTACACCTGAGTTGAACAGCGTAGCATTGTTTCCTATGGCTGATATTTCAGGCATTTCGAAAAGAAAATCGATATTTCTAAGTATAAGAAGGTCAGCATCAATGAAAATGATTTTGTCATAATCTGTTAGCTGCCAGAGGCGGAATTTGCTGTAGTTCCACTCGTTATATGCCTCGGGTTCCGCTTTTGGATTCCTGATTCTTTGAATTGTATGGATCTTCCATCCAGCAGCTGCCAAGCCCTCCCTATGATATTCGCTAATTGTTTTATCAACAAGAATCACAAGATCTCGTGTTGAACCAGCCATGCGAATACTCTGAGCTGCAGTAATGGCTCCACAAACATAAATATGTGCAGAGTGCAGGATTGTTGCATAAGCTTCTCGACGCGGCCTTTCTGAGTAAAAGTTTTCTGTCAAAAGAATGTAGTTAGTCTCTAATCAACGTAACTATATCTAGTTGAATTCATAGATATTGCAACTTCCAAGGAAACAGAATGATATACTTTCAAAAGCCATTTTATTAGCTTTCTGAATACCTCAAAAGTAAAAATACTTACATAAGACATGACTTCAATGATTAAAATATACTAGCTGATGGGATTCAATTAACTTATATGTTCATTCTATCTCTGACACTAAGAACATTGTTTGAGACACCATTAGGTAACCCCGCCTTATTATTTGGTTAGTTGAGATTGTTAGCTGGAGAGGTGGGATATGATAGTGTATGCCCGTTTAGATTTGGATCAAAGAGCTCTTATTGGAGCTTCTGTACTAAAAAGTGCACTAGATAAGCTCCAATAAGTGCTCTTTGGTCCGCATCCAAACAGGCTCATATTAAGGGATAAGAAATAAAGAGCAGCTTTAGGGATTTTCTGAGAGAGTTTGGGAGTTCGAGTCCAGGACCCTTGATTGCTGAATACATGGAAGGTTAGACACCACTATTTAGTATATGGATTGGTTCTTTTTCCCCTTCACTTGCCCACCCAATCGGTACAAGTACAACCTCTGAAATGGGAAAATTCTCATCAGCAATACAATTTTCTTCAATATTATGATCCAGTACCTTGGTGTTTATTTTAAGAATGAAAAAAGTATCACTTGAGGAATATTAGTCTTTTGAACAAAACAGTAATAGGTGATTCTGTTTTACTTCATTGGAAGAAAATGGAATATTGCACTTGCATCTAGAAGCTACAAACTTTGCATAAAGAATGACAAGAACAAACAAGATTTGGGGGAGGGGGGTTAAGGAGAAAGAAAAAGGACACAAAGTAAACATAGATAGAAACACAAGATGTTTGTTTGAGCCTGACCTTTAGCCTTCAAAGGAACGGCTAGTTCACATGAACCAATTGGTAATTGCAGCTTGTCTCTGAGTTTATTCCGGTTAGGTTCATAAAGCCAGGCAGTCCCTTCATGTTGTACAAGTTCCTTACACGTAAAGAGATTTGGGATTGGGAAGCAATCAGTTACGAAAAGCACACGCACTGGATGATATCCTTTGGAAGAGGCAGCAAGTCTTGCTGCTTCAATCTGCAGGTGCAAACGAGCCACATCTCTTGACCAGCGCCCTGACTTGTTGCAGGGAAGCTTGACAGCAATGAGATCAAGCCGTGGTTTTCCTGGAACCTGGACCCTAGGTAGTGTTGGACAGGTTGGAAACTCATATTCTTCTTCTTCGTCTATCCATTCCGGATACAGGACTTCCCATGTAATGTTATTAGAAGCATAGTTCAGGTGAAGGACTACATGTTCTACTTCAGGTATCAGCTGCTTCCAGTGGTCAATCTCACTGTCATTGAAGTTTAATAAACCAACACCCTGATATGTGTCCTTATCCTCCAAATTTTCAAGAACTTTAGATATTTGGTCCCACTCAACATTTAGAGATGATACATAACGGGGATCAATGCCATCAAAATCTTCTCTCCAAACAAATGTTGGACTGCAACAACAAAAAAACTCCTAAATAGGTATTAAAAAAATGAATAAAACAAAAATAACAGTTTACAATTTGGATAATCAATTACCATTTACCATAGTATTTCAAAGTGAGGAGACACAGCATAATCTGAATAAAGGGATGCATGCTTTGAAATATATATAAATTAAAAATTATAAATTAATGCTCCATGCTCAGAAGGTATACATGATATTGCAATTTTGGAACTTTCCAGGAAAGCTCAAATCTAGAAATGGCAAGCATAAGATAGGAGAAAACTACCAAAGCTAATGATGATGCAACAAAATGTGAAAGCATGGATAGAAAAAAATAGGCATACCGTGATAAAGAATTTGATGCATGATCAGTATTATAAACAGCTGGAGGATGGAAGATTGTAATTAAGGTTCCCAATGCAATAATAACCAAAACTAATTTCCAATTTGGCCGGCAGTTTAAACTCCTATCTTGTAATGGAACATGCAACGCTTTCTCAACATCTTTGGAATCTTTATTTCTTAGAGACCTTCTCTTGCTTGTCTCTTCACTGCATCAAGAAGAAAGAAAAGATATAGCTCAAAAAGAATCAAGAAGTAAGACTTAAAACAGTGTTCAATTTGTATGTCTTCATCAACATATTACAAATAAGCTATAAGCATATTTTTAAGGACAGAGGAGATTTCTTAATTTTTACTAGCAATATGCAATTGAAATAAGAAAACAAAAACAATACCCATGTTCCCTGATAAACTCAATTGACCTTGCTTTTTTTATATAATTGATTCAGAATCTCTATCTCTTACAATCTATATATGTATAATGAATCCAAATTAATTGATAATGGCTGGTATAACAAGGTACAGTAAGTGAGAAATTTTCCATTTAGGAATGCAACCATACAAAAGAAACTCAGAAAATGCCAGGATAGAACAAGAAAAAAGCCCAAGGTGGACTCATAATCATAATTCTAAAATGTCAAAGAATACGAAAGCAATATTGAAAAAAAAACTCACTTCATGTATAGTATAATTAAGGTACTATCTCCATGTCTAGTAAAAACCCTGATCATGATATCTGAGAAGTAGTTCCTTGATAAGGCAAAAATAGCTTTCAGTAGCACAAACATCAATGGCAAAAGCATGTTTAGGGAAATAAAACCTGTTTAACATAACAGCTTTGTTCTAGGCTTCTTGCATTTTAGGACTACTCAGAACCAGAACATGAACTTTCCATGTTTGCTCTTATGATTGGGACCCGTCTCTAGATTGATACACTTAAACTACCTCTCTTCAAGGTTGAGTCCACTCTTTGCCAAATTCCATATATGACTAATTGTCATGAATCAATTATCTTGAAAGCTTAAATTGTTAAATGACTGCATGAGTGATTTAAAATCTAACACATTCCCTCAGGCAAGAGCATTTTGAAAGTGGAAATTGCATAGGCCCACCCAACTTTGTGCTGAAATTGTTAATTTAGAAGAATGGTTGCATCCAGGATAGTGCTCCAAAACAACAATGGCATGAAAAGCGAAGCTTAAGTTGTTAGGTCAAAGCACATAAATAGTTTTATATCTAAGATTATGTGTAGCATAAGGTTCAAAACCAAAACTGTATACATACATACATTAGCATATAAAATTTGCACAAAGAAAGCAAGACTGACAATGACAACCATTTAGCATTTTACATTGATATATAGGATCTTGTTATTCACTAACATAACAAAACCAAAAATTTGTTTATCATTGAGAGTTCCCAAAATAGCTGCAATGAACCAAATTGAGAAATCATATCTAAGCTAATCCAATTACGATCAAGATTCTGAATTTCTAATTAAGTAACACAGCAGCAGAAGAAAAAGCCAAAAATCGGGAAAATTAAATCAGGGTTGTTTCAAGTCAATTCAACACTGTTGTTCACATTCAAATCAAATTGAAGTGAAGTGAGGTTGAAAATGGAAATCACTGACCTGAAGGAAGCCAAAGACCGGTGGCGCGGCTCGACGATGCTCGAGGAAGCTCCCCTCATCTCTGATTCAACAACTGGGTCAAGCCAGTGTCTGATATAGCAGAATGTGAAGTCAAAGTCCCAAGTAAGAAGTGGTAAAAAGGATGAAACTTTGATGCGGATGAATGCAACAAGAGCAAGAGTGGGGTGAGCGATTGAGTTAAAAGGGTAGGCAGAGGAAAAGGGTGGTTGAGAAATGAGATCGAGAATGGCGGTGGAGGGTGGTGGTGAAAGCAGCCATGGGAGGGAGGCAGTGATTGTTGTAAGAACTATGAACAGGTGGCTTAGTTCAGAGGCTCAGTAGTTGACTCTTTTTATTGAAACTGCCGGTGTCTGCTCTGTTACTACCTATTTATTTATTGGTTCAAAAATAGAAATACCCTTTCCAAATTTGTAGCATTTAACCGACGGATGGTTTGTTCAAGTGGTATATCATTGATTTCCTTCAGGCAATGTTTCAGGTTCGAGTCTTGTGGATGTTCCTTGCTCGAATAGGATTGTCTTCGAAGGAGGACACTCATCGCACACCAAATTTGTAGTATTTAATAGTAATAATTTAATAAGTCCGGTGCTTTCCAATAAATACTTTTTATTTGAGAAGTAATATTAAGGGAATTCGACACATGCCGGGATTTGCATGTTAGGTTCTTACAGGTTGCTCGTGAGCATTATACAGTGACGGATGCATTAGCTCGATAAGTTTTACGGGAGAAATCTCTTATATATATTATGGAAGTTTTCTATTTCGTTGGCGTAGTTTTCTTATTTGTGATTTATTATTCCAAGTGTAAACAAAAACTTTTTATTTTAATTAAATTTCTTAACTAAGGCTCCTAAGTCTTTGATTAGCATACCCTTAAAAATATTTCAAAGAAAGAAGCTCCCTAAATTTAAAATCTAAAGCAATTTTTACTGGATATGTTAAATATTTTGTATCAAATTAATGTTGGAGAAGGTTTTATTATTATTAAAATTGATTTTTTTTTGGAAGCAAAATAATTTTATTGAAAGATAACAGTTCTTGAGAACAACCCTCTCAAGAGTTATTAAAATTGATTTATTATTTACTCTATTTATTCTATTGATAAGATTTTCTATTAGTAATTTACATGTATTAAGAAATTTATCAAAATTAGTTAATATTATTAAATTTATCAAAGTTTATCTTCACTTTCTAAAATTATACTTACCTAAAATTTTATGACTTCTATAAGTTTATGGCATATATATTTAGCTGTCAAAGTATCTTACTCCATTAATCAAAAACATCTTTCGCTGTCAAAAGATTTGTAGTGGTAGTTAAACTATCATGTTGAGTTATTGTAAAGTTAGCAAACTCAATCTCGACCAAATGATTTGTTCTTGATTGGAAAGCTCTATCATAACTAGTTATTAAGAAGAAGAAGAAAACACATAGATTAAGAAAGTATATTTATGAATGAATCAAATTTTCAAATGCTTTACAATGTTTGTTGCCACCACTCAACTTTCCTAATAATTGATGAGATTGTGAAGGAGGGCATGCTAAATTTAAATGATGCAGTGATCGTACAAACATGTAAGATAATTACAACATGTTAATTTCATCATGGTAAATAAATTGTGTACCTAACATGGTTGAGGATTCGGTTTATTCTCAGTGTATCAGAGAGTGAAAGTGTGAAAAGTACCCGAGGGTAGAACTGTTCTCAAGTCTGATAATACGTTTCACAATAATAAACTGTCTAATGAGAAAACAGTTTATATATTATCACATGAAACTAGGGTCTGTCATTAGGTAAAAGTAATTGACCTTACCTACCATATGACAGTTGATAATAAAAACTCAATCTACCATTCATTCATCATGATACATGTAAAAGAATTAAGTTAATAATTCACATATTTGATATTAATGACAAAAAAATATTCTTAATTGATAATGTTAATCAATTAATTATAAATAATATAACTGGCAACCTTCAATGTGCCAACTTCGTTTATCCATCAGCAAATTAATTAGAACGATAACGTAAATACATGTTATTATTCTTATATCTAAAATCAGAGTGCAAAGTGCTGCAAGTTGATAAATTTCTTACTATATGTCACTTAAAATACAACTTTGCAACCACTAGTCCTGTAGTCCACTACGATATAATTAACTCATGGCAAGAACAGTGTATTTTAAATCCGTCGCATTTTAATATTTTACATATTTTCAATTTCGAAAAGTGCTAGACTTGCTAACTTTACCTATAACAGAAGTGTTTGAATCAACATCAACAGAATTAGATCTGGTCAGAATTAAATCGTATATGATTGAGAAATAAGATTAACAAATATGTGCAGTATCCAAAACAAGAATAAGTTTTACATTATTCGAAACCCATGTAAAACTCACGTTGTCTTATTAAATCCAAGAACATCAAGGATTCAAAATATAAAACTCACTAAAATAACTAAAAAAGCTTTATCTAACTAGTGATGCAACTGCTTCCATTTGGTGACAACCTTGCTTGCTGCACTGTTTAACCGAGTTTTCACCGTAAGCTGGAGTGAGACTCTGTTCTGCAAACCACAAAATTCCCTCAGCAAGAACTACAAATACAAAGCCAGCCTTTCACGGTAAGTATTAAAATTCCAAGACTGCCCTTTAGCTTGGTCATTTCACTAACAATTTGATTCTGAATTGGTTATTGTGAATGTGACAATTACAAAAGAAACAAAAAACTCCTGATAAACAACTTCAATTCTAAATAGAACAGCTGCGAGCAACCTATGCAGATCATAAAAAAATGAAACAATTTCAACCTAAAACATCTGCAGTTCGGCACTGTAAATAGCCAGTATATATAAATACCCATTCTTCATCTTTCAGTTAGCTTCTAACTACATTTAAGCCCAGAATGAATCAGGGGCAAAGAAAAGTTTGGAGATAACTTTTTATGTCCAAATATCTCACATGTTCCTCTCTTTGACCACTACTCATAGCACATCAATCCAATCTTAAATGAACTTCTGGTTTATGCCTGCAAATTTGCACAAATGAAGATTACATCAGGTGACCACAGCTGACTGCAGCATGAGTCTCGTTAGCTGCTTTTAAGCTGTTCCTCTTCTTCATCCATACACAAGTCACCAACATCATCAAATGATTCTCGATCTTCAAGAAAGCATCCACCCTTGAAGGGCTTATAATCCTGCCCCCTCCAAACTACAATTTGTTCTTTCTCAAAAGTCACCAGAATACAAGGGACCAGATCCTGCATCAACACAAGAGATAGTTGAAAAAGAGGAACTTAAAGCACCAAGCCCAGGGAACAAAACTTGGAAATCAGAAATCAAGTCTTGTCTACAAAAACTTTGAAAGGTAGAACAGTGTACCAATGTAACTGTATGACCATTGCAGCTATTATTATAAAAGGCTAAATTACAGTTCATCCCTTGGTTTGATTAAAACTGTGTCTTCATTATGCGATGTGATATTTTGAAACTTTATGTTTATACCACGATGTGGTTTGCTATGTTATTACAAAGCTATCTTGTGCTATATGATATGGAAAAAGTCTATAAATTCATGTTTACAGCCGCAAGAGGAAGAAACTCAGGCCAACCACCACCATAGGTGGTGGCACAGCCACTTCTGCTGGTGAACAAGGCGCAGATTAACAGTAGCACGTGAACAGTAACAGGCAGAGCAGTTGGGATGTTATTATTTAATGGCTTAATTAAGTTTTTGGTCCCTAACCTTTTCCATAAATATGGCTTTCGTCCCTCGCCAGAGCAAGACGTGCTATTGGTCCCTATCTTTTGTCAAAATGTTTGGTTTTAGTCCCCTCCGGCCGTTTGGGTCAACGCCGGAGCTCCGGTATGCCCATGTGTCGCTGCCACGTCAATTAATGAGCTTAGGTGGCTTTTCTTTTTCTTTTTCATTTAAATTCTAGAAAAAAACCATAATTAAAACCCTTCATCCAAATTAAATCCTTCACCTAATTATTAATTACAAATCTCTTCATTCTTCATAAAAACCCAGATTTTGTGCTTGATCATCAATCTTCATATTCATCTCTTCATCTTCAAACTTGAAAAGTGCTCACCAATTGGAGCAAAACAAACCAGGAAAATAACAACCCCAACAACCTAGAGAAAACCCACCAATTCACACGTACAGACAAGTGGAAAAGCCAAATTATATTCCAGCGCCAGTAGCCACCAACGAAATCATGAAATGAAGCTCAAGACCACCAACAATTATAACAACCAAGAATAGCCAAAAATGCAGCAAACCAGTAAGGTTCTGTTAAAACCATCAAACATCCCTTCACAGAGAAAATCAAACACCAATTTCAAAATCAAAATGATTCTTACTAACAACATTGCCGCCGCATTCTCTTGTTCCCACCGGCCACAATCCAGATTTTGTTCTCTCTCTCTACCCGTGAAGCAAATTCAATGTTACTCTAAAAAAAAGCAAAAACAGGTTCTGAAGCAAAAACAAATTCAGATCTGGTTTGCTACTAAATCCACAGCTTCCTTCAACACAGCCTCCAACACTTCAGGCTTCTCCGCCTCCGCCATGGTCAACCAGTTCCTCCGCCTCTACCTCCCTCAACTGATTCCTCTCACTCTGCAAAACATATATATGGACGAGGTCACCTCCCAGATCTTCAAACCTGCAACCTAGATCCTACTCTCAACCGGAGAACTCGCCGGCGACACCGTCACCAGAACCAAAATCAAAACCCGGTCACAAAGCAGAGAGAGAGAGAGAGGCACAGAGAGAGAGAGAGAGACACGCAGATGTGGACGAGGTCCTGCTCGGTGGCTGTGGTGGAGCCTGGGAAGTCGAGGAGAGAGTTGATGCAGAGAATGGGTTTTGAAGAGAAAATGGGTTTTGTGGGTGGAGAAGAGAAGAAGCAGATCTGGGTTTTGAGAAGAGAAGAACCTCAAGGCAGTTTTTGATTTTAATTAAATGAATGATTTAATTAGGTGAAGAATTAATTAAGAAGAAGATATTTAAGGGTTTTAATTATGGTTTTTTTCTAGAATTTAAATGAAAAAGAAAAAGAAATGCCACCTAAGCTCATTAATTGACGTGGCAGCGACACATGGGCATACCGGAGCTCCGGCGTTGACCTAAACGGCCGAAAGGACTAAAACCAAACATTTTGGCAAAAGATAGGGACCAATAACACGTCTTGCT
Organism: Lotus japonicus; assembly: GCF_012489685.1. Lineage (NCBI taxonomy): Eukaryota > Viridiplantae > Streptophyta > Magnoliopsida > Fabales > Fabaceae > Lotus > Lotus japonicus. The sequence goes on from NC_080041.1 coordinate 32,196,753, forward strand.
CCGGCGAGGGACGAAAGCTATATTTATGGAAAAGGTTCGGGACCAAAAACTTAATTAAGCCTTATTTAATTATTATTAGTTGGGTAGTTTTATGATTACAGCAGTAAGGTAACTGCTATGGTTTGAATTCACATTATATAGGAGTAGTTATAAATAGGAGTTATGTAAGATAGTTGGCATCTGTTAGGCCCAAAGTCAGGCAAGAGCCCAATATCATGCAGGAAGGCTTCAATGAGCCTTTAGTCCATCAGGTTCCAGTGGGTCCCAAAATATGGCAAGTATATTCTAGAAGGGGGAAGGAAAAGATGACTCACAGTTAGTTAGTAAGGGGGGAGACGTGTCAGGTAGAGAGAGAGCTATTGCCATCATGATTAGTATAAGGAGTGAGGAATAGATTGAGAGGGGGTCATTCTGTTAGAATCAAGTTTGAGAGAGGGCAGAATGCATAGTGCATATCTGTAAGGAGCTTAGCTCTGGGCCAGAAGAGAGACTTTCTTTCTCTTTTCCTGTAATTCATTCTCCAATTCATTGTGAATATAAAGCTCTAACATTACATTTTCCACTTGTGCAAATTGTTATTTCTGGTTTCTAACAATTTGGTCCGACCTGCCGGATTCCAAATCGAGGGAGAACCAGTGGATGCCACCGAAGAAGAATCAGTCAGGAGTAATCAAGGGCATGGAGGCAAAGATCGCAACCTTGGAGGAAGAACTCACTGGCATGAAATCGACATTGACAGCCATGGAGCGGAATCAGGCGACGCTCCTTGCGTTGTTGGAGCGAAGTCTCGGAAAAACGACCATCGGCGACGATGAGAACGTAGACCCCGGAAGCAACTCTGGAGGCAGCGTTGGCAACGGATCGGGGAAGGACAAGGGTAAGATCGGTACGGTGCCCTTACAGGGAGATGCTCTGTCAGAGTTCCGACACTCGATGAAGAAGGTAGAACTTCCGATGTTCGACGGAGAGGATCCAGCGGGATGGATCTCTCGCGCGAAGGTTTATTTTCGAGTACAAGACACGGCGCCAGAGGTGAAACCCAGTCTTGCACAGCTCTGTATGGATGGTCCAACCATCCACTTCTTCAACTCGCTGATCAGCGAAGAGGAAGATCTCACTTGGGATCGATTGAAAGTGGCACTCCTGGAACGCTACGGCGAGTATGGCGACGGTGATATCTATGAACAACTCACTGAGCTCCGGCAACGAGGGACAATGGAGGAGTACATTTCCTCGTTCGAGTACCTCACTGCACAAATACCCCGATTGCCTGACAAGCAATTTCTGGGGTACTTCCTACATGGTTTGAAAGGAGAAATCAGAGGAAGGGTGCGGAGTCTAGTCACGATTGGGGATCCAAGCCGTATGAAGGTTCTGCAAATCGCTCGAGCTGTGGAAAGGGAAACCTTGGGAGACACCGGGTCGGGTTACTCACGGAAAGCCAAGTTTGGGTATGGAGCGACCCGCAACACTAATCCAGCGCCCAATAGAGGATCCGATTGGGTATTCGTAAAAAATGGGAAGGAAGGAACCGCGAACCCAAGTAACAACAACAAAGGGGTAACTAATGGGCCCAGAAGAGAAAGGCCGGCCCAAACAGAAAGGAAAAGGTTGAGTCCACGAGACAGAGGGTTCACCCACTTATCCTATGCTGATCTGATGGAGAGGAGACAAAAGGGGCTGTGTTTTAAATGTGGAGGGGCATATCATCCTATGCATCAATGTCCTGACAAACAGCTAAGAGTATTGGTGATGGAAGATGATGAAGATAAGGATTCAGAGGGAAATCTCATAGCAATTGAGGTCGATGAGGACGAGGAAGAGGGTGAGGGAGCGATAAGCATGATCAGCCTTAACCAAATGAGCCAAGAAAGAGGCAGCAAACCCCAAACCATCAAGCTACGAGGAACGGTCCAGGAAGTGCCAATCTTAGTGCTGGTTGATAGCGGGGCGACTCACAATTTCGTTTCCCAATCTTTAGTGCATAAGCTAAATTGGCAAGTAGAGGACACGCCACCAATGCGTATTACCTTGGGAGATGGATCTTTCTCCAGAACCCGGGGAAAATGTAACCAGATGAAGTTGAAAGTAGAAGAAATTCCATTTGAGGTGGATGGTCGTTTGTTCGATTTGGGAGATGTTGACATGGTATTGGGAATTGAGTGGCTGAGAACTCTCGGGGACATGATTGTGAACTGGGGAAGGAAGACCATGAGTTTCTGGCATAACCATGTTTGGGTGACATTGAAGGGATTGGAAGAAGGAGCTGAATCCTTGGAAGCACTACAAAGTGTCATAGGCAAGTCTCAAACTAGCAGGAGGATATGTGGTAAGGAAGGGCAGGACAAGGGCTGTTATTTCAAATTAGAAGCTGAGAAGGAACATGAACTAGAGAGGTTGTTAAATGAATATGTGGACATTTTCCAGAAACCTACAGGGCTTCCCCCCAAGAGGGACAAAGAACATGCCATTACTTTGAGAGAAGGAGAAGGGGCAGTAAATGTCAGACCCTATAGGTATCCCCATCATCACAAGAACGAAATAGAGAAGCAAGTCCAAGAGATGCTCGAAACAGGGGTTATTAGACATAGCACCAGTTCTTTTTCAAGCCCAGTCATCTTGGTAAAGAAAAAAGATAATTCATGGAGAATGTGTGTTGACTACCGAGCCCTTAACAAGGCCACAATTCCAGATAAGTTTCCAATACCAGTAATAGAAGAGTTGTTGGATGAGCTGAATGGAGCCAAATACTTCTCTAAATTGGATTTGAAATCCGGTTATCATCAAGTGAGAGTGAGAGAAGAGGACATTCCCAAGACAGCTTTTCGCACTCACGAGGGTCACTATGAATTTTTAGTGATGCCTTTTGGTCTTATGAATGCACCTTCAACCTTTCAGAGCTTAATGAATGAGGTATTTCGTCCACTGTTGCGCAAGTTTGTACTTGTATTCTTTGATGACATCTTGGTGTATAGTAAGGACTGGCATACACATCAAGAGCAGCTCAGGATTGTTCTGAATACTTTGAGGACACATGGACTCGTAGCAAATAGGAAGAAATGTTTATTTGGCAAGCAATCAGTAGATTACTTGGGGCATCTGATTTCAGGGAATGGAGTTGCTGTAGACCCTGACAAGGTGAGCAGTGTAAGAGCTTGGCCTGTTCCAAAGAATGTGAAGGGAGTTAGAGGATTTCTGGGACTCACAGGGTATTACAGGAAATTTATTAAAGATTATGGCAAAATTGCAAGACCTTTAACTGACCTCACAAAGAAAGAAGCTTTCAAGTGGAATGAACAAGCTCAAGTTGCTTTTGAAGTCCTCAAGGAGAGATTGACCTCAGCCCCAGTCTTAGCATTACCAGATTTTACTAAAGAATTCGTAATAGAGTGTGATGCATCCGGAGTAGGGCTTGGAGCAATTCTGATGCAGGATAAAAGACCAGTAGCATACTACAGCAAGGCTCTTGGGGTAAGAAACCTCACTAAATCAGCTTATGAAAAAGAGTTGATGGTTGTGGTATTGGCAATACAACACTGGCGACCATACTTGTTGGGAAGACGTTTTAAGGTTACCACTGATCAAAAAAGCCTTAAAGAGTTGCTACAGCAGAAAATTGTCACCGCTGAGCAACAAAATTGGGCAGCAAAGCTTTTAGGTTTTGATTTTGAAATCTGCTATAAGCCTGGAAAATTAAATAAGGGTGCAGATGCTCTTTCCCAAATCCATGAACAGGGAGAATTCAACCAGGTTGTGACTAGTGTGAGTTGGGGAAGCAAGGAAGATTTATTATTGGAAATTAAGAAGGATCCCGAATTGCGGCAGATTATCCAAGACATTCAAGAGGGAAAGGAAGCGAAACAGGGATACAAACTGGAACAGGGAATTTTGCTGTATGAAGGGAGGTTAGTGATTCCCAAGAAGTCCTCTCTGATTCCAGAATTATTGGCTGAATTTCATGAAACTCCACAAGGGGGACACTCAGGTTTTTATAGAACCTACAGAAGGATTGCATCAAATGTGTATTGGGTTGGAATGAAGAATTCAGTTCAGGAATTTGTCAAGCAATGTGATGTTTGTCAAAGACAAAAATACCTTGCTAGTTCTCCTGCTGGCCTCTTGCAACCTCTGCCAATTCCTGATCGAATTTGGGAAGATATCTCCATGGATTTCATAACAGGTTTACCTAAGTCTAAGGGGTTTGAAGCAGTTTTGGTGGTAGTGGACAGGTTGTCTAAGTTTTCTCACTTTGTGCCTCTGAAGCATCCTTATACAGCTAAAGTCATAGCTGAAATCTTTGTGAGAGAGGTGGTAAGGCTCCATGGGGTGCCCGTTTCCATCGTGAGTGATAGGGACCCCTTGTTTATGAGTAACTTTTGGAAGGAACTCTTTAAGATGCAAGGAACTAAACTGAAGATGAGCACTGCCTACCATCCTGAGTCTGATGGTCAATCAGAGGTAGTAAATAGGTGTCTGGAAACCTACTTGAGGTGTTTCATTGCTGACCAACCAAAGTCTTGGGCACATTGGATCCCCTGGGCTGAATATTGGTACAATACAAGCTACCATGTATCCACAGGACAAACTCCTTTCGAGATAGTATATGGGAGGCCTCCTCCAACTATTGCCCGCTGGACGCAAGGGGAAGTTAGAGTTGAAGCAGTACAGAGGGAGCTTTTGGAGCGTGATGAAGCTCTCAGACAGCTAAGGCAACATCTTTTGAGGGCCCAAGATAGGATGAAACATTTTGCTGACAAGAAAAGATGTGATCGCAGCTTTAGTGTAGGGGAATGGGTATTTGTGAAGTTGAGGGCCCATCGTCAGAAGTCTGTGGTGGCAAGAATCAATGCAAAGTTAGCAGCAAGATACTATGGTCCCTATCCAGTGGTAGCACGCGTGGGAGCTGTAGCATATCAACTGAAATTGCCTACTGGATCAAGGGTTCATCCAGTGTTTCATGTGTCACTTTTGAAGAAAGCAGTGGGCAACTACCAGGAGGAAGAAGAATTGCCAGATTTGGATGGCGAAAGTGGAGCTTTGATTGAACCAGAGGCCATCTTAGCTAAACGTACAATAGCTGAACAGGGAGAACAAGTGCAACAGCTTTTAGTACAGTGGAAGGGTCAAGGAGTTGATGAAGCTACTTGGGAAGACTTGGTTACCATTAAGAGCCAGTTTCCATCTTTCAGCCTTGAGGACAAGGCTCCAGCAAATGGAGAGGGTATTGTTAGGCCCAAAGTCAGGCAAGAGCCCAATATCATGCAGGAAGGCTTCAATGAGCCTTTAGTCCATCAGGTTCCAGTGGGTCCCAAAATATGGCAAGTATATTCTAGAAGGGGGAAGGAAAAGATGACTCACAGTTAGTTAGTAAGGGGGGAGACGTGTCAGGTAGAGAGAGAGCTATTGCCATCATGATTAGTATAAGGAGTGAGGAATAGATTGAGAGGGGGTCATTCTGTTAGAATCAAGTTTGAGAGAGGGCAGAATGCATAGTGCATATCTGTAAGGAGCTTAGCTCTGGGCCAGAAGAGAGACTTTCTTTCTCTTTTCCTGTAATTCATTCTCCAATTCATTGTGAATATAAAGCTCTAACATTACATTTTCCACTTGTGCAAATTGTTATTTCTGGTTTCTAACAGCATCATTCAAAAGTGGTGTGTTTTAGTGTGAGAGGTCTAGCTCTCGAAGTCCAGAATTACTAGGAGAGGGACTGGCTCTCGAACATCCAGAGTTTGTATAATTATTCCTTAATATTCTGTTCCTATCATATAACATATTAAAATAGAAAAATTATTTAAAAAAATAATCTGACACTCAATTCATGTGATCGAGGGTAGTATGACTTTCTTGCTTCCCTAGAAAATGAAATTGATAGGCACAGCAGTTTTCTGAAAAATTAAAAAAGCATTATAATGATCACAATTATAGTTAAGCAACACAAGATAATAATATATCACAAAGATAGCCTCATAAAGCTAGTTATTATAATAACATAAATCAAAAGGCAAAAGAGTTGTCTTTACCCTGAGTTTGCAGCCTATTTTCTTGTAATCACTTCTCTCAAGACCTTCGCAGTCTATCCGAACCAATTCACTGGAGAGGAAAGCATCTCTGACCATGGGTACCAAAAATGCATAAAAACCATTTTTGGCTGCAATTCAGTAGAGTCAATAAAGTTTAGAAAAGTATACTGCCGACTGAAACTAGAAAATATTCAGAGCATACCAAGTTTTGTTAAAGCAGGAACATTCAGTCCTCTCTTCCTCATTTCTTTTGTTTCGTTAATACTTAAGCCCTCAATTGTTGTCTTAATCAGTCTGGGATATACAGGTTCATGGGGTTTCCACAACATGAGAGGAATCACAGGCCTTCTTTTTGGATTATAATTCCGGCCTCTGTATAATACAAGTGTACCCCCATGTCTTAAAATGACCTTTCCAAATGTTTTGTCCTGCAACAAGAATGTGAATTGCTTATGGTTGTGTTATCAAATAAGTATAGACATAAGACTGGCACATAATCAAACACAGATTCTATCAACACAGGGTTCATGCATTTCAAATAATCATAATAGAAAGTTTTCTTTAGAAGGCAATGTAGTTAGATGTTTGAAAGAGTACAGAAAGGCATAAACCTCAAGCTGAGAAACAATATTCTTCATGTCAACAGTTGGAACACCCATGCATTTGATCCTGATGGCCTCAGTAAATTTCCAATGATTATGAATTTCATTAAGCATGTTGTGAGTTAAACCATCCCTCCCTGCAATCAATACAAAGTCCGTCATAAACACAAAGTCACAAACTTTATCCTTATACACACACAAACACATCAAATTGTTGACTCATGTAAATGGGGATTCAACAAGGTTTTACATTGATTGTCAATTGCCTAACAAAACCTGTTTTGTCTGGATACGGGACTAACTATGTAACACAACGTAGGTAGTTTTCACCAGAGTTATAAAGCACAATCCTTAGGCAAAAAGGACCAAAGTTGAAAAAACTGTGGTAGCTAAGTAAGATATTACAAAAGTGATAAAAGAAGAAAGAGCTAGAGCTAGAGCACTTATTGGCTATAATAATCCTCAAGCACCAAAACTGAGAATGTAGAATCTATTCTATAGGCATTCTAAAGAGTAAAGACTGAAAAAAAGAACATGAGATTACATTAAGTAAAATGCAGTCAAGATAAAAAGGGAAAAGTCTCAGTCAGAGCACAAGATATCAAGCAAAGAGAAGCTTTATTTTCATAAACTACTTAATTAAAATAATTGATGTAGCTGTTGTGAGTGTATATATTTGATTCCTAATTCACCTTTAGATAAGAAATGAGAAGTTATATCATCAACAAAAGCAATAAAAATAGCCTTATCCCACTAAGTGAGGTCAGCTATATGGATCACACTACGCCATTGAGCTCGATCAAAAACTAAATTAAGATGGATACTATTAATCATCTTTAACAATATCTTCCCATGTTCTTTTTGGTCTCCCTCTACCTCTTTTGGAAAGACTAAAACCATATAATCAATCCTTCTCATCACTGATTCCGCCATAGGTCTTCTTTGTACATGTCCATACCACCTTAACCAGTTTTCCATCAGCTTCTCCACGATAGGCGCCACTCCAATATCTTCTCTATTCCGCTCATTGCGTATCTTATCCTTTCTAGTGTGTCCACTAATCCCTCTTAACATTCTCATTTCTGCTATATAAATATATATATATATATATATATATATATATATTGATTCCTAATTAACCTTTAGATAAGAAATGAGCAGTTATATCATCGATGACAAAAATAAAAAAACTTCATAATTGATAACGTATATGCAATTATTATTTAATACAATATCATCTTATGAGTCACAACATCCTTCATTAGGGTGAATCAAACCCTATGCACATTCATGTTGAAATATTGAAAATGAAACTAAACCAAACTATAATCCCAAAGAAACAAATAAAAGAACCACATTTCAGAAAAGAAAGCAAAAAAGGAACAGGGTTTTTAAATTTTCATACCCATATTAACTTGCCTCTTAGTTTTCCTCCTCTCACACTGCAAAACCAGGGCTTTCCTCTCAGCACTGGTGAGTGGCTCCCCTTGAATCACCCCCCTCTTCTTCTTCCTCTCCTCCTCCAATTTCAGATCCTCCCCACCCTCCAAACACTCCACCTTCGGGTCCACCGCCGGAGCACACACCCCGGTCCACGGCCGGTCTAGCCGGTCCGGCCCAAACGGCGAGTACTTCGGCTCCCTGAGCCCGATGGGTCTCACCGTTTGGCTGCTCTCCGTGTAGCTCCACCGGAAATCGAAGGGCAAGTTGGAATTGAACGGTTTCCGGCCGGTCCGGTCGAGCGAAGAGGTGGGTTTGTACTTGGGCTTCGGCTTTTTCTTGTTGGGTTTGGTTGGGGTGTCATTGGGGCTTTCGGTTTCGGAGGAGATAGAAGACGGTGGTATGAAATTGTAACGGTCGTGGAGTTTGGAGGAGGTGGCGGAGGAGAGGTGGCGCGTGAGGAGCGTGACGGTGGGTGAGTTTTGGCGGGTGAGGCGTTTGAGGAAGGACATTAGGGTTTATGGTTGCATAATAATATTTGGGTTGTTATGGTTCAAACTTTATTATATACAGAATACAGAAACTAAAGGGCAGTCATGCATAGTATATACATTCAGGAAAAGATCCCAGTCCAGTCATCGCATACGTGGCCTCTACTGATTGGTTAATATCATGAAAAATCCTACATGGTACTCAATCCTTCACTCCTCTTATCCTACACCTTTCTCCTTATCCTTCACTCATCTCTCCTTAATCCCATTTATTGTAAACGCGTTATTCCCCTCTTTCATCAGCGTAACCTCCTATGTTGTTTCACCCCTGCAATTCATCTCTTCCAGAAATTCATCACCGTCTGCGATTTCCGGCATCATAAGCCCTTGAATCGAAACCTAAAGGGCTTCATGGATTTCCCTTTTTTCCCTCTCATCCAGATTCTAACCATTCTTCCCTTCAATCGCATCTCTCACAGCCTGCTCCGATGAAGCATTGTGGTAGAAACCTGCAGTCCAACGGGTTGACTGGTACGCTGCCTCCAGAGCTTGGAAATTTGAGATACCTTCAAGAGCTTCGGCTGGATAGGAATAAGCTTCAGGGATCTGTTCCTGCTGGTGGCAGTTCGAACTATGATTCAAATAAGAATGGGATGTGAGTGTAATTTTTATTGTTGAATTGTTATGGTTTGGTTTTGAGGATTCCTATTCTTTATAGGAGCCATTCAGTATGCAAAGGGGGTTGCATTAGGGAGATTCAAAACCGCTATGGCTAAAAAGCATATAGTCTGGCTTAGCACTAAGTCTTTAAAATGCCAAGTTTCACCTATCAAACTTTGAAATTTATTAATCTGTCTCGATAATTTCATCAGGTATGCATCAGAGGAGAATATAACTGGCTTCTGTAATTCGTCTCAATTAAAAGTAGCAGACTTTTCATATAATTTCTTAGTTGGTAGCATACCAAAATGCTTGGAGAATCTTCAAATGTACTTTTCTGATTCCCTGGTCAATTGACATTCTGCTCTTCGACCATATTTAGAAAACATGTACTCTGTCAAACAGTTTAAGCTATCAAGGGAACTGCCTGCAGAGCAAGGACATCAAGCAACGGCCTTCGATGCAATGCGGTATGTGTGACGCGACCTTTTTAGCATTCAAAATTTAAGGTATGCTTTAGGGCGTGTCTTCATAGACATCTCATAAAATTTGAATCATGCTGAAGAAATGAAGTGAGCTCAGTCTCGACTTCATTGTGAAGTGGCTTTCACTGGGATTCACTTTGTATTCCTTTACTAAAACCCAACTTGGTGTTGGGACTTGGAAATGAATCTATGTAATATTTGCAAATAATGTGAATTATGTCAAATCCAGTATACACTGGATGACACTCTCTACCTTGAATTGCTCCTTCTTAATTTTGTAAATAATACTGAACTATTATTTTATAGCTGGTGCTTCACCTGCCAAGAGTCAGCCAGTGGTGAACCCAAACCACCAACCTGTTGAACATATGCCCAAGCATCATGGATCATCAAAACCTTCTTGGCTTTTAGCCATAGAAATAGTAATGGGAACTATGGTCGGTTCTCTCTTTCTGGTTGCTGTTCTCGCTGCTTTCCATAGGTGTAACAAAAAATCAGCTATCATTATTCCTTGGAAAAAATCTGCAAGCCAGAAAGATCATATTACAGTTTATATAGGTAAATTTCTTTGTATTATCCTTTCTATTTACATCATATAGTTCTTGAGCCGCTTTTAACATATTTGGCTTTATTAATGTGCAGACCCTGAGATGTTAAAGGATGTGAGAAGGTATAGCAGACAAGATCTTGAAGTGGCATGTGAAGACTTCAGCAACATAATAGGGTCCTCACCAGACACTGTGGTCTACAAGGAGACCATGAAAGGTGGGCCTGAGATTGCTGTAATTTCCCTCTGCATTAGGGAGGAGCAATGGACAGGGTACCTTGAACTCTATTTTCAGAGAGAGGTAAATGAAAGCATTCCAATAACTACCGCACACAAGAGTTGACAGACAATAGTTGTCCAAGTTTTTAAATATTTATTATGCTATTGATTTCTTTCAGGTGGCAGAATTGGCTAGGCTAAATCATGAGAATACTGGAAAATTACTGGGGTATTGTAGAGAGAGCACTTCGTTTACAAGGATGTTGGTTTTTTATTATGCTTTAAATGGGACACTTCATGAGCACCTACATTGTTGTAAGTCAACTAATTTCCCTAGCTATTGTATAGATTTTAACTGTTCCAGTTCCTTCAACATGCAATTATGACTGCAAATGAAGAAGGATGCCAGTTCTCTTGGACACGACGTATGAATATTGCTATAGGCATTGCACGCGGACTCAGATATTTGCACACAGAAGTTGAACCTCCATTCACTATCTCAGAGCTGAATTCTAATGTTGTATACCTTACAGACGAATTTTCCCCTAAGGTGTGTGCACTAACAATTACCACTGTGTTCTGTTAGAAACCCAAAAGCTTGCTTGAGTTTTCATTGTCATGAACCTAAATTGCAGTTGGTTGATTTTGAAAGTTGGAAGACAATTCTTGAAAGATCAGAGAAGAATTCTGGTTCAATTAGCAGCCAAGGTGCTGTTTGTGTTCTTCCAAACTCCCTTGAGGCGCGCCATCTTGATATCCAAGGCAATGTTCATGCTTTTGGGGTACTCCTACTAGAGGTAATCAGCGGGAGGCCTCCATACTGTAAGGACAAAGGGTACTTAGTGGCCTGGGTAAGAAACTTCATAAAATATTATGATTAAAAGTATATTTTTACAGATTCAAGCAACCCTGAAAGAGTGTTTCTTTACAGGCCAAGCAGTATCTTGAAATGCCCGAAGTAATGTCACATTTGGTTGATCCGGAATTGAAAAACTTCAAACATGATGACCTCAAAGTGATATGCGAGGTAGTACGTCTTTGTATCAATCCTGATGCAACTGCACGTCCATCTATGCGAGAATTATGTAGCATGCTGGAGAGCATAATCGACACATCAGTAAGCGTGGATCTCAAGTCATCATCTCTGGCTTGGGCAGAACTAGCACTTCTATCATAAGATAGTATTCAAAACTAACAAATCTACACTGAAGCAGAGATATACACAAGTAATGTTTCTCAATACTTGTCTGTTTTTTTTCTCCCTTCCATTTTATTTTTATGTAAATGATTACCAAAAAGGTATGTGTTAGATAAGCGCGACAAGATTTGGTTGTATAGCACTAGCAGACAAGTAATCCAGAAGTTGTTAAATAGAAGAAGATTGTATCAGACAAATGTTTTCCTTGATGTACTATTATATTGAGCATAATTGTTTTATTCGTCTTGGGCTCTTTCCTTAAGTCTTCACTCTTCAGAGATCCGGGAGATTAGGTAAGATATATATAATGATATATGTAGCTAGGTTCACTTTTTAAAGATCTACTCTCCCACTTATTTCAAATGGCCATAATAATGATAAGTCGTTTAAAAAATACCAGCTTTATTAATCCATAGTACATACATTCAAGAAAAGATCTCAGTCCAATCATCGCATACGTGGCCTCTACTGATTGGTTAATATCATGAAAAATCCTACATGGCACTCAATCCTTCATTCCTCTTATCCTACACCTTTCTCCTTATCCTTCACTCATCTCTCCTTAATCCCATTTATTGTAAACGCGTTTTCCCCCTCTCTCATCAGGGTAACCTCCTCTGTCGTTTCACCCCTGCAATTCATCTCTTCCAGAAATTCATCACCGTCTGCGATTTCCGGCATCATAAGCCCTTAAATCGAAACCTAAAGGGCTTCATGGATTTCCCTTTTTTCCCCTCTCATCCAGATTCGAACCATTCTTCCCTTCAATCGCATCTCTCACAACCTGCTCCGCTGCAAACGCCGTACATACACCCTCGACCTTCCAGTCTCACCATCATTGATTTCATCCCCTTGACCTTCCAATTCCCTCTACCTTCAATTGCATCTCTCATGGCCATTCTCTCAATTGCATCTCTCATTAGGTACGAATTAGGGCATTTCATCAGGTACGGATTTCATGCTCATTGGTTTCATCTCTTATACAGTATTTCTTTTGCCGCTCTATGGTTTCATGATGGTTTCAACATTATTCGTTGGATTTTACATCAAAAAATCGTTTAAGAAATTGATGAAAAAATACAAAATTAGAAGGAGAAGAAGACTCGCGTGTTGAAATCTTCAACATCCAATTAATTAATGCTTATCATTAAATTAAATCTGAGCACTGAAAATTCTCCCTAGAATTGAACAAGTTGAAGTGTGGAATTATTGTTTGATTTTGGCATGATTTGTAGGTTCCTTGCATCATCACCTGATTTGATTTCGGATGCAACCAGATACATACATACATAGATAGATACCACCAACATGTAGCAAAGTCAATGGCGAAGTACCCAAAACCCATCACCGATTAGCCTCCATTTGCTGCTGTAGTTTTGACTTGATTAGCCTCCATTTGCTGCTGTAGTTTTGACTTGAACCCTATCACCGGTACTTCATAGGTAAGTTTGTTGAGGGAAAATCTATCAGAGTATTAAGCTTGCCTACACTCTGATATACATTCATTCGGTTTATTTCAGGGACCATTTGATTTTATAGCAGCAGCTCTTGCAAAGTTCGTTGATTCAGAACCTGAAGGTTTTCATCCACCCCGAGGAAGACATATCTCGGCTGGATTTTACGTTCTCATTCCCAGTGAAGCAAACAAAGCAAGTGCACCTGGGAATCTAATAAGGTGGACTGAGGGTTTCCATATGAAGATACAGTAATTCTCTTTACCTTGATTATGTTTTCAATTTTTTTTTATTGAACATCTTTCATGCTGTCATTTTATCTTCATTATACTGTGATGCATCTGAAGACTTCCACGAGTCTGTCTCGGTTTCACATACACACTAGCACAATCCTTTTTGCTTCTGTTAAAGGTATGCTTTGGTATTGAATGAAAACAGAGAAACTAAAGGGATAAGGAAGAGAATGGAAGAGAGTTAGGGGGTTATATAATGATTGTACTTCCATTTTATTGGGCAATTTAAAATCTTTCAAAAGTAGTAGAAGCTTGAAATTTCCATAAAGTTGAACATGGAATGCTTGAAACTCTCCCTTCCCCATCCTTCTCCATCCAAATCAAACATACCTCAACAATTTTTTATAAAACTCTGAATCTGAAATTACCATCACGAATAAGTGCTAATCTCAGACCACATGATGTATCACAGTTTCCTTGCAGTTCATGGTCCTGCAGACCCAGTTATCCCTGTCAAAGATGCACAATAGTTTCCCAATATTATACCTAACCACAAATTACATATCATACAAGGAGCTGATCATAGTTACACTAAACACCAAGATGAGCTCGGCTTCATTGTTATGATCATGGTTACTCATACACTTGATTCATTTCGTGATTCCAAAATTAATTGCAATGATTTGTTTGATATTATTCTTAGTTTTCAAATTATAGATGAAAATCATGTTTCCGCCTGGGATCTTCTGCCTGACATATATAATTGTTCATCGCATTATTTGATGGTTTTTGGATAATGTAAGTTTCCTCTATTTCCTGGATCATTTAATTGTGGAATTTAAAAGAAATAATTTTGTGCTGACTGCTTACCATTATCTATTTGTGACTGCAAGATTATCTATGCTCGTGCCTACACTTATGAGCATCACTACAACCTCCTGCATGCTTTGGCCGCTAAAATGTTTGAAGAACCATTCAGACTTTTGGTGTGATGTTACCGATACTGAACACAGTTATCTTCGATTGGTTTATTATGGGATATGGAGAGTTAACAAAATTGACTGATGGAAGATTGTAGATTCAATGATTGCTTTGTATAGGGTGGACTTTTCAGGAAATGGGGAGCTTGCTGAGCGCCATGTATATGAATCGGTCATTTAAATTCATTTACAACAACCTGTTCCCTTCTCTATGTCCAATTTTGCTGATATGAAAAATAACCATTGCAGCAAAAACTGGCACAAATTCATTCTCGATTGATACAGATAGCTGAGGAATTCAATGTATCAATTTACATGACAAATCCAGGTATTGTATGAAACTTACCTGTTAATTTCCCCTCTCAAATCCCGAAACTGATAGTCTAAATGGGTTTGTTTAAAAACATTAAGCAGAAGTATTTAATTTTTGGTTTACGGCTTTTATACTACTAATGCTTCCAAATATGCCTTCTGCAATTCCAAAACTCATTCTATTAATCAGTGATTTGACTATTATGCAGAAGTTCGAAAACTTATGCAATGGAACGCGACTAATAGTGGTTGATCTTGGAACATATGTCATAAAAGCCACTGTAATAACTGGAACCAACATTGGAGATGACATTTTCATTCCAAGATTGGACATGGTTCCATCTGACTCGGGTTACCCGTTTAAGTTTGAAAGGCGTTAGTTTCCGATCAGTTTGTGCTTTGCAATGACTATAAATAAAAGTCAAGGTCAGTCACTATCCCACGTTAGCCTATATCTTTCTCGCCCTGTATTCACACATGGTCAGCTGTATGTTGCTCTCTCCAGGGTAAGATCAAGAAAAGGACTCAAACTATTAGTGCTGGATGAGGAAGAAAAAGTGACAAACACTACAAAGAACGTAGTTTACCGAGAAGTATTTGAAAATATATGAAATATGTATTTTATTTTTTTAAAGTCACTCTATCACTTTTTTTTTTATTTCAGCAGCATAATAAATTACAGATTGGTGCTATTCAATTTTATTTCACCATTTGTTTCGTGATATACACTATATTTTAATACATAATAAAAAAAAAGAAATGAACCATGTGTAATCCTATCTCCAACTAAGTCAAATAGGAAAAAAATGATAAATTTTGCATTATTTGGGTAAAAACAAAGACAATGAAAACTAAAAAAATGTTTTTTTAATAAACTAGAGTGTAATAATCAAAATTTATTTAAAGATAAAAACATTAATAACACTATCCATATCCTTTTTAATAAAAAAACTTTTTTCATACACATAATTGTTCTTTAATACAATAATTGTTCAAAAAATGCCTAAAATAAGACGTTTAATATTAAATGAATAGGTAACGAATTAACTTTAAAATAAATTAGCCTTTAATTGTGTATACGAAATTAACCTAAAATTAATACTAATAAAGTCTTCATGTTATAAAAATTGAAATAATTTAAATTTTCAAAAAATGAAATCAATGCATAATGACAAATTAGGTATTCCAATCAAATTTGAAAATATACTGTAAAAAAAAATTAATGCATAAATTTAATGCGTATAATGTGCAGCCAATTTAATGGCATAAAAGAAGTTTAATACATTAATTAATTTATGCATAAAAATTAAATTATTTAATGACATTCAATACGATTTTCATAAAAAGCCTAATATCAGACTTCAAATTTGGAATAATCAAACAATTTAATAACATATTAAATGAAAATTTGAATTTAGAAAAAAAAACAATAATGATAATTTAAGTATTCTAAATAAAACCGAAATTTTAATGTCAAACAAAACTTTTGCACATTTTAAATTACTCTCATAATTGCAATTTCAAAAAAAAAGGTAGTTTTTTTTAGGAAGCAAACAAAAAAAATAACTTCAGAAATTAATCTCGATTTTTTATCAAAGTCTCTTTAAAGTCTCTTCTCATAAGGCTTTATAAAGCCACACCATGTTTCTATCTTTTCACAAATTAGTTCTTTGCGCCTTAAAACTTTCTCTCACGGCAAATGTTCCTGTCTAGCCCCTAAGAATACATTAATGCAATCAAAGAAGTTAGTGAAATCATTACAGATGAACATCATTCCGGAAATGAATTAAGAAGGCTATTTGCTTCATTATTAATTACAAATACTATGAGCAACCCAGATCACGTATGGAATATCACTTGGAAACTGTTGGCTAACGGCATTCAACATGAATATCGCGGAACTCTTACGCAACCAGGTATGATTCCAACTTTCAGTCTTTCATCTAACACATTTTGAAATTAATTTAATCTATTGTTATCTTTTACAGATTTAATTATAGAAGATCCTGCATTGAAGAAACTGATTCTTCTAAAAATTGACAACCATCTACAGTCTAATGGAAAGTCTCTGAAGGAATTTACATGTTTCTCGGATGTTGATTTTACCGAAGTAATTCACTTCACTACCTAAATAATTCTGCAGTCAAAGAAATTATGGATGACAGTAATATTTATGAGACATCACAAATAGACAAAAATTAACAAAATGTACTCGAGATTTTAGCATTGACACCCTTATTAAATATGCTTTGGCGTTCTATTTTCTGTTAATGTTATTATAATTGAACGTTTTACTACTTCATTTATTCTCCATATACCCATTTCGAAACTTCGTCATTTTTAGAATCATTCACTAAAAATAAATATCACGTATTACTAAATGTTAAATTATATAATTTAACTATATAATTAAATTATTCCAAATTTCATACATTAATTACGTATATTAACCATATAAATATTCAAAACAAATTAAATAACATTTTAAAAAACTGTTGTTTTTATTTTCTAAAAAAAACAGGCGTTTTTCTTTTCTAAAAAAACAGGCGTTTTTATTAGGTTGCAACTAACCCATCTTTTTTGAAAAAAAAAAAAGCATTTTAGTACTCCTATTTACACGGTTTTTAATGCAAAATTATTAAAACACAATAAATGTTGTTCTCAACACCTTTTCAAAAAATAGGTTCCTATTTGATTGCCATATAATGTTATTAAAAATCATACCTTCTCACATCACGAAATAGTTTACGTGCAGATCGGTATGTTTTTCTCACTTGAGTCCTTAAATAATTTTAGTTGTATTTATAAAATATAAATTAAAAAAAAACGGAGCATGTTTCCTTTTGTATAGAACAAAACATATTTTTTTTGCCATTCTTAAAAAAAAAGCGTATTTTTTTACATTTACTGGTTTTTAAATACATTAAATTTTAATCAATTAAAAAATGCTATATTCCTCTCCTATTTAACGCAAAAATTCTGAAGATCGGCTATTTGACAGTTTTTATATACACATATTAATAGAAATTTTATAAAAACATTTACTTCTGTATTACCTTTTTTAAAAAAATATATATAATTGGTAGTTAATTGCGTATTTAACTCCTGATATTTTTATTAAATGATAACAACATTAAGGACAAAATTCCATTACTTTTATGAAATTTTTTTTATCAGTAAACATATTTAATGTTTTTTCTACACATGAAATTTTAGAAAAATAATAGCAACAAATACTACTATAATACATACATATTTAAAAAAAAACATGTCATTAGGTAGGTACATTTAAATGTATTAAATATACATAGGTTATTATCATTATTAATATTACAAACAGTTGTTACTACAGCAAAATTCTAAACCAAATATTCATTACTACAGCGCACAATATTCATTGTGTATGCTGCGATTGAGAAAATTGTGAGCACAGATGATTGATATTATCATGATTGCAAATGTCACACATCAGCATACTCTGATGGAGCACTATATTTTTGTCCCAAGTGTAACAAGCACATCAGTCCTACCATACGGTAAACTCCATTTTGAATAAATAAATTATTTTGTTCAATAATAATTACATTTAGTTTAATTATTGATGTTTACCTAAGGTGCAAGCTGTTGATGCATATTGCTGATAATACCGGATCTGCAACTTTGACAATTTTTTATAGCGATGGTTGTCATCTGATCAACAAAAAAAGCAACGAAATTTTGGATGAAATAGAAAAGGTAAACAGATACAATTCAAATTAAGCACTTTTACATTGAAAAATTAATTCATAATATATTAATTTATTTCATTTTATTTTAAATAAATTCTAGAACGGCTGCATGGAACACCCACCAAAAGAAATTGTTGATTTGGTGTACAAGGAATTTCTTTTCAAGGAAAGATAGATTCAGAAAGTGGTTTAAATCAGTATTTAATGTCATGAAAATTTGCATGGACCCACAAGTTATTTCAAAATTCAAATCAAATTTATAAGTGCACATATGGTGAAGAAGATCAAGGTGGAGAAGATGTAGTACCATTCCCTTACGCATGAATATTCTTTGTGCTAAACTTTGCTTTGTATTTCTTTATCCGCATTGAGAATTTCTACTTTTTTGGGTATGTTGACCTCGGTGGTCAATTTGAATCATTTTGACAATTTTTAATATTTCATATATTTACCACGGTTGTCAATTTTTCAATAAATCGCCGTCTGTTTGAAAATCTTCGTGCAGAGTAATATATATGTGCTATTCACCAAAAAACAAATTGATATGAAACAACCACAGAACAATTGCCCATTTTTTGACACAATAAACCTATACACTAAACTAACAAAATAACACCCAAAATTCTTTAAAAAAAAACAAAGAACATAACTGTATTTAATAAATAAATATTAAAAAATTCATTCAACTAATTTAAAAAAAAAAATCGAAAATAAATTCCCCCGTGCAAGGCACGGTTATAAAACTAGTATTTATCAATTTTAAATCATACATGTCCCCGAAAGATAGATCAAGTGGTAAGAGGTAGGGGAACATATGGGTTGGGTTGTGGGAGGTCCACGTATCAATCCATGAAGGGATGAAATTTATCTTTCCAATATACCAAAAAGAAAACATGCATTTTTTACCCGTAATTCCTCCTCTTTCAAAAAACACTTGGTCTGACTTCCTTAATGTTGCTTGAAGCTGCAATTATCTCGCTGGAACAACCTCTGTTGTGGCCTACACACGACACATTACGGAAACGACCTTCGATAGGATATCTAAAAGAGAATTTTGATGCTTCTTTCTCATCTACAAATATGACTAGTTTTGGGTTTATTGTTAGAAATGTAGATGAGGATATATATCATGGTTGTTGCAACCTCACGTTTTGGACATCTGTTGGATCCTTGTATTTTAGAAGCTTTGTGTCTAAAGTGAGCTCTGTCATTATGCTGTGATTTGGGTTTCGACTTAGTGGAGTTTGAAAGTGATTGTTTATCCTTAGTCCAGGCTTGGCAGTCTCCACATAGATTTTCCACATACCTCCATCTGATCATTGGTGATTGTAAAGTTCTTACTGCATCTTTTGCTTCATGTCAAGAGGGGTGGAAACACAACAACAAATTACATGTCAAGGCAGTCTACTTTGTTTGGGGAAAGAGTTTGGGTAGAAGAGATTCCAGTTAGCCTTGAGCCAATTTCAGCTCGTGATGTATTGAACTCTTCCACTATTAATGAATGAATACCGATCTTTACCTTTAGAAAAATTACATCTATCTATTATCTATTGGGTTCAATTAATATGCACCAGTTAAAATGTCCCAACATTAGATGACCCTTATATGATTGTCATTAACAGTTAGTGCATAATTCAAATGTAATTCGTACGACAATCTATGGTGGTGCATTGTGGTTGGCTCTGGCGCGACAAGTAGTTGGGATCGTAGGTTTGTGACGATGAGCGTAAGGACAACAACACATGGGTTGAGGGCGATAAAGAGACTCATTTCCGCTGGGTATAATGAGGAGGTCATATATGGCTGGGCTATGGGATTTCAGATTTGTGTATTTTTGTTTGATTATCGAAGGCTGGTTCGAGTGGAGCAAGAGGTCCACAGGTGGCTGACTAGAGAGTTAGGGTTTGGAGTTCTCAGTTTACAAGAATCGGTGACGGGGAAAAGTGGTGGGGCTAGGAGAAGGGGCTATAGAGGATATAATTATACGATATAATTAATTAACCTAATCTTAATTAACTTTAACTTAAATACGTAATTGAAATTAGGCAACCTACTATTATATCATATCATATCATATCATGCGTAAAGTCTGCTTATGTTCGTATTCATGGTGAATCTGTAGAGGATGAGTGTCAATGTTTCAGATTGATGTGGTCACTTAAGGCTCCTTCAGACCTTAGAGCATTGGCTTGGAAGATATTGATAAATAAGGTCCAAATTAGAAATGCTCTATTAAGGAGGAATGCCTTACTTGCAAACTCTGCCATTGTTTGTGGAATCTGTTCAAGTGAGCCAGAGGGTGTTTCTCATCTCTTCTTTGAATGACCTTTAGCTTGGAGGACCTGGTCCAAGATCTGTGAATGGATTGGTGTGATTATGGTATTTCCTAGGGGAGCCCATGCTCATTTTGAGCAGTTTGGGGATTGCTTGGGTAGGGGAGGAAATTTCGAGAAGCAGTTTCTTTGATTTGGGTGGCAGTGGTGGGCTCTATCTGATTTTACAGAAACAATGATGTATTCAAAGTGGAACAAGTGGAAGTAGATAGAATTGTAGAGCTGTCTGAATTTAAGACATGGTTATGGTGGAAGGCGAATGTTAGAGGCTTTGCGTCATCAATCTTCGAATGGATTTCAAATCCTGCCGACTGCATAGAATCCCTGGTGTTTGATCTTGTACAGTCGGTTTTGGTGGCATGGAGGTGTTTCATGTGTAGGGTGGTTGCGTTATGGGCTATTTGAGGTGTGTGACTGTTCTGATGCAATTTGTTTATTCTGGTTTGAACAGGTTTTGTCTATGCGGTTTTTGTCCTTTGCAGGTTGCTAATACGTGTGCTGCTAGGGGAGCTATTTGAGCTGGTCGGTTGGAATCATCATTGGGAAATTTAGGTGTCGGGATTTATGTTACTTTAGCTGGAGATAATAGGCCACTGTAATTCGCTCAAGGCATGGTGAAGTTGCTAGCAGAGTCTGGATGGGTGTTGGAGGTGTATTGTTTTATTCATTTTAAGCGTTCTCCTTGTGTGTAATTGGCTCCTTGATGGTGCTCCTTTGGCTTTATAAATTTAGTACTATTTTTCCTTTCTAGGTTTTTCCTAAGGGTGTTTTCATAGAAAGGTTTTAATGAGACTTTATTTTTAAAGCCTTGCCTCCAAGGTTGCTTCCCTTAGAGTTTTTTCTTCTCCTTGTATTTTGTATCTTTTAGCTCACTTCTCTCTTTGTATTGGGTTGAAGTACCTCTTGTACTTCTCTTCAATATATTCTTTTGGCTTATCAAAAAAAAAATCATATCATATATTATATACTATTTTCGAAACCAAAAAGTGGCAACTCTCACAAGTGCACCTATGTCTTTTTCATAAGTTTTCTCTCTCATACTATAATTAGTAGGTAGATGATGTCATATTTTATATTTTCTCATTTTTAGTAATTTAAAATTTAAATAATTTCATATTTTTTTAAAATAATTAATGTATTAATATTGCATTTAATAGTTATTAATGTCATTAGAATAATTAACTAAAGTCAATTGTGACTTTTCCAAAAATAACTATTGTATTAATTTGACATTTAATAGTACGTTTTTAATGACATTAGAATAATTAATAAAAGTCAATTGTGACTTTTCTACCATTAAGATGTATGCTGACAAAGTCTTTTTTTTAATGATTATGATTATTATTTTATATAACAAAATAAAAAAAATGAATGTTATCTTATGTTCAATAATGATATCAAATATGTCATAAAAAAATTGATATCAAATAGTTTTAAATGATTGATTTAGAAATTAACTCAAAATTTGTGTATTTTATGTTTTCGTATATACATCTAGAACATAAAAATGGTTTTGGTTTATTGATTCAAAGCATAATAAATTAGAAAAAAAGGAATTATAAGTGTAATTAGGATTCGAAAAAAAAACTTAAATAGGTGATATACGTATTTAAAAAAGAGAAACGATATAGGAAATATGAAAATGTCTGATGTATGCCGACAAAGTTCTCTTATTCCAAGTGTGCAAGGAACGAGATCAATACTAGTAATAGGTAAAGAGAGGTGTTGCAAAGGTGGATCACATTTTAACTGGTGCACGTTAATTGGAGTCTTATCTATTTAGGTGATCAAAATATCACTACTAACCGCAACCCACTTTGATCGATGGAAAATAAATTTTGCAGGCAGGTTTCAATGGGTTCTCGGGTTGTCAGATGACCAGTTAAACACAGATAATAATGAGCGAGTTTGTATTGAGACAAAAAAAATCCCCGTTGTCGAACTGGAACAAAATATTTACATTTTTCCAAAAGAAACATAATGTGATAGACTGAAATACACAATGACAGCTCTATAAAAAGTCTGGCCTACTTTTGCAGTTTAGTATTGTAATGGTTTTCTTATGGATAATAGTAATAGGTTTTGAGTTTTAACAAGTCTACACTTAAATTAATTAAAGATGCAATCTACTTTGCACTTGTTTTCATCAAGTTTACTTTGGATTATGCATTCTAAAATTTGAAAAGAAACAATAAAATAGTAACATCACGTAAGTAGGGCTTGATGAGGGGATGATGTTCCAGCTACTCATGAAAGTGGAAGGCTCTCTATTGAAGGCGTGCAAGAGGCTTGAGAATCTTAGATTTATTTGTGCACATGTTAAGGGAGTTGAAGAAGTTGTCGTGTGTGAAGTGTAAGATCAAGTTTTAATCATGTAGTACAACTCTATGTTTTGATGATTACAAGTTAACGTGTTTTCTGAGTGTGTTCATGACAGGCTCTGACCTTGATATAATCTCACAAAAATCAGAAGCACTTTGCTTAAAGAGTGACCCTAGCAACGCTTTCGCAATCTCTATGTTCAAACTGAACAGTAGAAAAGCTTCAGAAGATCTGAAGATAGTCAAGCTCTGATGTGGACTCAGCTCACTTGAAGTTCTGAAGATCTAGACGTTCTGATAACCCAGACACTCTGAAGGCTCAGAAGCTCTGATGGTTTAGAAGACTCTGAAGATCCAGAAGCTGAAAAGTGAAGTCTCTGAAGTCCAGAAGCAAACTGGCTCTGAAGACCAAGTGCTTCTCCTCTGAGTTCAGAATCAGAAGCTACAACGGTCAGAGGATCCATGCTTCCCTCTGATTCTGATCAACAAGCTTCACAAGTTCCAACACGAAGCATTCCTCTGATCAGAAGTCAACAAGGTTAAAGGTCACGTCACTATCCAAAGTACAAAAGCAGTGTACTATCCTGACGACCTAACCTAACATTCTCAGCCACAGCAGAAGCTGGAAATCCCAGATCTGCCATCCAACGGTAGCATTCCCATGCAATGTTCAAACCCTAATCCTTGGAGTATATCTAGAGGCTGAAGACTGAAAGATGCTGTTGAAGAAACTTATACGCGCAAGCAATATTCAAATCTTCTTAGCAATCTTTCTTCATCGAATTCATTGTGTTTACGACAAGCTTTTCAGAAGCAATCTCATTGTAAACAATATCTTTTAAACAGTTGTTTATTTTTACCTTTAGGAGATCAAGGTTGATCGGATCCTAGAAAAGACTAAGAGAGTGAATCTTAGTGTTAGCTAAGTCAGTGTATTGTTAGTCACTTGTAGGTTTCAAGTGCAGCTGTAACAAATCTTTGATTAGTGAATTGCCTTCATTCTAAGAAGGAAGAAATCACCTTCACGGGTGGACTGGACTAGCTTGAGTGATTCATCAAGTGAACCAGGATAAAATCATTGTGTGCTTTTCTCATATCTTATCTTAAGCACTTTACTTGTGTTTCGAAAGATTTGTTAAAATCTTAAGTGGGAAATTTTATTCTAAAAACGCTATTCAAACCCCCCCCTCTTTCTATCGTTTTTCATACCTTCATGAAGTGGAAGCTCTCGAAGCACATTGTAAAAAGGTCGAAGTCAAATACAACCTAGAAGGCGTGAGCCATCTCCTTATAGCTAGCCCTTCCATCTCCTTGTAACAAAACAAATTCCTGCCACAAGGTATGGTCCATGGGCTCCAGAAGTCCAGCCTGTTTATTCTTGTCGTGGAATTGGCTGGAGGTGCAAATGAGTAGTTGTTACGGAAGATTAAATTTTTTGACACTTGGTTTTAGGTGAGAGAATTAAGAGACAATGCCGGCATTGGGACCTGGACCTCATTGTTGACCACAACCAACCCCTTCCACGTTCTCAACATCGACCCAACCCCAAATATTTTACACGACAACTCAAACCAGAAGGACAAGAGAAATGTTGTAGAGCTTACTGAACATGGGAAGAAAATACGATCGTATAGAAAGGCACGTTTGAAAACCACTGGAAATTGGCAAACTTCAATATGAAAGATGAGTGATTGAACACTAGCAATGTAGCAGTAAAGAAGAAGAAAGAATTTTTTTTTTTGATAAGCGATAAGAAATATATTGAATAGAAGTACAAGGGGTACTTCAACCCAATACAAAGAGAAAGAAGTAGATAGAAAGAGACAAGCTACAAGCTAACTTGAACAAGAGCAAGGGTCCTAAGGAAAACGAAACTACCCCACCTAAAACCTCAATGAAAATAGACTAAACAAAACGAGCCTCATTAAAACCTTAATAGGGTAAAACCCCCTTGGGAAAACCTATCAAGGAAAAAGAGTACCAATTTTGAAGAGTCAAGAGTAAATTTTCAAGGAGGTTTACAAAAAAATCTAATAACCCACCCCACACCCTGTTGCCAATCCAAGCACAATTTAAATCACCAATTAACGAATAAGTCCATGAAAATATTAGATCAAAATTGCCAATCAAACAAATAGCTTCTCCAAGGAACCGACCCAGAATGCAGACTCTGTGATCCCCTACACGCCTCATGCCTTCAAAATCAATGCAAAACCAAGCCTTCTAGATATTGGAACAGGTAAGAATAGGATGCACCCAATACAGCTTCCATCCAATGCAATTTTCATGCTGAAACCATATAAATGGCATCACCCAATCAACACGAACAACACTAAATCACAAGAAAAAACCAGCAAACTTCTCCAAGCATCAAAAATATTCCAAATCTTCAAAAGCCAATATGAGGCCCCAGTACACGCCTTGAAGCTATGACAGGTTCATATTACCAACAAGTCAAGATAAGAAAGATGTATTCCATACACAGCTATCAACAACAGCAGCTGAATCACATGTCCTCCAAGCAAGATAACGGCTCACCAAACCACTCTGATAGAGCATGAGTAAAATTCTTATTCTTTGATTTAAGCCAAAGCCAAGCTTTCATTCGAGCCTGATCAAAACACACTGACAGATTAAAAACCTCCCCCCTAAACAGCTTTGCATTTCGTCCCACCCAAATTTGCCATATTACTGCCAACCAAATAACCAACAAACCAGCCCTTGATTTCCATGACCCAAGACCCACAAACTGCAGAAGATGAGCTTTGGCCTGCCAAGGTATAACCACAGAAAAACCCAGCCATTTGTGAATTAAACCCCATATTTTCCACGCCACCGAATAGGAAAAGAATAAATGGCATGACCTTTCTTCCAAAGCATCACATAAAGGACATGACAAATCAGCAATCAGAATGTTCCTATGTACCAAATTATCTTTAGTTTGGATTCTATCCAGTAACACCTTCCAACCCAAAGTAATTGCATTTGACGGAGCTTGTGCTTTCCACAGAAGTTTGAAACACGGTTCCTCTTCCCAACTAACATCAAAAGCCAAGGCCTCATAAGCTGAGCAGACAGAAAAAATACCATTACCTTCCTTTATCCATGGTATTGTGAATTGGAAGAGACGATCCAATTGTATGAGTGGATTAAATCTGGATGGTAGGTGGGAGGAACAACCAGCAGTTGTGAAGGAAGGGGTTAAAGAATTTTTTACCAACAGGTTTAAGGAGAGTGGCGAGTCGTTGTTAAATCTGGATGGGGTTCCTTTCAAGAAGCTATCGGTGGCAGACAATACTATGTTGGTTGCTGAATTTGATTTGGAGGAAATTAGGGAAGCTGTTTGGGATTGTGATGGAAATAAAAGCCCAGGTCCAGACGGATACAATTTTAAATTCATCAAGAATTTTTGGGATATCATAAAATTAGATGTGAAGCATGCAGTGGATGATTTCTACAGGAGCGGCACTTGGCCACGAGCAGCTCGCATAAAAAAGGTTCTGTATAAAGTAATTGATGAAAATCAATTTGCTTTTCTTGGTGGGAGGTGTATGCTGGACTCTGTTATCATAGCAAATGAATCCATCCATGAAGCTAAGAGCTCGAAGCTTCCTTCCCTTATTTTCAAAGTAGATTTCGAGAAAGCATATGATTCTATCCGGTGGAACTTCCTTGTCTATATGTTGCGGCGGCTTAATTTTCATGAGAAATGGATTCAGTGGGTGTATGGGTGCCTTGACTCATCTTTTGTCTCCGTTTTAGTCAATGGTAGCCCTACAAGAGAATTTAAAATGGAGAAAGGCATTCGGCAAGGGGACCCTCTTGCTCCTTTTCTATTCTTGGTGGTAGCGAAAGGGTTGAATGGAATCATGAAGCAAGCTGTGTTAACCAAGAATTTCCAGCCATTATGTATTGGTAAGATTGAAAAGGTTGAAGTGTCTCTACTTCAATTTGCTGATGACGCTTTGTTTATTGGTGAGGCAAGTGTTCAAAATGTGAGGACCTTAAAATGCATCCTTCGTTGTTTTGAATTAGCTTCTGGCATGAGGGTGAATTTTCATAAGAGTAAGGTGGCAGGGGTCTCGGTTGTGGGGTCTGCAGTGGCTCGTTTTGCTTCATTGTTGAACTGTAGGACTATGACTACTCCCTTCATATATTTGGGTATTCAGGTTGGGTGTAACCCGAGAAGATTGCTTTCTTGGGATCCAGTAGTACAAAAGTTGAAAAACAAGCTATCCTCATGGAAGAGCAAACATCTCTCTTTTGGTGGCAGGGTATGTCTTATTAAGAGTGTCTTAACTGCAATTCCTCTTTTTTATCTTTCTTTTTTCAGGATGTCCAATGCAATGTAAGCAAATTATGTCTCGCTTCCTTTGGGGAGGTTCTGATGAAGATCGGAAGGTGGCATGGGTAAAGTAGAAGAAAGAAAAATGATGTCTTTCTTCTGAATTTTAAGACTGGTAAAAAGGGGGAAAAGGCGAACTTTGCACACCACGTTTCATCAGTACATAATCTTGTGCAGAAGTATCTACTCCTTGAACTTTGGCAAGGTTTTGATAATAACAACAATACCAACAAAGAAGAAAAAGAACGAAGATATCAAACATAAAAACTTGTAATAGTTTAGGCTTTTATCACTTTATTGTTGCTTGGATGGTTGTGAAGAAGACAACATTGTATTGGTGGCTGATACAAAATCTGGTAGTATAGCTAGAGGTTTAGAAGATGAGCAGTATGAAGAGGTAATTCTTGATTATGAGCTTAGATATTCTTATAAAGATCTTTTGATCAACACTCCTAATCTTGTATCTAAATACAAAGAGTTGAAGAAGAATTTAATAATGTTTCTTAAAAACTTCCTCAATGTGAAAATAATTATGAGAACGTTTTCAAAAGATGCAATATTGTATGTAATGAAAACAACTAACTTATTTTAAACTTCTAGCATCTTAAGAAAACAAGTGGATCAACAAACTGATGAAATTTCAGAACTTCAAATGGAAGTTAAGATCAAAGAGAACTTCTTTATTCTTAGTTTTTGAATAAACTAAGAACTCATATCCTCTTTCAAGAACACGGGAACTAGGATGTCTTGGCAAAGACCAAATTGAATTGCGATAAGGTCGAAGGAGGTTCAGTCGAAACTTGAATAAATGACATTAATAGAGAGGAATTTAAGCATAATGTCATTGGCAATATCTTGGGTGCCAAGAGAGCTTAAATGATTGGTCTTCCAAGCCACTCAAGACCAACATTCCGAAAAGCCAACGACAAACGGATAGAGATATGGTTTATGAGAGTTTAAAGCATGATAACCTTGATCTATAAGTTTCGTTTGACTAGGCTTAGGCTTTAATCTTACGTACCTTAAACAAACAAAAAGCAGCCTTTTAAAGTCCTTCTCGTCCTCAAGATGTTTCTCAAGGGGATAACATACATCTTCTTATTTGTACGATTTTCATTTAATCTATTTTTAATCAATAATTAAAATTAATATTTTACCACACCCATGTTAATGTCTAATATGTTTTAACGAAGATCACAAATGAACCAAGATTGTTGGCTACAATTTGAACTTGATAAATTAGACAAAGTTGAGTTAAAGTTCCAAAACCAAATATCATATTTATTTCAATAGATATCCTTTGTAATTATAATAACTATTATTTTAAAAGACAATTCTCGGCAGGTCTAATAAATTTTGGTAATACTGCTACTAATTCTCAGGATAAAATGTGAGAGCCACCTTAACCTCCCCACAATACTTCTGCTCCTTCACAACATTGTAAGCAGTTTCAGAAATGCTCCCTTCAGCAATCACCGGTTCCAAATAAATTCTGCATATGTTCAGTCACAAGATAAGTAAGAAAGAAAATCACAAAGTAAATGCACAAAATGTTGAAAATTAAAGAAGGAAAAAAGTCACATACAATTTCTAGTTTCAAATCATTTTTTTGTTTTAAAAATAAAACAAGTACTTTCTTGCAATTTAAAAACAATAAATTACATGTGTTACATATGAGAAGGATAAAAGACTTTGAGATGTTATTTTAACTGCAATGCTTTGAAAATAATTAAGTGTCGCAGTTATACTCTTGATTTTTCCTATGAGTATTAAATGATAATATAATATAATATATAATACTACCTTCGTTCCTATATAACTGTTCAGGGAGAGAAAAAACACACATATTAAGGAGTGTAATTAATTTTGTTGACTTTTAGAAAAGTGTTAGTTGTTTTCTTATTTTACCCTATAGAATATGTTTTATCTTTGTTCATTTATTTCTCCCACAAGGGTATTGTTAGGAAAAATATGATTTAATACTCTTTTGAAATGCTAAGTGGATATATATATATGAATATGTTTTTTTTTTCCTTGAAAGTAAACAGTTAATAAGGAACGGAAGTAGTAAAAGTAAAATTGAATTCAGGTTGCATTAATGCAAGAATTAATTACTAGTAAAGTAAAAGATATTAAATGTAATTAATTAAATGAAATTATAAATTAATAAGGATATAGTGATAAAATAAATATTAAAATCAATTTATTATAATGTGGATCAGTATAATTTGAAAAAAAAAAACACAGTAATTACCCTCATTCATTATTCTCTGTCACCTTTATAATTTCAAAAGAGTATTAATTATATTTTACCAATTATATCTTTTTTGGTAATATAATTTTTAAATGTGATATAAAAAAAATTTAAAAAATAAAATTAATAATAGAGATAAAGAGTATACTAAAAAGTTAGTTACAAATTTTAATAAAAATGAGAACATTAATATAATTTCTTAATACATGTGTCAGAAAATGAAAGATATTAATTAAGGCACAGAGAGTAATAAAAATCATTAAAGACTTATTTATGAACAATATTCTAGTAAGAAAATTAAAAGTAAAGACATTTAATATTAATTAATTAAGTACATTAGTTATTAAAATATTCAACATTCATATAAATTCAACGGTTTATTATTAACAATATAAATAAAAGTCTTCCTCTTGTAAAAAAAATAAAAATAAAAATAAACTTATTGAAAAATAATAAAATATCAATTATAAAAAATGATATATATCACGGCTTAGCACTCCATTTAACAAAAAAAACATATGTGATAACATTATTAAACAAATACATAAGTAGTAATTGTTAAAATTATATAATAATTTTAATTAGATGTGATATTAGAAAAAATTATAATATTTTTAAAAGTTTTAAAAAGAAAAGTTTTTCAATAGTAACTTTTTAAAATTAGAATATCTGTAAGAAAATTAAAAATAAATAAAGTTAATTGTTTTATCTTGAATCTCTCACCTCCCATTGAATTCAACAAAATTTTGCTCTGGAAAAAAAAACATGGACTTTAATTTACTCACTTTGCCTCGCCAAGAAAGTCGTCCTTGGTAAAGGTGTCCTTGTCCATAAACCTCAGAATCAGTTCAGAAGCATTGTCAGAAACGGTGAAAAGGAAGCTCTCATTCCAACTGGGATTAGAACCTGCACCTTTAACACGCAACTTTTTTAGGTAACTACAATAAAAAAATTTAAAAAAGAACAGAAAAGAAAAGAATAAAGAGATAGAAAATCTAAAATTGTTTCCTGACTGTAACAAAAAATAATCTAAACTCAAAAGCCATGAGCCCATAACAGATGAAACAGTGGACAAGGCAGAACAAATAATTTAACACACCTTTGGCCACACTACTTTTGTGCTCTTGTGCCCGGTATGTGAGGATCACGTAAGGATCCATTTTTTCTGCTATGAAAAAATTGACATGTAAAATCAACCCATAATTTGCATTAATCGGATAATCGAAATTTTAAGCTGAAAATATTAGATTACAAAAATGGGGAAACAATCATTGAGTCGAAAATTAATATCTTCATACATATGAAAATAATCTCATGTTTCCACTAATAATTGCGAAAGATCAAAATAATGTTATTATCAACCATTCAAATTTGACAAACTTACTGAGAAAATCTTTGTCATGAAGGTCCTTTGCACCGATAAGAATGACTTCTAGTGTTCCACGAGGCATCTTAGGCTTAGCGACAACTCTCTCTCACAAGTTAGAAATTGAAGGTAAATCTTTGATGGATGCCAAAATCCCTGAAGCAATTTATAATAAGGAGTTGATTGTTATTTTTTCCTTTAAAAAATATTTTTAAAATAGTTTTTTAAAATAAAATATAATTTAATATTTTTTTATAATTTAAAATAATAAAATATTATACAAAAAAAATATATTTTTTGAACATAAAATAAACCACTACTTGTCAAAAGGTTAAATAATTAATTTGCTTTAAATGTGTTAGCAATTTTCCCGGTTAAAGTTATTTCATAATTAATGCAATGTATAAATTGTTTTTTTTTATTCATTGCTCTTGCAATTCGGATTTGTGTGGATGGGGTGAGGACTGAATGTCTCTGCAGTTCCTGAAAATTGAACTCTCAATCTAGGTTTCAAACTGTCACTTTTATTACTGCAACCGACACCCATTTTATAAATTAAAGGATGACAAAATGGTTAAATAATGAAATAAGTGACTCTACCAACAAGTTATAGCAAAATCTGTAAATTATTGAGCTTCTTAAGCATTTAGTATAGGGTTCAATTTATGTGCAGTGTGTATGAAAAATAATTTGTGGAGATAGACAAACTCACTTAATGTGATCTTTGAGGGGTATATGTATTAGTCTCAAGGCTCCCTACCAGCTTTGAAGATACCTTGAAAAAAGAGTATGAATCTTAAATTTAAAAATAATTAAATAAGAAAATATGAATTTTTTTAGAAACTTAATGTTACTCTAATATGGATAAAAAGTAAATAACTAAAAAATGAAAAAAACGATAAGAATCAAATTTGAAAAATAATATAATTATGAAAAAATTAATTATAAAGCTCTATAAATAATATAAAATTTTTTTTTTAATAATTTAGTGTAATTATTTAATTTAATATTAAGTGTATTCTTAAAAATAAAATTATAATCAAAATTAAATAAATAGTAAATGGTTTTAAATTTGGATGTATAAACAAATTTTAAACATAAAATTTCAAAATGTATTTGATTTTAAAGAACTATTTTAACTTAGTAGAATCTCACTTTCTAGGTAGTGTACGTAAAACTCACTCTATAGTGAAAGGCGTAGCATTTTTCTTGGTAGATTGGACACTAAAAAGAACAATAAAGAAAAAAAAATGCCTGGCCATGCTTTAGTACGCGAAGGACCTTTCCTGGACGAGTTCCCCAAGTTTTCAACCTCGATTCATTATTTAACCTCATCCTAGCAAGTACATCTGCATGTTTGTTTCGCTTCCTTGGGACATGATGGAAGGTAAGCTCACACTCTTATTGGATCAGCATCTGTGCTTCCACTATGTAGGCCGCACAAGCATGGAGATTGAGCGAACTCGAATTTATAAGGCAGTTCACCACGTCCAAGCAGTCTATGTTGCATTTCAAATACACACAAAAAGCAAGTGCAATGACTCACAAAAGTAATATAGGAGTTATTACCCACCTATCTGTAACACCCCGATTTCGGTGGCGTCACTTTAGTAACCAAAATAAACTTAATGCGGAAAAACGTGAATATTTTTTTTTTTTGATAATAACTAAGACAAGACTGAATTAAATAAAACCCAAATGCTAAAAGGTAATAAAACTAATATACAATATATAAACAGCCCCCGCTGTAAGTAACAACCTCGTCACGAGTAACCTCCAGTGACGGAAAGAAAACTGTAACGCCCGTAGGCAATAAGTACAAACCAAATAAAAAGGTGAAGTGTCCGCAACACCATCCCTCAAAACTGAGAATAAGTCAGCCCAGATGGCCTAAAACAAGACCTCCTAAGTCCAACCAACTCCCTGTGATTCCCGTAAAGAAACCACACAAAAAGCTATAGGTGGGAAACTACCCTGTTCCCAAAGGAACAAATGATGTTCAGAGCTAGGACTCTACTCCTACACTAATCCCATCTCGAGGAGCTCACACTAACACTCAATCCTACATGCTAGCATGATCGTCGTCCGAATTCGAAATCCAGAATGACCTAGTCTACATACACCATCCGTCCTCCTCTCGCAACCGCGATACGCTCCAGTTCCTGCATCTCAACCCTAGTTCCTCCCGAAGGATGAACCATCATGAATCAGCCCGCCAAAGACATCTGACAAAGGGCGTTTGTTCGCCAAAGCACACACAGAAGACGCGAGGGTCAACTCCAAAGAATTATATAAATAATACCACCAATAGATACCATTAAAAGATTAGCCACTTAGGCTTATAACTAGGGATAACATCCTAGGGTTGCATTATTCCACAAAGAATATAACGACAGTAAAACACAGTTAACATGCATCAAGTAGAACTAACAAGTATCAAACACACTCATCAACTAAGTCAGTATGCATGTCGCATGAAATGATATGCAGGTTAACCCAGTCAACCAATATGCAATCCGGAACGGATGGACATCAAACGGATCAGCCCTAACACCAGCCACGGTGGGACCATTTCGGCCCGCGTGCCTCTTACACCACACAAAGGTAGTCAGATCAGCAGTAAACCCGTAGGTCTGCCATTTCGGTCTGCTACTAAGAGTCACCTAGCAGCGCTCTTACGCGGAAATCCTGGTCTTATAACCAATTTTGGAATCCACCGTGGTCCGGTATCTCGCCGTGTTTAAACCACTTAATGAGTGCATGCAATGCAGTGATTAGCCAAACAACGTCTCCGACCTCACTCGACACGTCGCCACGTGTTCTAGCTAAATTAATGTCTCTAAAAGCTTACCCTAAGGTAAAGTCGATTCTGCGACAAAATACAATAATCATAAAATGAGTGCAACCACTCACGATGATTCTTCGGGTCATCAATGCTCTCACAAAGTCTCACGCTTCAGTAAAGTTTCATGCTCTCACAAGGTCTCACGCCTCAGTGGAGTTCCATGCTTTCCACAAGGTCTCACGCCTCAGTGGAGTATCCCGCATTCACAAGGTCTCACGCCTCAGTGAAGCTTCATGCTGTTCACGAGGTCTCACGGCTCAGTGAAGATCCATGCTTTCCACAAGGTCTCACGCCTCAGTGGAGTATCACGCATTCACAAGGTCTCACGCCTCAGTGAAGCTTCTCGGCTCATCCCTTGGATGGCTAACAAACTGCTCAACGAGCGAAGGAGTACCAACATACTCAGAACTTACCAAACTCCTCAACACTTGGATCCGACGACACTTCTCGTTTTCCAAAAACTAAGGTTTGCATCCGAAGCTTCCTTTCGAGTTTATTATCTTTATTTAAAGATTTAGAGGTTGTTTAATGTCTTATGAGTTTTCTTTTCAAAATAATATCCTTTTTAGTCTTATCGAAATTCCTATAAGTTCTCGGGATCTCCAAATCCCCAAATGACTCCAGAGAATGTCTCGATCCATACACATCATAACAAGGCCCGAATCTCATTCGTCCTATCAACTTTCTCAAAACTCTCAAATAAAAATCGGCATGACCTGCCCGCTATTCTCACGATTCAGAATTTCAGATTATAGTGCAAAAGCAGAATTAACTTATCATAATCAATCAACATGTCATAGGTCAACATCTTAAGCAATAACCACATAGCACTTAGCATATAAGGCATGCACCACACATCCTAAATTACCCAATTAGCACTTAGCATGTAACTCACTCATAAAAAACATTCAGTAGATGCATCATCTACATTGTCAGCCGAAGCCTCAGAAAACATTTTCCAATCACACACAATTCCAGTGCATAAACAGTAAACAATGTCGAAACATCGACCCTAAGCATTAACTAGAGATTCAGTGAGAAGCCCTCACCTGTAGATTCTTCAGGACGATCTCCTAACACTTGTTCACAATCAAAGGCTTGCTCCTCTGGGAATTCCTCAAAATCACCTTTAGAGCAAAACCACAGAAATACTATCAGAATCTATCGAAAACTAAGCTATCGATACTTACTAAGGTTACTCGAAGTAACCTATACTCTAAGGTACGATAATCTAGCGCGAAAAGACAAGTTTTCGGAAAAGGAAATTTTCCCCCTCCTCCTCTATAGGGCTCGGCCACTTTTCACAATTGTGGGGCTCGATTTTTCTTCGATCAAACTTGGTTCCTATGCTTTCATTAGCCGTAACTAAGGGTATTCTGGACTCGGAAAAATTATCGGATCAAAAACTGTCGCAGGGGTATTTTGGTCATGATTTTTAACTTAGGATTTTTCAAAACTGAAATCCCAAAAATAAAATTTTGCAGGGACGTCACCAACGACGTTTATGACAACTAATCCTACTAGCACTAAGCTAAGGCGATAGTTTTCAGCCTAAAGGTTGAAGCTTTACACCAAAAACTCCAAAAATGGGTATTTTAGGCTCAAATTGATTCCGGCGGAATTCCGGCGACATAACGGAAAATCTAACCCGGCAGAAGTGATCTTGGGCGCATAAGAAAGAGGTTTAGAATCAGAAATGAAAGATTCAGGATAGTTTTGCAAAAACCCATAAACTATCAGCTCAGAAAACTCTACAGAAAAGCTATGGAAAAAGCGATCAGAGGTAAGGATTAGCGACTATACCTCGAAACCTTGAAGCAGCAACTAACGGATCAACGATCAAGCAAGTAATGAAGAAAATTCTTCTTCCTTCTTCCTTGGATGAACTCGCGGCCTTGAGGAGAGAAAATGGAGGAAAATTTGAGTTTTTCTTCCTTTCTTTGCTATATATAAAGGTTGGAAATTCGCGGGAAAATGAAAGTTTCGCGAATCTGATTTTTCCGGCGTCATTCTCCGTGAATTAATAGATATGTTTTGGCGAAAGAATTCCAAAACTAAAATGAGGTCTCTTTGTATTTTTGGCAACTAAAGCATAGTCGGTATAAAACTATTTTACCCGATAAGTTGCTTTTTGCATCGGATGTCGGAATAGAAAACTTCCTTCTGAAGAAAGATTGAAATCATCAAGAGAAATGGGTGTACGCGTGTAGAATATTCATTTGAAGCTCTGGATAGAAAAAGTCTTCATTGTCGAGAAATTCTAGGGTTTTGAAAAACCAGGGTTTCGTTCTCGGCAAACTTCCGACGATTGGAATCGGACGTTCGTAGATCCTAGAGTTTCGCCTCGAAACGATTGTGATATATGGAAAAAGAGAAGTTCTAACATTTCTCTGAATATTTTTGGAATTAACTTCCGTCGTGCCTAAAAGTGAAAATTAGCTATATACTAGGGTTTCTGACCTAGGTTTAAGCGTAAAACGATCGTACTATAACTTTTATCGATCATGATGTAATCCTTTGACTTTTCCTGAACTTTCTCCTTCATAAATTTATTTCATTTGGTAAACTCTAGTTCAGGTTTCCCTTCACAATACATCAACCCTAATCGTAAATGGAAATCTCTTCCACTGATCCTAAGCTTAAAATCTTGGGTCTTACATTACTACCCTCCAAAAAGGAAGTTTCGTCCTCGAAACTTAAGGGTCAGTAATAGTTCTGGATATTATTCCTTGATCTTTTCCTCTAACTCTCACATAACACCGTCCGTGTCTTTATTCCAAATAATTTTCACTAAAACACTCTGCTTTCTCTTCGATTGTTTCACTCTTCTAGCCCCAATGCTGGTTCGACGGCGTCTCAACAGACATAACATCTTTCAACTTGCCGAGGTTTAACTACAATCGTCAATGATGACACCACTAAAACTCTTACTCAAATATGATCTTCAGCTTCCGAAGTCGATCTTTACCCTAAGATTCTCATTCCACTTAGCAAAATTCACTTGCTAATCTCTAGCTTGTATCACCGAAATCCATAACAAGTTTCATTCACTCTTAGACTTTAAGCAACTTGTCCAGATATGACAACCTCAAGTGTTCATCTTAATACTAACACTCCCCTTTTCTGTAACTTGATCACCATCTCGTCCATCAACTTCTTAATCTCTCAATCAAATTCTGACCAACTTTGAGTCCTAGAAACTTAAGACAACAATTCATAGACCTAAAACCTAAACCTTTACCAAGTTTCGACCTCTAATGTCGGTTAATTCTTCAATACCTCTTAAATGAATATCCACTTCTTCAATCTATAACTCCTTCGCAAGAAAACTAATACTTAATGCGAACTTTTCCTCCCAACTCGACTAATCCTGGATCCAATCAAGTTAATCTTACCAATCCTTCTATCAAAGTCCATAGCCAGCTCTGATTCCGAATATCACCCCCTCAATATTAAGTTGATCAAGCCTAATCTATCGAAGGTGAAATTTAGAAAAACCCACTGGAACAGTCAATGAGTTCCTATCATCCAGTAGTCACAATATCCTGATGTTAAATCCTTAAATGATTCCGCTACGGAACTACACACCCTCAACATAACACGTATACTACCCATAAGGAATCTCTCTAAGATTCAATCTTCAGCTTCTAACTTCTTGTTAAACGCATTGGTGCAAAACTACTTTCTAGGTTTACCGTGTTATTCTAAACCTCGTGTAATTTCTATAGCTAAAATACGAGCTACGGTCAAATAAGGTGTTAATAGGCGTAATAACTATAAGGTCAAAGCTTAGACAGTATAAATAAGTTAGGTGTGTTTGCACACGCTACGAGAGTAATGGAATATATTATACTGAAATGAGAAGAAATGGTTAGAAGGTTACCATCGTTCTTGCGCTCTCCTCTGACAAACCCCTCAGCTCTCTCACCGTCCATGGTGTAAACTCTTGCTTTAGCAGCAGGACGCTTTCCACGAGCAGTGTTCACGGTTGGCTCCGTCTTGGATGCTCTGCACTGACCAGCATTATGCCCCATTTTGTTACAATTAAAGCACTTGGGCCTCTTGTCGGGACAAGCATTAGCATAATGCCCCGGCTCCTCAC
Organism: Lotus japonicus; assembly: GCF_012489685.1. Lineage (NCBI taxonomy): Eukaryota > Viridiplantae > Streptophyta > Magnoliopsida > Fabales > Fabaceae > Lotus > Lotus japonicus. Next base: position 32,234,691 of record NC_080041.1, read on the forward strand.
ATCTGAAACAGGTCATCTCCTTCTTCAAAGTCTGATCTCCGGAACCTCCAGCAGTACCCGTCATGGGTCTGTAAGATCCTGAAGTAAATCCTGTTCCAGCAGGACGCTGATACGGCCCCCTGCTCTGAAATTTCTCTCTGCTCTGAAAATTTTGAGAGCCCGACCTCATCGGCCCTCCTGTCCCAGCCCGGTTTAATCTCCGGTTCTTCATCAGCTCTACTTCCGTGGCTTTCTCGACCAACGATTGGAATCGCATGATTCCCAGTGGTCTCACTGAGTCCTCAATATCAGGCCTCAGTCCATTAACAAAACGCTTGCACATATAGCGCTCATTCACGTGATCATGAAAGAATTGGAAATGCTTCGCCAAGGATTCCAGCTTCGAAGCAAATTCCGGCACTGACATACCTCCCTGACGGAGTGTCAGAAATTGTGACTCCCGCTCATCCCGAGCACTTGTTGGAAAATACTTTTCCAAGAATGCGGTCCGGAATGAGTTCCAGCTAATCTCCTCGTGATTGTCTTCCATAATTCCTCTGGTGCCCTTCCACCAGTACTCAGCATCCCCGAGTAGCAGATAAGTCGCCATGCCCACTTTGGCACCCTCAGCAGTTTGTAGTACGCCGAATATCTTCTCGATTTCCTGAATCCAGAGATCCGCTTTGTCTGGGTCAGTACCACCAGAGAACTTTGGTGGGTTTTGCCTCCTGAAGTCATTGAGGCCTTTGTTTTGGTCCAGAGTTACTTCCCTCTGGCGCTGATGCTGTTCACGTGCCTCCTCAGCAGCACGCCTCATAGCATTATCGTTCGCTTGTGCCGTCACCGCTTGGGCCATAGTGGCCATCATCTCTGCTAACTGGTTAGTGTTCACCATGTTCTGTTAAGTTAGACAAACAGTTAGTACTCATCATAAGATAGCATCTGGCATCACTATACAATATGAGTAAGCAATAACTTCAATCAATTTTTAAGCGAAAAATCGCTTGCAGACAATCAATTTTCACTCTTTGCAGAGTCACACAACCTAGCACAGAAGACCTATTCCCCAACAACTCCCGAAAGACTCGACAAGCTCTGATACCACAGTGTAACACCCCGATTTCGGTGGCGTCACTTTAGTAACCAAAATAAACTTAATGCGGAAAAACGTGAATATTTTTTTTTTGATAATAACTAAGACAAGACTGAATTAAATAAAACCCAAATGCTAAAAGGTAATAAAACTAATATACAATATATAAACAGCCCCCGCTGTAAGTAACAACCTCGTCACGAGTAACCTCCAGTGACGGAAAGAAAACTGTAACGCCCGTAGGCAATAAGTACAAACCAAATAAAAAGGTAAAGTGTCCGCAACACCATCCCTCAAAACTGAGAATAAGTCAGCCCAGATGGCCTAAAACAAGACCTCCTAAGTCCAACCAACTCCCTGTGATTCCCGTAAAGAAACCACACAAAAAGCTATAGGTGGGAAACTACCCTGTTCCCAAAGGAACAAATGATGTTCAGAGCTAGGACTCTACTCCTACACTAATCCCATCTCGAGGAGCTCACACTAACACTCAATCCTACATGCTAGCATGATCGTCGTCCGAATTCGAAATCCAGAACGACCTAGTCTACATACACCATCCGTCCTCTGTAAGATCAAGATCTGGTCATGTGGTACAACTCTATGTTTTGATGATAACAAGTATTTATTTGTGGATGAACAACTATGATACTCTAATGTTTGTCTTGAGTGTTTTGACAAACAGGTTCTGATTCTGACACCAGAAGATATATTCGTCAGAAGATCTGAGGATCAGAGGATCAGAAGGATCAGAGGATCTGAAGATCAGAGGATCAGAAGATCAGAGGATCTGAAGATCAGAGGATCAGAAGATCTGAGGATCAGAAGATCTGAAGACCAGAAGCTCTGAGGGACCAGAGGCTCTGAAGGTTCAGAAGCTCTGAAGGTCCAGAAGCAGAAGTTACGAAGGTCAGAGGATCCAAGCTTCCCTCTGACTCTGATCACCAAGCTTCACAAGTTCCAACACGAAGCATAACTCTGATCAGAAGTCATTGGTTAAAGGCAAATGTCTCTATCAAGAAGTACAAGAGCAGTGTACTATTCTGAAAAACCTACCTACCAAGGTTCAGCCACAGCAGGTTCTGGAAGTTCCAGAAATGCCCTCCAACGGTCATATTCTCTCAACAGAAATATCCTTTGCACCTTGGACTATAAAAGGCTGAAGAAAAAGAAGAAAACTAAGAGAGAAAAACCAAGAGCTGCAATACAAGAAAAGATTCAAGCCTCTACTTTCTTCATCTGTTCTTATTTAGTTTACACTCAGCTTATTTAGAAGCAAACCTTTGTAAACACCAACCTCAAACAGTTGTTTGATTTTCCTTAAGGGACCGGGTAGGTCAGTATCCTTAAGAAGACTAAGAGAGTGAATCTTAGTGGTGATTCCTTTAGGAGATCAAGGTTGATCGGATCCTAGAGAAGACTAAGAGAGTGAATCTTAGTGAGAGCTAAGTCAGTGTATTGTTAGTCACTTGTAGGTTTCAAGTGCAGTTGTAACAATTATCTGATTAGTGGATTGCCTTCATTCTAAGAAGGAAGAAATCACCTTAACGGGTGGACTGGATTAGCTTGAGGGATTTATCAAGTGAACCAGGATAAAATACTTGTGTGCTTCTCTCTTCTCTCTATCTTTATCCGCTGCACCATCTATCGTAGAGAAACCGAAAAGATTTACTTTAAATCTTAAGGGGAAAGTTTTTATATTCAAAACGCTATTCAACCCCCCCTTCTAGTCGTTTTTCACACCTTCAATTGGTATCAGAGCGCAAGTTCTGATTACCACACTTAACAGTGTTCAGTAGATCCGGGCCAGTGTGAAAAACTCATGGATTCCACCACTACTACAAGCAAATATCAATACAGTGCAAGACCACCTATCTTTGATGGTCAGAGATTTGATTTCTGGAAAGACAGAATCAAAAGCTTCTTTCTTGGCTTTGATCCTGATCTTTGGGATTTTGTTGTTGATGGCTACACCCCTCCTGTTGATGTACATGGTGTAAAGATCCCAAGGAAGAAGATGAGTGAAGATCAAAAGAAGGAGTTCAGAGATCATCACCGATCAAGAGCTATTCTGCAAAGTGCCATTTCATATGAAGAATATGAGAAAATTACTGATCGTGATTCCGCCAAGGGCATCTTTGAATCCTTGAAGATGTCTCATGAAGGAAACAAGAAAGTGAAAGAATCAAAGACACTGTCTTTGATCCAGAAATATGAATCCTTCCAAATGGAACCTGACGAATCCATTGAGGATATGTTTTCCAGATTCCAGTTGATTATTGCTGGAATAAGACCCCTCAACAATAGCTACACCACTGCGGATCATGTCATGAGGATCCTTAGAGGTCTTCCTGAAAGCTGGATGCCTTTGATAACTTCCTTGGAGCTAACTAGAGATGTTGAGCAGATGAGTTTGGAAGAACTCATAAGCATACTGAAGTGTCATGAACTAAAGCGTGCTGAACATCAGGATCAGAAGAAGAAGTCTATAGCCTTGAAATCCAAATCTGAAAAGGCTAAGGCTCTCCAAGCAGAAGCAGAAGAATCCGAAGAAGCCTCTGAAGATTCTGATGAAGATGAGCTGACTCTGATATCCAGAAAGCTCAACTGCATCTGGAAGCACAGGCAGAGCAAATTCAAAGGCTCATCAAAGGACAAAAAGTCAAAGAAGCACTTCAAGACCAAGAAGAGTCTGATGGTGACTTTTGATGAATCAGAGTCAGAGGATGTTAACTCTGATGGTGAAGTCCAAGGACTCATGGCCATTGTCAAAGACAAAGGAGCAGAGTCAAAGGAAGCTGTTGACTCTGACTCAGAATCAGAAGGAGATCCAGACTCTGACGATGAAAATGAGGTATTTGATTCTTTCTCAACTTCTGAACTTAAAGATGCTTTGTCTGAAATTATGGATAAATATAACTCTCTCTTGACTAAGCATAAAAGGTTGAAAAAGAATTTCTCTACTGCCTCTGAAACTTCTGTTGAACATGAGAAAATTATTTATGATTTGAAAAATGATAATCATGCTTTGATCAATTCTAACTCTGTGCTTAAGAACCAGATTGCTAAGTTAGAAGAAATTGTTGCATGTGATGCCTCTGATTGTAGAAATGAATCTAAGTATGAAAAGTCTTTTCAAAGATTCCTGGCTAAAAGCGTAGACAGAAGCTTAATGGCTTCAATGATCTATGGCGTAAGCAGAAATGGAATATATGGCATTTTCTATTCTAAACCTTCTGAAGTTGCTGCATCATCTCTTAAGAAAGGAACTTTCTCTATGTCAAAATATCATGCTCAAATTCCTTTACATTATCCTGTTGAAAGACCCAAAGTTGTCAGAACTTCTGGGCTAACTAACAAGAAAGGACCCAGAAAGTGGGTACCTAGGGATAAGATTATATATGTTGCAGATATCTTCAATAGGTCCATCGAAACTCCAACCATGGAACCTGGACAGTGGATGCAGGCAACACATGACGGGAGAAAGGCATATGTCCCAAGATCCAAAACTTGAACCTGAAGGTGAAGTTAATCTTGGAGGCATCAGTAGAGTAAGATTTGGTCAAGTCAAAGCTAGCTGAAAAAGCTTGCAGAGATGAGCATGACCGTTTCAGAAAGAAACAAAGACTCAGAACTTGTCGAACCAGAAGCAACAACATCAGAAGATGCTACTACAACTTCTGACTTGCGTCATCAGAAGAAGAGTAGGTTCCTAGCTTCTCATTCTGAAGTATCTAAAGATGAAATTCTGTCCAGAACGGAGATGTCACCAGAACCACACTTCTGCTCTCATCAGAAGATATGCTAATCAGAAGCCAAGTATCCCTTGGTATTCCTTCTGAGGGGGAGTATTTCGTCTTATGCTCTTACTATTTTTTTTCCACCTTCATTCTTTTTGCTTATGACAAAAAGGGGGAGAACTTATAGTATCTTGACAACTCCTATATTATTTAGCTCAGAATCTAGATATTACTAACGTTGATATTAAGTACTAGATTCAGGGGGAGCTTAGCTCAGAATCAAGCACGAGTCTTGGATTCAGAAGGAGCAAGATAAACTATACACATCAGGATAAGTTTTAACTCTGATACCTTATACTCTGAGTGTATTCAGTTTAATTGTTTAGAGTTGTTCATCAAAATACATAGTTTTGTCATCATCAAAAAGGGGGAGATTGTAAGATCAAGATCTGGTCATGTGGTACAACTCTATGTTTTGATGATAACAAGTATTTATTTGTGGATGAACAACTATGATACTCTAATGTTTGTCTTGAGTGTTTTGACAAACAGGTTCTGATTCTGACACCAGAAGATATATTCGTCAGAAGATCTGAGGATCAGAGGATCAGAAGGATCAGAGGATCTGAAGATCAGAGGATCAGAAGATCAGAGGATCTGAAGATCAGAGGATCAGAAGATCTGAGGATCAGAAGATCTGAAGACCAGAAGCTCTGAGGGACCAGAGGCTCTGAAGGTTCAGAAGCTCTGAAGGTCCAGAAGCAGAAGTTACGAAGGTCAGAGGATCCAAGCTTCCCTCTGACTCTGATCACCAAGCTTCACAAGTTCCAACACGAAGCATAACTCTGATCAGAAGTCATTGGTTAAAGGCAAATGTCTCTATCAAGAAGTACAAGAGCAGTGTACTATTCTGAAAAACCTACCTACCAAGGTTCAGCCACAGCAGGTTCTGGAAGTTCCAGAAATGCCCTCCAACGGTCATATTCTCTCAACAGAAATATCCTTTGCACCTTGGACTATAAAAGGCTGAAGAAAAAGAAGAAAACTAAGAGAGAAAAACCAAGAGCTGCAATACAAGAAAAGATTCAAGCCTCTACTTTCTTCATCTGTTCTTATTTAGTTTACACTCAGCTTATTTAGAAGCAAACCTTTGTAAACACCAACCTCAAACAGTTGTTTGATTTTCCTTAAGGGACCGGGTAGGTCAGTATCCTTAAGAAGACTAAGAGAGTGAATCTTAGTGGTGATTCCTTTAGGAGATCAAGGTTGATCGGATCCTAGAGAAGACTAAGAGAGTGAATCTTAGTGAGAGCTAAGTCAGTGTATTGTTAGTCACTTGTAGGTTTCAAGTGCAGTTGTAACAATTATCTGATTAGTGGATTGCCTTCATTCTAAGAAGGAAGAAATCACCTTAACGGGTGGACTGGATTAGCTTGAGGGATTTATCAAGTGAACCAGGATAAAATACTTGTGTGCTTCTCTCTTCTCTCTATCTTTATCCGCTGCACCATCTATCGTAGAGAAACCGAAAAGATTTACTTTAAATCTTAAGGGGAAAGTTTTTATATTCAAAACGCTATTCAACCCCCCCTTCTAGTCGTTTTTCACACCTTCATCCTCCTCTCGCAACCGCGATACGCTCCAGTTCCTGCATCTCAACCCTAGTTCCTCCCGAAGGATGAACCATCATGAATCAGCCCGCCAAAGACATTTGACAAAGGGCGTTTGTTCGCCAAAGCACACACAGAAGACGCGAGGGTCAACTCCAAAGAATTATATAAATAATACCACCAATAGATACCATTAAAAGATTAGCCACTTAGGCTTATAACTAGGGATAACATCCTAGGGTTGCATTATTCCACAAAGAATATAACGACAGTAAAACACAGTTAACATGCATCAAGTAGAACTAACAAGTATCAAACACACTCATCAACTAAGTCAGTATGCATGTCGCATGAAATGATATGCAGGTTAACCCAGTCAACCAATATGCAATCCGGAACGGATGGACATCAAACGGATCAGCCCTAACACCAGCCACGGTGGGACCATTTCGGCCCGCGTGCCTCTTACACCACACAAAGGTAGTCAGATCAGCAGTAAACCCGTAGGTCTGCCATTTCGGTCTGCTACTAAGAGTCACCTAGCAGCGCTCTTACGCGGAAATCCTGGTCTTATAACCAATTTTGGAATCCGCCGTGGTCCGGTATCTCGCCGTGTTTAAACCACTTAATGAGTGCATGCAATGCAGTGATTAGCCAAACAACGTCTCCGACCTCACTCGACACGTCGCCACGTGTTCTAGCTAAATTAATGTCTCTAAAAGCTTACCCTAAGGTAAAGTCGATTCTGCGACAAAATACAATAATCATAAAATGAGTACAACCACTCACGATGACTCTTCGGGTCATCAATGCTCTCACGAAGTCTCACGCTTCAGTGAAGTTTCATGCTCTCACAAGGTCTCACGCCTCAGTGGAGTTCCATGCTTTCCACAAGGTCTCACGCCTCAGTGGAGTATCCCGCATTCACAAGGTCTCACGCCTCAGTGAAGCTTCATGCTGTTCACGAGGTCTCACGGCTCAGTGAAGATCCATGCTTTCCACAAGGTCTCACGCCTCAGTGGAGTATCACGCATTCACAAGGTCTCACGCCTCAGTGAAGCTTCTCGGCTCATCCCTTGGATGGCTAACAAACTGCTCAACGAGCGAAGGAGTACCAACATACTCAGAACTTACCAAACTCCTCAACACTTGGATCCGACGACACTTCTCGTTTTCCAAAAACTAAGGTTTGCATCCGAAGCTTCCTTTCGAGTTTATTATCTTTATTTAAAGATTTAGAGGTTGTTTAATGTCTTATGAGTTTTCTTTTCAAAATAATATCCTTTTTAGTCTTATCGAAATTCCTATAAGTTCTCGGGATCTCCAAATCCCCAAATGACTCCAGAGAATGTCTCGATCCATACACATCATAACAAGGCCCGAATCTCATTCGTCCTATCAACTTTCTCAAAACTCTCAAATAAAAATCGGCATGACCTGCCCGCTATTCTCACGATTCAGAATTTCAGATTATAGTGCAAAAGCAGAATTAACTTATCATAATCAATCAACATGTCATAGGTCAACATCTTAAGCAATAACCACATAGCACTTAGCATATAAGGCATGCACCACACATCCTAAATTACCCAATTAGCACTTAGCATGTAACTCACTCATAAAAAACATTCAGTAGATGCATCATCTACATTGTCAGCCGAAGCCTCAGAAAACATTTTCCAATCACACACAATTCCAGTGCATAAACAGTAAACAATGTCGAAACATCGACCCTAAGCATTAACTAGAGATTCAGTGAGAAGCCCTCACCTGTAGATTCTCCAGGACGATCTCCTAACACTTGTTCACAATCAAAGGCTTGCTCCTCTGGGAATTCCTCAAAATCACCTTTAGAGCAAAACCACAGAAATACTATCAGAATCTATCGAAAACTAAGCTATCGATACTTACTAAGGTTACTCGAAGTAATCTATACTCTAAGGTACGATAATCTAGCGCGAAAAGACAAGTTTTCGGAAAAGGAAATTTTCCCCCTCCTCCTCTATAGGGCTCGGCCACTTTTCACAATTGTGGGGCTCTATTTTTCTTCGATCAAACTTGGTTCCTATGCTTTCATTAGCCGTAACTAAGGGTATTCTGAACTCGGAAAAATTATCGGATCAAAAAATGTCGCAGGGGTATTTTGGTCATGATTTTTAACTTAGGATTTTTCAAAACTGAAATCCCAAAAATAAAATTTTGCAGGGACGTCACCAACGACGTTTATGACAACTAATCCTACTAGCACTAAGCTAAGGCGATAGTTTTCAGCCTAAAGGTTGAAGCTTTACACCAAAAACTCCAAAAATGGGTATTTTAGGCTCAAATTGATTCCGGCGGAATTCCGGCGACATAACGGAAAATCTAACCCGGCAGAAGTGATCTTGGGCGCATAAGGAAGAGGTTTAGAATCAGAAATGAAAGATTCAGGATTGTTTTGCAAAAACCCATAAACTATCAGCTCAGAAAACTCTACAGAAAAGCTATGGAAAAAGCGATCAGAGGTAAGGATTAGCGACTATACCTCGAAACCTTGAAGCAGCAACTAACGGATCAACGATCAAGCAAGTAATGAAGAAAATTCTTCTTCCTTCTTCCTTGGATGAACTCGCGGCCTTGAGGAGAGAAAATGGAGGAAAATTTGAGTTTTTCTTCCTTTCTTTGCTATATATAAAGGTTGGAAATTCGCGGGAAAATGAAAGTTTCGCGAATCTGATTTTTCCGGCGTCATTCTCCGTGAATTAATAGATATGTTTTGGCGAAAGAATTCCAAAACTAAAATGAGGTCTCTTTGTATTTTTGGCAACTAAAGCATAGTCGGTATAAAACTATTTTACCCGATAAGTTGCTTTTTGCATCGGATGTCGGAATAGAAAACTTCCTTCTGAAGAAAGATTGAAATCATCAAGAGAAATGGGTGTACGCGTGTAGAATATTCATTTGAAGCTCTGGATAGAAAAAGTCTTCATTGTCGAGAAATTCTAGGGTTTTGAAAAACCAGGGTTTCGTTCTCGGCAAACTCCCGACGATTGGAATCGGACGTTCGTAGATCCTAGAGTTTCGCCTTGAAACGATTGTGATATATGGAAAAAGAGAAGTTCTAACATTTCTCTGAAGATTTTTGGAATTAACTTCCGTCGTGCCTAAAAGTGAAAATTAGCTATATACTAGGGTTTCTGACCTAGGTTTAAGCGTAAAACGATCGTACTATAACTTTTATCGATCATGATGTAATCCTTTGACTTTTCCTGAACTTTCTCCTTCATAAATTTATTTCATTTGGTAAACTCTAGTTCAGGTTTCCCTTCACAATACATCAACCCTAATCGTAAATGGAAATCTCTTCCACTGATCCTAAGCTTAAAATCTTGGGTCTTACACTATCATACTCAAAGAATTGAGGCATGAAATCGTAATTCAAAAAGGGATTTGTTCATCATCTACACAATTAAAGAGTTGATTGATTGTGAGCATGCAAGAAAACAAAGAAAGCAAATGAATAAAACAATGTTATCAAATCAAAGGATCTCAAGGTTACGATGGTAATAAATAATTGGCTTAAAAGCATTTTTAGCCCCTGATGTTTCATGTTTGTGCAAATTCTGCCCCTACTCTAATTTTGTCGACATTTCTACCCCTCATGTTTTCAAATAGTGCACCTTCTACCCCTCCGCAAGTCAGGCTTTCTCAGAAGAGATTCATGAGTGGATTGGAGAGATGAAGAGGAGTATATGAAGTTGATGATGATCAAGGAAATGATATAAATTAAATTTGCTTGATGTATATATCAATTATGTCTTCTTCCCAGCTCCCCCCCTCTACACCCGATTCCTGGAAATGGATTTGGAAAATTCAGGTTCCGGAAAAAATTCAGGTCTTTGTCTGGTTTATCATGCAGGGTGCGATCCAAGTCAATAGCTTTCGGTTCAGATGCAAGCTTGCAAATTCCCCTTCTTGCCCGCGCTGTCAACATCAATTCGAGGACATCTTGCATTGCCTCAGGGACTGTAGAATTGCGCGTGATGTATGGGTTCGGCTTAATGCTCTCGGGTGGCCAGGCTTCTTCGTGAGTAATGCCCAAGCTTGGGTAAAATCGCAAGCTCAAGGTCCTCATGCTTCTCTGTTTTTGACAGCAATATGGGGTATATGGAGATGGAGGAATAATGAAGTCCTAGGCGATAACGATTGGACAGTGGTAAGCACTGTGAATTGGATTATTACGGAGCACAGGGACTATGATCTATTACTCACGAGAGGTCTGTCGTTGTCCATGGTCGACGATGCTCCAGTTCGTTGGGCTCCCCCTGTTTCCGGTGAGTACAAAATGAACTCAGATGGGGCGTTTAAGCATGATGATGATCGAATGGGAATGGGTGGCATTGTTCGGGATGCCCATGGTGCTTGGATATCTGGTTTCTATGCAGGTAGCCTCGGAGGAGATGCTCTTTGGGCGGAGATTGCAGCTCTAAAGCATGGTCTAACACTGTTGTGGAATGCCAATCTTAGGAGAGCTACTTGCGAAGTTGATTGTTTGGATATTGTGGAAGCTTTGGAGAATGATCGGTATCAGTTTCATGCCTTGGCGTCTGAGCTCCTGGATATTCGTCTTCTCCTGGATCAGGATTGGACTGTTACTCTTGCTTACGTCCCTAGAGAAGCGAATGCAGCAGCTGATTGCCTCGCAGGACTTGGAGCTAGCCTCCTTTGCCCACTGACTTGTCTTGAGAGCCCTCCTCAAGAGCTTCAGCCGATTCTGGCTAGAGATTTGTTAGCTTTGTAGTTTTTGTTTCTTGTCTGTTTATTTTTCCGATGTACCAAAAAAAAAAATATCAATTATGTATGTAACTGAACTGGTTAAATGCATGTTTTGCTACTTACAAGTCTTGAGTTTGAATCTCCTATGCCATCTTTTTCCAATTTCACTTGTAATTTCCACGTGGCAGGTCCAAAAAATATTAAAAAAAAGTTAAATCAGCTCATACCGTTAGTTTGTTAACGTCTGACTGACGGAGGGGTAGACGGTGCACTGTTTGAAAACATGAGGGGTAGAAACATCGACAAAAATAAAGTAGGGGCAGAATTTGCACAAACTTAAAACATCAGGGGCCAAAAGTGCTTTTTAGCCAAAAATTTAAATTGGGATGTCTTCTGTTTCGACAACTTTATTTGTATCAATAAATTATATAAAGTGATCAAAGGATGTATACGATCCAACCAGTTGGGAAATTAAAAGTTTAGGCTCTTGTCATCCTATAGTCCTACGTTATTTTTTTTTATAAATTTGTAAAATAAAATCGCAATATACCTAACGATATTAGGACAAGGAACCAAACCGAGAGTCAGACGCCTAATGCATGATAATTTGGCCAATTGCATCGCAACTTGATTAGTATAATATATTGCACCCTATTTTCGTTACAATTATTTAATCATTTTTTATTTAGTCATTTATTCAAAACCTTTAAACCATATACTTTGTGAAATATTTTATATTACAAATAATGTTTTAGAGTTGTACTTTTGTATTGAATTGCATGTTCTGCCTTTGAATACAATATATGATCGTTTGATACCTTGAGATCTACTCTTGTGAAGCACATAATTTTTTTAAATTGTTTATATACTACACGATTAAGTCAGTTAATGATTTTGTTTATAGTAATATGAATTTATATGAATAAATTTTCACCAAAGTTACTTTGTTTGCACAAATTTATTGAATATGTTTTCATAATAGTTTCTCATTATTTTTTTGGTTTGAGACAACTGTCCTTTTTTGGAGGTAATCATGTTCGAGTCGGGAACATCCACATAATGGTGGGGCTAACTTTCCCACCGGCTTTTTTTTTTCCATCCACAAGGCTCCAACCCGAGACCCTGTTGGTTAGTTTATTATTATTTAAGGTATTTAATTTGAGATGCACTTTATAGTTAAAACGTTTATGAAGGATTCTTACACATTGTTATTGGGCATGTTCTGCATTCTCTACCCAAAGAGGAGAGATGCAGTGATATGTTTGTGTTTATTAAGAATAGTAAACATATGTTGAGAGTTATTCAATTGCCTTCAAATTGAATAAAAATATAAGTGAGTTTGAATACTATAGTATCATTACACCTGTAAATAGTTAATTGTTGCGATTTTGAATATAGTGCATGTTTGAAAATCATTTTACAATTTATTCTAAAGTTAAAATCAATTTTGAAGATAATATTAATATTTTGGTGACAGAATTGATTCTAAGAAAACGTGCTAATTGAATCATTTTACAAACGTGCTAATTTAATTGTTTTTCTGAAGCAGGCTTATTTGAGACTTGGTGTTTTATTTTTTGAAAATGAAAGATATATTAATAATAATATAGCCTGAGCCAAAGAAGCAAAACAGGAAAAGTACAAGTTATAGGCCTGTCCACCGGTCGGGTTCGGTCGGTTTCGGGCCCAAAAAGCTCCACCGACCGAACCCGCATGACATAAAACTAGGCCCGTAACCGACCATGAGATGTGTCGGTTTGGATCGGTTTCGGGTTGGTCGGGTAACGAGCGGGTCGGGTCGGTTTCACCGGATTTTGCAGAGAATAGAAAGATGAAGAGCAAAGAACCCTAATTTGAGTAATTTCATTCAATTTCATCAAAAAAAATTAACCAAAAACAACATAGATCAGATCTGGATATACCATATTACCATTACCAACTTACCAAGAAGTCAAGAACCAGTTTTCAATTGCTTATCTCATGCGAAATAGCATGTTCACTTCATCTTGCGATATCAGAATCGATTGAGGCAAAATGAAGATGAACAAGCTATCTCGGACCAGATAAGCATGGAGGAAGAAGACAAGAAGCTATGCAGATGCAGTGGTGGAGTGGCTAGGGTGGTGGCGGCACAGAGGATGGCGGCGCAGGTGATGAGGAGAAGAGTGGTGGCGGTGGTGAGGAGCTAGGGTTTGGAGAGAAGAAGAAGAGGAGAGGAGAAGAGAAGAGGAGATGGGTGGTGGCAACGGTGAGGAGCTAGGGTTTGGAGAGAAGAAGAAAAGGAGAAGAGAAGAGGAGAAGGGTGGTGGCGGCGCTGAGGATGAAGAGAACTGGAGAAGGGTGGTGGCGGCGAGAAGGATGAGGTCATGAGGAGAAGGGTGTGGCGGAGCAGAGGATGAGAAAAACTGGAGAAGGGTGGTGGCTGGCGGCGGCGAGGAGTTAGGGTTTGGAGAGAAGAAGAAGATGAGAATTGAGAAGGGTGGTGGCGGCGAGAGAAGAGGAGTTAGGGTTGAGAGAAGAAGAAGTGAAGACTGAAGAGAGAGAGGAGCTAGGGTTATATTTTTTGGTTTGGGTGTTTGGGCCATTGCTTCACTTGGGCCATTTGTAATTTTTTTTTTTATATTAGGTTCGGTCGGACTGGGCTCCAAACCGTAACCGACCGAACCAACTCATATGGAGCCGGTTTTTTCCCTCCCTCAACCCGCCATCCGACCCGCCCGACCGAGTGGGCCTGTTTTTGGTCGCGGGCCGGTCGGTTTCGGTCGGGCCAAACATTTCTGGACAGCCCTAACAAGTTACATGAGGCTGAGAAACAAAAACCCACCACCAAGTCTGTCCAGAAATGTTTGGCCCGACCGAAACCGACCGGCCCGCGACCAAAAACAGGCCCACTCGGTCGGGCGGGTCGGATGGCGGGTTGAGGGAGGGAAAAAACCGGCTCCATATGAGTTGGTTCGGTCGGTTACGGTTTGGAGCCCAGTCCGACCGAACCGACCGAACCTAATATAAAAAAAAAAAATTACAAATGGCCCAAGTGAAGCAATGGCCCAAACACCCAAACCAAAAAATTTAACCCTAGCTCCTCTCTCTCTTCAGTCTTCACTTCTTCTTCTCTCAACCCTAACTCCTCTTCTCTCGCCGCCACCACCCTTCTCAATTCTCATCTTCTTCTTCTCTCCAAACCCTAACTCCTCGCCGCCGCCAGCCACCACCCTTCTCCAGTTTTTCTCATCCTCTGCTCCGCCACACCCTTCTCCTCATGACCTCATCCTTCTCGCCGCCACCACCCTTCTCCAGTTCTCTTCATCCTCAGCGCCGCCACCACCCTTCTCCTCTTCTCTTCTCCTTTTCTTCTTCTCTCCAAACCCTAGCTCCTCACCGTTGCCACCACCCATCTCCTCTTCTCTTCTCCTCTTCTTCTTCTCTCCAAACCCTAGCTCCTCACCACCGCCACCACTCTTCTCCTCATCACCTGCGCCGCCATCCTCTGTGCCGCCACCACCCTAGCCACTCCACCACTGCATCTGCATAGCTTCTTGTCTTCTTCCTCCATGCTTATCTGGTCCGAGATAGCTTGTTCATCTTCATTTTGCCTCAATCGATTCTGATATCGCAAGATGAAGTGAACATGCTATTTCGCATGAGATAAGCAATTGAAAACTGGTTCTTGACTTCTTGGTAAGTTGGTAATGGTAATATGGTATATCCAGATCTGATCTATGTTGTTTTTGGTTAATTTTTTTTGATGAAATTGAATGAAATTACTCAAATTAGGGTTCTTTGCTCTTCATCTTTCTATTCTCTGCAAAATCCGGTGAAACCGACCCGACCCGCCCGTTACCCGACCAACCCGAAACCGATCCAAACCGACACATCTCATGGTCGGTTACGGGCCTAGTTTTATGTCATGCGGGTTCGGTCGGTGGAGCTTTTTGGGCCCGAAACCGACCGAACCCGACCGGTGGACAGGCCTACCACCAACCCGCAAAATGGTACAAGCGTAATCCCAAGAGAGAGCCTCATTAAAACCTCGCTAGGAAAAACCCATTGGGATAAAAACCTAGCAAGGAAAAAGAGTATCACAATCTTGGGATAGCCATTTCGCATCAAGATACAAACGAAAACAGCCCCTACAATCATGAAAAAGCTAATATAGTGTAGCTGGGAGAAGCACAAGAAGTTAAAGATCCCAGAAGAGCCAGTCTATGCATTTTTGTATTGCAGCAAACATCAGACAGGAACAACATCATAATACAGCAGCAACAACAACAACAAAACAACACCAGCAAGCTTATAATTTTCGTATTTCAACAACAGCAACAACACTAGCATGTTTATAATTTTCGAATTTCAGCAACAGCAACAGCCAACAGCGACAGCAACAGCAACAGCAACAACACCAGCCAACAACACCAGCAACATCAACAGCACCAACAAATTTCAACAGCAACAGAAAAACAGAAACAGCAACAGCAGTGATAGCAGCCAACAGCAACAGCAAAAACAGCAACAACATTATTTACTTCAACAATACCAACAATTACAAAAATTCCATTTGTGACGCAGTTGTCAATCTACAGCTCAACAGCAAGTTTAGCAGCCAAGAATCTACAGAAGCTCCCAAATGCACCCATTTGTTCTTCAGCTTATATTACATTTCCTGCAGCAAAAAGAAAACTAAAACAGTGAATTGCACCAATGTATCTAGCACCTTGAGAATAGCCAAACTGGTTCCATACAAAAGCAACCTTGCTTGGCCAACTCATCTGCCTCCGCATTCCCTTCCCTTAATATATGATTCACTTCAATGCACTTGACAAGTGGCATCAAGTAATCAATCATGTTCAACTCATTTGTCAGCTTCCAAGGTCTCAGCTTTTCCCCTCTCACCCAACCAACTGCAAGAGTAGAATCACTCTCCACTTCCACTGAAAAAATCATATATTGCTGACAAAACAGGAGAGCATACAAAATGGCCAAAACCTCAGCCTCATCAGCTCTCTGAACCTCAACTTTCCTTGAGAATTTACCTATCACACTTCCCCCACTATTCCTTAGAATTCCACCAATTCCAGCACTTCCAGATTGAAAAGACCCATCAACATTAAACTTTAAATTCATACCTTGAGGAGGTTTCCAAGGTACCACTTGACGAACACCAACCTTCCCTTGAATATCAATTCTTGTAAAACCTCTAGCAAATTGATCCGCCCCATATGGACAATTCTTCCACCATGCTTTTATCCAAGTGAACAACATAAATATATGAGACTCCCATGCTTCCTCTGCATCAAAAGGTTTGCCATTAAAAATCACATTATTTCTAGCCAACCATAGTACCCAACACAGCGCATAAGGAATCAAATCCCACAAAACTCTTGAGGTTGTTCTTCGCATTGATACCCAAGCTTCCAAAAGTTCCGGAATTGATTCTGGCATCACCCACCAAACTCCTTCCCTAAATAACACTGATGTCCATAAATGCCAAACATTAGGACAATGCAAAAAAAGATGTGCCACAGTCTCAGGTGCAGTCATGCAGAAAACACACGCCACCCCCCTCCAAAACTACACCACGACGCTGCAAATTCTCTTTGGTAGCAATTCTGTTCTTCTGGACCATGATGTCTGCTTCTACTCGGGCCCCCTGCTTTGGAACAAACTGATTCAGAACACACTGTAACTCTTCATACTGTTCACGTTCCCAACCCAAAAATTCCCTCAAAAAAGCTATATTCCATACCCACTAATACCCTGCCACCACCCCACACTCCATGATCGTAGCTCTCTTATTCGCAGCTAGAGAAAATACACGAGGGAACACAAGCCTGAAAGGACCTGAACCCGCCCAATGATCTATCTAGAATAAAACGCATGCCCCCCCTTCCAACTTGACAAGCTAAGCCATCTCTGAACACACTCCCAACCAGCCCACTTTCGCGCCAAACTGCACACACATCAGCTAGAGGGATAGACATATTTTTAGATGCTAAAATATCCAAATTAAAAGATATTAATTCCATAGGCAGCCCATATTTCCCACAGAGCACCCTCCGCCACAAGGCATTCTTCTCCCGCCCAAAACGCCATATCCATTTCAATAACATTGCCTTATTTTTCCACTCTAAAAACCCCACCCCAAGACCACCATACCGAGATCCCTTACACAAATCCTCCCACGCTACCCACATAATTTTATTTTTGCCTGAAACACCTCCCCACAGGAAACGACGCATAATCCTCTCTATTCTCAAGATAATCCCCTTCGGTGCTCTATAAAGGGCCATGTAATACAGGGGGATGGCATTCAAAACAGATTTGACAAGCACTAACCTGCCTCTTAGAGATAGATAGCGTGAATTCCAAGTGCCAAGCTTGGCTGCCAACCTCTCCAAAACAGGGTTCCAAAACGACAATCTCCTAGGACTACCTCCTAGAGGCGAACCAAGATACATAAAAGGTAATGATCCAACCTTGAAATTCCACCAATTTGCTGCTGATTGTACCAGTGCTGGGGGCGCTTTCACTCCATAAACTTCTGATTTTGTGAAATTTATTTTTAAACCTGAAACAAACAAAAACGTTTCTACCACCAAAGCCAACTCCTCATATTGGTTTTGATCGCAATCTGTAAAAAGCAAAGAATCATCAGCAAACTGTAAATGATTGAGGCGAAGCCCTGGAGCTATTTCCACCCCACATGGGATATCCCTCACTGATAGTTGGTTTAACATACATGACATCCCATTTGCAACAATGTTAAAAAGAAGAGGAGAAAGAGGATCACCCTGCCTCAAACCCTTTTCAATTGAAAAGAAATCAGACGGTGAACCATTTACCAAAACCGCCAAAGTAGTTGAAGAAATACAGCATTGCATCCACCTAATCCATCTTTCCCCAAACCCCATCTCTTGTAAGAGCTCCAACAGAAAACCCCATTCAACACTATCATAAGCCTTTGCAAAATCAATTTTAAATAGCAAACCTCCTTGTGGCCTCGAACTCATAGAGTGGACAATCTCATTTGCAATCAAAGAACAATCAACAATCTGACGTCCTGCTGTGAAAGCAAACTGATTCTGACTTAGCAGCATGGGAAGGATTGAACTCAGACGTACTGATAACACCTTAGATAACAGTTTGTACACGCTGCCAATCAAACTGATAGGTTTGTAATCAGAAATATGTTCCTAGCAATCACCTTTTGGAATAAGCGCAATGAAAGTCGAGTTCAAACCCTTAACAAGATGCCCTATATGGTGAAAATCATCAAAAAATTTAATCAAATCTTCCTTCACTAGATTCCAGAATTTTTTTAAAAAATCCATGCTAAATCCATCAGATCTAGGAGCTCTATTTCCATCACAATTTTTAATAGCCTCCCATATTTCATCAAGTGAAAAATCAGCTTCTAAAAATTGATTTTCTGATTCAGACACCTTTTTCAAGTTCTGATTATGAAAACAAGGCCTAGTAACAGCTGCCATCCTGAAAATTTTCTGAAAATGATCCCGCATAGCCTCTTTGATTTCCCCTGGGGTAGTCAAGTCTCTTCCCTGATAACTTAACTAGGTAATATTTTTTTTTACTGTTCTTGCCTTACATATGCGATGAAAGTACTTTGTATTCCGATCACCCTCCTTCAACCACCGCACCCTTGATTTCTGACGCCAAGTTCTTTCCTCCTCACGGTATGCTTTCCATAGAGCCTCCAAAATCTCCCTCCTCTCCTTAGACAAAGACTGCGCCCCCCCTTGCTCCTCCATTGCCCCCACACTTCCTGCAATCTATTCTCTAAACAAACAATTTTTTCCACCCCCCATGCCCCTTTCCCCTTGCGCCACTCTCTTATTTTCCCCCTCAAACCCTTTATTTTTTGCTGCAAAATATATCCCGACCAACCTTAGTAAACTGCGGACCTCCACCAAATTTCCACCACCTCATAAAATCCATCTTCATCCACCTAATGATTAAAATAGTGGAAAGGTTTAGGGCCAGAGTCAGGTTCACCAAACACCAAACCTACTGCTCTATGATCAGAGACATTCCATGCAAAAACATATTGTGAAATATTCGAAAAAGATAACATCACCTCGTCAGACACGAGCCATCTGTCCAATCGACTCCATAGGCCATCGTTGTGACTTGAATACCACGTGTACTCACCATTTAACAGGGGCATGTATGATAAGTTAGTATCAGTGGCAAATTGTTGAAAAACCACATCGCCTACATCAAGCACTCCTCCTGAAGACCGCTCCGAACCTAGTAGAACAGCGTTAAAATCGTCACCAAGAAACACCATACCCGTATGACTTAGCACATGCACTTTCAAGGCCTCAAAACATACTCTACGTTCCGGCAAAGTATGTGGACCATAAACATTCCCCACCAGAACTGTGTGTTCATAATTTGGAATTTTTACATACAAAAGAATAAAATTAGTGTCTGTCACCACTGACTGAACTTGAAAGCTGCTCTCCTTCCACAGACACATGAGGCCACCTGCTGCTCCTGCTGACTGAACCTCGACATGATTCATCTGCAAACTTTGCGTCCACTTTTCAACTGTTCGCGGCCTCTGCTTATTCAATTTTGTTTCTTGTAATAGAATCAATTCTGGTTTCAATTGTTGAAGTGCTTTTTTTACAGCCTCCCTTTTCCTAGTTCCACATAGCCCACACACATTCCATGTGAGCCAAGGCCCCGACATATCAATTGAGGTGGGGGTGATTTTCACGGATTTGAGCTTCTAAACCTCTCAGCATCAAAGCTTCTGATCCGTGTGGTTTAAGTCCCAGCTGCTTTCCGATCAACCATGCTCTCTGCGAGCGCGTTGTCACCCCATCTTCTCCTGGAATTGGCTCTAGAAAATCATTCGGCAAGGCTATGGGTTTATTCTTACTCCCTTTTGGACGCCCCCTCTGCGAACTTTTTTGAGATGAATTTGTATTTGGAGAATTGAGGGGTCGGAGCGCTTGACACTGTGGGTATGATCGACAAGGATTTCTTTGGTGTCTTAGGTTCCTTGTTCTGACGTGGCAGCAGCGTGCTTGATGTGGGGGAAGAAATTTGCCGGACAATTTGATGAGAAGAGGTTCTGATGAAGGTTTCACGTGTTACGTGAGTTTCATCCTCTAGTGCAGAAGCTGGCATGTTTGTGTTGGCTGTACGAAGTCCCAAAAACTCATTTTTGCTGTTAAGGAGGGGAGCAAAACATGCCCTTGTCGTTTGTTGTTGCTGAATATGCTGTGGGTCCCAATAAGTTGCATAAAAAGGCCAGCTATAATTCTGAACCAAATCCTGTGAGTTAAAAGAGTACCCTGTAACAGAAAATTTGTTATTAAAATTAGTAACAAGATTTTGAAAATCATTAATACAGATTTGATTTTCTTTTATCAAGATTCCTTCTGAATTTAAGTTGCTCCTCCATCCCTCTAACTCCTTCAACGTATAACCTGATGCCAATAAAACCTGTAACTCCTCCTTGACTTTCTCTTCTGAATTGAATGGAGCATCGATGTCGTTTGAATTTGAAATCAAGGTTGTTCCTCCTTGTTGTTCCGTCTCCGGCCGCCGCTGCTCGGCCACCACCGCCGCCGGTGAAGAGGGTTGAGCGTGCCCCTTCTCCACGGTGAAAAAATTTCTCTTCATCGTCCAGATCTGCAACCTTCCCGACGTGCCTTGTTTGAAGCCCTTCCAATTTGTCATTCCTATAGACTTCATCTTCTTCATCTGATTCAACTTTTTGAGCAGATTCAAAGTCTTTTTCCGACGAAAGTTGTGGGCCAAGGGCTTCATAAGCGTCTCTATCACCATCATGCTCGGGATCCTCTTCTGAACTCAAGTCATCCTCCGAATTATATATCTTCACCGGCGTAGATGGCATGCCTTCAACCATTCCATAATCATAGGCATACTCACCCATTTCTACCAGTATAATACTCGAAGTGCCATCCACATCTACTGTCATAGTAAAGAATTGCAGTAACAGGTGGTGCATTCGGATTAGTATACGTGCGAAATCAACCCGATGATGCAATTTTGTTGCTGTATCCTGATTAACGTAAGTTCCCAATCTGTTTCCCATTGCTGCGAAAAAAGTCTCAGACCATAGCCCCATCGGAACTTGCCATAAACGAAGCCATACCATATGTTCCACACCAAAAGTGAACTTGGTACATGGTTTTAAGTCACTCAACTTATGTTCAAGGAAGAATCTATACTCTGCTAACGTATCCTCCATATCTACCTTGTTTTCAAATTATAACAGAACTTCATTGGCTCCAAGCGGAATGAAGCGAAAATTGTACATACCGATCTGTGCAAGTTCGTCCTGTATAACGTCAATTGGCTTTGTTTCTAGTGTGCGAGCATGAGCACAACGTTGATACCAAAGATCTTTTAAATCAGCAGCCGCCAAATGCAATTGACATCCTCCTATGGTACGTGCAACCTCCTGTGTTTCACCAAAATCAACTTTCTTGGCCTGTGTTTCTCCAAGATCGACTTTCTGGGCCTGTGCTTCATTATCCAGTTTGATTTGTTGCGTCTTTGGCGGTCAAACTTTGCGTTGTTTCTGCAGTTGCTAATCTCTAGCCTTCGTGGAGGCTTGCTGTATGTTAGCACCTTTCACCACAAGGTAGTTTCCATCAAGTCGCATCCCATTGAACCTACGTATAGCCTCCCTTGTCTCTTCGTCAGTTTGAAATCGAACAAAACCGTAACCAAAACGACGCTGGAATTTCATTTTGAATTGGATGAATACATCTCTCACCCTCCCCGCCTTGCCGAAGATTGTTCGCAGTTTCAAAAGAGTGATTCGATCGCTCAAGCCGTCCACAAACACCGAAAAGAACTCCCCTCCCATCTTCTGATCATGATGCGCACTGTCTTTTTTTTCCTGTGAAATTCTGGACTTGAATTGGCATCTACCCGCCCTTGGCCGGAGATAATGGATGGGTTGCTCCCTCGCCGGCTGCTGCAATCTTGGATCCGCAGGTTTCTGTCTAGGGTGTTCAGTCCACCACGACTGTGCCTTCCACCGGGATCCGCTGAAATTGGAGTCATTCCTCCACCATTGCTGTCCTGAATCCCGTCCTCTGTAATTGGTTTCAATCCTCCACCACTGTTGTCCAGCACCCTGATGCAATTTTTTTCCCGGCGTTGCTCGCGGTGACCACCGCCGTGGCCGGCGCCACCGTAACGGTGGTTGCCAGCCGGAATCTCTCTCTCTAGTCTCTCGCATCCTCCCAAGTTATAGTCTAGTTAAGATAGAATTTTGATCTAGGAAGCCCTTCCACGTCTGGCCGAATTTTGTTTGATCGAGGAGCACTAGATAAGAACTGTAAATGCTCGCCTAAAGGATGAAATGAATCATATATGCACCTTAACAAATAATTTCCTTGGAAAGCCAATCTCATCATTTTCTAGTCCCATTGCTCTTCCAACCTCAAATTTCAGTCTTAAACTTGGCATTGGAAGGAATGAGATTGGTGGTTAAAGCACTCTTAGGGCCGCCTTGTCAATGGAACTTGATTTGAGAAATGGTGTCTTGAGCACCAATCTGGAATGACTGGTCTCACATCACCAATGTGATTGATGAGAAATGATCTTCAGCTTGATAGATCAATGCTCATTGACCTTGCATTTGAAGGTATGAAAAACGGTAGAAACGGGGGGGGGGGGGGGGGGTTTGAAAAACGTTTTTAGAATAAAACTTCCACCTTAAAGATTTTAACAAATCTTTTGAGAATAAGGTGCTTAAGATAAAAGATAGAAAAGCACACAAGGATTTTATCCTGGTTCACTTGATGAATCACTCAAGCTAATCCAGTCCACCCGTTAAGGTGATTTCTTCCTTCTTAGAATGAAGGCAATCCACTAATCAGGTAAATTTTACAACGGCACTTGAAACCTACAAGTGACTAACAATACACTGACTTAGCTCACACTAAGATTCACTCTCTTAGTCTTCTCTAGGATCCGATCAAACTTGATCTCCTAAAGGTAACTAAACAACTGTTTAAGAAAGAATGTTTACAAAGAATTTGCTTCTGAAAAGTTAATAGTAAACACAATGAATTCAGATGAAAGAATGCTTAGAAGGTTTTGAATATAGCTTGCGCATGTGAGATTCTTCCAATCGCATCTTTCAATCTTCAGCCTCTATTTATACTCCAAGGATTAGAGTTTGAACGCTGCATGGGAATGCTACCGTTGGAGGGCAGTTCTGGAAATTCCAGCTTCTGCTGTGGCTGAGAAAGTTAGGTAGGTCGTCAGGATAATACATTTGCTTTTGTACTTGGATAGTGACTTGACCTTTAAACCTAGTAGACTTCTGATCAGGGGAATGCTTCATGTTGGAACTTGTGAAGCCAGTTGATCAGAGTCAGAGGGAAGCACAGATCCTCTGACCGTTGTATCTTCTGATTCTGAACTCAGAGGGAAGTACATGGTCTTCAGAGTTATCTTGCTTCTGGACATCAGAATTTCCATTTTTCAGCTTCTGGATCTTCAGAGTCTTCTACACCATCAGAACATCTGAACCTTCAGAGTTTCTTGGTTGTCAGAACGTCTGGATCTTCAGAACTTCAACTGACTGAGTCCATATCAGAGCTTGTATGACTTCAGATCTTCTGAAGCGTTTCTACTGTTCAGAGTGAACATAGATGTTGCGAAAGCGTTGCTTGGGTCACTCTTTAAGCACAATGCTTCTGATTTGTGTGAGATTGAATTTAGGTCAGAGCCTGTAAATAGCACACTCAGAAAAACACGTTAGAGTACCATAATTGTTCATACTAAAATGTTAACTTGTAATCATCAAAACATAGAGTTGTACTACTCGATCAAAACTTGATCTTACAATCTCCCCCTTTTTGATGATGACAAAACTAAGTATTTTGATGAACAATTCTTAAACAATAAACTGAATTCACTCAGAGTTTAGAGATATAGAGTTAGACTTATCCTGATGTGAATAGTTTATTTTGCTCATTCTGAATCCAAGTCACAGCTTGATTCTGAGCATAGCTCCCCCTGAATCTAAGACTTAATGAAAATGTTAGAAATGTCTAGATTCTGAGCTAAATAATGTAAGAGTTCAGTGTGAAG
The DNA here is from genome assembly GCF_012489685.1 of Lotus japonicus. Classification (NCBI taxonomy): domain Eukaryota; kingdom Viridiplantae; phylum Streptophyta; class Magnoliopsida; order Fabales; family Fabaceae; genus Lotus; species Lotus japonicus. Next base: position 32,258,981 of record NC_080041.1, read on the forward strand.
GCGCATGACATAGATGAAATAAAATAATCAGAGCGCATAAGTATTCAGAGTCAACAATAAGTGGTATCAGAGTCAAATAGAATCACTTCAGAAGAAGTGAAATGTATTCCTTGTATTTGCCCAGTGACACATCTATGGTCATAAAGGTGGAACTCTTAAATTCTCCAAAAGAAAAATAAATCACACTAACACAGCTTACACATCAAAAACTGGGTGTACTCCCCCCTTTTTGTCATAAGCAAAAAGTATAGGGTGTGAAAAACTTAGCTTGAAGCACAAGGTACTCCCCCTTAGAGAAGGTCTAAGTTTAAAAACGATAAGGAGAAATAAACGATGCATGAATAAGAGTTAAGCGAATTAAAGAAGGGAGTTAATGCAAAAGAAGAACGTTTACTACCGTCCACGGGAGTAAAGAGAAGCTTCAGTTACCAAGGACTTAACCTCGAGAAACTGTAGGAGCAATAACTTCCAAGGATAGAAAGAAGCTTATATAAAGCGAGTAAGAAGAGGGTAAGCTTCACAACTCGAGAAATACCATAAAAAGATATGGCTTCATACATGGTTGCACTGGAAGAGCTCAGAAGGAAAGCCTTCGAGGAAGATATGTTCCTTAACATCCGGCACCCTGATGGTACACGAACGATACAGGAGCTGACAAAGACACTGATTGAAGGAGATCTTGGTCCAGAGCTGGAGAAAGATTTGAGAGAGTTTCTTGACTTCGTGGAGGAAATTCAAGAACTCAGCCAGCTGGAACTGAATTTTCTGGAAGAGAAGGAGTCAGTGGAAAGAAGACTCAAGACTATAGAAGATAGTCTGGAGAAGACTGAGCTTAGCATCAAGCTTGGCAATATAGAGTATACGCTTGATCGGCTGGAGAAGGAAAGAGCAGAGCAACGCCGGGAGTGCAGAAGAATGAGGAAGGATCCTCCATTCTAGATTTAAAAAAAATGTAAGATGTAATGACATGAATTATCATGAATAAAGAAAAAAAAATTTGCAAACACAATGTCATATATATATATATGCAATGATAAACGACGAGTAAGCAAAATATAGCAAATAATAACCGAAAAAAAAATAAGTTAAGAAGGAAAAACGAAGGAAATCCTAAAAACTAAGGCTTGTCAGAGCGACGCAGGAGTTCTTGAAGGACATGCTTCATTTCCACCAGCAGAGTCTCATGAGAATTGAGACGTTGTTCCATGATGTCAAGTCTGGAAGAACTTGGCTGTGTAGAGGTAGAGGGAACATTCTGAGCAGAGTGAGGAGCTGGAGTGGAATCAGAAGCAGCAGGAGTGAAAACCACTGGTGCAAGAGCTTGACATCTAAGAGCTTCAGCTTCAGCTTCTAGTCTCTCAGCTTCTAATCTTGCATTTTCAGCTTGTGCAGCCGCTTGACGTGCAGCTTCTTCTGCTTGCTCTTTCTTTCTTTTTGCTTCTTCAACAGCTTCAAGTAACTTAGTTCTTTGCTGTTGTTCATGCAGAGCCACTCTTCTGTTAAACCGCTGCCTAGCAGCCTCAATCCTCTGATCCCTTTCAGCAGTGAGAAGACTCATCATAACAGGAACCTGAGCAACTAACCAAGTACTCAGACGATTCCATTCTTCAGCAACAGAGTCAGAGTTCTCACTCAGGTCAGTGTGACCTTGCACATTGCGAATCATCAGTGAAGCTTCATGATTAAAAACACTGATGCACTCAGAGAGAAAGGTTGGCCTGAGGTAGGTATAGGGAACAATTGAGAGATTGGTTTCAGGAGAGGTTGGGTGGTTGCTGCTGTTTGCCTCAGAGGCACCTTGAGGAGAACCAACATAAAAATTTTGGACATTTGGTTCAGAGGTTTCAAGGTTTGATAAAGAGGTTTCAACCTGAGGATGTGGTGATCTAACCGAAGAGTGGTTAGACACTGAGTTTTCTGGTTCTGGTTGAACTTGTTGAGCTAGAGGGTCTGCTTCATGCAAGGGGTCAGCCTGGATGGGATGATCTAGGTCAACTAGACGTTCTGGTCTAGGTCCAGGGTATCTCCTAGGGCTTGGTACTGTGAGGTAGTACTCTGGAATGGCAGACACTTTTTCTTTCCTAACTTCGTGAAATTTACGAAGTGACTTAGAGTTGTTGGAAGGTGAGGAGTCAGCAACGTTGGTAGGAAAGGATACAGAAGTATAGGGAGTGGAAGAATCTGTATCAGCAGTTCTACGAACAGGACGTTCTGATGCTCTGGGGACAGAGTGATCAGAAGTTCTGGGTTCAGGTTCAGAGGGTTCAAGAAAAATGGGTTCAGAGGTTAGTGGGTTGTATTGAATGGTAATGGGTGAGGTTGGTTCAGAGGGACGTGGAGTCTGAAGCATATTCCACAGAGGTGCTTCTTCTTGGGAAGGTTGGAAAAATGAAGACCTTGGTGAATTTGGTGGAGATGTGGTTTGGGCAGCTGGTTGAGACTCTGGGATAGGAGTGAGTGGGGTGGCGGTGCGGTTAAGAAGTGTAGAGATGGGGAGTGCATCAAGTGAATTTAAATCATCATCAGATTCAGTGACAGCAGACTTACTTGATGAACGCACGGCAGACCGAGTCACTCTGGCAGAAGTCTCCACTCTGATGACTGCAGCAGCAGGTTCCACACGGGTAGGCTTCTCCATAATTCTGACTTGCTTCTTTTTCTTCTTTGGAGGAGAAGGAGCATCATCATTATCACCATCGTCATCATCATCAGGCTTGGTGGTTTCATCGTGCTTCCTCTTAGGCTTGTCAGCCTTCTTCTTCTTCTTCAGAGGAACATCAGACTCTTCAGAAGATTCCTCCAAGACCATTTTTCTCTGAACTTTCCTCTTGGGAGGAGAGTCAAACTCTGGAGCTGGTGGCAGTTTTCTGAAAAACTCGTCCACATCAATCCCATACCCTTGTTGCTTCAGATCATCAATGTAGCACAAAATAGCCTCTGGGTTATCTGCTTGGGACCACAGAGGGTAATCATTCAGAGGCACCCTTCTTTGTCTTACTTCATCAGAAGTATCTTCATGAGCAGGGGCTACCTTCTTCTTGACCAATCCCATCTTCTTCAAAGATGTGGATGTGAAGACATCACTAACGATTGTAGACAGATCCTCTGTGCATCCTGCCTTGATCAGATCTTCTATGAACTTGCTCTCAATGAAGAAATCTGAAAGCAGTCTCCCAAAAGGGATGTACTTGATAGCAGACTTGATGGAGGCAGTGGTTCTGGACTTCCTGATACACTCTTTCAGGTAGGAGAACAGGAAGAAAGGAAGGCAGATCTTCCTCTTATCCTGAATGAAGAACAACATTGCCTTCTGGCAGAAGTTGATGTAATCAGGAGAGCTTCCCTTTGGCCTCTGGTTGATGCAGTGAAGCAGAATCTTGTGCCAGATCATTAGCTTGGGATGAAGATCAACCACCTTGTAGTCGCTCTTGCCAGGTTTGTAGGTGGTGTAAAGAGCCTTGTTGGTTTCATCCTTGGTTCTGGGTTTCACCTTTGACTCCGTCAGTTGGAATCTATACCCAGTTCCAGTGTGTGCACCCAGAAGATTCACAATAGACTTCTCAGTAATGATTATCCTCCTTCCAGCAATGTAGGAAACCACTTGTGTATCATCGCAGTCCGCATGTTTCCAGAATTCCTTGACCAATTTGTCATAAATTGGACCTCTAAGTCTGTTGAAGTACTCTTCCCATCCTTGAACATGAACTTCAGGACGAAGATCATACCCATTAGTAGCTATATTATCCAGGTCGAATCTCCATTCAGCAAGCACCTGGAGTTCTTCCGGAGCAAAAACGCAGTGAACGGCACAGCCCCGTTCTGCAATTGGAATCATCTTCTCTGAAGCTTGACCTTGACTTGGAGTTTCATGACCCAATTGACCTGTAGCTTGGCCTACTACCATATGAGGAAACCTAGTTGCATTTGCAGCTTCGTTTCTGTTTTGTCTCACCATCTTGAAACGCTTGAAGGTTTTGGGTAGAAAGGAGAAGGATGAATAGAGAGAGAGAGATCGTGGGGATAAGTTTTTGAAAAACTGAAGAGAGAGAAGGTAAAACCGTAAGTGTAGGAGAACGTGTGTGTATAGTGGGTTTTGACAAATAACCGTTGTTGATCAAAAAGCAATTTAAAATCAACGGTTAAAAATTAAAGACATGATAGTAACAGTTAATACACATATCACATGCAGGAGAGAAGCACATCAACACTCATTACGACAGACTGTCAGCACGGGCACAAGGAACTATGTATCAGAGATACTGACACAGGTTTACTGTCTCAGCTTCAGAGTCAGCACCAATGGGTACATAAACTCTGATAGAGTTACCTTCTAGACTAGACATCTTCTGATAAAGAAATATCAAAGTCAGAGGTTCTGATCCATCTTCATGCTGGACAAAAGTCCATATTCAGATTTTTCAGAATGAAATTAAATCTATCCTCTGCTAAGGGCTTTGTAAAGATATCTGCCCATTGATGGTCAGTATCAACAAACTTCAGAAGAAGTACACCCTTCTGTACATAGTCTCTAATGAAATGATACTTTACCTCAATGTGCTTTGCCCTTGAATGTAAGATAGGATTCTTACTCAATGAAATTGCAGCAGTATTATCACAATAGATTGGGATATTGCTCTCAAGGATTTGATAATCCTCCAGCTGATGTTTCATCCAGAGCATCTGAGTGCTGCATATTGCTGTTGAGATATATTCAGCCTCTGCAGTAGATAGTGCAATGGTTGATTGCCTCTTGCTTGCCCATGAGACTAAGTTGCTTCCCAGAAATTGACAATTTCCAGAAGTGCTTTTTCTCTCTGTCCTATCTCCAGCATAATCAGCATCACAATAACCTGAAAGCTTATACTCTGATGTTTTCTTATACATCAAGCCAAGGTTAGTGGTACCTTTCAGATACCTTAGGATCCTCTTAACATCAGTTAAGTGGGTTTCCCTTGGATCTGATTGGAAACGAGCACATAAATGAACACTAAACAATATATCAGGACTAGATGCAGTTAAGTATAGAAGTGATCCTATCATACCACGATAGAGCTTCTGACAAACTTTACCACTTGCATCTTCTTTCTCTAGAATGCATGTAGGATGCATTGGAGTCTTAGCAACTGTAGATTCCAGCATATTGAACTTCTTCAGAAGTTCTTTAGTGTACTTGCTCTGATGGATATATGTTCCTTCTGGTGTTTGATCAACTTGTATTCCCAGAAAGTATTTGAGTTCTCCCATCATACTCATCTCAAATTCAGCCTGCATCATCTTAGAAAATTCTTTGCATAGAGATTGATTAGCAGAACCAAATATAATATCATCAACATAAATTTGCACAATTAAGATATCATCTTTGTAAGTTTTGCAGAAGAGAGTTGTATCAACTTTACCCCTTACAAACTTATTCTCCAGAAGGAATGAGCTGAGTCTCTCATACCATGCTCTGGGAGCTTGCTTCAGACCATAGAGAGACTTCTTCAGCTTGAAGACATGGTCTGGGTTCTTCTCATCCTCAAAACCTGGGGGTTGATGAACGTAGACTTCCTCAGATATGTATCCATTTAGGAAGGCACTCTTAACATCCATCTGATGTAGAATTATGCTGTGATTCACGGAGAAGGAGATCAGTAGCCTTATAGCTTCAAGCCTTACTACAGGAGCAAAGGTCTCAGTGTAATCAATTCCCTCTTGTTGACTGTAGCCTTGAGCCACCAGTCTTGCCTTGTTTCTTGTTACTTCTCCTTTTTCATTCAGCTTGTTTCTGAATACCCACTTGGTTCCTATGACATGGAAACCTTTGGGTTTAGGCATTAAGGTCCATACATCATTCTTGGTGAACTGATCTAGCTCTTCTTGCATTGCCAGAATCCAGCCTTTGTCTTCAAGAGCTTCATCAACTGATTTGGGCTCAATGAGAGAAACAAGTCCCTTCAGACTCAGAAGAGTCTCTTCTGAAGGTTTGAGCATAGACCTGGTTCTGACGGGAGCATCTTTGTTGCCAATAATCAGTTCTTCTGGATGAGAGGCAGCTATTCTTTTCTTCTTCTGAAGCTGATCAGAAGTTGTTGGAGCAGCTTCAGATGCTTCTGCCTCTGGAGCAGCATCCTCTGAGCTGTTCTTTGGTTGATTTGCTTCTGAATAATCAATGCTTAAATATGCAAATCTTTCAAACAGCTTTGACTTTTCTGAGCCAAGCTTATCATCAAATCTAATTTGAATAGATTCCTCAACAGTTTGATGAATAATATTATAAATTCTAAAACCTTTAGATCTTTCAGAATAACCAAGAAAATAGCATTTTAAAGCTTTAGAATCGAATTTACCCAATTGCTCCTTAGTGTTGAGCATGTAGCAAGTACTTCCGAATGGATGGAAGTAAGAGATATCAGGTTGTCTTCCTTTGCATAGCTCATAAGGAGTCTTCTCCAAAATTGGTCTGATGGAGATTCTATTCTGGATATAGCAAGCAGTGTTGATTGCTTCTGCCCAGAAGTGCTTGGCCATACTTGATTCTTGCATCATGGTGCGAGCCATCTCCTGAAGAGTTATGTTCTTTCTTTCAACAACTCCATTTTGTTGGGGGGTGCGAGGACAGGAAAAGTTGTGAGAGATTCCATGAGAGTTGAACAATTCTTTAAAAGCTTTGTTCTCAAATTCTCCACCATGATCACTTCTGACAGTAATCACTGAAGTTTGGAACTCCTTCTGAACTTGAGTGATGAAGTTGGTAAACACAGTGTGTGTTTCATCTTTGTGCCTTAAGAACTTTACCCATGTCCACCTGCTGTAGTCATCTACAATGACTAACCCATACTTCTTTCCTCCAATGGATTCAGTTCTCACTGGTCCAAAGAGATCAATGTGAAGTAGCTCAAGGGGTCTTGTTGTAGATTGGTGAATTAACTAACCCATTCTTTGCTTTAAAGGGCTTCTTGGTGAATTTTCCCTTCTGACAAGCTTCACACAGAGCCTCTGATGAATACTTCAGACGAGGCAATCCTCTAACGAGATTTAGCTTGCTTAGTTGAGAGATCTTCCTGAGGCTGGCATGCCCTAGGCGTCTGTGCCAGATCCATTGCTCATCATTAACTGACATGAGACACTTGACCTTCTGAGATAGCAGTTCAGAAGATTTGATTTTGTAAATATCATTTCTTCTCTTCCCAGAAAACAGAACAGATCCATCTGTTTGACTGACAGCTTTGCAGCCGGTTTGATTGAAGATTACATCGTAACCTTTGTCAGCAATTTGGCTTATGAAGAGCAAGTTATGAAATAATCCTTCCACCAGAAGCACATCATTGATAAGTGGAATTTTTCCATCTCCTATGGAACCTTTTCCAATGATTTTTCCCTTCTGGTTTCCTCCAAAGCCAACGTTTCCTCCTGACTTAAGCGGTGCTAGCTTTTGGAATATAGACTTTATGCTCGTCATGTGTCGCGAGCATCCACTGTCCAGGTACCATGACAGGTGTCTTAACTGAGCTGCATAAGATGTCTGCAACAGGAATAATTTTTGTCTTAGGTACCCATATCTTGGGTCCTTTCTTGTTAGTTTTCCCAGAAGTTCTTGGAACTTTGGGTGCAACAGGAGGATAATACATAGGAACCTGATTATAATATTTAGACATATCAAGTTTAAACTTTCCCTTTGGTTTCACCACCTTTGGTGTAACCTTTTCTGGAATGAAGGTACCAGCGGGAACGAAATGCATATGTAATGGTTCGCGTTTGGGCTCAGATGACTCATCTCTCATGGATTGAGAGTAGCCAAGGCCACTGTTCCCATTTCTGCTTATGCCATAGATCATTGAAGCCAAAAGACTTCTGTCTATGCCCTTGGCTAGGAACCTTTGAAACGCTTTCTCATATAATGTCTCATGCTTAACGTCAGATGATGTAAGTTGATCTTCTAGCATGGCATTTTTAGCACGAAGAACAGAGTTGTCATTTTTAAGAGAATGATTCTCTTCTGTGAGTTCAGAGACTAACTTCTCATGAACCTCTGATGAACTAGTTTTAGCAGCATACTTTCTCTTAAGCTCTATATGTTTACTTACTAGAACATCATGTTTCTCCATTATTTCAGATAAAGCAGTTCTTAGCTCAGATGGAGAAAAATTAGAGAATACCTCATCGTCATTCTCAGAGTCTGAGTCATCTTCTGAAGCTTCAGCACCTCTGCTGGTGGTAGCCATCAGAGCCTCCACAGCTTCATCTTCTTCTGACTCAGCTTCATCAGAATCAGTTGCATCGAAGGTCACGAGAGCTTTCTTCTTGAAGACTTTTCTTGAATATTTTTATAATTCTTAATTTGAGGTTTAAAATATTAAATTTCAAATAAAATCAAATTTACAATAGGAAGTTGAGCATCATAATCATATCGTGTCAAGTATAGTTTCCACAATGGCTGAGTTGTTGATTATGACTTGTCCATATACTCTTGAAGCTTCGGCTACGTATCCGATGGGTTTTGGACCAATACAAGGATAAAACAAACTTGCATACTCCTCATGGTTCAATAGTTCCTTCTGGTCATCTACACTCTTAATCCAAATGGGGCTATCTGTCTAGGCCATCTTCACCGGCTCCTTCATGGCAGTCAATGTTGTAAGATCAAGTTTTGATCTAGTAGTACAACTCTATGTTTTGATGATTACAAGTTAACCTTTTGGTATGAACAATTATGGTACTCTAACGTGTTTTTCTGAGTGTGCTATTTACAGGCTCTGACCTTTATTCAATCTCACACAAATCAGAAGCACCGTGCATAAAGAGTGACCCAAGCAACGCTTTCGCAACATCTATGTTCACTCTGAACAGTAGAAAAGCTTCAGAAGATCTGAAGTAAATCAAGCTCTGATAAGGACTCAGCTCACTTGAAGTTCTGAAGATCCAGAAGTTCTGACAACCAAGAAACTCTGAAGGTTCAGATGTTCTGATGGTGTAGAAGACTCTAAAGATCCAGAAGCTGAATAGTGGAAACTCTGACGTCCAGAAGCAAGAAACTCTGAAGACCATGTACTTCCCTCTGAGTTCAGAATCAGAAGATACAACGGTCAGAGGATCTGTGCTTTCCCTCTGACTCTGATCAACTGGCTTCACAAGTTCCAACATGAAGCATTCCCCTGATCAGAAGTCTGCTAGGTTTAAAGGTCAAGTCACTATCCAAGTACAAAAGCAAATGTACTGTTCTGACGACCTACCTAACATTCTCAGCCACAGCAGAAGCTGGAATTTCCAGAACTGCCCTCCAACGGTAGCATTTCCATGCAGCGTTCAAACCCTAATCCTTGGAGTATAAATAGAGGCTGAATATTGAAAGATGCGGTTGGAAGAATTTACACAAGCACAAGCTATATTCAAAAACCTTCAAGCATTCTTTCATCTGAATTCATTGTGTTTACTATTAGCTTTTCAGAAGCAAATCTCTTGTAAACATTCCTTGTTAAACAGTTTGTTTAGTTACCTTTAGGAGATCAAGGTTGATCGGATCCTAGAGAAGACTAAGAGAGTGAATCTTAGTGTGAGCTAAGTCAGTGTAATTGTTAGTCACTTGTAGGTTTCAAGTGCAGTTGTAACACTTTACCTGATTAGTGGATTGCCTTCATTCTAAGAAGGAAGAAATCACCTTGACGGGTGGACTGGATTAGCTTGAGGGATTTATCAAGTGAACCAGGATAAAAATCCTTGTGTGCTTTTCTATCTCTTATCTTTAGCACTTAGTTCTCGAAAAGATTTGTCAAAATCTTTAAGGTGGAAGTTTTATTTTGAAAACGTTATTCAAACCCCCCCTTTCTACCGTTTTTCATACCTTCACTTATAATGTAATTTTTTTAGAGGAGGGTGTCAGTGAAATCTGACATTGGTTGTATCATCTACATGATGAGATTGTTCTCATGGTGTTCTTATTATCTTTCAATAATATATTTTGCTTTCAAAAAAAAATGATAATTCCCTTTTTATTTCTAATTTGTTATGCTTTGAATCAATATACCAAAATCATTTTAATCTTCTAAATGTATATACAAAAACTTAAAATACAAAATTTTTGAATTAATTTCCAAATCAATCATTTAAAACTATTTGATATTAATTTTTTTATGATATGTTTGATATCATTTTGAATGTAAGATATTACATTTAATTTTTTAATTATTTTGTAATATAAAAATAACCATAATCATTTAAAAAACAAAAATGTCAGCATACATCTTAATTCTTAATGATAGAGAAGTTACAATTAACTTTTATTATTTATACTATTGTCATTAAAAATCATTAAATATCAAATTTGTTATGAATAAAGAGTAAGCAAATAAATAAGAGAGGGGAATAGAGGAACAAGAGATAGAGAAATAGTGTGATTCGGATCCTCTGCTAGGTGCAGACTCCCTTATATTTATACTATTAGATTTAGAGTGTTGAACAAGTATACATGTGGGCCTAGCCCATGGACTCCTAACTCTGATGGGCATCCAAATATTCATAACACTCCCCCTTGGATGACCATCCCTTAAGAATGTGCCTCATTAAAACCTTACTAGAAAAACCCAGTGTGGGATAAAAACCTAGTGAAGGAAAAAGAGTACATCATTCTATAGTTCGTCTTTGTACATTGCCTCATTAAAAACCCTACCATGAAAAACCCAATGGGAAAAAACATGGTTAAGGAAAAAAGAGTACAATGCATTTTAATTGAAATCTTTAAGCCGACGAACTCCCACATTCTGCACAAGCTTTTCAAATGTTGTAGTTGGAAGAGTCTTCGTAAATAAGTCTGTCAAATTATCACTTGAACGAATTTGTTGGATGTCTATGTCACCATTATTTTGTAGATCATGAGTGAAGAAAAGCTCCGGTGATATTTGCTTTGTCCATCTCCCATGATGTATCCTTCTTTTGATTGAGTAATGCATGTAGTATTATCTTCATATATAGTTGTTGGCGGCATCTTTCAAGAGGACAAATCACCAATATCAAGTACGCATTGAATCACGAATCTCAGCCAAACGTATTCTCGTCTTGCCTCATGTAATGCTGATATTCCGGCAAGGTTAGCTGAGGTGGCTATCATAGTTTCTTTCACAGATCTCCATGAAATGGTTGTTCCTCCACATGTAAACAAGTAACCTGTTTGAGATATTTAGACAAATATCCAGCATCTGCATAACCAATTAGATCAAGCTTGGACATAAAGGGAAAAAAATAAACTCATATCTAATGTGCCTTTAAGATAATGAAACACTTGTTTTCCATTCCAATGTCTTTGTGTAGGTGAAGAACTATATCTTGCTAATAAGTTAATAGCAAATGATATATCAAGTCGAGTATGACTAGCAAGATACAATAATGCTTTGATAGCACTAAGATATGGTACTTCAGAATCAAGTAATTCTTCATTCTTTTCTCAAGGTCTAAAAGGATCTTTATTTACACAGTGGACATGATTTGTCCATATAGAATCCTTTTAGTACCTTTGCAATATAAGTCCTTTGGTACATAAATACCTCATCCTTTAGATACTCAATTGATAAGGCTAGACAAAAGTTTCATTCTCAACTCTTTTATCTCAAATTCTTTCTTTAGCAAATCTACAACTTTTGTGAGCTCTTCTAGAGTCTCAATAAATCATTGTCATAAACATTAATTATGACATAAACAATCTCATATCTCATCATAAATATGCATGAGTTTGTTGGGTCATTTTGTGACCGTCCTTAAGAAAATAATCATCTAGATTGCCTCAATCTAGTAATTTGTTCATTGTTGAGAACATGAATTGTGTGCTTTAGGCATCTTACAATCTTCATAGAGTTTTATAGAGATATAAATCTCAAGTGAGCCATACCAATATGTTGTAACTCCAAGTATCCACCACGATTGTCACATGTGTCTTAAATATGACAACATTATTTCATTTTACTACAAAGACTCTTTAAGTCTTATCGTCTTTATACCTTTAGGGTATAGACATGAGGTCCAAAGACCCTTAAATTCAGCAAATGAATTGCTTCTTTCTATTTATGGCCAATCATACCCATTCATTTTCGGGTTCAAGATTCTCGCACATATTTCTAATATTGAGCGCTACTTCATCATGTCGACAATTCTTCATATTCTTGGTTTCTTGTTTTAACTTGTAGAGACATAATCATATGAGATCTCTTAAATAAATAATTACAGGTACCTGAACCTCTTCAGGAGGAATAAACATTTTTGTAGTCTCTACACTTTTCAAGATAGTTTGTCTCCTCAACAAGACCATCATCCTTCTCTAGGATATATATTTTTGAACCAAGTTTTAGGCATGCCTTAACCTAATAATAACAAATTTTCCAACTGGGATATCAAGTTAGAGAAGGGTATTTGCAGCATATAAGGAATTTAATAATTCCTTTTAGGTCAGAGAATGCATCTTTTGAACTTCTGGTTCATAGTGCGAGTGTACATATGCATTCTTCACAAATTTTCAGAGCTGCTTAATTTCCTCTCCCCCTAATGCTGAGAAACAACAAGCAAGATATGAAATATCTATCGGTAATGGTTCAAATTGATTTCATAATCTCAGCTTTCCTTGTGGTCCCACCTTAGTGCGTTGTGGTGGAGCAATTGAAAAATATATAACGCACATTGAAAATTCTTAGATGGGAGATATTAGGTTCCAGACCATGAACCAATTACAATGGGGAGAATTCTAATGAATTGTTGGCTTGATGCGTGTCAATGCTGCTAATTGCAATATCACATGTCCATAAATAAGGATATTTGTTCTCATGTGTAATTGTCTAGCTATAAATATGAGGCATTTAATTAAACAAATCAGCTAGATAATTTGAATACGAACATGTGCAACTAGATATTCAAAATCATGGCATTTACCAACTTGATCAAGGTTGGAATTTTCACTCTATCAATATTGAGAGTTGATGACATATATTTGGTCATTTAGTCGATGCATCGATAAATTTATGAAATACTTAAATGACCCATAAAAAGAGTGAATACGTGCACATGTATCGCATCTAATATACTCAAGAGTATGCGGGATTCAAACCCATATATTTTACCAATTATTAATTGGTAATGAGAACAAGATATAAGAATTCATTATATTGAAGAATCTTTAGGTTCTTCGATGGGTACTCATATGAATTCATATACTTTCGCATCATAAGACTCGGGATGGTCTAACCGGTCATGCATGCCAATCACATTCAATTTGTTCCATATATAGAACTTTATCATTCAAAATAATACTTCAATGTTTGAAGTAAAATTTTCTGGCATTTTAAATCCTTCAAGGATTTTGATATTTTCAACCCATAGTTTATCGTTACATCAATTAGATGTAAATAAAGTCCTTCAAGACTTTCAAATTAATAAGGAATATTTGTACATGACAATTGTGTCACAAGATGAGTATTACATCTCATAATTTCCTTTAACTCATATCCATCGCATGGAAAACGCAATAGGTTTGACATATTTACATGTCTGGATTACTACCGATCCAAGCAATATCTAACAACAGTTTTTATATTGCTCCTTATCTTTCTATACTTTGATACCAATTTAGGGGAAGATAAAGGGAGCAGAAAGCATGAGATCATGCGCCAATGTGAGACTCTAACTCACACTTCAATTATCAACATTCTCCCCCTAAGTGTGAGTCACAACCATATTATTATGCTCCCCCTCAACAAACTATTAGCAATTGCACTGCAATTCGCTTCATCACCGTGTCAATAGGACATGTTGTCTGACCACCACATTGTGTCAAGAAGACTTTCGATATGAGGAGTCATTATCATGGTCACATCAACCATTAATTCGATCAAATACCATTTTTATGATTGCAACCGCATCTGGGGTTGTTTCTTCAAAAGAAAATATAAGATTATTGATCAATAGATCTTTTCAAGAGTGTCAGTGATCCATTTTAAGATATTGCTTTGAAATTTCATAGGCTTCTTCTAGAGAGCCACCACAAAAGTTTCATTTCATGAAACAATACCATATATGCCATTGGATGTCCTTCAGGGACATTTGACCATGCGTTGATCTAAATGATCACAACTTTTGCCATGTTTGTTGAAATATTCACTTCAGGAAATATCTCAATCCTTCCTTAATATAGCTACTTCTGTAGCTTACATGATAGACACATGTCTTTCAATCAACTTGATCATTTATAATGACAACGATATAGTTCTTTAGGAACTACAATATAAATATTGACAAAAGACTATAGAGTCTTCTTCTTTTGTTTATTTCAAAAGGCTAAGTTTGTTTAACTATTCCTTTATGATACAAGAAGGAAGTCCAAATATATGTAAATAATTTTTTTTATAAATAACTAAAATAATTTTATCACAAACCCATAAATTTATTCCTAAAATACTTTGTTCATGATCTCATAAATATTTACACATATTAAAAAAACTTTAAATTCTAATTTTATTAAGAGTCCCAAAATCAATTGATATTAGATTAACTCTTCCCATATTATCTAGCCATAAATCAAGCTTTGCAATGTTCTGCATTTTTACTAAAAAAAATTAATCAGTTATTATAATGAAAAGACTGGAAAAAGCACAACTCATGTAAATTTTCATTTAAGAACCGTATCCAATTTATTGAAGATAAAAATAAACTCATCATGATCATATCTCTTTTAAATATATATATAATTTGAATTGAATTTAAATTGATTATAACAGAAATTAAATGTATGATTATATAAGCATAAAATTTTCATGGAGATAGAAAAAACTGATATTGACACCAATAAAATTACAACCGTGATATAACATTTTTTTAATTAGAAGATAGTATTTCACAAATCAATTATCATAAGAGAATTTATGTAACAAATCATATGAAGAATAGTAAATTCAAAAAAGAGATCAATTTAATAATATAATATATTTTATGAATCTTTTCTTGATCTCTTCCCATTATGATATATCTCATGACCTTTCTTTATCTCTTCCACTTCAGGTGGCAAGATTCAATAATATTTCATTCACGTCAAGGAAGGAATGAAGAATGATCAAGTCAACTAAATCATAGAGTAATTTCTCTCAAACGTATCCAATAAATCGATTGAATCTTTTTGGGATTTAATATTCATATAAATTTCTAGTTCTCCAAGAACTGTTCTTTGTGTATTCATGCTATGGTACTTCTAGACTCATAGCTCAAAGAGTATATATCTCAATACAATTCTTATGGATTCGTAGGATACAACTCTTCATGATTCATATTTTAAAAATTCTACTACGGTACTTCCAGACTCGTAGGTTACGAATCAATCTTCAGGATTCGTATTGTAAAAATCAACTACGGTACTTCTAAACTCGTAGGTTATGAATCTTCATGATTCATTCAAAATAATTCAACTACAATGTTTCTGGATTGTAGGCTATGAATCTTCATGATTCTTTAAAAATAATTCAATTACACTAAGGCTATGAATCTTCTTAATTCATGCACATGCAAAATAATTCAATTACAGTTCTTCTGGACTATAAGGCTATGAATCTTCCTGATTCATGCATAATAATTCAATTACAGTACTTCTGGACTGTAAGGCTATGAATCTTCCTGATTCATGCATAATAATTCAATTACAGTACTTCTGGACTGTAAGGCTATGAATCTTCAGGATTCATGCAAAAATTGGTACTTTTAGACTCATAGTTATGAATCAATATAAAAGAAAAAAAAATTGATTCGAAGAAGAAGAAAGAAGAGAGAAAATAAAATCAAATTATAACCTTCCACATGGATGTGGTACTTACTCTGGAATTGATACTTACTCTTTCACTTATGAATTAGGAATTTTATGGAGAGACTATCGTGCTGATAACGTGTTATGAATAAAGAGTAAGCAAATAAATAAGAGAGGGGAATAGAGGAACAAGAGATAGAGAAATAGTGTGATTCGGATCCTCTGCTAGGTGCAGACTCCCTTATATTTATACTATTAGATTTAGAGTGTTGAACAAGTATACATGTGGGCCTGGCCCATGGACTCCTAACTCTGATGGGCATCCAAATATTCATAACAAAATTAATACGGTAGTTATTTTAAAAAAAAAGTCACAATTGACTTTTGTTAATTATTCGAATGTCATTAATAACTATGAAATGCAATATTAATAACTTAATTATTTTTGAAAATATAAAATTATTTAATATTTAAATTACTAAAAAATCAGAAAATATAAATAGCGAAACTTGTTGGAATTGTCATTTTTTATTTCGAAAATAGTAGTATAAGATATGATATGATATAATTTCTGTAAGATGGAGGTAAAAAGAAGAGGTGAACATAACATAATTCAAAGAAAAAAAGATCACAAATTTGTACTCCATGAGGTGTTGAATTGAAGTGCAGGGAGCAGCTGTACTTTAATTCCCGCGAAATATTTTCTCCCAAAATTTCAGTCCCATCAATCAGTGGCAAAAGTAATGAGTATCTCTTCCTAATCAACACCCTTCTCTCTCTTCCTACGTTTCTGCCATTTTTTTCTCATAATTTTAGCCGTTACAAACTTACATTACTTTAATTCTTCAACCGTTTCAACTTTGCTTCTTAGGGTTCTCTGCTTCAGTTCCCTACACACCATAATAAACGCTTCATCTGTTTTTGCCTTTCCCTTATTTACTCGAAAAATCAACAAATTCTTCTAAGGTTTAGTTGATGTTCCCTTTTCTGGGTTTTTTGTTTTGTTTTGGTTTGGTTGTCGGATATTTTGAGAGAAATCATGGAACATGTTATAGAACAAGGTGGTGATGCTGGTATGAAAATGGAAACTCTGGTTTCGAGTTTTCCGGAATCTGAAAGCAGAGTTGATCGAGGAACTTACTACAAACCTGTTTCTTTTCCAGGGTTTGTTTTTCTTTCTCTACCTCTTCTTCCTGATTCATGCTTGTTCTGCAAACCTTAATTTGTTTTCCATTTTACCTGTTAGAAGAACTGAATCATATTGAGATGAGGAGGTACTACTGCATATGTCTTTTATCTTCCGGTTTTTTTTATGATAGGATCAATTTTAGTCTTGGCCCTAGTAGTGGAATGGACATGGGGCTATGGCTCCCCAAACCTTTTGAAGCCACATTGAAGTATTACAAATAGGAGTGACTTTGACCCTTTGGTTTGTCAAATCTCATGGCGGGTTTTTGGCTCACCGCCAAGGCTGATATCCCGCAATCCGCTATCATTATTTGTCAAATATGGCGGCTTTTGGCTCTCTGCCATAGTCTGCCATCCGCCATTAACAACATTGGTCGCTCCAAACATTATGCAAATGTTATATGTTACCTAATATTCTAGGCCCCATGATCGACCATTGCTTGTCCTGTGTTGTTCATGTTTTGTCATATCACTGATTGTGGGTCTGATTGCCTCAATAGAATGCACAGATATATAAATTCCTCACTTCCAGCTTTTGTATTATGTGAAAGTAGCTGAATTAAGATTCATTAGTTGGATCCCAGGTTTTTGCTTGATGTAGTCATTAACTTCTTAAAATATGGTCCATTACATGTTACCACTTTTTTTGTGTGCACACATTGGATCTCTGTAATGTTTTATGTTTTACCAACTTGTTTGTGTAATTATTGACTAGTAGATGGAAGTATCCTTCTGCTTTAGCATGTTTGTTATGTCTGTTTGCCTGTCTCTATCATCTATATGTATGTATATATGAATGAATATATGTCTCTCTCTCTGTTTGTGTGTAGTTCTATTTACAAGTAGCTTGTATCAAAATTTGCTTATATTGTTGCTCTTATATCCTCTTTTATCATAACTAATAGAAGGGTGACTGGTCCTACAAGACGATCAACAAAAGGAGGCTGGACCGAGCAGGAGGTAACGAGCAAGAAACTATTCAATGCTTAAGTTATTCAGTGCAGTTTATTTGTGCAAGCTTAAACTTTAAAATCAATATAATTCAAAACCATCTAAGGATGGTGGTAATTTGTATATAGGGATTTGTTGCCTATGATAGCTACCATCTAGAGTTTAGTTTCCATGTCACCTTGGGATGAAATTGATTTAACGACACTGACCGAAACCATGATTCATTTTTATATTCAACCTTCCTGGATACATGGCCCTTGGTTTATTATGGATTTCTATATTGTAAATCTGTTCTTCGATGCGTGATTGATTTCACAAGATTCCCTTGGTTTATTATGCACTTTGAAAATGCTAATAGGAAGAAAATTTTCCCCCTCTCATAAGGAGTGTGTAGCCTGTCCTAATTCCTTGGAACAGCTATTCACCATTCATGTATGTTGCTTTGGTTGAGAAAAAGAGATTTAGCCCTGGTGGAAGTCAGCTATACAGAACCAATGTAGTGCATTAGATTTTTTCCCTTTCAGATCATCTATGCGAGAGAATTACTTCTCTTCAGAGTTGCTATCGCCAATTTTTTATAAAGGGGTGTTCTGGTAGATATTCAAAGAAATTCGAAAACTCCAAAAGGCTGATGTTCTTCTAAGAAGATATCATTAACTGCTAATTATTGTATTTTCCTTCAATCTAGTGAAGTCTCATTTTATAGGAAAAATGAGGGACATTTCTTGCCAATAATATGATATGGCTAGTCTTCAACCTCATGTGTCTTGTTTTCTTATTATCAGGACAAACTTTTGACTTCTGCTGTGAAAGCGTTCAATGGAAAAAATTGGAGAAAGATAGGTAGGTGCAAGGTTATTGTTACTTTTCATTATGTCTTTGGTGTACAACCTTAATTTTGTGTTCTGATGTCTTTGGTGTACAACCTTAATTTTGTGTTCTAATGCTTTCTATTGAACAACAACAGCTTGTGTTTCAAAACAGTCCTTCAAGATTACAACTGGGTCATTAAAAGGAAAAATAACTTGATTAAGCAATTGGGTTAAATTTTTACTGTTCAATCTTTTCTCTGCCATGATTGCTTAGTGACCGCATTATCATTTGCAGCTGCATGTGTGCCAGGGAGAACAGATGTCCAATGCCTGCATCGTTGGCAGAAGGTTCTCAATCCTGAACTTATTAAAGGACCTTGGACAAAAGAGGTGCATATTAAAGTATACATTTTAATTCACATTAAGGGAGGATTTTCTATTTCAATTAATCTTCGAATTTGGAGTGTGCAGGAAGATGATCTAATACGTGAGCTTGTCATGACGAATGGGAAAAAGAACTGGTCTGAAATAGCGAAGGCCTTGCCTGGTCGGATAGGGAAGCAATGTAGGGAAAGGTGAACATAAGACATATTCAGCGGTTCTGTTCATATCTGCTTTTCCTTATTCAATAGTTATTGATCTTGGATAGAAGGACTCTTTTTTCTTCCAAAGTTTAAAGTAACAATTTCTTCATTTAGGTGGCATAACCATTTAAATCCAGATATAAAAAGAACTGCATGGACCAAAGAAGAGGAGTTCACTCTTATTAAGGCTCACCAAATATATGGAAACCGATGGGCTGAAATAGCCAAGTTTCTGCATGGAAGGTATTGCTAATGATTTCTTTCTTATATACCTTTAAAAAGGTTGTTTAATATGCAGGAACATTGTTGAGAATGTTTCAGGGTTAGGAAAGAAGAAAAATAGAGTAAGATGGCTTAAAGTAATAAACTAAAGATATAATTCATATATGTAATAGTGTGCAATACCTTAATATTCCTATCTATATTACACTTGAACTTCTATTCATGCATGGACAATGCTCTAGTTGTGACTTCCGTGCATTATATCTTGTTATTCACTGAATTTATAAATGTACGCTGCTTTTTGTTCCCCCCTTAAAGATGTCCGAAATGATTAAATTTTGTAACCATCCTTATATATGACAAATGTAGTTTTGTAACTTGACATGTTTGGTTTACGACATGGACTGACCCCAAGTGAAAATTTCCTTTCTAGACTATTTAGATGTTATGTTCGCCCCTTAAAGTTTTTATACTGCTTCTTTCAACTAGTGATTGTTTAATTTAGCTTAATATGTTAAATTTTCACCTCGTAACTCATTTTTTCTGGTTCCGTCCCCGGTTTGTGAGTGATAGGTACACTTATTGGTCTAGATTACATTTAAAAATTATTATTTTGTTCTTACAATTGCAATTGCTTGCATCTGTGAAGTGAGTGATTGGTTAATATCAGCCATTCATATATAACTTCTTTTGGGGATATTGAACAGGAGTGAGAACTCTATCAAGAATCATTGGAATTCCTCTGTGAAGAAAAAGGCCAATTTAAATGCCTCTATGTGTGCTCCACAGTGCAAATTTAATTTCAGTGAAGGTAAAATGACTATTTTAAAACAAAGCTCTGAGGAGACTCCTGAACCTGATCCTGAACCTGCCAATTTGGGTTTTGGAACTAAACTTCCAAGAGAAAATCATAGACAATATTTTGAATCCGCTATACTTGTCAGAAATGAAGCTGATCCACAACCTATAGCTTCCCGGAATGAAACAAGCAATGAAACTTGTAAGGGTGCTAGGCAAGTTCCTCTAGCAAAATTTGAAGGTAATGTCACAGGGGAAAGTATTGAAGCTTCAAAAAGCATGGGCAATAAATATCTTTCCCCATCATGCTACAAACCCCTTCAGCTTAAGGATTTGGACGTGCTTATGGCAACTAGCAAATTTGCAAGCACTGACAACCATATGCAAAGAAATACTTCATTACCTAATTCCTTTTACAATACCCCACCAAATTATGCAGAAGGAATATTTGTTAATTGTAAGAGCCCAGAAGATATATTGAGGACTGCAGCAAGGAGTTTTAAAAACACTCCATCTATCATGAGAAAAGAAAGGAGCCCCCGCAGGCTAGATTTTTCTCCTTGTGAAAAAAATTGATCTGTGAAGTGAATAAACTACAATATTATATTTTAAGTCTTTCATGCTCATGCTATTCTAATTCTTACTCATAGCTAATCTGCCTTTCTGAAAACTTGTTGATTTCAATGCTTTCTCAATAGGCTGATAACTGAAATTATGCATCTTGAAAACCTTGGGAGGAAACTATAATAATACATGTACATTTATATACTAATTAGTTATTTGTTTTTACTCTTGTTTGTTTTTTTTTTAACGAGTTACTCTTGTTTGTTAATCTGCTACAGTTTGGGTTATATTTTATACCTCAAAAGCTTGAAGCCAACATTATAGTGTTGGTTCCTTGTTTCTGGACTGTACTCAGATTAGTATAATGGATTTGGCCAGAATGGCATAATAGGCACTTAAAACAAAATTGCACAGTCCAATTTTTCCACCAACATTTGTATGACAGGATTTTATGTGGATTCTATCCTAAGTTTATAAGGTTCTGATTTATTCACAATACTCTTTTTCTTCTATCCCATTTTCGTTAATTTTCTCTTCTCTTTTTTCCTATCATATCATCTTCAATATTTCCCATTTTTCTATTTTCTTCTTCTTTCTCTCACTTGGTGGATTCTATCCTAAGTTTATAAATGTATTTGAAGTTTGGATAAAAATTTGGAATGCAAAAACAGAAAAGAACTGGGAACAAACTCTCCCAGTTACAAGAACACAGAGGCCGCAAAAATCACAACAATCACATCAGACACTTGTACACAGTAACCGGCTTGGGACTGCACTATTATTTACTGCTCAAAATACGGTAAGTAAACGTTGCAGGCACTCGGATAGATTACCATCGCAGTAGCACTATCAACTAATAGGTAAAACCATTGGCATTGATTGTTAATTATCTGTGGCATCTCATTACTGCTGTTAGGTGTGTTTGCAAACATTTTTCTTGGATAGCAGCTGTTTGTTTTCTTGTGAGGGGACGCATAAAATGAATTTTTAGATATTCGGAAGAGACTTAAAATGAAAAGAGAGGCGAAGCAGAAAATGAATAGTGGTCTTTTAGTTTTTATCCCCCATTAGTGAGAAAATGGTTAGGAGAAAAGAGTTATTTAGATAAGGATATTGATACCCTTCAACAAATTCGTATTTTACTAATTAATTCAATTCAATTAGCTAATATTAAATTAGTAAAAATTTGGGTCATTATATAAGTAATTTTTAAATTTACATGTATTATAATATTAAATTTTTCATAGTAAAATATAATATTTTAAGATTGATAATATTTTTAATAGATGAAAAATGACTTATAAAAAATAAGGAATGTGATAGAATATTAACTGCATGTCATACTCATTTTCAAATCACTTACTTTTCCATTTATTTTCTTTTTTTTTCATTTAATTAAAACAACTAAAAATCCCTTCATTTTCTGCTTAGATTCTTTTCATTTATATTTTTTTCGCTTATTTTTACTTATACATCCGAACAAAAACACTGGAATTGAGAAAGATTTAAGAGAGCATAGACAACATTTATTAATGCTACTCAACAATTAGTTGTGATGAAGAAAGAAAATGAAAAAAAAAAAAGAGATAAAAACAGAAATGAATAAAATGAAAATAAATTGATTTTGCAATATTAATAAATTTCTATTCAAAATTAACTTATTTATAAGATATTGAAAAATAAAGTAATAATTAATACGCAATAAAGTATTAATAAAGATGCAAATAATAACGTTAAAAAGAGCAAATAATAATGTCATAAAAAAACAGTATGTACTTAAATTTTAAAAGCGAGGAGATATACGTTGGCTGTGTCAGCCTGTCAGGAACAGACGTTTACTAGAAATGGATACGGCGGAGATTTGCTCTCGATCTCCTTTTAACCCTTTTATAGCACAAGACTGACTGCACAATCATGTACTGACAGTTTGATACCAATTACTTGCCTGACTACAAATTGGTGTGAAACTGAAACATGCAATCGTCCGTGTAAAGATTGGTCTTGAATTTGGTTTAGTTTATTGTAAACACAATAAAGATCGATATTACATCAATCAATAGGTATAGACTATTAAAGAGATGTAAAGAAAAAATATAGAGTGAATCACCATTTTGGTCCCTGAGATTGTAAGCGTCGGTCATAGTAGTTCCTGGGTTTCATTAATGGTGAAAAAAATCCCTGAGTTTGTCTCCTTCAGTCATAGTAGTCCCTAACCACGTTGGTCCGTTAGTCCCTGGGATGGAACCAACGTTAAGTGACACATAGACTAAGCCACGTAGGACAAAGTTATAAGGAGATTAAATCGATCATTTTAGTCCCTTCGAATTGGGTTTAAAATTCCCAAATCAGTGAACCCTAGAACCATATCCAAATCCCCAATTCCTCTGAATCTCCAAAATTCCTTCTCGATTTCTCTCCAAACTGCAATTCCTGTGCTCTTTATTGTTGAATCGAACATGACAACGGGTGAGGGTTTCAAAGGCCGCGTTCAACAGAGGTCAAGCACGAAGGGAAATGGTGGCGGTAGCTCATCTGTTAACGGCGGAAACCCTCGATGCAAATGCGGTGAAGAGGCAAAGGTGAGGGTGTCGAGGACAGACGCGAACCCAGAGAAAGCTTTTTATTGTTGCTATCTACCCAAGGTGTGGTCTTCTTCCTCATTTTCATCATCCTCTGTTCTCATCCCTCTTTTTCTGAAGTTCACATGTCTCAGGGTCATGAGTCAAACTGCAATTTTTTTCGATGGGTAGATGATGTAGCGGACACAGATGAATCCAGTGGTCTGGGTATGAAGGCTGAAGACTCTATGCTATTGAAGGAGCTTGTGGTCAAGAATGATGCTATGCTTGAGGAACTCTCAATGATGAAGGAAGTTATGCTGAAAAATGAATGTCTGATTGAGGAGTTGAGAACGATAAAGGGGGTTCTGGAGAAGAATATTGCCTTGGTTGAGGAGCAGAACAAGTTTAAGAATGTAGAACTTAGGATGCTTAGAGGTCTTGTTTGTGTATTGGTTATGTTTATGGTGATTGGCATGTCTTTTGTTGTTATAAGGGGGATATAAGGGACATGGTTATGTTTGTATTGGTTGAAATATGTTTGTAAGCTGACCTGATGCAATCAATCAATATATGGACATGAAAATTTAAGTAATGCACTATCATAGTTTTGTGGTCTATTCAAGCAAATGATAATACTAAATAAGAAATCAATTTAAGTAATGCACTATCATAGTTTTGTCATTGATAATAAAGATATCACATGATCATAAAATTGTAGATTGCACATCCATTCTGTTCAAAATTACAATCCCATCATACTATGGATAGGGATATCAAAAAATATGCAATGAAGGAACCATGGATAGATGTCAAACTGAATCAAGTAATGCCCTGAGATCATCAAAGATATCATACTCATCAAAATACATCATATGTCTAATTAAGTTACCTACTGGATAGTAAATAAATAAAAGGACATAATTTATGTTCCCATCAACAATTTAAAGCACCACTATTCCAGAAAAGTTACAATCCCATCATACTATGGATAGGGATATCAAAAAAAATCTTTCCATGCTGCAATTCTTCACTTGTTCTGATCACCTTGCATTGGCCTTGTCCTAGGAGTTGGTATGAAGGTCATTGTAGGCATACGAGGCTCATTTGATACTGGTCCAGGTGTGGGTGAACTCCTGATCTGCAAACCTGGTTGGACTGCAAAGGGAGCTGGGGCTGACCATGGCCTGTTTGCAAAACGAGGGGCCCTGAATGCAGAGGCTC
Source organism: Lotus japonicus (assembly GCF_012489685.1). Lineage (NCBI taxonomy): Eukaryota > Viridiplantae > Streptophyta > Magnoliopsida > Fabales > Fabaceae > Lotus > Lotus japonicus. The sequence goes on from NC_080041.1 coordinate 32,283,624, forward strand.
TAATTGGAGGTGCCCTGACCCCAGCCTGAACAAAAGGTCCACCAATCTGAACAAGAGGCCCAGGCTGAGGCACAGGAGGCACAGGCTGAGGCATAGAAGACCTAGGCTGAGGCACAGAAGGCCCAGGCACATGCATAGAAGGCCCAGGCTGAGGCACAGAAGGCCCAGGCATATGCATAGAAGGCCCAGCCATATGCACAGGAGGCCCAGCCACATGCACAGAAGCCCTAGGCTGCCTAGGCTTCCTTGGTGGCCTAGTTTGATTGTTTGGAACTTGGGCTTGGGAATTAGGTGCCTACAAACAAGATATAATATGCATGAGTATAATATGCATGATAATATGCAGTTTGTGAGAGTATAATATGCATGATTATACCTGTGCTATAGGCTGAGACATTGGTTCTTCATTTGGAGCAGTTTGTGAGAGGTCAATCTCAGTTTGGTGACCTTGATCATTGCCTTCATTTTCCTCAGGGTGTGGTGGAACCCAATTCCTAGACATCAGTGCAACACCCTGATGATGACAAGTTCTGGTGTTATGACCATATAACCCACACCTTGAACATCTAGTTTCACCAAGAGCTCTCCTAATCCTAGTCCTTCTCCCACCTGCCTGAGCATTCCCAGCTTGAGTAGATCTTGTTGCCCCACTAGGTGCTGTCCCACTTGGAGCTGCCTCAGTGCTATCTCTTCTCCTATTCTTCTTTGGTCTCCCTGCTTTTCTCTTCAGCTTAGGTGGGATTGGCCTCAGATAAGGAGTTTCTTCCCAGTAATTTGGACCATTTGTTGGCTGAATTGCAAACTCATAGGTGCTTCTGTAAGCTCCCATTGTCAACCAAGCATGACAATGGTCCTCTGGCCTCATATTCTTCCAACCAATAGCTGCACATGCATGCTTACATGGCATGCCACTCAATTGCCAGAATCTACAAGTACATGTCTGGGCCAATAAATCCACACCAACTCTAGTATCCCAAATAGCTACCTCATATTTTTCACCATCAGTTGTCCATGTTGTAGTCCACTTCCTACTCTCTTCTTTCTCAATGTCAAGCCTCCTTTGTTGCATTGGTGGTAGAGTACCCAAATGTCCATTCAGCTTCATCTTGTTGTTTGCAATAGTCCTCATAATATAGCACCTCACCTCCTCTAGTAGTGTCAGTATTGGCTTCCCTCTATACCTCAAAATCTTGGCATTGAACACTTCACATGCATTGTTGCAGATGTTGTCACATTTAGTGAACTCAGTGAAATAAGCCTTGGTCCATGAATTCTTTGGCCACTTATTCAGATAAGTCCAGGCAGCCAGGTTCTTCCTCTTCACCCTATCCATCTTCTTATTGAATTCCACAACAGTGGTAGCTCTTGAACACGCCCACACAGCATTTTTTAACTCCTTATCCTTCCATTGCTTGGTAAAATTTCTCCAAAGATGCATTACACAGTACCTGTGTTGAGCACCAGGCATGACCTCTTGCAGTGCTGGAATCAAGCCCTGTAACAATAATATAAGATTCAATGTTAGTCCCTAAACTAGTCATATAAAGGGCATATTAGTCCCTCATCTTTTCGAGCAAATAGAAAAAATAATTGACTTAAATTTACCTTTTGCATATCAGACATGAAATGCCAGCCATGTTGCCTATAATCCCCTAAATCCCCATGCAAAAGCTCAAGGAACCACTTCCAGTTGTCTTTATTCTCAACATCAACCACTGCATAAGCTACCACATAAATTTGGTTGTTTGCATCCTGTGCAACAGCTGACAGGAGCTGGCCTCCAAAATATCCCTTCAAGAAGCATCCATCAAGCCCAATTACAGGTCTACATCCTGCTCTGAAGCCCCTCTTACATGCATCCAGGCAAATGTAGATCCTTTGGAATTGGGGTGGAGAATCAGTGATTGGAATGCAATCCATCTTCACTGTGGAACCGGGGTTGCTCCTCATTAGTTCATGGCAGTAGTCCCATAACCTGCCATACTGCTCTGCTTCACTTCCTTCCACAGCCTTCCTTGCCTGCTTCATTGCCCTGAAGATTTTGGTGTCATCCAAAACAACTCCATATTCAATCTTCATTACATCAAATGCCTCAGAGTGAGTAAGGTTTGGTTGTGTTCTAATTCTGTCCACAAGCTTTCCAGCCACCCACTTTGTATTTGCTTGCTTGTTCTTGAAGCCTCTGCAGCAAGTGTGTATGTCATCAAAAGTTTTAATTTGGAAGCTTTTTGTTGCATTGCTCCATGCACAGAATATCACCCAAGGACACTTTTCCACCCTGCATCCAGCCCTGCACCTCACACTATCATTTTTCAACCACCTCATTTGTCTCCCTGCTTGTATGGTGTAGTCTCTCACAGCTTGTTTAAATGTGCCCAGATCAGCAAATTCCATTCCAAGCTCCAAGTGAACTTGCCCAAAGCCTGAACCTTCTTTGAATTGAGGGAAAACTCCCTTTCTTCTTGAGTTGCCTTCATCATCAGTACTTACAGGGCTGTTTAGCTCTTCACTATGGTAGTTCTCACTATGTTCTTCACATGACCACTCCTGCTCTTCCACATGTGTTGGCTCATATGCACTGTCTTCATCATCAGAACTCTCAGAACCACTTCCATAATAGGATTGTGTTTCACTGGTATCAGTCTCTGAATTACACCTTTTCTTTCCCACCATTGGTTTCTTCCCCTTCAAGTCTTTCTCCTTTGTGACTGGCTTCTTCCCCTTGCTTGGCTTCTTCCCCTTTTCATCTCTGCTTGCCTTCTTCCCTTTCTCCTTTGTGCTTCCCTTCTTCCCCTTCCCATTAGCAGTATCATCCCTTTCCATAAATCTGTCAACACATGCATCTATATCAGCCAACATTTGTTCACTCATCATCAGCTCAACATTGTCCTCATTGTCTTCATTACTATCCACATGCATGCTTTGATCATTTTCAGCATTTGGTATGATCTCCACATCATCATCATCATCACTAGCCACCACTGGATCAGGAACTCTGCTTGCAATATCAGCTACTTTGCTTCCCTCTGGTTCTACAACATTTTCAGCATTTGGTATGATCTCCACATCATCATCATCATCACTAGCCACCACTGGATCAGAAACTCTGCTTGCAATATCAGCTACTTTGCTTCCCTCTGGTTCTACAACATTTTCAGCATTTGGTATGATCTCCACATCATCATCATCTTCACTAGGCATCACTGCATCAGGAGGTCCATGCACAATAAATTCCTCATGATTCATAATATGCTCAAAGTAGACTTCTATCTCCCAGTTGTTCTTCCTAGCAACTATGAACATGTCTCTTATAGAATCATCCCCTTCAACCTTAATGAGATCCATTATCCCTTCTTCAGCTCCATGATTCCGAAACCATATTTTGCTAAAGCTGTGGTAGTAGTGTTCTTTGGCTAATGCTTCCAGCGTAAATACATTGAATGTATCCACATCAATGTCTTCCCACACACACATTTCACCTCCATCATACAACACACCAACACCATCAGGCTCAGCATTTGTCACTAGATTTCCACCATGGTGCAAAATTAGAGTCATCCTGCGATTAATCATCTGCATTGCATGACACACAAAATTAGAAATAATATCATGAAATTTTTTTTGGTTTTCTCAGTACAAAATTTGGGGTTTTTCACACAACATCAAAACGTTCAAAACCACCACAAATCAACTCAACAAAGCACGCCGGGTTAGAACACAAATAGAAAAAACAAAACTTTTCTTCATTTTCCCATAATAGCATGTATCATCATAAACCCCAACCCCAAATAAAATCCAACAACCAGACCCAAAATCTCACTACACAAACACCAACCTAACATCCATTCGAACACTAACACAAATAAAACCATGAAATAGAAGACGAAAATAACGATGAAACTTAAAGCAAAAACATACCTTTACGTCGTGAAGAACGATGAAGACACACCGTGGAACTCGTCACCGTCGGCCGTCGTCCTTCACCAGACAACAACAACGAACACACCCAACTTCACCGCCGCTCGGGAACCAGTGTTTTTCAACCTAATCCTCTCAAAGGTTGAAGCTTTTCTCTCTGCAATGGGTAAGGAAGAAGAAGATGGTCTGACACTCGCTCTCTCTACTCTACAACGTATTATGATCATAGGTTGGCAGGGACTAATTTGCCCACATATTGGTCCAATGGGGAGGTGCCACGTCATCAGGGATCATTGTGAAATAAAGATTTTTGGGGGGAAAGTAACTTATGACACGTGGCACGACACGGGGGCAAGCCAAGGTGTCAATTAAAGTGACATGTCACTTTTCCGTCCTAGGGACTAACGGCCCAACGTGGTTAGGGACTACTATGACCGACGGAGACAAACTCAGGGATTTTTTTCACCATTAATGAAACCCAGGGACTACTATGACCGACGCTTACAATCTCAGGGACCAAAATGGTGATTCACTCAAAAATATACTTTGATTCTGCACAATTTGAATTTTTTTTGTTAAGCCAAATTGTATAAAACTATAAATAAAAGCACAAGAAGTGCCAAATCAAGTAACTTTACAGACTCAAAGACTAGAAAACAAAAAGGCCAAGAAAGGTTACAAGGAGAAGTAAACGGGTCCAAACACGGAAATATAAAAACAAACAAAAGAAGGCAAGCCAGAAACATATTGATAATACTCGTATCGATGGTGATGTTTACATTCAGATTGAGTACCTCTCTCTAAGATCAGGTAAGTTTTTGGGCCAAAAAAAAAAAAAAGAGAAAGGGCAAAATTTACAAGGTGTTGGCTCAATATTTTGGCCCAAGGACATTTGGCCCAGGGCACACAAGGCAGTCGAATTTGGACTAAAGAAAGGAAAGAAAAATGCACCAAGTTAAAGAGGCAGTCGAATTCGACAACGAGAACTATTGCTACAAACATAGGCACATTTAACATGTGCAGCATTGACCAATTCAGATTCTCACCACGTTGGTTGCACACGTGGCCAAGGAGCGGTTGAAGTAGCTGAGGCACACGATCTCCACCACTGCACAAGGAACTTCCAAAACCAACTTCAGATCGTTGGAAGAGGGGATTAGACCCACTAACCCATCCAAGAAGAAGAAGAAAAACCGCCAAGGACATACTCTATAAATGGGAGAATTCAAGTCAAAAAGGGGGTTCCCAACTCAACTCTGAAAAATTCACTAAAAAGCTCTAATGTCCGCATCAATGAGACTCAAGGAGCAAGACGTGATGATGGAGGAGTATGTTGCAGAACCAAATGTTTATCTTTCTTGCATTTAAGCTTGTAGCGTCGCGTGTTAATTTTACTAGTCCTGTTGCTTAATTTCTTGTCGAAATTTACGTTTCCTGCAGTTTTCTTTTCACTTTGTTACACTTTGATCTTCATGTAATTGATCCGTGTTTAATGAAATCCAATTTCTTTTGAATCGTGCATTGTTGTCGAAAAATATCAACTCACACACAACACTTTGGCAAGACGTTTTCCCAAAAGGACCCCGAATCTAAACTTCCTTTAGTCTAACTAAGAGGATATTTGTTTACCAAAAACCACCGTAAACAAATTGGCACGCCCAGTGGGACCGTTTTTGTGAAAACTAAGTTTTACAGAAGCGTTTTGTGTGTTTGGTTTATTGTATGCTATTTGGTATTTGTTACTTGCCTTGATTGTGATTTACGTTTTATATGCACCTGAGAAGTGGTAAGACTGTAAGTATGGTAAGCAATCGAGGAAGAACCTCCCCCCAAGGGTCTAACGTGGGCAATCAGAGCAGTCCCGGGGGAAGTAGCGGTAACAATAATGAAGAAGTATCCACTGGAATGGGGCCTGGCACCACTATGCCAACCCAGAATGTGATGATTTCTGCAGTTGCAGAAATACCTGTGTCGACGTCAGTACAGGCACAAATTGTCCCAACGGTGACAAGGGGAGTGGTAAACTTGCCACCAACCTCATTTACGCAGAATGTCTCTTTGCCCGTGAGAGACATGCCTTTTGGTATGCCTGCGTCTATGATGCAAGGCGTACAAGGTACCTATTCGACATTCTCCGAGAATGTTCCCCCATTCAGCATACCCCCCTTTGGGGCGAATGGGACAATGTTGAACTTAGGAAGTCAAGTTAGTCCTCCTGGCCCTACCCCTGGGCCCAGTTCACAAATTTATTTGTCCACAGGTATGAACTCTGGTTCACTTCAAGCCATTAGGCAGCAAGTGGATGATAGCAACCATGAGATGGTTAACATGCTATCTCAACAGATAGGTGAAATAATTAACCCCGTGCTCCAAAATAATAATGCAAATAATCAGCATCTAGCACATCAGATGGATCGTTTGGCTACAGCCCTGGGGGCACCAGTCGAAATCCAACCGGCACCAGGGATTAATCAAATCCCATTGCCTAATCATGTCCCAGCTCCTGTGCGCTATCAAGCGCCACAACACCAAGATTTGGGGGCAAACCCTTTGTTTAGGGGAAATGAGGGAGTGCAACCACCATTGAAAAATGTGTATATGGTGAACAGAGATGAGCACGCTGATGGTGTGCTAAAGAGAATGCGACAACATAACGCTGGGGGGCAACAAAATGTTGCTGCAGTGGTGGAACAATTGTTGAACCAACATGGCTTCAACGTAGGCTTCGCAAATAGACCCCATTTCGTATCGGCCTTTACAGAAGAAGTTCTCGAATCCGAACTTCCTCGAGGCTGGAAGGTCCCTAAGTTCACCAAGTTCTCTGGGGACTCAGGAGAGTCTACTGTAGAGCACATAGCCAGGTACCAGATTGAAGCAGGGGACTTAGCCATCAATGAAAATTTGAAAATGAAGTACTTCCCAAGTTCTTTAACCAAGAATGCGTTTACCTGGTTTACCACCCTCGCCCCAAGGTCAGTCCATACATGGGCTCAATTGGAAAGAATTTTCCATGAACAATTCTTTAGGGGAGAGTGCAAGCTGAGTTTGAAGGATTTGGCTAGTGTCAAAAGGAAGACAGCAGAGTCCATTGATGATTATCTAAACAGGTTTAAGATGCTTAAATCTCGATGTTTCACTCATGTCCCTGAACATGAGCTAGTTGTCTTAGCCGCTGGTGGTCTAGAGTATTCTATTAGAAAGAAAATCGATACTCAATATATTCGAGATATGTCCCTACTCGCAGACAGAGTGAGGCACATCGAATTACTAAAGGCCGAAAAGTCTGAAGAAAAGGCCAAGACTACTAAGTGGCCAAAGAAAGAAAAAGTAGCGTACATAGACACTGATCCAGTGTGTCAAAATCCGCGTGTTTATCGAGAAGTCCCTGCAAATGTTGACATAAATGATGTCAATCTGACTGAGCTCCAGCTAGGCGATCCTTATGTTTGTAAAGCATTGAAACCATATGAGAACAAACTTGGGGAAGAAATCCCCAAAGATGCTACTCCTGCTGTGAAAACTTATACTTTTGATGTGACAAAATGTGATGCAATTTATGATATACTTGTGTCTGATGGTTTGCTTGTGGTCCCTAAAGACCAAAAGCTTCCTTCTCCTGAACAAAGGAAAGGGAAGAAATATTGTAAATATCACAACTTTTTTGGTCATTGGACCTCACAGTGCGTTCGTTTCAGGGACCTTGTGCAGGGGGCATTGGATTCAGGGAGACTCAAGTATGACGAGAAAGCTAAAGGCCAAATGAAGATTGACTCTGATCCGTTGCAGGTAGCTGAGGCCAACTATGTGGAACCTTTCTATATTGGCATGGTCGACATTTCTGAAAAGCTAGATCTGGGCCTGACACTCGGGGAGGCAAAGGAGGAAAACATTGCGGTCGAGGAACCCGAGGTCGAGAAAGAGGTGAGCTTAGATGAAGTTTACCCCAAGGCTGGAGAAACTCTGGTTGAATTTCTATCCCGGAGCAAAGATGGCGAGAAAGAAGTCATGCTGTGCCCTCGATGCAGCGCCGTCTTCGACAAGTCTGCAGCCAAAGCCTACCAAGATTCTGAAATGAAAAAACATTATCAGAAGAAAGTGCCTGTGTCTAGAAGGCTGAAGTATCCCCACGAGGAGTGGGTTGAGAGAGATCAGGAACTCGATGGCCATAAAGGCCAGAAGTTAAGAGGCAAGGACAAGACTTACCTCCCTGATGCTGGATTACCAAAAAACCAATGGTTCAGGCCAGCACCTCCGAGGCCAAAACATCACCAAAAGTGGCAGAAAATTGACTTGGGCCAGGGGTCTTCTTGCATCAACAATTCCCGCGTGTCGCGAAGCTACTCCTATGGCTCCGGGAACTACTATGCTCCCGACCAAATGACCAGAACTCAGTTCAGACGTTTCCTGAGAAAAAGGAAGGCTGAAAGGGAAAGGGGTGGCAAGTTTCGTTCACTATGGGACATAAAGCCAGAAGACAATCCTAGCAATGAACCTAGCGTGGCGTCGATTATCAATCAGCTGGACCACGCCATCAAACAGGGAACAACTGTGCCACCAAACCCGGCCAAGGAAAAGGGAAAAGATGCTGTTGAAGATGAGGATGAAGACATGCTAGAAGATTTCGATGACAGTGATGAAGAGGACCTCAACATCATTTGCATAGTGTCTATCTTACCTGCAGAATTCGATAGAATCTCAGAGGTTACTGAAAGCGAGGAAGACTACTATGTCGAAGAAGAGCCATATGATAACCCTTTGTGTTATTATGTGATGCAGAAAGGATCTGTCGAGGATGAGAGAGCTATTTTCCAGAGGCCAACCGAACAGATGAAGAGCCATTTGAAGCCACTATTTGTTTGGGCTAAAGTCGAGGATAAAGGAGTTAACAAAGTCCTTGTCGACGGAGGAGCTGCGATCAATCTGATGCCTAAGTTCATGCTCAAGAAATTGAGCAAAATTGAAGCAGATCTAATCCCACATGATATGGTACTTTCTGATTATGAAGGAAAGACGGGTTCTTCCCTGGGGGAAATCATGCTGAATATAACCGTAGGAACGGTGGCCCGCTCCACATTGTTCATCGTGGTCCCTTCAAAGGCCAATTACAATTTGCTGCTGGGGAGAGAATGGATTCATGGCGTGGGGGCAGTGCCCTCAACTTTGCACCAACGTATATCCATTTGGAAATCTGATGGGGTCGTCGAAAATGTACAAGCAGATCAAAGCTATTATTTAGCAGAAACAGGCTATGTTGGCAAAAAGAATTTCGAGAAGAGTTTAGCTACAATTGCTCCTTTGGACACAGTGGCCAATCAATATTTCAATCCATACTCAGAGTATTCAGTAACATTAGATCCCATCCGGGGGATAAACCTCAATGAAGCATGCAAACCTGATGCCATGAGTGGATGGCACAGTGATGAAGAAAAAGATGCCACCACTGAGTGGCAAAATAATGGTAAAAATGATTAATTCGAGCATAGCTCGAATTTCGGCTTACGCAGCCGAAAATAAAGTGAGAACGGCTTTAGAGGCCGCGAGAATGGCTATTGACGAAGCTGATGTCTCAATTCTGCCTGTCGAGATGATACTTCAGGAGGAGGCAACAATAAATAAGGATAACACGTGCTCGGAAGAAGACGAGCAGTGCAATTTAAGGCTAGATTGCATCTATGATGATAGTCCCTTGGGTTTCGAGAAACCAGTCATCGACGTTTCCAAGAAAATGGAAGCACAGGATCCTTTGGAAGAAGTGGACTTGGGCGATGGCTCAGAGAAGAAACCAACATACATCAGCACTCTCATTGACCCCGAGTTGAAGGATAGGATGGTGAAATTACTCAAAGAATTCAAAGATTGTTTTGCTTGGGATTACGATGAAATGGCAGGACTGAGTCGAGAACTGGTAGAATTGCAGTTACCCATCAAGGAAGACAGGAAACCGGTCAAGCAATTACCCAGGAGGTTCCATCCAGACGTATTGGTAAAAATCAAGGAAGAAATCGAATGGTTCCTTAAGTGCAAGTTTATCAGAACAGCTCGATATGTGGATTGGTTAGCCAACGTGGTCCCAGTGATCAAGAAGAATGGAAAAATGAGAGTTTGCATTGACTTTCGAGATCTTAACGCTGCCACTCCAAAGGATGAGTATCACATGCCCATTGCCGAGATGATGGTGGATTCAGCTGCTGGTCACGAATACCTGAGCTTGTTGGATGGTTATTCAGGCTACAACCAAATCTTCATAGCGGAAGAGGACGTGTCGAAGACAGCTTTTCGATGTTCTGGTGCCTTAGGGACATATGAATGGGTGGTCATGCCATTTGGGTTGAAAAACGCTGGCGCGACCTACCAAAGGGTAATGAATACCATTTTTCATGATTTTATTGAAACTATTATGCAGGTGTACATCGATGATATTGTGGTGAAATCCCCATCAAGGGATGACCATTTATTGCATCTAAGGAAATCCTTTGAGAGGATGAGAAAATATGGCTTGAAAATGAACCCCCTTAAATGTGCCTTTGGTGTTATTGCAGGTGATTTTTTGGGTTTTGTGGTGCATAAAAAGGGCATTGAGATCAACAAAAATAAAGCTAAAGTCATTCTCGACACGAGTCCACCAACCAGCAAGAAGCAACTGCAATCATTACTGGGGAAGATTAACTTCCTAAGGAGATTCATTACCAACCTCAGCGAGAAGACCAAGTCATTTTCCTCGCTTCTTCGACTGAAGAAGGATGATGCGTTCCGCTGGGAAGCAGAGCACCAAAAGGCATTCGATGAACTCAAAGAGTACCTGTCCAACCCACCTGTGATGGTACCACCCGTAAGAAGGAGGCCAATGAAGTTGTATATCTCCGCCACAGATGAAACCATTGGAAGCATGTTGGCTCAGGAAGACGAAAATGGCAACGAAAGGGCCATATTTTACTTAAGTAGAGTGTTGAATAGCGCAGAAACTCGATACACTATGATCGAGAAATTGTGCTTATGCTTGTACTTCTCTTGTGTAAAGCTGAAATATTATATAAAGCCAATCGATGTAATGGTTTTCTCTCATTATGATATAATAAAGCACATGTTATCCAAACCTATCTTGCACAGTCGAATTGGCAAATGAGCTTTGGCCCTAACCGAATATTCACTAACTTATGCCCCATTAAAAGCAATTAAGGGGCAAGCGGTGGCTGATTTCTTGGCGGATCATACTCTGCCTAAGGAAATCATAACTTACGTAGGCATTCAACCTTGGAAGTTATTTTTCGACGGTTCTAGCCATAGAGATGGAACTGGAATTGGAATGTTCATAGTATCCCCGCAGGGCATCCCCACTAAATTCAAATTTAGAATCAAGGATAATTGCTCAAATAATGAAGTTGAGTATGAGGCGTTAATATCAGGCCTCGAGATCCTATTAGCTCTTGGGGCAAAGAACGTTGTCGTGAAAGGGGATTCTGAGTTAGTAGTAAAGCAGCTCACTAAAGAATACAAGTGTGTTAGCGAGAATTTAGCCAGATATTATGTAAAAGCAAACAATTTGTTGGCTAAATTCAACGAGGTTGGAATAGGTCATGTTCCTAGAATAGATAACCAAGAAGCCAATGAACTGGCGCAGATTGCTTCCGGGTACATGATAGATAAATTAAAATTGAAAGAGCTGATTAAGATCAAAGAAAAGCTGAGCCCTTTGGATCTCGACATTATGGTTATTGATAACCTAACTTCCAATGATTGGAGAAAGCCAATTGTCGAGTACTTGCAGAACCCAGTAGGGTTGACTGATAGAAAAGTCAAGTACAGGGCTCTAAGTTACACCATCCTAGGCAACGAATTGTTCAAAAAGAACGTCGACGACACATTGTTGAAATGCTTAAGCGAGGACGACGCATTCGTAGCCGTATCAGCTGCTCACGATGGCTTGTGTGGCGCTCACCAAGCAGGGGCAAAAATGAAATGGATCCTGTTTAGGCAAGGGTTGTATTGGCCAACTATCATGAAAGATTGCATCGAATATGCAAAGGGCTGTCAAGATTGTCAGAAACATTCAGGAATCCAACACGTGCCAGCTAGCGAATTGCACTCTATTATCAAGCCATGGCCTTTTAGGGGATGGGCAATAGATTTAATTGGCGAGATTCACCCAGCCTCATCAAGGCAGCACAAATATATCATTGTGGCAGTCGACTATTTCACTAAATGGGTCGAAGCCATTCCACTACAGAACGTGACACAAGAAACGGTGATCGAATTTATACAGAACCACATTGCGTATCGATTTGGACTACCGGAGTCAATCACAACAGACCAAGGCACAGTGTTCGTGGGACGCAAAGTGGCAGCCTTTGCAGAATCCTGGGGCATCAAGCTTTTAACCTCGACCCCTTACTATGCTCAGGCTAACGGCCAAGTAGAGGCGGCCAACAAAATCCTAATAAGCTTAATAAAAAAGCATGTAGGTCGAAAAGCAAAGAGCTGGCACGAGTCTTTGAGCCAAATCCTGTGGGCTTACAGGAATTCACCAAGGGAAGCGACAGGAACAACACCTTTTCGACTGGCCTACGGCCAAGAAGCCGTGCTGCCCGCAGAAGTTTTTTTGCAGTCGTGTCGAATTCAAAGACAAGAGGAAATCCCAAGTGAAGTTTACTGGAATATGATGCTAGATGAATCGGTTAACCTCGACGAAGAAAGAATCTCGGCGCTAGACGTTTTAACGAGGCAAAAGGATCGCATAGCCAAAGCATATAATAAAAAGGTTAAAGACCGATCTTTTGTCACAGGGGATAACGTGTGGAAAGTTATCCTCCCAATGGATAAGAAGGATAGAGCTTACGGGAAATGGACCCCCAATTGGGAAGGGCCATTTAAAGTCGAGAAAGCGTTACCTAATAACGCCTACGTGATTAAGGAATTGAGCAGTCAGCGCCAGTGTGTTACGATAAATGGCAAGTATTTAAAAGCATATAAGCCAATGTTGCACGAAATCAAAATTAAATAAGAGACAAATGTCGAAATTGCCAAATTGAATTCATTAGTCAAAAAGAATATTACAAGTATGGCAAAGTACAAATAAACTAAAAGCCTAAAACGGAAGAATGGCTCTGTATCCGTCGTATCTAGCTTGCATGGGTGCTAATCGATCCACCAGCGCCACTATCTGGCCCTCAAATCGAGCCTTCTTTTGAAGAGCGGCCAGGTCTTCAAAGGAGACCGCAGACATCTCGACGGCTAGTCGAACGAGACCTTCCGGGTCTTGCTGGTCCAAAGAGGCCTGGAGAAAATCAAATTTCTCATTCCATTCATCTATTTGGTGTTCCTGAAAGAACACCATCACTGAAAGCTCCCTGAACTCTTCAAACAGGGGCTTGGCTTCCAAGAGAAGCCCCTGGAATTCCTGAAGAGGAATTCTAATGCGCGCAATGATTGGCCTGTGAAGCAGTTGATCAATGAGCCCCAAAAGCTCATCAAGGCGAGCAGAGGAGTCATACAGGTTCTGGAAAAGGTCATCCTGGAAAGCCAGGTCTCTGATACGACGAAGAATGAGCCTGCTATCCATAGTCAAGGATGGAAGGTTCTCAGTTGCAGGAAGAAGATGAGAATGGAAAGAAGAGAAATTACTAATGAAAGACGAGTAAAAACGGCTCCATTTATAATGGGAATGTAACAAAGAGCCGCATTAATGCAGAGCATGCAGTTGCCAAAGCGTCAGCCAAACACAGTAAGCCACGTCAGCCACTTCCGCGAGTGGAGGAAGTTCTTAAGTCGTTGAACAAGAACGTGATAAAAGAGCGTTATAAATTACTGCGGTTTCCAAGGAGACTTAGAAGATGAAAAGTTAGATTAGATGCCAAACTAAATGGTATAGAATTCAGTAATACTTCGCAGGAAATAATTTAACAAAAGACCGAAACATCGACAATAAAATGCAATCGAAAAGTAAGGCATGTCGAGTATCACCAATACGAAATCCATTCATTGATTAAAATGTTGAACTGAGTTACAGGAATGAACACTACAAGATTGGCAACAAAGGCGATAAAAACCCATGGCCACTACATCAAGTAAAAATCAAGAAACCTAAACCCTCGACTTGAAAGCTTCAAGTTGAACCCTGGCAGCAGCAATCCTGGAATCCAAGCTTTGCTTCACACGTTGCTCCGCTGCAACCTCCTTAGAGAGTTGAGATGTCGATAACATCACATTTGTGCATTCGGCAGCTAGAGTGTTGAGCCGGGAGTTCACAGCCGGACTTTCATCAATCAACGTCGCCCTCTGCTTCTCGAGCCTTGCCACCTCCCTTTGAAGCTCATCCAGTCGAGCATCAACACTTGACAACTCAGCTTCTATAAGAATTTTCCTAGCAGTCAGCTTGAGAATTTCATCTATCGCGGGCAAGAGTCCATTGGTGTTGGAAGCCACTTGTGCCTGTTTAGTCTCGATGAGTTGTTCCACCGCAATGGCTTTGTCAAGTGTGGCCAAGATATCGACCAAGAGAGTCTGAAGCTCGACGAGAGCATCTGCCCGAATTTGGTCAAGTCGTTGGCCCAATAGGAAAGCAAGCAGCTCTTTAACTTCCTGGCCTAATCGAGGGTTGGCCCGGACCCCATCGATGAAGCCTTCATCGAAAACCAGCCTTTTCAACTTGCCAAAAGCTTCCTCAGTCTGGCTATCATTAACTACTCCACCAGACTGAGCAGTCTCAGTAGTTTCAGCTTGACGTGGCGGAGAATCGAGATCCAAAGTGCCATCAAAGAAGCTCTGAAAGATGGAAAGAGGATCTTCAACCAAAAGGGCACTGAGCCTCTCACCGGAAGTGTGGGAAGAAGCAGCAGTCTTAGAAGAAGCTGAACCTCCCTTAGCATGAGGAGAAAACAAAGCAACCCTGGCACCTTGTTGAAGTTGTTGAGGAGAAGGTTGAAGCTGTTGGGGAGAAGGTTGAAGCTGTTGGGGAGAAGTTTGAAGCTGTCGAGGAAAAGGTTCAGAATGAGTTGAGGCCGGAACATCAGCCTTTGGTGGGAGCATAACACCAATCACCTGGTCAGGCTGAATGATTGGAGGCACTTGATCCTCACCACCATGTACCTCTACACGTGGTGCATTGTCTTCACGAGTAGGGGAAGGCATGTTCTGAATATCTTGCGGAGGAAAATTAGAAAGGTTATCTCGACATTCTTTGGTATAATAGGGTTCACAACCAGGATGTTGCCAAGCAATTGGTTTCGAGTTAAAATAGAATGTCAACTTGTCCCACACAGGGTCTGACTCATTAGAGTCCAAACTCGAGCTCGAGGATTCTAAACTGCTCAAAGAGCTAGACAAGACAACTGGTGGGGGTTTAGAAGAAAACCATGTGGCTCGAGGTACAGCCATTTTAGACATGCCAACCCTCTGAAGAATAAAAGCGGAAATGATTGAGAGGGAAGAAAAGAAAGCAAATTGAGACAAGATGTGAATCATAATGATTTACCTTAGGGCCATATTCTTTGAGAGGACTGGAACTGGTCGAACTCTTGGAGTGGTGGGAAGAGGAGCTGCCAGACTTACGACTAGACTTCTACCTGGAGGTCTTCTTGGCCGGAGCCATCTCGACAGGAATGAGTGTAGTGCCTTGAAGAAGAGGGCTGGAAGCTTGCTGATCAACACCTTGATCACCATCTTGCTGCATTTCCTCACGTTGGCTAGCTGACTTAGCCGGGGAAGGATTTCCCACAGTAAGTTCACCAGCACCTTTTGCCCTTTTCTGGCTTGCAGAAGTGGTAGGGGTGGCCCCTCGTTTTCGACTCTGAAACAAAAGGCAAATGATCACAAAGATATATATATCGAATAAAGATCAAAGCTTCACAGGTTTCGGTATTACCTTAGGCATCTTGAGCTTATCAGCCAGAGTAACATCATCATCATCATCCTCAACTTCGATAGTAGCAGAAGTCACCCGAGGAGAAGCTTGAGGGGTCGGTCGCGGAATTGGCTCAGCTACAAAAGAAAAACAAAGGAAAATTAAGCCATAAGTATCGCAAAGATGTCAGGTCGAAATGATTACCTTGACCAATAAGCGTTCTTATCGATATGTGGTTGAAGATTTCGACCGGCACATGGAGAGGGAAATTCCATAGGTAACGCTTGGTCCAGGTCACCCGCTTCCGAGGGGGCAATGCGCTATGGTAAAAGTTTTTGATACTTACATGGTCAACCCACTTAGGAAGCACCACTGGAAAGGCCAAAGGATACTTACAAGTAGGCAGTGGTGGGAACCTAAAGCCTGTTTTTCGAATAATGAAAGAAAGACCATCCTCATCAGAGGGAATGCTCAATCGAGTTTTCTTGGCTTTAGCTTCCCACATTCGTCTTAGAACTTGAGCTGCTTTGGCAACAGTTTCCTGAAGACGAGGACCCGGAAAGTATACTACACCGAAGAATTGTTGAAAAGCGTTGATCTCAGATGTATGCATACCTTTGGTCTTCCTTGGGGCCTGCTTCTGCAAAAGAAAAATACTCGTTATGCGCTGGAAGCAATCTTCAATCGGTGTCGAAATGTCATGCCAATAAGCAGACCACCAAGCCTTAAACGCCTGGGTGACGTAAAAAGATGGAGTAAAATTGAAAGGACTAAGGCCAAGCAGCTCCTCTTCGTTGTAGTAGCTAATGGTAGTGTCGAAGGCACTACGTTTGGTGATGGTACCAGGGTAGAGGACAAGGGATTTATCGAACAAAGTATTGGGCAAATCTTGGCTCAGCCCAAATTGTCGAGACACAAGCTGAGGATTGTAGCCACACAGAGTGAAGTCATTAATGGCAAAGTTGATAGTCAACACCCTGGGGGATAATATAGTTTGCCAAAGCTCGATTTGATGCTGAGAGAGGTTCTCTGAGCCAGGAAGGTTGGGATAAGAATTCCTTAGCCACCGAGGGCCATAAGAAGGTTTGTGGTACGGCGCAAAGCCCGAGCGAAAACGTTTCAGCTCGAAAAACATAGTGAAATACTTCTTAAAGTCAGCTTCAAAAGTGGAAGCGTCATAAGGGGGAGTTAGGGCCTTAAGTCTGAAAGCATCAACCCTTGTGTTAGACACCACGGGAGGAGGGTTCTTGGCTGGAAGAAATGATTCGAAAACCGCATTCATCCAAAGTTGAAGTAGCCAGAAAGGACCAGCTGCATTCAAAGACGCAACCTTAGGATCTCGAATGTCGGCTATCGCTTCATTGATCATCTGATAAAGATTGCCAAGCACAAGCCTAGCCATAGCGATAATTCGACCCTCATGTAACAAATTGGCCAAAGGAAGAAGTTTAGCCGGAATC
The DNA here is from genome assembly GCF_012489685.1 of Lotus japonicus. Taxonomy (NCBI): domain Eukaryota; kingdom Viridiplantae; phylum Streptophyta; class Magnoliopsida; order Fabales; family Fabaceae; genus Lotus; species Lotus japonicus. The sequence goes on from NC_080041.1 coordinate 32,300,838, forward strand.
CTCAAGGATTTGGTGCATAACACATAGGCAGAAAGCTAGTAGAGAAGAAACGCGACATGCTCAGCGTCGGAGACTTCACCATTCTCGACATAGTGATCTTTAATAAATTTACTGAAAGCGATGTTGTCCGTCGGAATGGCGATGGGATTGGTGGGGGCAGCAGAGGAATGGTAATCATCACCCACCACCCAAAGGCCAGTAATGGCAGCAACATCAAGGAGAGTGGGAGAAAGCATCCCAAAGGGGACATGGAAGCTATTGGTAGACCGCTCCCAAAAGAAGAGAGAACTTAAAATCATAGCAGGATTGTAAGAAATCGGCGACCTCGACAACTGAATGAGGTCGAAAATCCCAGTGACTTTCCAATGCCCAGACTTACTGGCTTCCACCTTGTCAAGCCATTTCAAATAGGCTCCCTCACCAGCAGTTGGATTAGGCGGTGCAGACCTAAAAGTCCTCTTGGGATCTTTCAAGAAGGGCAAGCGGTAAGAGGGTCGAAATGCAAGAACAAGCTCATCCCCACGAACACTGGGGTGAAATTGCTCGTAACCCTCAGGAAGACTGTTAGGCCTGCCCTTCTTCGCCTTCTTCAAAGGACCTAAAATGGCACGTAGATTGCCATTTACAGAAATAGGGATGAATACCTGAGATTTCCAGATAGCCCTTTTCTCCACTTCATATGGCGGGTCTGGAATGGGAGTGCGTTTGGCCTCGTTCATCTCGCACGCAGCGGCCAGGGGAATGACGTTGTCAGAACCGGAAGCCATGGAAATATTCAGAGAATGCACCAGAAAAGCAGAAACCGGACGATTGAAGATGATCACAAGTAAAATCAGGCAAAGCTTGAGTGTTTGAAAAGTTGTAAAGCTTGCAAAGGGCCAACAATGGCGTATTTATAGGCAAATGAAGAGTCGGACGTGAAGCTGCATTACAGGATGGTGCATAAAAATTTTTGAAATCCAACGGTTATTTTATTATATAACCGCAAACCCTAACATAAAGGCTAAAAAGGGGTCATGATTACCCTAGAATAGAGACGGCAGATGACAGACGAAGTCAGACGCTAAAGCTTCTGATTGGGGCAGAAGTCAAACGACAGGATCTCTGATGGGACTTGAAGTCAGAAAGGCAAAAGTCGCAAATGACCATTAGTTCCGTTCGAAATTCGCACTCAAAAATGCTTGATCCCTCCGAGACCTGGTAGTCGAGAATCAACATTTTTGGGGGGCATCTGTTGGCCCAATATTTTGGCCCAAGGACATTTGGCCCAGGGCACACAAGGCAGTCGAATTTGGACTAAAGAAAGGAAAGGAAAAATGCACCAAGTTAAAGAGGCAGTCGAATTCGACAACGGGAACTATTGCTACAAACATAGGCACATTTAACATGTGCAGCATTGACCAAGTCAGATTCTCACCACGTTGGTTGCACACGTGGCCAAGGAGCGGTTAAAGCAGCTGAGGCACACGATCTCCACCATTGCACAAGGAACTTCCAAAACCAACTTCAGATCGTGGGAAGAGGGGATTAGACCCACTAACCCATCCAAGAAGAAGAAGAAAAACCGCCAAGGACATACTCTATAAATGGGAGAATTCAAGTCAAAAAGGGGGTTCCCAACTCAACTCTGAAAAATTCACTAAAAAGCTCTAATGTCCGCATCAATGAGACTCAAGGAGCAAGACGTGATGATGGAGGAGTATGTTGCAGAACCAAATGTTTATCTTTCTTGCATTTAAGCTTGTAGCGTCGCGTGTTAATTTTACTAGTCCTGTTGCTTAATTTCTTGTCGACACTTTGTTACACTTTGATCTTCATGTAATTGATCCGTGTTTAATGAAATCCAATTTCTTTTGAATCGTGCATTGTTGTCGAAAAATATCAACTCACACACAACACTTTGGCAAGACGTTTTCCCAAAAGGACCCCGAATCTAAACTTCCTTTAGTCGAACTAAGAGGATATTTGTTTACCAAAAACCACCGTAAACACAAGGTAAGGCAAAATTTAGGGATTCAATCATAAATTTGCCCCAGCTTCCCAAAATTTCTAATTTCGCCACTGTCTCTCTTACGTACGTAGAACTGTAGAAGATCTTTTCCTTGGTTGTTAAGGCTTTTATCATCGTTTCAAATTCAATGTTTTGAGAGGAACACTATTGAATAATAGAAAAACAAATAAAGAAAATTAAAAATGTGATAATTTTACTTGTTATATTGTTTGATGTTTTTATAATTTTACTAAACTTTCATATATTTTTCAAATATTTGATATGAGAAATGTCAGTGTTGTAGGCCGATCGATCAGTCGACCCAATATCACAACTTCAACTCCATAAACAGATCCACTTGTTGGTGTTTCTAATGTGCACATGAGTTGGTTTGGATAAACTCTTGACATTAGGGTTTTCCAACAACACATGGTTTAATCCGAAATGGTACATTTGAAGCTTTTTGTGCAATTGGGTCGATTTGGGTTGAAAACAGGGTTTTGCGGGTGCAAACAAATGGTTTTTGGTGGTCGGGCTCGGATTGGCAAAATAATTCATCAAAACCGGGCCGACTGATACCCCTAATCATAACAAAAAAAAACTTTGTGTAGCCTGGCCCATGTGAAGTACAAAAGTAGCCTAAAAATACCTTAACCCTTGTAGAGCACAACCTACACAACACATCCTCAACTAGGGATGGCAATGGGTCCTAGACCCATAGGGTACCCGCAAAAACTACCCACTATGGGTAGGGTAAAAACCCGCTAGACGGGTATGGGTAATTACCCGCAAAAAGTAGCGGGTATGGGTGCGGGTATGGGTATTATAGTACCCAACCCACCCCATACCCGCACACACATATTATTCTTATTATTATTATAATTTGGTAATATATAACAAATTAACTTAAGCAATAGCTTTCAAACTTACTCTTTTTAAAAAAAATAGGTGAGTATTTAAGGTATTCATAATCATCACTAATTTACTCCCACTTATTTTTAAAATTTGTAAGTTATTAACCTACAACTTAGGGCTATATTATAAATTTAAAATTTTATCTTTTTCGTTTATTCCTTCTAAAAAAATATTATGCTTAGTTGAATGATTTTATTTGTTAAGTATTTGAATAATCTTTTGGATTTTTATTTAAAATTGTAGTTGTGTTTTTGTTTACTATTAACAAAAATAGTGAAAAATATATTCTAAAAAATTATATCTTTTTCGTTTATTCCTTCTAAAAAAATATGCTTAGTTGAATGATTTTATTTGTTAAGTATTTGAATAATCTTTTGGATTTTTTTTAGTGTTTTTTATTTTAAATTGTAGTTGTGTTTTTGTTTACTATTAACAAAAATAGTGAAAAATATATTTTGGTTAGCTAAATTGCGGGTAATGGGCAAATAGGTACTCAGAGGGTACGGGGACGGACATTCAAGTTGCTACCCACACGGGTATGAGGACGGGTATGGGTAATTTTTTAAAACGCGGGTATGAGGATGGGTATTATAGTACCCTACTCAAACCCTACCCATTGCCATCCCACCTCAATTCTACTAGAAACCCTAGCTGTTGTGGAATTTGGAACCCGACATGATAGATTATTTGACCAAACCACTACAGTTTTGGCTCAAATCCTCCATCCCTCCACTAAGGGAATTTTGCTCCTAGATATCCCAAAAGGTTTCAAGAAGCCAATAGAGATTGAGTCATACGCAGGTGATTTTGATCCTACCGAAAATCTTGATGTGTTCATCACTTTTATGACGTTTTCTAATGCTACAAATCCAGTAATCGTAGAGCATTCCCTCTGATGCTCAGGAAGACCTCTTTGAGATGGTTTCATACCCCTGGTTCTATTATAGTGATGTGACTTTGCTTTGCAGTTTGCTCATCATTTCACACCAGTAATTATAGATTAAAATTCCACAGTGCGTCGATGGACATGAGATTGAATAGAAAGTGATTTGTAAATGAATTATAACTCATAGAAATTTGATCGAAATAATGATTTGAAGTTCCACAATCACAAAAACTAATTAAGAGCAGTGCTAAACATCTTGAAAGTTTCTAAACAAATTAAATCAGCAATAGAAGTTAAAACAACCAATGAAATCATGAGAGAGAAATAGACATATGATGATATGAGAAGGAAGGAAGAGCAAACCAGTTGGAGTATGTCACATCGAATTTCTTGCATTTCGTCGATGAGGCTTTCGTAACAATAAGCATTATATGCAAAATCTAACGTCCCCGAGGGTTAGCTCAAGTGGTAAGAGCTAGGGGACATAAGGGTGGGGAGGGGAAGGTCCAGGGTTCGAATCCTGGAAGGGAACTTTGAAGGGATTTTATAACTTACTAACAACTAACCACTAACATTTGCCTATAAAAAAAAAATATGCAAAATCTAACATGATCACTTAAATGAGAGAGGGAAATATATTTGGTTTGGTTATATACAATTCAAATTTTTCTTCCTCTTTATTTCCACTTAATTTTTCTTCATATTTATTTCCTTGTATTTTTGTTTAGTATTTATTTCTTTCATACTTTTTATTTTTTATTTTTATATTATTTTTCCATTTTATTTCACCTTGATCATTTCCTTATTATTATTTTTTAAACAACAATCGTAATTTTTTTTATACATCGGAAAGATAAATTGATCTATGGACCTCCCTCACCCAAGCAACATGTCCCTAATTATTACCACTTGAGCTATCATTCGGGGACATAATATTTCTTATTTATCCTACTTTAATTTCCATTATTTTAAAATGTGAGCGTGTTTTCAATATTAATAAAAAATTTCAGAAGAGAAAATGGTCGAAACATGAGACTTGCCAAAAAATCTACATTTAATCAATTTGGGGCTCTTAGCAAGGAGTCTTATAACCCAGCAGGCCAACACCGCCAATATGCATTAGAGTAAAACATATCACGATTTTTTGTAACGTATAGCCAATAGGTCATAGGGGTGGTGGAAGCCGTACATAAAACTCTCATGCACACAGGAGAGGGGTTAACCCTCATATCCTTAACTAGAAATTCTTGGCAAACTCTTGATAGGGAATTACTCAAATAAAGGTTTTGATTCACTCACATTCATTTCAATTATGTCTTCACACAATTTTTTTATTTCTCTTTTTTTTTTAATTTTCTATCGCACTGTCCGGTATATCTCTTATTTCTCTATTTTCTCATCTATCTCTTTACGTAAATAGAATTAGAGTGTAAATGAAGTATTATTGCTCAAATGAAGCATATCCATATGTTTACACAAGGTCAAAATTCCGGAAATTTGGTACAAAAGCCTGGTCGTCTTATATGCTTCAGTGGAATATAGTTGAAATTGATTCTTTGTCTTCAAAAGGCCAAAAAGGATACCAAAATGGAGCACCTACATGCATGGGTAAATTGGTAGTTAAATATTATCTCAGCTCACTCTATGATACCTTTTTGCAGTTTTTGGAGAGCCACTTGGATTGCATGAAAGAGGCTTTCCTCCATGGAGGAACATGAAAGCCTCTCTCTTTCAGTGATTCTTTAGCAGCCGAACAGAGCAGAGAGATTATCTTGGCAAGTTTTGCTTCAGTCCCAACAAACACACAAGGGAGAGTTTCAGTGAGCTCTTTATAAGCCCTTGTCGGTTTTGCTAACTCAAACTGAGACCTAAACTCCATATCCACTATTAGCCTCGTTGGTGTGATCACACCATTCTTATCTCCCATGATCATCACTTCAATGTACTCATAATCACATGTGAAGTGGAAAACTACAAATGAAGGGAACAAAAATAATAAACATTCGTTACTGAATATAGAACAAAGAAGTGACAAACGATTATTATACATAAGTATCTAAATACCTTTTTTTTTTTAAATCTATTTTCTTATCACATTACGTAACATCATAATATTAATTTTTTTTACTGTTAGTTTGTTTACACAATATTTTCCATAAAAAATAAGCCTACCATAATCAATTACAAAAGCTAAATTAAAAGGTAATGATGAGTTTCAAACCCAAAGTGTGTAAACTACTAAAAAAATAAAATGTAATATGTGATCTGTGACCCGAAAAGAGATAGAGAAAAATAATTGAGATCCCAAATTGTATGGTAGATAAGATCTTTTCATGTGAAAGTTAATTCACTCATTTGATGATAGTATGATACACCTGTCTTTACTAAAATTAAGTGAAAACGAGTGAAATGATGCTTAAAAAAAATAGAGTGAATGATAGGGAAATTTTTAAGTATTATAATAGTACATACTCCCCCATTTAAAATATGACACCTAGCTTTAATTTTATGGTTAGTTGTACATAACTTTAATTTATTTCTAAAATTTCTTTGAAAAAAAAGTAAAAAACATTACTCTCAAGTTGTGAGAGGGGATGTGGTGAAACTTCAGTACACTACAATAGTATACTAGTACCGAAAATTTGCTCAAATGGCAGGTGTGATGAGATAAAAGGAGAAAAAAGATATATGTGGTGGAGTACGCAATAAGGAAAACATTATATCACATAAAGAGTACGGCTTAAGCCCTCCAAGCTATAATAAAAAATCACATGAAGAAAATAGAAATAAGATAAAGATGAATAATATGATACGTAGTTATTTTTGATAAAAAAATAATGAGATATTTTTCTAAATCTCTCCGACAAATCCACTCTATACTATTTAAAAAATAAAATAAATAAAAAAATAGAGTGCCTTGCTATTTTAGAAATCTGAAAACTATTTAATATTATATATGTAGGAGAATTTATAAGCACTACCCAATAAAAAAGAAGAAACATATAGAAAAGAAAAGAAAAGAAAAGTAAAAGATAGATAGAAGAGAATCACAAAATGGGTCCAAAGCTATTGAGGATCAAGGGGACGACCTTTAGAGCAATGAAAAGTGGAATCCCAGTATGTTTTACAAAGAGAAGCTTCAAAGCCATCCAGTTTCAGCTTCATCACCACCCGCTTCTTCAAATCGGTGGCGCTTGCAAACTCAACGTTTTCCACTTGCTTCAAGACTCTCTGAAGAACCTCAACTTCAGTATCTGTAGTCTCCCACAATATTTCCTGCAAATGCAAATTAAACTCAATAGATCAACATTCAACATATACACACAAAACCAACAAGGTAGCAACACAACTTGTAGATAGTTAAACTCCTTAAACATCAATCTATCTACAGTTCGATCCATAGACAATAGGTATGAAAGAAAAAACATATCCACTTAACATAATCTTAGAGCTGAAAAATTAGTATCATGATTGTCGTCTATGGAATACGAATACGTTGGGAAAAAACATATACCCACAAAACAAAAACAACTTCAGAAGTTTTTTTATTAATTTTAAAAAAATGGCAAATATGAAAGAACGATCGTGACTGGAAATAGATAAGGAAGATGACTATGAAGATCGAGTTGACGTCAATGACTAGAAAAAGGAGATTTGGACTTTATCCAAAAACAAACAAAAAAAAGAGAGATTTGGAAAAACCTGCAAAGCGAGGCATCTGGGTTTGTGTTTTCGACGATGCGAGTCTGAAAATGGCGCTGAGAGCTCGGATTCAGATTCAATGAAGTTTCTAACCATGTCAATCAGCTGCTCCTCTGTTAGGCTGCTCATTCTTCTGGCCCAAGTCTTTGACGAGTTTCTCTTACATTGAATATATATTATATATGGGAGCGTTTTGTATTATTTATTTGTTAATTATATTCTATAAATTGAAAGGGTTGGACATTTTCCTCGAGTCAGGGCAGTTACACTTAAAAATCCAGCCCAATGAAATCATATAGCCCAATTAGCTTTAGTTGGAAAAAAGGGATTGTTCACAAAAAAAATAAAATGAAAGAAGAATAAATTATGGTTTATTTATTAACCAAGGGCATTCTTGTTGTTTAAGCAGGCCCAAAAAGCCAAATAGCGTCTCAACAAGTCTGAAGGTATCATGACTAAGGGAGTACCGTAAGAGCGGACTAGATTGATGACTTAGCCAAGGAGCAACTTGTCCCAGCTAATACCGATCGATCATGCGATGACCACTTAATTGTAAATAAGCACAGGCTGCACAATCGTTACCTTATTCAGAAGATCAATCACAAACTTCCAACAGGCTTGTAGAGATAATGATGGTGACGTTGGAGCCTATAAATATAAGTGTAGTCGTTCATTTACACAACACATGCACTACTCATTCTACTAAAATTTAAGATTACCTTTTTGCTCAATGATGCACGTTTTGCAAGTGTACAGAATGCCCGAGGTAATATAAAATATTATCGAACCACAAAGATTGGGAAATAATCGATTTACACACGCAATGGTTGCTTAAATCAAAAGGAAAGTAAAAGCAATATATGATTGATTGGTTGGTAGAGAGCTTAGAGTTCAGAAGTGTAAAAGAAACAATATTTAAAGGCTTAGCATTTGGGTTATTTTCAGCAAAGCAAGTTATGTTCTAAGAAATCTGAATGCATATGGAATGAGATAGAGTTCTTTCTATTGTTGATATAGCCTAGTTCTCTTAGTGCTGATTCCTCACGTCAAAAAGAGCTTCAAACAGACTTTTGCATAATAATAGTAATATGCTTTGGGTTTGAACAAGTTTACTCTTAAATTAATTAAAGATGCAATTTACTTTACACTTGTTTTCATCAAGTTTACTTTGCACTATGCATTCTAAAATTAGAAAAGAAACAATAAAAAAGTAACATCACGTAAGTGAGGCTTGACTAGGGGATGATGTTCAAGCTACTCATGAAAGTAGAAGGTTCTCTATTGGAGGCGAGAGGCTTGAGAATCTCATATTTATTTGTGCACATGTTAAGGGAGTTGAAGAAGTTGTCGTGTGTTAAGTGAAGCTTTCAAAGCACTTGGTATAAGGGTCGAAGTTGAAGACATCCTAGAAGGTGTGAGCCCTCTCCTTATAGCTAGCCCTTCCATCTCCTCATAACAAACCAATTCCTGCCACAAGGTATGGTCCATGGGATCCAGAAGTCTAGCCCATTCATTCTTGTCGTGGATTTGGCTGGAGGTGCGAAAGAGTAGTTGTTACAGAAGATTAAATTTGTTGACAATGGCGGCATTGGGACCTCGACCTCACCGTCGACCACAACCAACCCCACCCACCTTCTCAACCTCGACGCAACCCCAAATATTTCACACCACAACTCAAACGAGAAGGTCAAGAAAAACATTGTAGAGCTTACTGAACATTGAAAGAAAATACGATCGTATAGAAAGGCACGTGTGAAAACCACTGGAAATTGACAAACTTCAATATGAAAGATGAGTGATTGAACACTAGCAATGTAGCACTAAAGAAGAAGAAGGAAAAATGATGTCTTTCTTCTAAATTTAAAGATTGGTAAAAAGGGGCAAAGTCGAACTTTGCGCACCACATTTTATCACTACATAATATTGTGCAGAAGTATCTACTCCTTAAACATAAAGACTTGTAATAGTTTAGGCTTTTATCACTTTATTTTTGCTTGGATGGTTGTGAAGAAGACAACAGTGTTTTGGTGGTTAATACAAAATCTGTTAGCTAGAGATTCAGAAGATGGGAAGTATGAAGAGGCAGTTCTTGATTATGAGCTTAGAGATTCTTAATTATAAAGATCTTTTGATCAACACTCATAATCTTATATCTAAATACAAAGAGTTGAAAAAGAATTTAATAATAATGTTTCTTAAAAACTTTTTTCAATGTGAAAATAATTCTGAGAACATTTTCATAAGATGCAATATTGTATGTAACGAAAACAACTAATTCTAGCATCTTAAGAAAACAAGTGGATCTAAAAACTTGAATTAAATTTCAGAACTTCAAATGGAAGTTAAGATCAAAGAAGACTTCTTCATTCTTAGTTTTTGAACCAACTAAGAACTCATATCCTCTTTAAAGAACACAGGAACTGGGCAAAGACCAAGTGTATCATGCTTATACTGATTTTGAAGTACTTCTCGTCCTCAAGAGGTTTCTCAAGGGGAAAACATACATCTTCTTGTTCATACGATCTTCATTTAATCTATTTTTATTAGTAATAGAGATTCTTAATTATAAAGATCTTTTGATCAACACTCATAACCTTATATCAAAATACAAAGAGTTGAAGAAGAATTTAATAATAATGTTTCTTAAAAACTTTTTTCAATGTGAAAATAATTATGAGAACGTTTTCATAAGATGCAATATTGTTTGTAACGAAAACAACTAATTCTAGCATCTTAAGAAAACAAGTGGATCCATAAACTCGAATAAGATTTCAGAACTTCAAATGGAAGTTAAGATCAAAGAAGACTTCTTCATTCTTAGTTTTTGAACCAACTAAGAACTCATATCCTCTTTAAAGAACACAGGAACTGGGCAAAGACCAAGTGTATCATGCTTATACTGATTTTGAAGTACTTCTCGTCCTCAAGAGGTTTCTCAAGGGAAAACATACATCTTCTTGTTTATACGATCTTCATTTAATCTATTTTTATCAGTAATTAAAATTAATATTTCACCACACCCAAGTTAATTTCTAATATGTTTTAAAGAATCACAAATTAACCAAGATTGTTGGCTACAATTTAACTTGATAAATAAGCAAAGTTGAGTTAAAGTTCCAAAACCAAATACCATATTTATTTCAATAGATGTCCATTGTAATTATAATAACAACTTAATATTTTAAAAACAATTCTCGGCAGGTCTAATAAATTTTGGTAATACTGTTACTAATTCTCAGGATAAAATGAGAGAGCCACCTTAACCTCCCCACAATACTTCTGCTCCTTCACAACATTGTAAGCAGTTTCAGAAATGCTCCCTTCAGCAAATACCGGTTCCAAATGAATTCTGCATATGTTCAATCACAAGATAAGTAAGAAAGAAAATAACAAAGTAAATGAACAAAATGTTGAAAATTAAAGAAGGAAAAAAGTCACATATAGTTTCTAGTTTCAATTTTTTTTTTTTGAAATATAACAGGCACTTTCTTGCATTTTAAAAAACAATAAATTACATGTTTTACAGATGAGAAGGATCAAAAAACTTTGAGATGTTATTTTAGCTGCAATGCTTTGAAACAATTAACTTATACTCTTGATTTGTAAGGGTAATATAATATAATATAATATAATATAATATAATATAATATAATATAATATAATATAATATCCTTTGGCTGGCTCTCTGTTAGCCTGGTTCTGTACTGACTCTTAATTTCTTTATTATATTATTCTCCTTTTTTGAAAAAAATAATATAATAGATAACAAAAGTAAAATTGAATTCAGGCTGCATTGATGCAAGAATTAATTACTAGTAAAGAAAAATATATTAAATGTAATCAGTTAAATGACATTATAAATTGATAAAGATATAGTTATTAAATAAATATCAAAATCAATTTATGATAATGTGGATAAGTATAATTTGAAAAAATGTAACATAGTAATTACTCCCTCATTCATTATTGTCTGTCACCTTTATAATTTCAAAAGAGTATTAATTATATTTTACCAATTATATCTTTATATTAATATAATTCTTAAAGGTGATATAAAAATTAAAAAAATTAAAAAATTGGAAGTTAGTTACAAATTTTAATGAAAATGAGAACATTCTTAATAGATGTGTCAAAAAATGAAAGATATTAAGGCACTGAGAGTAATAAAAATCATTAAAGACTTATTTATGAATAATATTCTAGTAAGAAAATTAAAATAAAATATATTTAATATTATTAAGTAAATCAGTTATGAAAATATTCAACATTCATATAAATTCAATGGTATATTATTAACAATATAAATAAAAGTCTTCCTCTTAAAAAAAAACAATAAAAATAAAAAGAAACTTATTCAAAAATAATAAAATATCAATTATAAAAAATGCAATCTATTGGGACTCAGCCCTCCATTTAACAAAAATATACATATGTGATAACATTATCAATTGTTAAAAAAATTAACAGGAAAAGATATATATTATTGATTGTTAAAATTATATAACAGTTTTAATTAAATATGATATTTAAAAAAAAATTCAATGAATTTTTAAAATTAGAATATCTGTAAAAGAATTAAAAATATATAATAAAGTTAATTGTTTTATCTATAATTTTTTACCTCCCTTTTAATTCAACAAAATTTTGCTTTAGGAAAACAAAAACATGGACTTTAATTTACTCACTTTGCCTCGCCAAGAAAGTCGTCCTTGGTAAAAGTGTCCTTGTCCATAAATCTCAGATTCAGTTCATAAACATTGTCAGAAACGGTGAAAAGGAAGCTCTCATTCCAACTGGGATTAGAACCAGCACCTATAGCACATAATTTTTTTAAAGTAAAATGCAATATTTCTGCATAAAAAAAGAACATAAAATAAAAGATAAAGAGATAGATAAATAATTAAACAAACCTTTGGCCACACTGCTTTTGTGCTCCTGTGCCCGGTACGTGAGGATCACATAAGGATCCATTTTCTCTGCCAAAATAAAATACATGTACAATCAACCCATAATTTGTATTAATCGGATAATCTGAATTTCAAGCTGAAAATATTATATTTACAAAAATGGGGAAACAACTATTGAATCGAGAATTAATGTCTCCAGATATATGAAAATAATCTCATGTTTCCGCTAATAATTGCTAAAGCTCAAAATAATGTTATTATCAACCATTCAAATTTGACAAACTTACTGAGAAACTCTTTGTCGTGAAGGTCCTTTGCTCCGATAAGAATGACTTCTAGCGTCCCACGAGGCATCTTAGGTTCAGCCACAACTCTCTTACAACTCACAATTTAGAAATTGAAGTAAACTTTTTATGTATGCCAAAATCCCTAAAGCAATTTATAATTACGGGATGATATTTTATTTTTTCTTTAAAAAATATTTGTATGTTAAAATGTACTTTACTAAGACATTAATATAATAATGAAATAGTTTTTTAAAATAAAATATATTTTATTATTTTTTATAATTTAAATTAATAAAATATTATACAAATAAAATATAAATTTTTAATATAAAATAAACTGTAACACCCCGATTTCGGTGGCGTCACTTTAGTAACCAAAAAGAAACTTAAAGCGGAAAACGTGAATTATTTTTTTTTTTGATAACAATATTAGAGACTAAAGGAAATGAAACTCAACGACTAAAGATAACAGAACTAATGTACAATAATAATTACAGCCCCCGCTGTAAGTAGCAACCTCGTCACGAGTAACCTCCAGTGACGGAAAGTAGAAAAGTGTAACGCCCGTAGGCAAAATGTACAATCCCAAAAAGGATAGGTCAAGTGTCAGCAACACAAGCCCTCAAAATAAGAATAAGTCAGAGCTATGACACTAACACCCAACCTTAGTAGACTCTAAACACCCATCCCTAAACTTCCATCGTCGACCCTCATCTGGTCCTGCATTCAGTCTGGGTCCACGTCGAAGGCTCAATAGTAGTCATGTCGCTCCGGGTCTTCCCCGTACGACGAAGCACCACGAAACAATCCGTCAACGACATCTGACAAAAAGGGCATACATAGCCCCCCAAACACAGGTAGCACGTGCAAGGGTCAACTTACGGAATATAGTATAGAGAATACAAGACAACTGGTAAACTATAAGGGGTATATATATATGGTATATATATACATACAAGTTCTGCATTGTCTACCCTAAGGTTTAAACATAGCATGTTATCAATTCTCTAGTACAATTCAATTATCAAAGCCCGTAACGATATTTATCAACATCTACTCATCAAAACACATAACGAATATAATTAGAGTGCATGATATGTCAATGCATCGTCAATCTCGACAGTTCCAGAAGAAGTAGGCTGGGCACGATCGAGTCGGTCCTAACACTGGCATTGTGTCGACCCTAACCCCCGAGTGTCACTTACAACCTTGACATAGCCAGATCAGTCCTAACCCTGCGGGTCGACTTTTCCCTCCGCTATGCCCGACAATCAACAGGTCGATCCTAACCTCACGGTCGATCATATCCCCCGTCGATGTCCGAATTACCCGAAGGTGTAAACTGTACCCGAAGGCATAAACTGTACCCGAAGGCATAAACTGTACCCGAAGGCATAAACATTATCTCATGATGATCTCCAAATCATCCGACTCATCTCCATCCGATGGTCAAAACTGCTCAACGAACAAGAGTATCGACATACTCGGAAACTACTCGTTTTCCGGCTTATCTCTCGGATAGCCCAATAACACAACTGCTCCCAGAGCACCAGAGTACCAACATACTCAAACCTTATCAATATCTCAACACTTGGATCCGACGACACTTCTCGTTTTCCAAAACTAAGATTTGCATCCTAAGCTTCCTTTCGAGTTTATTATCATTAATTGAAGATTTAGAGGTTGTTTAATGTCTTATGAGTTTTCTTTACAAAATAATATCCTTTTAGTCTTATCGCAAATCCTATAAGTTCTTGGGATCTCCTAATCCCCAACTGACTCCAGAGAATGTCTCGATCCATAAAACACCATAACAAGGCCCGAATCTCATTCGTCCTATCAAACTTTCTCAAAACTCTCAAAATAAAATCGGCATGACCTGCCCGCTATACTCACTACTCAGAATCACAGATTTCATTGCAAAAGCATAATTAACTCAGCACAATCAACCAACATGTCATATATCAACATATTATGCAATAACCACGTAGCACTTAGCATATAAAGCATGCACCACACATCCTAAATTACCCACATAACACTTAGCATGTAATTCACTCTAAAAAACATTCAGTAGATGAATCATCTACATTGTCAGCCGAAGCCTTAGAAAACACTTTTCCAATCAAAACACAAACAAGTGCATAAGCAGTAAATCAATGTCGAAAGCATCGACACCTAAAGCATTAGCTAGTAAGGTAAGTTGCCCTTACCTATAGTTATTCCAGCGTTCTCCTCAAACGTTCCTTCACAATGAGCTCCTTGATCTTCAGGAAATTCTTCAAAAGAACCTTTAGAGTAAAACCACAGAATTCCATCAAAGACTATCAGAAACTCAGTAATCAATACTCACTAAGGTTACACAAAGCAGTATATACTCCGAGGTACGATAATCTAGCGCGAAAGGACAAGTTTTTGAAAAGGAAATTTTCCTTCTCCTCCTCTATAGCTCTCGGCCACTATTCACAAATAGGTGGGTCGATTTTTCTTCGATCAAACTTGGTTCCTATGCTATCATTAGCCGTAACTAAGGGTATTCTAAACTCGGAAAAATTATCGGATCAAAAACTGTCGCAGGGGTATTTTGGTCAATATTTTCAACTCAGAAATTCAAAACTGAAATTTCGAAAAGCAAATTGGATGGGGACGTCACCAACGACATTTATGACAACTAATCCTACTAGCACTAAGCTAAGGCGATATTTTTCAGCCCAAAGGTTGAGACTTTGCTTAAAAATGGGTATTTCAAGCAGAAACTGATTCCGGCGGAAATCCG
Organism: Lotus japonicus; assembly: GCF_012489685.1. Taxonomy (NCBI): domain Eukaryota; kingdom Viridiplantae; phylum Streptophyta; class Magnoliopsida; order Fabales; family Fabaceae; genus Lotus; species Lotus japonicus. The sequence continues at coordinate 32,316,301 of NC_080041.1, forward strand.
GCGACATAACGGAAAAACTAATCCGACAGAAGTGATCTTGGGCACGTAAGGAAGATGTTTAGAATAAAAAATGAAGTATTCAGGATAGTTTTGCAAAAACCTCAAAACTATGAGCACAGAAAGACATAGAGAAAAGCTATAGAAAAAGCGATCAGAGGTAAGAATTAGCGACTATACCTCGACACCTTGAAGTAGCAACTGATTAATCGACGATCAAGCAAGAAATGAACAAAATCTCTTCTCCTCCTCCTCTATGCAAACTCGCGGCCCTTGGAGAGAAAATGGGTAAGATTTGTGATATTTTCTCATTTCTTGGCTATATATAGAGGTTGGCAAAACGCGGTAAAATGAAAGTTTCGCGAATATGATTTTTCCGGCTTCATTCTCCGTGAATTCTAAGATAGGTTTTGGCGACATAAATCCAAAACTCAAAAGAGGTTTCCTTGTATTTTTGGTAACTAATGCAAAGTCGGTGTAAAACTATTTTACCCGATAAGTTGCTTTTTGCATCGGATGTCGGAATAGAAAACTTCCTTCTGAAGAAAGGTTGAAATCATCAAGAGAAATGGGTGTACGCGTGTGGAATCTTCATTTGATGTTCCGAATAGAAAAAGTCTTCATTGTCGGGTGATTCTAGGGTTTTGAAATACCAGGGTTTCGTTTTCGGCAAACTTCCGATGATTGGAATCGGACGTTCGTAGATTCTAGAGTTTCGCCTCGAAACGATTGTTATATATCGAATAAGATAAGTTCTAACACTTCTCTGAAGATTTTTGGAATTAACTTCCATCGTGCCTATAAGTGAAAACTAGCTATATACTAGGGTTTCTGACCTAGGTTTAAGCGTGTAACGATCGTGCTATAACTTTTATCGACTCTGGTACAATCCTTAGACTTTTCCTGAACTTTCTCCTTCATAAATTTATTTCATTTGGTAAACTCTAGTTCAGGTTTCCCGTCACGATACATCAACCCTAAGCGTAAATGGAAATCTCTTCCACTTATTCTAAGTTTAAAAACTTGGGTCTTACATAAACTATCCTTAGCTGGCTTTTGTCTGTATATAGTAATCCACTACTAGTCAAAAGGTTAAATAATTAATTTGTTTTGTACGCGTTAGCAATTTTCCGGGGTTAAAGTTATTTTATAATTTAATGTATAAATTGGAGTTTTTTTTCATTACTCTTGTAATTTCGATCCGGGTGGAGGTGGTGAAGCCTGCATGTCTTTACATGAGTGTGGTGTTAAGTTCAAATGCTAGTATAAGACACGGAAGAGGCTCGATTCGATATGAGTGAAGTTGCTGGATACTACAGGGAAGTTGCAATTGTTAGATATATTGTCCCACTATGAAGTTGCAATCGTTAGATATATGTCTCATCCAAGGACAGTATATCTTTCCATTTTGGCGAGGGAACAACCAAAGACGGCAAGAAACATTAGGAGTTTTGTTGGACTTGCTGGATACTATAGACGTTTCGTTAAGGATTATGCGAATTTGACTTCTCCGTTGACGCAGTTGACAAAGAAGAATCAACCATTTGCGTGGACAGAGAAGTGTGAGGCTAGTTTTCAGGAGTTGAAAAAGCGGTTGACTACCGCACCAGTACTAGCTTTGCCTATGGAGGAAGAACCCTACGATGTGAATTGTGATGCTTCACACAATGGGTTGGGCTGCGTGATGATGCAGGAGAAAAGGGTGATAGCTTATGCTTCGCGACAGTTGAAGATCCATGAGAAGAATTATCCTACTCACGATTTGGAGTTGGCTGCTATAGTGTATGCTCTCAATATTTGGAGACACTATCTCTACGGGAGTACGTTCACGATCTACAGTGATCACAAGAGTTTGAAGTACTTGTTTAATCAGAGGGATCTAAACATGAGGCAGAGAAGGTGGATGGAGTTCTTGAAGGATTATTCACCCTGCAATATCATCCGGGGAAAGCTAATGTTGTAGCCGACGCTCTAAGTCGAAAGGCTATTCACATATCAAGGAGTTGGAATTATTGGAAGCGTTCCGAGATCTAAGCTTGGATGTGAAGTTAGCACCAGGAAAGCTGAGTTTTGGGTGTCTAGTGGGCTCTTGGATGAGATAAAGTCGAAACAAGAGACATACGAATAGTTGATAGAGAGGCGCAAACTTGTGACACAAGGGAAGGCGCCAGAGTTTACTATCAGAAATGATGGCATACTGCGTTGTAAGGGGCGAGTCTGTGTACCGAACGACACTGAAATGAGGAAGCTGATCTTGGATGAAGGTCATAAGAGCCGATTGAGTATTCATCCGGGAATGACGAAGATGTATCAGGACTTGAAACTTCATTTCTGGTGGCCTGGGATGAAGAGGCAAGTAGTTGAGTATGTATCGCCGTGTTTGACATGTCAAAAGGCGAAGGTGGAACACCAAAAATCTGCAGGGAAGTTGCAATCGTTAGATGTCCCAGAGTGGAAGTGGGACAATATATCTATGGACTTCGTGACGACGTTACCGCTAACACGGAAGAGGTTCGATGGGATATGGGTGATAGTTGATCGGTTGACAAAGACTGCTCACTTTGTACCAATCAATCTAAGTTACAAGGTGGAGAAATTGGCGGAGATTTACATAGCTGAAATTGTGCGTCTGCACGTGGTACCATCCAGCATTGTGTCAGACAGAGACCCGAGGTTTACTTCGCGTTTCTAGGGAGCTTTACAAGAAGTGTTGGGAACCAAGCTGAGGTTAAGTTCCGCTTATCATCCACAAACGGATGGGCAGACCGAGAGGACGATCCAATCATTGGAGGATTTGCTAAGAGCTTGTGTTTTAGATCACAAAGGGAGTTGGGACGAGTTGTTGCCTTTGATCCAGTTCACCTACAACAACAGCTTTCATGCGAGCATAGGGATGGCGCCTTACGAAGCTCTGTATGGTCGAAGGTGTCGTACACCCTTATGATGGCATCAAGATGGGGAGAACTTGGTTATTGGGCCTGAATAAGTTAACAAACCACTGAGGAGGTGATGCGAATCCAGGAAAGGATGAGGATTTCGCTGAGCCGTCAGAAGAGCTATGCTGACAATCGGAGAAAGGAGTTGGAGTTTCAGGCAGGAGATCATGTCTTCTTGCGGGTCACCCCGATGACAGGTGTCGGAATGGCGATCAAGTCAAAGAAGTTTACTCCAAAGTTCATTGGACCGTATCAGATTACGAAGCGTGTTGGACCAGTGGCGTATAGGATTGCCCTATCGCCATTCCTATCCAACATCCATGATACAGCATGTGTCGTAACTGGGAGAGTATATGGCCGATGATTTTCATGTGATTGAACCTGATGATATACAGCTGAAGGATGATCTAACGATGGAGATGCCACCCATCAAGATTGTCGACAAGAGCACTAAGCGCTTGAGGAACAAGGAGGTGTCCTTGGTGAAAGTGATTTGGAATCAAGCAACAGGAGACGCTACATGGGAATTGGAGAATAAGATGCGGGAGTCACATCCTGACTTGTTTGTAGAACTTCAAATTTCGAGGGCGAAACTATTTTAAGGGGGGTGGTATTGTAAGACCCTATTTTTATGATAATTATTATTTAGTTTGAATAAATAATAAGTGTGAATTTTTAGTGATTAATAAATTTCTTGAGAGATATGCGTGTGAATTTTGCATGAAATGTGTAAAAATATTATTATTTTTGAAAATAATAATATTTGGGTGTATGAAAAAATTTTATTTTGTGAGGCTTGGGCCTCGAGGTGATGTTGGGCGAATTTTGGGGGCCAAGGGGGAGTGGTGGCCGAAAATTCAAAGAAAGAGATATGGTGGAGATTTGTTTTGATTTGTTTTGCTTATTTTTGGGAAAAATCTAGGTTTAAATGTGAGGATAGAGTTTTAATGAGAAAAAGGGAGTTACACTTGATATTTATGATAGATATTCAGTTTTTTTTTGGGTTAAAGGTCATATTAGTCCCTGTGTTTGTAAAAACGTTTGATTTTGGTCCCTCAGTAAAAAATCGCCAGTAATTGTATTATAAACCGCCACTAACTGTAAAAAAAACCCGCCACTAATCATCATTTTTTAGCTAAGGGACCAAAATCAAACACTTTTACAAACACAGGGACTAATATGACCCTTAACCCTTTTTTTTTAAAGGTGAAGCAATTATTTTTATTTCAAATATTGGTGATAGAGCAAAATTTTGCAAAAAACCTAGTTGTTGGGTGTTGGAGCCGCCGGCCACACATAGGGGTATAAGGGGGATTTTTCCTTTTCTTTTCAATATCACTAGAACGGAATTAGAAAGGCACAACCATACTCCTATTTCACGTAAAACACTCAGCAAGAGAAGAAAGGGTTTTGTGAGAAAGAAAGGGAGAAAGAGAGAGTCGTCGAGTGAGAAAAGGAGATAAGAAGCAAGGGAGAAGAAGGAGATTCGTGAGAAGCAAGGCAAGGGAGGAGACCGTGATCATCATCTTCAATCATCCATCTTTCTTCTTCAATCTCTAGACAAACCTGAGGGCTTTTCCGGTCTTGGGTAGAGTCTAGGCTATGTGATGCATGTTTTGGTTTGTACGCATGAAAAACCTTCTTGTGATGATGCTTGGTTGTCTCTCTAATATGTAAAACTTTGTATGATCAAGTAGAGTCATTTTTGAACATGTTTTAGGGCCAAGGTTCTGTTTTTACTTTCTCTAAAGGTTGATTCCATGATCTATGAAAATTCTTAGGCGAAATCATGCAAAACTTGATGAATATGCTTGGATCTATGTTGATAGTCTATAACATGTGTTTTAGAATGAGTTATGTGATGATGAACATGATGAAATCTTGCTGGATTTTTCATGAGTTGAATGATTAAGCATGATAAGAAGTTTTGATGATGCTCTAGTTATGGTGGCTGAAACACTAGTTTGCTTAGGGTTAGGCGTGTGTGATTTTCTTCTTGACTATGGATACATGTGTTGATGGTAGTTGCTGGATTTTGTACTTGATATGTGAAGAAGCATGTTTCCATGATTATTTGATGAATTTATGATGCTTTGGTCGAACCCTAATGCTCTCTAGGGTTAGGCGTTTGACTTGTTTACATGATGATAATTACTTGATAATTTTTCTGCTTTTGTGAGGGATGAGATTAAACCCTAAACCTCTTGTTGTTTATGCTATGCATGATGTCTTATTAATTTACCTCTAGGTTATGCTATTAGTGTAACACCCCGATTTCGGTGGCGTCACTTTAGTAACCAAAAATAAACTTAATGCGGAAAAACGTGAATATTTTTTTTTCCGATAATAATATAGACTAGACTGAATTAAATAAAACCCAAATGCGAAAAACAACAGAACTAATATACACTATATATATAACAACCCCCGCTGTACGTAGCAACCTCGTCACGAGTAAACCTCCAGTGACGGGTAATAAGAAGAGTAGCGCCCGTAGGCAATATGTACAAACCAAATATAGAGGTGAAGTGTCCGCAACACCATCCCTCAAAACTGAGAATAAGCTGGCCCAATGGCCTGAAAGAAGACCTCCTAAGTCCAACCAACTCTCTGTGATTCCCGTAAAGAAACCACACAAAAAGCTATAGGCGGGAAACTACCCTGTCCCCAAAGAAACAAATGAAGCAATGACCGTCAGAGCTAAGACTCTACTCCTACACTAATCCTATCTCGAGGAGCTCACACTAACACTCAGTCCTACGTGCTAGCATGATCGTCGTCTGAATCAGAATCCAGAACGACCAAGTCTACATACACTACCCGTCCTCCTCTCGCTACAGCGATGCGCTCCGGTGCTGGTCTCACGGGCTTGGGGCCCGAACCATGATCATCTATAACAGCAACGGTGGGTGAACTGGAGTCTGAAGAAGTCACGCCCACTGGCTCCTCCTCTGAGGGGTCCTCCTCATCTGAAGATAATGGTGGTGGTGGTCCTCCTACTCCTGGTCCGCAATGCACACCCGGTGGCAAGTTGAAACTGACAATGCATCTCCGCAGCACTCCTGCCGTCAAGTGTCCTACTCTATCCACATGATCCTCCATGATCCGCCCCGAGTACGTCGCTCGATGGCTAGCGGGGTCAACCACCCACGAACCGGGGTCATCCTGGTCTATCATCTCGTATCTAATCCCCCCGAAGGGTGGACCATTGTGAACCAGTCCGCAATGGACATCTGACAAAAGGCGTTGTCCGCCAAATCACACACAGAAGACGCGAGGGTCAACTCCAAAGAATTATGTAAATATTAAACCCAATAGGTACAGATAAGAGAATAGCCACTTAGGCTTATAACTAGAGATAGCATCCTAGGGTTGCGTATTCCATAATGAACATAAATGGCCGTAATAACAGATAACATGTTCCAAATAGGATTAACAAGTAACAATCACACTCAGCAACTAAGTTAGTATGCATGTTGCATGAAATGCAATGCAGGTTAACCCAGTCAACCAATATGCATTCCGGAACGGATGGACATCAACGGATCAGCCCTAGCACCAGCCACGGTGGGACCATTTCGGCCCGCGTGCCTCTTACTCCAACAACAACGGTAGTCAGATCAGCATAAAACCCGAAGGCCTGCCATTTCGGTCTGCTACTAAGAGTCACCTAGCAGCGCTCTTACGCGGAAATCCTGGTCTTATAACCAATTTTGGAATCCGCCGTGGTCCGGCATCTCACCGTGTTTAAACCACTTAATGAGTGCATGCAATGCAGTGATTAGCCAAACAACGTCTCCGACCTCACTCGACACGTCGCCACGTGTTCTAGCTAAATTAATGTCTCTAAAAGCTTACCCTAAGGTAAAGTCGATTCTGCGACAAAAGACACTTCTTCACAACAACATAGTAACTCATGATGATCTCCAAATCATCCGACTCATCTCAATCCGATGGTCACAACTGCTCAACGAGCAAAGAGTATCACATACTCGGAAACTACCGGTTTCCCGGACTTATCCCCAGGATAGCCCCACAACACAACTGCTCCCAGAGCACAAGAGTATCAACATACTCAAAACTTATCAATCTCCTCAACACTTGGATCCGACGACACTTCTCGTTTTCTAAAACTAAGATTTGCATCCTAAACTTCCTTCGAGATTATTATCATTATTAAAAGGTTTTAAGGTTGTTTAATGTCTTATGAGTTTTCCTTACAAAATAGTTTCCACTTTTGTCTTATCGCAAATCTTATAAGTTCTCGGGATCTCCTAATCCCCAAATGACTCCAGAGAATGTCTCGATCCATGAAACACCATAACAAGGCCCGAATCTCATTCGTCCTATCAAACTTTCTCAAAACTCTCAAAATAAAATCGGCATGACCTGCCCGCTATTCTCACTACTCAGAATCACAGATATCAGCGAAAGGCATAATTAAATCATCACAGTCAACAAACATGTCATATATCAATACATCTCAGAATAAACACGTAGCACTTAGCATATAAAGCATGCACCACACATCCTAGATTACCCACTTAGCACTTAGCATGTAATTCACTCTCAAAAACATTCAGTAGATGAATCATCTACATTGTCAGCCGAAGCCTCATAAAACATTTTTCCAATCAAACACAAACAAGTGCATAAACAGTAAATCAATGTCGAAAGCATCGACCCTAAGCATTAACTAAGGATTCAGTGAGAAGCCCTCACCTGAAGATTCTCCAGGGTGATCTTCTAACACTTCTTCACAATCAAAGCCTTGCTCCTCTGGAAATTCCTCAAAAGCACCTTTAGAGCAAAACCACAAAAATCAATCAAAATCTATCGGAAACTAAGCTATCAATACTCACTAAGGTTACACGAAGTAGTATATACTCCGAGGTACGATAATCTAGCGCGAAAGGACAAGTTTTCGAAAAAGGAATTTTCCTCCTCCCCCCTTAGAGTGCTCGGCCACTATTGGTAATTGTGGGGTTCGATTTTTCTTCGATCAAACTTGGTTCCTATGCTATCATTAGCCGTAACTAAGGGTATTCTAAACTCGGAAAAATTATCGGATCAAAAACTGTCGCAGGGGTATTTTGGTCAATATTTTAGCTCTGAAATTCAAAACTGAAATTTCGAAAAGCAAATTGGATGGGGACGTCACCAACGACGTTTATGACAACTAATCCTACTAGCACTAAGCTAGGGCGATAGTTTTCAGCCCAAAGGACGAAGCTTTGCCCCAAAATGGGTATTTTCACCAGAATTGAAACTCGACGGTAGTTTTTCGAGAATCGGCGGAGTATTATTAGCTAAACATACTCAGGAGAACGTAGGGAAGATGTTTAGAATCAAAAATGGAATTATCAGGATAGTTTTGCAAAAACCTCAAAACTATGAGCACAGAAAGACATAGAGAAAAGCTATGGAAAAAGCGATCAGAGGTAAGGATTAGCGACTATACCTCGGTACCTTGAAGCAGCAACAGTTGGATCAACGATCAAGCAAGAAATGAACAAAAGCTCTTCTTCCTTCCTCCTTGGTGAACCTCGCGGGTTTGTGGAGAGAAAATGGTGAAGTTTTTTGCCATTTTTTCTCCTTTTCTTGCTATATATAGAGGTTGGAAAAACGCGGTAAAATGAAAGTTTCGCGAATCTGATTTTTCCGGCTTCATTCTCCGTGAATTCTAAGATAGGTTTTGGCGACATAAATCCAAAACTCAAAAGAGGCTTCCTTGTATTTTTGGTAACTAATGCAAAGTCGGTGTAAAACTATTTTACCCGATAAGTTGCTTTTTGCATCGGATGTCGGAATAGAAAACTTCCTTCTGAAGAAAGATTGAAATCATCAAGAGAAATGGGTGTACGCGTGTGGAATCTTCATTTGATGTTCCGAATAGAAAAAGTCTTCATTGTCGGGTGATTCTAGGGTTTTGAAATACCAGGGTTTCGGTTTCGGCAAACTTCCGATGATTGGAATCGGACGTTCGTAGATTCTAGAGTTTCGCCTCGAAACGATTGTCATACAATGAATAAGAGAAGTTCTAACATTTCTCTGAAGATTTTTGGAATTAATTTCCATCGTGCCTAGAAGCGTAAACTAGCTATTTACTAGGGTTTCTGCCCTAGGTTTAAGCGTATAACGATCGTGCTATAACTTTTATCGACTTCAATACGATCCTCAGACTTTTCCTGAACTTTCTCCTTCATGCATTTATTTCATCTGGTAAACTCTAGTTCAGGTTTCCCTTCACGATACATCAACCCTAATCGTGAATAAGATTTTATTCACTTAGCGTAAGCTTAAAAACTTGGGCCTTACAATTAGTAGCTAAACCTAAAATGCAAACTTCGCTTGCAAGTAGTGAATGATATGGTTATAGTGCTAGGGTATAGGCTATGGACCATGAGAACGATGGAGTCGTTAGAGACAAACTGTGACTTGCACGCGAGGGAGTTTTGTGGATTGAATGTGTGGTCTCCACGTGATAACCATGATTTAGTCATGGGATAAGGATTGACTGTGTGGTCTCCTTGAGATTTTGTGGATTGACTGTGTGGTCTCCACGTGACTTGGGTCGATTGTGTGGTCCCTTTGTGTTGTTCATCTACGGATGATCGAGACTGGATCCAAGGTGTTGAGGTGGTTGTGTGAATGGTGAGGACGTTAGTCTAACTGAACCTTAGGCTTGCTAACTTTAGAGATGAGTACTTCAGACCGATATTTGATCTTATGGTTATTGCTATTTGCCTTATTTGTGATTGATGCATGGGAACTGACCCTCTATTATCTGTATTTGTTAGTTCTGGGGGGGCGGGGGGCAGATGACTTTGACCAAGAGCGCGGTGCATTCTTGAGAGCTGACACTCCGTGACGAGTACAAAGATGAGGCTTGGGTGACCGACGCGCACCAGGTCCGCCAGATCTACGTCGGCAATGCTACCCTTCGGTGCAATGACAAGAAGGGAGAATGGATTGAATGTCAACTGCATACTAGAAGGGTGGAACTACCATTCGCACCCTATTGTTTCCAAACACCTACAGACTTGGAATCAGAACAATCTTCCAACCAAGAGGCTGAGTCGGAGTCGAATCCATCTGAGGAGATGTCGGTCGAGAAGAGTGAACCATTAGTGGAACCTGAGGATCTGCCGAAGGCTGAGATGAAAGAGGAGGATCTTCCACCACTACAAGGGGAGCCTTGGATCTTGAAGAACCCAGATGAAGACGAGCTGAAGGCCTAGAGTTTCTTTAGACTGTTAGTCGATCAGTACTACCAGGAGAATGGCGAAATTTATCGAGGTCTGAGGAACCATTTGTTGAGGGAGTTCACCGACGAGCCATTACCAGATGACGACTACACTTCAGAGGAAGAAGAAGAGGAAGAGGACGAGGTCAAGGAATAGGGTTTGGGTTGAGAGACATTTATTTTCTTTTGGGCTGAGTGTTACCGAGATTGGAGGCATTAAACTATTTACTTTATTTCCGTTGGATAATCATTTTGTTGTAATTTACCTTGTTTCAGACGTATGTTTCATACTCATTTCATATGGTTATTTAATTTTAAAAGTTTGCGATGTTGATTACTTCCGCGTGTTTGAAATGGGTAAGTTTCAAGAGTTTTCGTAATAATGAACGCTTGACATTAATTCAAGATTAAATAATTGAATCGACGAAAATTCTTTATGGAACTTGTGACGTTTGGGTTACTGTGTGACACTCGAGAAATCGGGGCGTTACATTGTGGTATCAGAGCTCCGGTTGAGATTTCAAAGCACTAGGGTTTGGGCACACGAGTTTATGAACTCCTTTGTGTTTTGATTTGGGTAGAAGTGATTTCTAGGTTTCCGCGGTGAGATTTGGGTAGAACTTGTCTGCTAAGATGTTTGTGTAAGATCAAGTTTTGATCTAGTAGTACAACTCTATGTTTTGATGATTACAAGTTAACCTTTTGATATGAACAATTGTGGTACTCTAACGTGTTTTTCTGAGTGTGCTACTTACAGGCTCTGACCTCAACTCAATCTCACACAAATCAGAAGCACTGTGTATAAAGAGTGACCCAAGCAACGTTTTCTCATTCACCATGTTTAGTATGAACAGTGGAAAAGCTTCAGAAGTTCTGAAGTTATACAAACTCTGATGAGGACTCAGTCACTAGAAGCTCTGAAGATCCAGAAGTTCTGATAACCAAGAAACACTGAAGGTTCAGATGTTCTGATGGTGTAGAAGACTCTGAAGTTGCAGAAGCTGAATAGTGGAAACTCTGAAGTCCAGAAGCAAGAAACTCTGAAGGCCATGTTCTTCCCTCTGAGTTCAGAATCAGAAGATACAATGGTCAGAGGATCTGCGCTTTCCCTCTGACTCTGATCAACCGGCTTCACAATTTCCAATATGAAGCATTCCCCTGATCAAGAGTCTCCTAGGTTTAAAGGTCGCGTCGCTATCCAAGTACAAAAGCAACTGTACCTTCCTGACGACCTACCTAACGTTCTCAGCCACAGCAGAAGCTGGATTTTCCAGAACTGCCCTCCAACGGTAGCATTTCCCATGCATCGCTCAACCCTAATCCTTGGAGTATATTAAGAGGCTGAAGACTGAAAGAAACGGCTAGAAGCATTCACATACGCAAGACATATTCAAAATCTTCTAAGTTTTCTTTCATCTGAAATTCATTGAGTTTACTATTAGCTTTTTAGAAGCAAATCTCTTGTAAACAATTCTTTGATAAACAGTTTGTTTAGTTCCTTTAGGAGATCAAGGTTGATCGGATCCTAGAGAAGACTAAGAGAGTGAATCTTAGTGTGAGCTAAGTCAGTGTAATTGTTAGTCACTTGTAGGTTTCAAGTGCAGTTGTAACTCTTACCTGATTAGTGGATTGCCTTCATTCTAAGAAGGAAGAAATCACCTTAACGGGTGGACTGGAGTAGCTTGAGTGATTTATCAAGTGAACCAGGATAAAATCCTTGTGTGCTTTTCTATCTCTTATCTTTAGCACTTAAGTTCTCGAAAGATTTGTTAAAATCTTTAAGGTGGAAGTTTTATACTGAAAACGTTATTCAAACCCCCCCTTTCTACCGTTTTTCATACCTTCAATTGGTATCAGAGCGCAAGTTCTGATTACCACACCTAACAGTGTTCAGTGATCAGGGCCGGTGTGAAAAACAATGGCTGCCACCACCAGTGAAACTCAAAGAGATGGTTACAATGCAAAGCCTCCTATGTTCGACGGTCAAAGGTTCGAATATTGGAAAGATAGACTGGAAAGTTTCTTTATGGGTTTCGATGCAGATCTCTGGGATATTATTGTGGATGGCTACGAGCGTCCAGTTGATGCAGATGGCAAGAAGATCCCAAGGTCAGAGATGACTGCAGATCAAAAGAAGCTGTACTCACAACATCACAAAGCAAGAGCAATTCTTCTAAGTGCTATTTCTTATGAAAAGTACCAGAAGATTACAGATCGTGAGTTTGCTAAAGGCATTTTCGAATCTCTGAAGATGTCTCATGAAGGAAACAAGAAAGTCAAAGAGTCAAAGGCATTGTCTTTGATCCAAAAGTATGAATCCTTCATCATGGAGCCAAATGAGTCCATTGAAGAAATGTTCTCCAGATTTCAGTTGCTTGTAGCTGGCATACGACCTCTCAACAAGAGCTACACAACAAAAGATCATGTCATAAGGGTCATCAGGTGTCTTCCTGAAAGTTGGATGCCTTTGGTGACTTCAATAGAGCTCACGAGAGACGTTGAGAATATGAGTTTAGAAGAACTCATCAGCATTTTGAAATGCCATGAGCTGAAGCGCTCAGAGATGCAAGATCTGAGGAAAAAGTCCATAGCCTTGAAATCCAAATCTGAAAAGGCTAAGGTTGAGAAGTCAAAGGCTCTTCAAGCTGAAGAAGAGGAATCTGAAGAAGCATCAGAAGATTCTGATGAAGATGAGCTGACTCTGATCTCCAAGAGACTCAACCGAATCTGGAAGCACGGGCAGAGCAAGTACAAAGGCTCTGGAAAGGCAAGAGGAAAGTCTGAATCCTCAAGTCAGAAGAAGTCCTCGCTTAAGGAAGTCACATGCTTTGAGTGCAAAGATTCAGGGCACTACAAAAGTGACTGTCCAAGATTGAAGAAGGACAAGAAGCCAAAGAAGCACTTCAAGACGAAGAAGAGTCTGATGGTGACATTTGATGAATCAGAGTCAGAGGATGTTGACTCTGATGGTGAAGTCCAAGGACTCATGGCTATTGTCAAAGACAAGGAAGCAGAGTCAAAGGAAGCTGTTGACTCTGACTCAGAATCAGAAGGAGATCCTAACTCAGACGATGAAAATGAGGTATTCGCTTCTTTCTCTACCTCTGAACTGAAACATGCATTGTCTGATATTATGGATAAGTATAACTCCTTATTGTCTAAGCATAAGAAGCTGAAAAAGAACTTATCTGCTGTTTCCAAGACTCCTTCTGAACATGAGAAAATTATTTCTGATTTGAAAAATGATAATCATGCCTTGATCAATTCTAACTCTGTGCTTAAGAACCAGATTGCTAAGTTAGAAGAAATTGTTGCCTGTGATGCCTCTGATTGTAGAAATGAATCTAAGTATGAAAAGTCTTTTCAAAGATTCCTAGCTAAAAGCGTGGATAGAAGCTTAATGGCTTCAATGATCTATGGCGTAAGCAGAAATGGAATGCATGGCATTGGCTATTCTAAACCAATTAGAAATGAGCCCTCTGTGTCTAAAGCTAAATCCTTGTATGAATGCTTTGTTCCCTCTGGTACCATATTGCCTGATCCTGTACCTGCTAAAGTTGCTAAACACCCTCTTAAAAAGGGATCCTTCTCTATGACTAAATATCATGCAAATATTCCTTTAAAATATCATGTTGAGACACCCAAGGTGATCAGAACCTCTGGGGTAACTAACAAGAAAGGACCCAGAAAGTGGGTACCTAAGGACAAGATTATCTATGTTGCAGATATCCTTGATAGCTCCACTGAAACACCAATCATGGTATCTGGACAGTGGATGCTCGCGTCACATGACGGGAGAAAGGCGTATGTTCCGAGAGCTAAAACTTAAGCCTGGAGGCGAAGTTGGCTTTGGAGGAAATGAAAAGGGTAAAATTGTTGGTACTGGTACTATTTGTGTAGATAGTAGTCCATGCATTGATAATGTGTTATTGGTAAACGGCTTAACTCATAACTTATTGTCTATAAGTCAATTAGCTGACAAGGGTTATGATGTTATATTTAATCAAAAGTCCTGTCGGGCTGTAAGTCAGATCGATGGCTCTGTTCTGTTTAACAGCAAGAGGAAGAACAACATCTATAAGATCAGATTATCTGAGTTGGAGGCTCAGAATGTGAAGTGCCTTCTGTCTGTTAATGAAGAGCAGTGGGTATGGCATAGACGGTTAGGGCATGCCAGTATGAGAAAGATTTCTCAGCTGAGCAAGCTAAACCTTGTCAGGGGCTTACCCAATCTGAAGTTCGCTTCAGACGCTCTTTGTGAAGCATGTCAGAAAGGCAAATTCACAAAAGTCCCTTTCAAGGCAAAGAATGTTGTCTCAACCTCAAGGCCGTTGGAACTTCTGCATATCGACCTTTTTGGACCAGTGAAAACTGAGTCTATAGGTGGCAAGAGATATGGGATGGTTATCGTTGATGACTATAGCCGCTGGACATGGGTAAAGTTTCTAACCCGCAAGGATGAGTCTCATGCTGTGTTCTCTACCTTCATTGCTCAAGTGCAAAACGAGAAGGCTTGTAGGATTGTGCGTGTCAGAAGTGACCATGGTGGAGAGTTTGAGAATGACAAGTTTGAGAGTCTGTTTTATTCCTATGGAATTGCACATGATTTCTCTTGTCCCAGAACTCCTCAACAAAATGGTGTTGTTGAGAGGAAGAACAGAACTCTTCAGGAGATGGCTAGAACCATGCTCCAAGAAACTGGCATGGCTAAGCACTTTTGGGCAGAGGCAGTAAATACAGCATGTTACATTCAGAACAGAATCTCTGTGAGACCAATTCTGAATAAGACTCCTTATGAATTGTGGAAGAACATAAAACCCAACATTTCTTATTTTCATCCTTTTGGCTGTGTTTGTTATGTTCTCAATACTAAGGATAGATTGCATAAATTTGATGCTAAGTCTTCTAAGTGTCTATTACTCGGTTACTCTGAGAGATCTAAAGGTTTTAGATTTTATAATACTGATGCTAAGACTATTGAAGAATCTATTCATGTTAGATTTGACGATAAGCTTGACTCTGACCAGTCAAAGCTAGTTGAAAAGTTTGCAGATTTAAGCATCAATGTTTCTGACAAAGGCAAAGCTCCAGAGGAAGCTGAGCCAGAGGAAGATGAACCAGAGGAAGAAGCTGGTCCCTCTAACTCACAAACTCTGAAGAAGAGCAGAATTACTGCAGCTCACCCTAAGGAATTGATTCTGGGCAACAAAGACGAACCAGTCAGAACCAGATCTGCCTTCAGACCCTCTGAAGAAACCTTGCTCAGTCTGAAAGGATTGGTGTCCTTAATTGAACCCAAGTCCATAGATGAAGCTCTTCAGGACAAGGATTGGATTCTGGCCATGGAAGAAGAATTGAATCAATTCTCCAAGAATGATGTTTGGAGCTTAGTGAAGAAGCCTGAGAGTGTCCATGTTATTGGAACGAAGTGGGTATTCAGAAACAAGCTGAATGAGAAAGGAGATGTAGTCAGAAACAAGGCAAGGCTAGTTGCTCAAGGCTACAGCCAGCAGGAAGGAATAGACTACACTGAAACATTTGCTCCAGTAGCAAGACTGGAGGCAATCAGACTGTTGATCTCTTTCTCAGTAAATCACAACATAGTTCTACATCAGATGGACGTAAAGAGTGCCTTCCTAAATGGTTATATCTCAGAGGAAGTCTATGTTCATCAACCCCCAGGTTTTGAAGATGAGAAGAAACCAGACCATGTGTTCAAATTGAAGAAATCACTCTACAGTCTGAAGCAAGCTCCTAGAGCATGGTATGAGAGACTTAGCTCATTCCTTCTGGAGAATGAGTTTGTAAGGGGTAAAGTAGATACAACTCTTTTTTGCAAGACTTATAAAGATGATATCTTAATTGTGCAAATTTATGTTGATGATATTATATTTGGTTCTGCTAATCAATCTCTATGCAAAGAATTTTCTGAGATGATGCAGGCTGAATTTGAGATGAGTATGATGGGAGAATTAAAGTACTTTCTGGGAATACAAGTTGATCAAACACCAGAAGGAACATATATCCATCAGAGCAAGTACACTAAAGAACTTCTGAAGAAGTTCAATATGCTGGAATCTACAGTGGCCAAGACTCCAATGCATCCTACATGCATCCTGGAGAAAGAAGATAAAAGTGGTAAAGTATGTCAGAAGCTCTATCGTGGCATGATAGGTTCACTTCTATACTTAACTGCATCTAGGCCAGACATACTATTTAGTGTTCATTTATGTGCTCGTTTCCAATCAGATCCAAGGGAAACCCACTTAACTGCTGTTAAGAGGATCCTAAGGTATCTGAAAGGCACCACTAACCTTGGCTTGATGTATAAGAAAACATCAGAGTATAAGCTTTCAGGTTACTGTGATGCTGATTATGCTGGAGATAGAACAGAGAGAAAAAGTACTTCCGGAAATTGTCAATTTCTGGGAAGCAATCTAGTCTCATGGGCAAGCAAGAGGCAATCAACCATTGCACTATCAACTGCAGAGGCAGAATATATCTCAGCAGCAATATGCAGCACTCAGATGCTCTGGATGAAACATCAGCTGGAGGATTATCAGATCCTTGAGAGCAATATCCCAATCTATTGTGATAACACTGCTGCAATCTCATTGAGTAAGAATCCTATCCTGCATTCAAGGGCAAAGCACATTGAGGTAAAGTATCACTTTATTAGAGATTATGTACAGAAGGGCGTACTTCTTCTGAAGTTTGTTGATACTAACCATCAATGGGCAGATATCTTTACAAAGCCCTTAGCAGAGGATAGATTTAATTTTATTCTGAAAAATCTGAACATGGACTTTTGTCCAGAGTGAAGATGGATCAGAACCTCTGACTATGATACTTCTTGATCAGAAGATGTCTAGTCCAGAAGGTAACTCAATCAGAGTGTGTGTACCCACTGGTACTGACTCTGAAGCTGAGACAACAACACGTGTGTCAGTATTTCTGATGCATAGTTCCTTGTGCCCGTGTGACAGTCTGTTATGATTGCGTGTAGATATGCTTCTCTCCTGTGTGTGATTTGTGTATTTTACTGTTACTATCTATCTTTAATTTTCAACCGTTGATCTTAAAGTGCTTTTTGAATCAACAACGGTTATTTGCCAAAACTCACTATACACACACGATCTCTCTCACTTCCGGTTTTTACTCTCGCTCTCTCTGCTTTTTCGAAACCGCTTGTTCTCGATTTCTCTCTCGATCTCTCTTCATCTTTCAACCTTCATCTTCTACCTCAAACCTTCAACCACTTCAAAAATGGTGAGACAAACCAGAAGAGCTACTGCAGATGCACCCCAGTTCCCTCACATGGTAGTTGGTCTAGCAACGGGTCAAAGGGGCCCTGAGAATCCGACATCAGATCAAGGTCAAGCTCAAGAACAAAGTGTTCCAATTGCAGAACGGGGCTGTGCCGTTCACTGTGTATATCCTCCTGAGGAACTCCAAGTCCTGGCAGAATGGAGATTCAACCTCGACAACCTGGCTACAAATGGGTATGATCTTCGTCCTGAAGTCCAAGCTCAAGGTTGGGGAAATTACTTCAACAGACTTCGAGGACCGGTGTATGATAGATTGGTCAAGGAATTCTGGAAGCATGCCGACTGCGACGATACTCAGGTGGTATCGTACATTCTCGGAAGAAAGATCATCATCACGGAGAAGTCTTTCATGAATTTGCTGGGTGCAGACACTGCTTATGGGTTTCGTTTCCAACTCACGGAATCGAAGCTGAAACCCAGCACCAAGGATATAATCAACCAGGCCCTGTACACCACTTACAAACCGGGCAAGACGAGTTACAAGGTAATGGACCTTCATCCTAAGCTCAGGATCTGGCACAAAATCCTGCTCCATTGCATAAACCAGAGACCGAAGGGCAGTTCTCCAGACTACATCAACTTCAACCAGAAGGTGATGTTGTTCTTCATCCAAGACCAGAAGAAGATCTGCCTTCCCTACTTCCTGTTCTCCTACTTGAAGGAATGCATCCGGAAGTCTCGCACCACTGCCTCCATCAAGTCAGCAATCAAATATATCCCCTTTGGGAGACTACTCTCAGACTTTCTCATTGAAAGCAACCTGGTGCAAGATCTGGTCAATGCTGGATGTGTAGAGGATTTGAGCACCATTGTCAGTGATGTCTTCACTGCAAATTCTCTAAAGAAGATGGGTTTGGTCCAGAAGAAGATTGCTCCTGCTCATGAAGACACATCTTCTGAGATCAGAAGCAGAAGGATGCCTCTGAATGACTACCCTCTGTGGACACAGGCAGACAATCCTGACGCCATCAGGTGCTATGTTGAAGACCTAAGGGCTCAAGGATTCGAAATTGATCTTGATGATTTCGTCAGCAGACTGCCGCCAGCTCCAGAGTTTCCTTCTCCTCCCAAGAAGAAAGCTCAGAGGAAGATGATAATGGACGAATCTTCTGAGGAATCCGATGTCCCTCTGGTCCAAAAGAAGAAGAGAAAGCCTGATGATGGTGATGATAGTGATAATGAGGATGGTCCTCCTAAGAAGAAGAAGAAGCAGGTCAGAATCGTGGTGAAGCCTACTCGGGTGGAACCAGCTGCTGAAGTGGTCAGAAGGACTGAACCTCCTGCCAGAGTGACTAGATCATCAGCACATTCAAGTAAGCCTGCACTTGCTTCTGATGATGATTTGAATTTATTTGATGCACTCCCTATATCTGCCATGCTCAAACACTCCTCAAATCCCCTCACTCCTATTCCTGAATCCCAACCAGCTGCACAAACCACCACTCCACCACATTCCCCAAGATCTTCCTTCTTTCAACCTTCCCCTACTGAAGCACCTCTCTGGAATTTGCTTCAGAACCAACCCTCTAGGTCAGAAGAACCTACCTCTCTCATTACCATCCCGTACGACCCATTATCTTCTGAACCCATCATCCATGAACAACCAGAGCCCAACCAAACAGAACCACAACCCAGAACGTCTGATCACTCTGTTCCCAGAGCATCAGCACGACCTGCTGCCAGAACCACGGATACAGACTCTTCCACAGCCTATACACCTGTATCCTTCCCAACCAATGTTGCTGATTCTTCTCCCTCCAATAACTCTGAATCCATTAGAAAATTCATGGAGGTTAGAAAAGAAAAGGTGTCTACCTTAGAGGAATATTACCTCACTTGTCCAAGCCCTAGGAGATATCCTGGCCCTAGACCTGAACGTCTAGTAGACCCAGATGAACCTATCTTGGCCAATCCTTTACAAGAGGCAGACCCTTTGGCTCAACAAGTTCACCCTGCCCCTGACCAACAAGAGCCTATTCAACCAGAACCTGAACCCGAACAATCAGTGTCTAACCAATCCTCGGTTAGATCACCCCATCCTCTGGTTGAAACTTCAGACCCTCACCTTGGAACCTCTGAACCCAATGCTCAAATGATTAACATTGGTTCTCCACAAGGTGCCTCTGAAGCTCATAGCAGCAATCACCCAGCCTCTCCTGAAACCAACCTCTCCATAATTCCCTATACTCACCTCCAACCCACATCTCTCTCTGAGTGCATCAATATTTTCTATCATGAAGCCTCTTTGAGGCTCCGCAATGTGCACGGTCAGACTGACCTCAGTGAGAATGCTGAATGTGTGGCTGATGAGTGGAACAATCTGGGCACTTGGCTAGTGGCTCAAGTTCCAATTATGATGCAGCTCCTGCATGCAGAGGGAAGTCAGAGCATTGAGGCTGCAAGGCAAAGGTTTGCTCGAAGGGTGGCTCTTCATGAACAAGAACAGAGGAATAAGCTTCTTGAAGCTATTGAAGAAGCCCAGAGAAAGAAAGCTCAAGCAGAAGAAACTGCACGTCAAGCAGCAGCTCAAGCTGAACAAGCCAGACTAGAGGCAGAGCGACTTGAAGCTGAGGCTGAAGCTCTTAGATGCCAAGCACTTGCACCAGTTGTGTTTACTCCTGCTGCTTCTGCTTCCATTCCAGATTCTCAAGCTGCTCAGAATGTTCCTTCCGGTTCTGCTCAGCCAAGCTCATCCAGACTCGACATCATGGAACAACGTCTTGACATTCATGAATCCATGCTGATTGAGATGAAGCACATGATGATGGAACTTCTGCGACGAACCGACAAACCTTAGTTTTAGGATCTCTTCTTTTTTCCTTCTTTTTCTTTAACTTTGTTTTATTTTTGTTAAACTCTGTTTCTTTTTACTTATTTATTCTACTTTGTTCGTTTGTGATTATATATGCATCTATATATATATTTGTGTCACATATATTTGCAAAATCTTTTTATTCATCATATTTTTATGTTTACATCATACATTCTTTCCCTAAAGTCTAGAATGGAGGATCTCTCCTCATTCTTCTGCACTCCTGGCGCTGCTCTGACCTATCCTTCTCCAGACGCTCCAGTACATGCTGGATGTTGCCGAGCCTGTCCTTTAGCTCATCCCTCTCCGGAATCTCTTCTGCAGTCTTGAGCTTCTCTTCCAAACCTTCTTTTTCTTCCAGCAGCTTGAGTTCAAGCCGGCTGAGTTCTTGCACCTCCTCAACGAAGGCAAGAAATTCCCTCAGGTCTCTCTCCAACTCTGGATGCAGGTCCTCTTCCAGCAGTGTCCGTGTTAGCTCCGAGATGGTCGTTGTACCCTCTGGATGCCTGATGTTCAGGAACAAGTCCTCCTCAAAGGCCTTCTTCCTCAGCTCTTCTAGTGCTACGATGTATGATGCCATTTTTTTTCTTTACTGAAAATTGTTCGAGGTGTGAAGCTTACCTTTCTCTCCAACGCTTTATATAGGCTTCACTTTCTCTCTGAAAGTTAATGCTCCTACGGTTTCTCGAGGTTAAGTTCTTGGTAACTGACCCTTCTCTTTACTCACTTGACCGGTGGTAAACGTTCTTCTCTTGCATTAACTCTTCTATTTATTTCGCCTAACTCTGATTCTTGCATATTTTTTTCACTTTCTTTAAACTTAGACCTTCTCTAAGGGGGAGTACCTTGTACTTCAAGCTAAGTTTTTCACACCCCAAGCTTTTTGCTTATGACAAAAAGGGGGAGTAAACCCAGTTTTTGATGTGTAAGATGTGTTAGTGTGATTTATTTTTCTTTTGGAGAATTTAAGAGTTCCACCTTCATGACCATAGATGTGTCACTGGGCAAATACAAGGAATACATTTCACTTCTTCTGAAGTGATTCTAGTTGACTCTGATACCCAAGACTCTGATACCTTGTCCCTGACTCTGATTACTTATGCGCTCTGATTATTCGATTTTCATCTATGTCATAAGTTTTTCACTCTGAACTCTTATATTATTTAGCTCAGAATCTAGACTTTACTAACGTTTTCATCAAGTATTAGATTCAGGGGGAGCTAAGCTCAGAATCAAGCAGTGACTTGAATTCAGAATGAGCAAGATAAACTATTCACATCAGGATAAGTATTATTCTATATCTCTAAACTCTGAGTGAATTCAGTTTAATATTTAAGAATTGTTCATCAAAAATCTTAGTTTTGTCATCATCAAAAAGGGGGAGATTGTAAGATCAAGTTTTGATCTAGTAGTACAACTCTATGTTTTGATGATTACAAGTTAACCTTTTGATATCCAAGTACAAAAGCAACTGTACCTTCCTGACGACCTACCTAACGTTCTCAGCCACAGCAGAAGCTGGATTTTCCAGAACTGCCCTCCAACGGTAGCATTTCCCATGCATCGCTCAACCCTAATCCTTGGAGTATATAAAGAGGCTTAAGACTGAAAGAAACGGCTAGAAGCATTCACATACGCAAGACATATTCAAAATCTTCTAAGTTTTCTTTCATCTGAAATTCATTGAGTTTACTATTAGCTTTTTAGAAGCAAATCTCTTGTAAACAATTCTTTGATAAACAGTTTGTTTAGTTCCTTTAGGAGATCAAGGTTGATCGGATCCTAGAGAAGACTAAGAGAGTGAATCTTAGTGTGAGCTAAGTCAGTGTAATTGTTAGTCACTTGTAGGTTTCAAGTGCAGTTGTAACTCTTACCTGATTAGTGGATTGCCTTCATTCTAAGAAGGAAGAAATCACCTTAACGGGTGGACTGGAGTAGCTTGAGTGATTTATCAAGTGAACCAGGATAAAATCCTTGTGTGCTTTTCTATCTCTTATCTTTAGCACTTAAGTTCTCGAAAGATTTGTTAAAATCTTTAAGGTGGAAGTTTTATACTGAAAACGTTATTCAAACCCCCCCTTTCTACCGTTTTTCATACCTTCAGTTTGCTTGGCTTGTGAGAGTGTCTGTGATTATCATTGCTGTGATACTTATAAATTGAGTGATTGATTTTATTAAGATATTGATTCAGGTGCTACACATTCTTTTTATCTGAGGAGTGTGTGAAGAGACTAGGGCTGCTAACAGGAGAGCTACCCTTCGACTTAGTGGTATCGACCCCTGCCGCTGATCGTTTAGTTACACGTACGACCCGCTTACAGTGTATGTTGATCTACGAGGATCGAAAGTTTCTTGAGAACCTCGTATGCTTAGGGCTAGAACAGCTATATGTTATTCTGGGAATGGATTGGTTAGCGCAGTATCATGTTCTTTTGGATTGTGCTAACAAGGCCGTGGTATTTCCGGATTCAGGCGTTATGGATTACTTGAATTCGTACACCTTGAGGAAAGGTTCACTAGCATACGTGAACTCTATTGTAGCTGAGGCAAAGAATGACGGCGACGTACAAAACGTCTCGATAGTACAAGACTATGTGGATGTGTTTCCGGAGGACATGCCTGGATTACCACCGGTGAGGGAGACATAGTTTACCATTTATGTGATGCCCGACACAAGACCGATATCAATGACACCCTATCGGATGGCACCAGCGAAGATGGCGGAGTTAGCAAAGCAGTTGAAGGATCTCTCTTCGAAGGGATTCATCCGACCAAGTGTGTCGCCTTGGGGTGCACCGGTATTGCTAGTAAAGAAGAAGGACGGAAGGTCCAGACTATGTGTGGATTACCGACAGCTTAACAAGGTGACGGTGAAGAATCGTTATCAAATTCCACGGATAGACGACTTGATGGATCAACTTCGGGGAGCTGCTGTTTTCTCGAAGATAGATCTGAAGTCAGGATATCACCAGAACCGTGTTAAGGAAGCTGATATTCAGAAGACTGCATTCAGAACTCATTATGGGCATTATGAGTATCTCGTGATGCCGTTTGGAGTTACCAATGCACCCGCAATATTTATGGATTACATGAACCGAGTGTTCAGGCCATTCTTCGATAAGTTCGTGGTTGTGTTCATTGACGACATTCTGATTTACTCGAAGAGTAAAGGAGAACATGAAGAGCATCTACGACAAGTGTTGGAAGTTCTGCGGGAGAAGGAACTCTATGCCAATGGGTCGAAGTGTGAGTTATGGATTGAGAAGGTTAAGTTTCTTGGTCATATCATATCAAGTAAAGGCGTGGGAACAACCAAAGACAGCAAGCGACATTAGGAGTTTTGTTGGACTTGCTGGATACTATATACGTTTCGTTAAGGATTATGCAAAGTTGACTTCTCTGTTGACGCAGTTGACAAAGAAGAATCAACCGTTTGCGTCGACAGAGAAGTGTGAGGCTAGTTTTCAGGAGTTGAAAAAGTGGTTGACTACCGCACCAGTATTAGCTTTGCCCATGGAGGAAGAACCCTACGATGTGTATTGTGATGCTTCACACAATGGGTTGGGCTGCGTGATGATGCAGGAGAAAAGGGTGATAACTTATGCTTCGCGACAGTTGAAGATCCATGAGAAGAATTATCGTACTCATGATTTGGACTTGGCTGCTATAGTATATGCTCTCAAGATTTGGAGACACTATCTCTACGGGAGTACGTTCACGATCTACAGTGATCACAAGAGTTTGAAGTACTTGTTTGATCAGAAGGATCTAAACATGAGGCAGAGAAGGTGGATGGAGTTCTTGAAGGATTATGAGTTCACCCTGCAATATCAATCGGGGATAGCTAATGTTGTAGCCGACGCTCTCAATCGAAAGGCTATTCACGTAACCTCGTTGATGATGCTAAGAAGTTTTGATGATGCTCTAGTTATGGTGGCCGAAACCCTAGTTTGCTTAGGGTTAGGCGCGTGTAATTTTCTTCTTGTCTATGGATACATGTGTTGATGGTAGTTGCTGGATTTTGTACTTGATATGTGAAGAAGCATGTTGCCATGATTATTTGATGAATTTATGATGCTTTGGCCGAACCCTAATGCACTCTAGGGTTAGGCGTTTGACTTGTTTACATGATGGCAGTTACTTATTTTTCTGCTTTTGTGAGGGATGGGATTAAACCCTAAACCTATGCTATGCATGATGTCTTATTAATTTACCTCTAGGTTATGCTATTAGTAGCTAAACCTAAAGATGCGAACTTCGCTTGCAAGTAGTGAATGATATGGTTATAGTGCTAGGGTATAGGCTATGGACCATGAGAACAATTGTGCCGTTAGAGACAAACGGTGACTTGCACGCAAGGGAATTTTGTGGATTGAATGTGTGGTCTCCACATGATAACCATGATTTAGTCATGGGATAAGGATTGACTGTGTGGTCTCCTTGAGATTTTGTGCATTGACTGTGTGGTCTCCACATGACTTGGGTCGACTGTGTGGTCCCCTTGTGCTGTTCATCTGCGGATGATCGAGATTGGATCCAAGGTGTAGAGGTGGTTGTGTGAATGGTGAGGACGTTAGTACGTTAGTCTAACTGAACCTTAGGGTTGCTAACTTTAGAGATGAGTACTTGAGACCGATATTTGATCTTGTGGTTATTGCTATTTGCCTTATTTGTGATTGATGCATGAGAACTGACCCTCTATTATCTGTATTTGTTTGTTTTGGGGGGGGGAGGGGGGGCAGATGACTTTGACCAAGAGCGCGGTGTATTCTTGAGAGCTGACACTCCGTGACGAGCACAAAGATGAGGCTTGGGTGATCAACGCGCACCAGGTCCGCCGGATCTACGTCGGCAATGCTACCCTTCAGTGCAATGACAAGAAGGGAGAATGGATTGAATCTCAACTGCATACTGGAAGGGTGTAACTACCATTCGCATCCTATCGTTTCCAAACACCTACAGACTTGGAATCAGAACAATCTTCCAACCAAGAGGCTGAGTCGGAGTCAGATCCATCTAAGGAGATGTCGGTAGAGAAGAGTGAACTATTAGTGGAACCTGAGGATCTGCCGAAGGCTGAGATGAAAGAGGAGGAACTTCCACAGCTACAAGGGGAGCCTTGGATCTTGAAGAACCCAGATGAAGACGAGCTGAAGGCCCAGAGTTTCTTTAGACTGTTAGTCGATCAGTACTACCAGAAGAATGGCGAAATTTATCGAGGTCTGAGGAACCATTTGTTGAGGGAGTTCACCGACGAGCCATTACCAGATGACGACTACACTTCAGAGGAAGAAGAAGAGGAAGAGGACGAGGTCAAGGAATAGTGTTTGGGTTGAGAGACATTTATTTTCTTTTGGGCTGAGGGTTACCGAGATTGGGGGCATTCAACTATTTACTTTATTTCCGTTGGATAATCATTTTGTTGTAATCTACCTTGTTTCAGACGTATGTTTCATACTCATTTCAGATGGTTATTTAATTTTAAAAGTTTGCGATGTTGATTACTTCCGCGTGTTTGAAATGGTTAAGTTTCAAGAGTTTTCGTAATATAATAATGAACGTTTGACATTAATTCAAGATTAATTAATTAACCGACAAAAATTCTTTATGAAATTAATGACGTTTGGTTACTGTGTGACACTCGACAAATCGGGGTGTTACACAAGCTACGATATCAAGTTTTTTTTCTTAACCTCATCTCCATTATAACCAAGACGATGGGTCTTGTATTGACTTTATAACAACATAATGATGTGAAAAAGGGGTGAAATGTCATAAGGAATTTCTTTGATGAACTTCATTCTTTTTACATAAAAATTGTCGACCGCAACTACTTTATTAGAGAAATAATCTAATAATAATTTGTTTAGCAACTTCTCAGTGTGTTCTCGAGGAATTTAACGACAATATTTTATTTAGCTATAATATCATTAAACCACTAAATGAAATATTTCCTCATAACAATTTTTTTAACCTCTCGTGCCTCCTCTTCCCACCTATAAGTGCAATAAAGAACTAAAATATTTTGGCCCTCTCCACTAGTTTAAGAACATGGGAAAGAGATTAGTAATTCCTTCTTCGCATAAAACATTCTCCTCTGCTTAAGATGCTAAATAATTTCTCTCAACCAATGCTTCAAAAAATTTGAAATCCCTATGACAAAACATATCCTTATTCCAATTTTCCAAGTGATATCTTCTAAGAATAAAAAGGATATGTAAAAGGATATATGATCAAGCATATTATAATTTTCTTTTTAATTCTTTTTTAGGCTCAAATAGGTCAAAGTCGGTGCTTATAACATGTATGTTTGCTCACTTGTTTAGAATTATAGTATCAATATATAAACAATTCTTGTTTCCCCAAAAGAATCCAGTATGATTAAACATAGAACCAAAAAGTGATGGTTCAAGCGACAAGGCACACCAGGTGTTTTGGGCCAGAGGTACAACATCTTGTTATCCTTCCACTGTTAAGAGCTAGAGGTCTTCGATGCTCTGTGAAGCCAGCCTAACGCAGTGCCCTCATATCTAGGAGCCAATGGACCCGAGCCTTCTCCCAAGCCTCTTGACTCAACTCTCAACTTGGAGCGGGTAGGCCAGCGTGGTGTCACCACCAACCCAACCTAGCGTAACCAATGTCGTGTTCCATCACCTTGGTGCCCCCACTTGGATCACAAGTTGGCGCTACCCAACTCAGCATGCTATCATGCATGTTGGGAGCTTTATAAACATTGATTTATGTTGTGTTATTAGCTATGTGGGACTTGTAAATGCTAATAAATGTGGTGGAGTCAAATTAGTGTTGTATGAGTTGCCATATGGCTTTAGGTCACTTGACATGCCGCACTCAGCACACCCCATGCCATGATATCAAGTTGTTTTTCTTAACCTCATCTCCATTATAACATAGACGACGGGTCTTATATTGACTTTATAACAACAGAATGATGTGAAAAAGGGGTGAAATGTCACAAGGAATTTCTTTGATGAATTTCATTCCTTTTACATAAAAATTGTCGACCGCAACTACTTTATCAGAGAAACAATATGATAATAATTTGTTTAGCTACTTCTCAATGTGTTCTCGAGGAAATTAGTGACAAGATTTTAATTAGTCATAATCTCATTAAACCTCTAAATGAAATAATTCCTCATAACAATTTTTTTAACCTCTTAAGCCTCCTCTTACCACCTATAAGTGCAATAAAGAGCTAAAATATTTTTGCTCTCTCCACTAGTTTAAGAACGCGGGAAATAAATTAGTAATTTCTTCTTCGGATCAAACATTCTCCTCTGCTTAAGATGTTAAATAATTTCTCTCAACCAATGCTTCAACATTTTTGAAATCTCAATGACAAAACATATCCTTATTCCAATTTTCCAAGTGATCTCTTCTAAGAATAAAAAGGATATGTAAAAGGATATCTGATCAAGCATGCTATAATTTTCTTTTTAATTCTTGTTTAGGCTCAGAGAGGTCAAAGTCGGTGCCTATAACATGTATGTTTGCTCACTTGTTTAGAATTATAGTATCAATATATAAACAATTCTTGTTTCCCCAAAAGAATCCAGTATGATTAAACATAGAACCAAAAAGTGATGGTTCAAGCGACAAGGCACACCGGGTGTTTTGGGCTAGAGGTATAGCGGCCCGTTATCCTTCCACTGTTAAGAGCTAGAGGTCTTTGCTGCTCTGTGAAGCCAGCCAAACGCAATGCCCTCATATCTAATAGCCAATGGATCCGAGCCTTCGCCCAAGCCTCATGACTCAACTCTCAACTATGAGCGGGCAGATCAGCGTGGTGTAACCATCAACCCAACCTAGCGTAACCAATGTCGCGTTCCACCACCTTGGTGCCCCCACTTCGGTCACAAGTTGGTGCTACCCAACTCGGCATGCTATCATGCATGTTGGGAGCTTTATAAACATTGATTTTGGATTGGGCGAGACCCTAGGGTCCCTCTCCCAGGCTCGCCAGCCCGGGGCGACGTACAAGCCAGGAAATTGGGCCTTCTTCCGGGAGGCCCAACTGGTCCATTAGGAGAAATTAGGGGCGCCAAGCCCAACCCCCAAATATATAAATAGGGGACGGTTATCAATTGTAAGAGACTCTTAGCTCATTTGAGAAATAAAAGCTTGAAACTCACTCTAGATTCTCACATCACGATCCTCTCACTATGGGTACCGTATCTCATCTCTGTGTTCTTGGATAGAACATTTGGCGTCGTCTGTGGGGTGAGATGCAATAAAGTAACACAAGAAAGAGGGGTTTGAATTGTGTTCTTGAAAATTACTTTTTAAAACTTTGTTTATGAAAAGAATATTAGTTCTTAGACAAAACGTTTAAGAGTAACTTTTCACAAACTGTTTAGTGCAGCGGAAGTAAAACAGTAAACAGAACAGAACGATCAACACATAGAGATTTATACTGGTTCACCCTAAACGATTGGGCTACGTCCAGTACTTGGCCACCACCAAGATTTTCACTAGCTAGTATCAAGGACTTCTCCAATACAAGTATTATCCAGGACTTCTCCAAGTATTATCACGGACTTCTCCAAGTATTATGCAGGACTCCTCCTATAAGTATTGTACAGGACTTCTCCTAAATCTTACAAAGATTTATGATACTCTACAATGGTTCTCTTCTTTCAAGAGTGAGGGTAGAGACTTTATGGCACTGAAACTCTAAGTGTTTGGGTTCAGATTTGACTATTGAATTCACTTCAGAGTTACTACAATAGTGTGAAGAGAATAAAAGATGTGACTCTTTTAAGGTACGAGGTTTTCTCTTCCACTGGGCATAATTTATGACTTGTGTTTCACACTTGGGAATATCTGCTCAAGCTTTGAATGCTGTTGAGAAGTTTGAATATGAATTCTTGAATGCTTGGATTCTCAGAGTTAATTCTTCTTATCTTCAGATCTTCAAGGATCTCTTAAATACTTGCTTGCTAGTGTTGTAGCCGTTGTGAGACACAATCCAACCGTTGAGATAGCCGTTGAGTTTTGATATCGGACCGTTGATTTAATTGGCTTCGTTGGTAGCTTCATTAAATGTTACTTCTGAAGCAAGTCTATCCTTTAGCTTGAAAGATGATGTTTGTCAGCTAGTAGGTGGTGATAGACTTTGGGCTACTTTTCAGATAAGAGACAATTTGACAATTTGATGTTGACAGCTTGAACTTTTCCTCATTGGTCAGCGTGCCTTTTGCTAAAGCAAGGTTTGTCTTCATCTGATTTAGTTTGAATGAAAGTCAAGTGATTGTCATAAGATTTGAATGTGAGACAACTGGTTGAAATTAAACTGAGTCTTTGGCACTCAAAATATTGCTTGAAATATCTGACTGATGATGTGTCATTGAACGATCAGAATTTTCAACTAGGGTACAGTAGTTGCAAGGTTCCTTCTTTTCCCGGAGAAGAAAAAAAACTTTCTTCTTAATAAGTGACAGAACGTTGAGGCGTGTGATATAGGGCCAAGTTTCTCCTGTAATTGAGAATGTTATCAGTGAATAAATTTTCAAAGAAACTTCTATTATAAAATTGTTATGATCAAAATAAGATTTTAAAAACGTTATGATGCGTTTGAACTTAACATGGGGAACGGTAGACTTCGATTCCCGGACTTCCCGGACTACGTGGATTGTGATTTGGTGGAGAGAAGTTCGACTTTCTGTGTGATTCTCTTCGGTTTTTTGGATTTTTGGTTTAATTATTGGTTCGCTTGTGCAATCTGATGGAGACACGTCGTCGAAGACGCGACGGAGAGCAGGAGCGGCGGTGCGGTTCGCCACCGCGTCGCGTAGGTGGCAGGCCATGACGCGAGCAGGTCCGCTGCGATGAATCTGAGCAATTGACTCTTCCTCCATCTCCACCGCCTCCACCACCTCCTTCTCCAACACCTCCTTTACCTTCTTCGCTGTCCTCACCGGAGCAACAGAAGTCACCAACACATTCGCCAGGAGCCTCAGGAGAAGGAACATCGCCGCCACAGGCTCCGATCACCGGTCGAGATTGGAGGCGTCCGATCCGTAGTGTCGATGACATACTGTTGGTAAATCCGCAAGTGCACGAATCCACCTGGTTTTAAACATCGAACCACAGGGATTGTGAGTGACTAAATTCGGTTCAAGCTTTGATTTTGAAGGTTTGTTTTATTGGGGCAAACATATGTCGAAGTAGTAATAAGGAAAAAGAAAATATAAATTCAGAAATGAAACAGAGAATGAAAAGAAAGAGGGATTTACTTTGGGTTCTTGCTCAACTAATCAATTCAAGCACATCATTCTAAGCACATGTTCTCATGAATCTCTCCTTGATGTTATAGCCTAAGCAACTACCTATCGATGCCTCGCATAGATAATTCTTTCAAACCAAAAGATAAGCCCAATTCCTTGTGTACTTAAACATTTGTTTGAAGCATAAAGATTATAAAGTTCAGGCCAACAAACCCCAACCCTTCCTCTATTCCTAGTAACAAGCATAGAAGGGGCAATCCCACAACAAGTCCCTAATCTATAACAAACTTCCGTTCTATTATAGAAAAGTATAAAGCTAGCACATGTTCTAACTTGAAACATAAAGCATGGATATGAGATTCAAGGAAAGAAGAAGAACATGTGGGAAATAACTTAAGATTATAACTTAAAAGGAAAAGTCTTACAAGAAAACCAAAGTAAAAGAAGAGAGATTAGCCAAGCATGACTCTTGGCTAAGAACCTGAATTACAAGCTTGGAAGCCTTCTCTCACTCTCCTAGATGTTCCTCTACCTCTAAACTTATGTAAAAATGGAATGGGCCCAAGAGAAAATGACTAGAATCCTATTTATAGGCAAAAAAAAAACGTGTTTTCTGCTGTGCCGGGCGCTCAAGCGCCAAGCCTAATTTTTCAGCTTTTTTGCTTCTGCCTCCCTGGCGCTCAGGCACCCATGTGGGGCGCTTGAGCGCCCCAGACACTCGGTTTTGGTGACTTTTTAGCTTTTGTAACCCCCCCTTTGAATGATTCCATCAATTCTTCAAGCATTTGGCCTTCCTTCTTCATGAGTTACCTGCTGAAGCACTAAAGGACCAAGACAAGTAATAAAATCAAGAAATTCAAAGGGTTTTTAATCACCTTAGTCCTCACAAAACAATGGAAAAACTAATGCAACTCCTAAACTCTATAAGAATGCAAGAAAGACCCCTATAGAACTATGTAATTACTTAAATGAAGCCAAAATACGAATAAAAGTAACAATGCATGATAATGCATGAAACACTACATGAGACACAAGAAAAAGACTCAAAATAAACTACGAAATGACCCTAAAAACACTACTACACCCGGGTCATCACACCACTATACTCAACGACAGCTCGCCCTCGAGCGTCACTAAGATTAGCTTGCCCTCAAGCACAAAGAATTACTCCCAACACACATACTAAAAGAGGGATACATTTTAAGAAAACCGGGGGATCAAGTGAATGCAGTTAGTTCCAAGAGAAAAAAGCAACAATCAACCTTGTGCAACTCTTAGACAAAGAAGAATTAGAGTCCACTATGAGAAGCATTTAGAGCTAACATCCTAGCGTGAGACAATTATGTAAGATCAAGTTTTGATCGAGTAGTACAACTCTATGTTTTGATGATTACAAGTTAACATTTGAGTATGAACAATTATGGTACTCTAACGTGTTTTTCTGAGTGTGCTATTTACAGGCTCTGACCTCTATTCAATCTCACACAAATCAGAAGCACTGTGCATAAAGAGTGACCCAAGCAACGCTTTCGCAACATCTATGTTCACTATGAACAGTAGAAATGCTTCAGAAGATCTGAAGTTATACAAGCTCTGATATGGACTCAGTCACTAGAAGTTCTGAAGATCCATAAGTTCTGATAACCAAGAAACACTCAAGGTTCAGATGTTCTGATGGTGTAGAAGACTCTGAAGATCCAGAAGCTGAATAGTGGAAACTCTGATGTCCAGAAGCAAGAAACTCTGAAGACCATGTACTTCCCTCTGAGTTCAGAATCAGAAGATACAACGTTAAGCGGATCTGTGCTTTCCCTCTGACTCTGATCAACCGGCTTCACAAGTTCCAACATGAAGCATTCCCCTGATCAGAAGTCTCCTAGGTTTAAAGGTCAAGTCACTATCCAAGTACAAAAGCATATGTACTATTCTGACGACATACCTAACGTTCTCAGCCACAGCAGAAGCTGGAATTTCCAGAACTGCCCTCCAACGGTAGCATTTCCATGCAGCGTTCAAACCCTAATCCTTGGAGTATAAATAGAGGCTGAAGTTTGAAAGATGCTGTTGGTAGAATTACACACGCGCAAGCTATATTCAAAAATTCTCTAAGCATTCTTTCATCTGAATTCATTGTGTTTACTATTTGCTTTTCAGAAGCAAATCTCTTGTAAACATTCTTTCTTAAACAGTTTGTTTAGTTACCTTTAGGAGATCAAGGTTGATCGGATCCTAGAGAAGACTAAGAGAGTGAATATTAGTGTGAGCTAAGTCAGTGTAATTGTTAGTCACTTGTAGGTTTCAAGTGCAGTTGTAACACTTTACCTGATTAGTGGATTGCCTTCATTCTAAGAAGGAAGAAATCACCTTGACGGGTGGACTGGATTAGCTTGAGGGATTTATCAAGTGAACCAGGATAAAAATCCCTGTGTGCTTTTCTATCTCTTATCTTTAGCACTTAGTTCTCGAAAAGATTTGTCAAAATCTTTAAGGTGGAAGTTTTATATTGAAAACGTTATTCAAACCCCCCCTTTCTACCGTTTTTCATACCTTCAAATTATTTAGTGCACTGAGCACACAAGCAAGTTCATAGGATCTGGGAATCATTCACGCAAGAGCAACTAAAGTTGACAATGCATTATTCAATGAGACTTGAAAATGGTTGTAATGTTGGCTAGGTAAAGCACAAGGTAGGTGGTCCCTAAGGAAGACTAAGGCTGCACAAAATTTGAGTGTGGTCCAATTTGGAATTCCGGAGCTTTCAAGCTATCGATACGTAGCACTCAAGTCTCTTAACCCCTTTTTGTTTCAGATTTTTTTTTTTTTTTTTGGAACTCCACCACACCATGGAGTTCATTTTCTCCTTTTCTCTTTTTTTTGGAACTCCACCGGGCCATGGAGTTCATTTTCACTTTTGACTTTTTTAAATTTTTTCTTTGGGGCAAGAGACAATTGCACTTTTTATAAACTAGCTCCATCAAGAGTTAAGAACCACAACTCCCCATTGAATCCTCCAAACAACCAGCCCATTAAACATAGATACCAAGGAAATCTCCATAAGGCTCAAAAGGGTCAACTAGGGACAAAGATGTTATAAAACAATTTCTGAAGTACAAGAAAACCTACCAGTCTCAAGAATGCAAGTCTCCTAAAGCTACACTCAAGGACGCATGAAATGAAACACAGAACCAAGAAGTGCAAGTGAGTCAGGATCCTCCAGGGAAATTATATAGTGAAGGGTCAAAGATGGACCCTTGTGGACTCACATCAACTCTATCCTCAAGACAACACTTAGAAGACCGAAGTCTCTCCCTCTCTTTCCCAAACATACAATCACTCCCCAAAAGAAAGCGCAAAGTATCCACTTAAAAACATTTTCAAAACCAGCATAATGTGAGTGAGCAAGACTTAGGAACGTGTCATTTGAGAAAAGGGTATAAAGACCAAGGTATAAAAGACTCTAAAAAAAAATGCATGATCAAAAAGATAAACAAAATCTATAAAAGAAAAATATGCTAAAAATTCATGGACTAAACTAAGAGTAAGAAAAGAAACCTCCTTTCAAGTGATTGAGTGCCTCCAAGTGTTCTCCACTTTTATTTCCTGAAAAACTAACAAAAGAAACGTAAAACAGAAAAAGAACATGGGTTGTCTCCCATTCAGCCCTAAGTTAGAGTCTTAGGTAGACTATACTTCAAACTCGTAACTCAAACCAAAAACCACAAACAATCCCCGGCAATGGCGCCAAAAACTTGTTGGTAAATCCGCAAGTGTACGAATCCACCCGGTTTTAAATATCGAACCACAGGGATTGTGAGTGACTAAATTCGGTTCAAGCTTTGAGTTTGAAGGTTTGTTTTATTGGGGCAAACTTATGTCGAAGTAGTAATAAGGAAAAAGAAAATATAAATTCAGAAGTAAAACAGAGAATGAAAAGAAAGAGTGATTTACTTTGGGTTCTTGCTCAACTAATCAATTCAAGCACATGTTCTCATGAATCTCTCCTTGATGTTATAGCCTAAGCAACTACCTATCGATGCCTCGCATAGATAATTCTTTCAAACCAAAAGATAAGCCCAATTCCTTGTGTACTTAAACATTTGTTTGAAGCATAAAGATTATAAAGTTCAGGCCAACAAACCCCAACCCTTCCTCTATTCCTAGTAACAAGCATAGAAGGGGCAATCCCACAACAAGTCCCTAATCTATAACAAACTTCCGTTCTATTATAGAAAAGTATAAAGCTAGCACATGTTCTAACTTGAAACATAAAGTATGGATATGGGATTCAAGGAAAGAAGAAGAACATGTGGGAAAGAACTTAAGATTATAACTTAAAAGGAAAAGTCTTACAAGAAAACCAAAGTAAAAGAAGAGAGATTAGCCAAGCTAAGAACCTGAATTACAAGCTTGGAAGCCTTCTCTCACTCTCCTAGATGTTCCTCTACCTCTAAACTTATGTAAAAATGGAATGGGCCCAAGAGAAAATGACTAGAATCCTATTTATAGGAAAAAAAAAACGTGTTTTCTGCTGTGCCGGGCGCTCAAGCGCCAGGCCTAAATTTTCAGCTTTTTTGCTTCTGCCTCCCTGGCGCCCATGTGGCGCCCCAGACACTCGGTTTTGGTGACTTTTTAGCTTTTGTAACCCCCCCCTTTGAATGATTCCATCAATTCTTCAAGCATTTGGCCTTCCCTCTTCATGAGTTACCTGCTGAAGCACTAAAGGACCAAGACAAGTAATAAAATCAAGAAATTCAAAGGGTTTTTAATCACCTTAGTCCTCACAAAACAATGGAAAAACTAATGCAAGTCCTAAACTCTATAAGAATGCAAGAAAGACCCCTATAGAACTATGTAATTACTTAAATGAAGCCAAAACACGAATAAAAGTAACAATGCATGATAATGCATGAAACACTACATGAGACACAAGAAAAAGACTCAAAATAAACTACGAAATGACCCTATAAACTAAACCCGGGTCATCACATACGGCAGCGGAACGATTACTTGCAGGAGCAGTTAGAGTATTATCGTGTCGAGCAACAAGACGAAGGAGAGCGTGAAGCCGAAGCTGTGGCGGAGTTTGAGCCGTTCTCAACAGCGGTGAGGGAGGTGGCTATTCCGGACAACATGAAGAACTTCGTTCTTGAAACGTATAGTGGCAAGGCTGATCCCAAGGAGCACCTGCTTTATTTCAACACGAAAATGGTGATTAGCGCCGCTTCCGACGCGGTGAAATGCAGGATGTTCCCATCGACATTCAAAGGCACAACAATGGCTTGGTTTACGACCTTACCTCGGGGATCCGTCACAAATTTTCGAGACTTCTCATCGAAGTTCCTCGTCCAGTTCTCCGCGAGCAAAACCAAGCAGGTAACGATCGATGACTTATACAATGTCCGCCAATCAGAAGCCGAAACTTTGAAGCAGTACGTGAAACGATTCAGCGCGGCGGCTATTAAAATTGATGAGTCAGAACCACATGCATGCGCGCGTGCTTTCAAGAACGGACTGCAGCCAGGAAAGCTGAACAGTAAGTTGAGCCGTAAGCCGGCTCGGTCGATGGCAGAGATCCGCGCGTGGGCAAACACTTACATTTTGGACGAGGAGGATGATGCTTTCAAAAGGAAACGTGCAAAAATGGAAAAAGGAGGGCAATCAGAGGGATGCATCATCAGAAGGCAAACAAAGTAAAGAAAAAGGAGTAGGTGGTAAGCGGCGAGATAAGAAGATAAAGTCAGGAGAGAGGGCTGCGAAGGAACCGTTATACCCTAGGAAGGAAAGCTTCGAGCGCTGTCGCCCGTGGCATCAGACCGACTCCCGCTGGCGTGAGGAATCGGGGAAAATTCTAAGTGCGCATTTGACAGAGCTACTTCGGGAGGTCAAGGCGACGTATGCGGTCGAGGAAGGCGAGAAGGAGACCAACCCGCCTCGAGTGGCGATGGATAAAACAAAGTGGTGCGAGTATCACCGCTCCGCGGGTCACGACACCAGGGATTGTTTCACCTTAAAGAACGAAATTGAAAGGCTCATTCGGGCGGGACGCTCGCAGTTAAACGACCGCGGTGACCGTTGGCGCAGCGAACGACAACAAGGAAATCAATATAAAGGGGACCGTCAGCAAGATGATCGCAGGCGGGATGATCGCCGTCGTACGCCGACTTCTGACAAGAAAGAAACGCTGACAACAAGGAAGAAGGGGGCGGAAGAAACCTTCAACAAAGATCTCGAGCCACCAGTTGGGACGATAAACACGATCTCAGGTGGCTTTAGTGGAGGCGGCGACACAGCCTCGGCGAGACGAAGGCATGTAAGGGCGGTGACATCAGTACGAGAGTATGAAGCCCCATTTGGTTTTCATCACTCAGATATCGTGATATCGTCAACAGATTTTGAGGTGATCAAGACGCATAAAGACGATCCTGTGGTAGTAATGGTAAGAATCAACAGCTTTAATGTGCGAAGAGTTCTTTTGGACCAGGGAAGTTCTGCAGACATTATCTAGGGCGATGCGTTCGATCAGTTGGGTTTGACAGGCAAGGACTTGATGCCATACACTGGGACTCTAATAGGGTTTTCAGGAGAGCAGGTCTGGGTGCGTGGCTACCTGTATTTGGACACGATTTTTGGTGTTGATGAAAACACCAAGCTTCTGCGTGTAAGGTATTTGGTATTGCAGGTCGTGGAATCATACAATGTCATTATTGGACGGAACACGCTCAATCGTCTTTGCGCGGTGATTTCAACGGCTCACCTGGCGGTGAAGTATCCTCTAATCTGCGGAAAGGTGGGAAAAATCGCGGTTGATCAGAGGAGAGCAAGGGAGTGCTATAACAACTGCCTTAGTTTGTATGGAAAGAAGGGGGCCGGCGAAGGGCACAGGTACCACGAGATTGAGATCTTAGAGGGCGAACAAGAGGGCCCGGGCGTGCAGGATCAGGGGCGAAACGGACCAGGAAGGTTGGAGAAAATGATCGATTGAAAGATAGAAAGGTTGAGGAACAACCAAGGTCAGAGAAGGCCAGATGACAGGACAGGAAGGGACGGACAATTCATGGATGCACATGCAGAGGAGCGCTGGGCGAACGTAATAGAGGGTTTGGAGAGGTATAAATTCAGTAGAGGCGTGCTCGCAATCGAGCCCAGGCTCACGACCAATCAAGAAAGGCGCCTGGAAAAGCTAGTAGAGGACAATTTTGACCTTTTTAGTTGGAGTCAGAAGGATGTGACATTGTGGGGGCTGCAAAGATTCAGGAAGCCGACTCTCTTAGGAACGGGCCAAGAAGAGAGAAAGGAAAAAGGGACAGTGGTGCGAAGAACAGATCAGCAGAGTTTTCAGCGCGGTGGCGGCGAACGAAGTGGTCACAAGGCACTTGAGCGACCTCGAGAAAAGCCAAAGGTAGGGAAAAGGAGCCTGGCGTGCCGCCGCGCG
Source organism: Lotus japonicus (assembly GCF_012489685.1). Classification (NCBI taxonomy): domain Eukaryota; kingdom Viridiplantae; phylum Streptophyta; class Magnoliopsida; order Fabales; family Fabaceae; genus Lotus; species Lotus japonicus. Next base: position 32,354,296 of record NC_080041.1, read on the forward strand.
GGTAAGGGAAAAGGAAAAGCAGGATATTGGAAACCGTAGGGGCGGCAATTGTTAAACCTGGGGCAGCAAGGCGCGGCAAGAAGAAAGGTAAGATAGGTGCAGTCCCGCGCTACTGTGGGGCGAGCTGGCGAAGGGATCAACCCCGCAATGACAATGAATGGGAGGCAAGCACATCGGGGACGAAGGACGAGGTGCTTGGCGTGGTGCTCTAATCTGGGAGGGGGGGGGGCAAAGACAGGAGCAAGAACGCTGCGAGAGAATTGAAGAACTAGGACAAAAATAAAGATGCACTCTTTTTCTCCACCACGGGAGTTTTTTAACGAGGCATCCCTCGAATGTAAAAACTTTTTACAAATCAAATACAAAAATGATATTTCCAGCAATACTCCTAGCTTGACTAAATTATCACGGTCGCCCGGTGGTAAAAATTCCTTGAAAATGGCGATCCCAACACGACCTTGATGTTTGGGGATCGCTCCGGAAAGTCCGGCGCGAACCGCTGCTACACGATTAGCAACTCAACCAAAATGTCACGGTCGCCTGGTGGGAAAAGTTCCCTGAAGGTGGCGATCCCAACATGACCCTGATGTTTGGGGATCGCTCCAGAAAGTCAAGTGCGAACCGCTGATTACTCGTTGGCGATGTGTGCGGATAAGTTACTTATCCCAAAAGCCTCCCCGAAATATGGGCGTGCAAAACCTCCCTGAAATATGGGCGAGAACCCAAAGCTAGGCTAAGTCTCGGGCAACCCATATGGCCATTGGGTCCCGAGCAGTCATAAGTCCTTGCCAGGACAAAACTGGCAAGGCCACACCTGATCTTACGGGAAATACGGTGTGAACAAAGCCTCGGTTCAAAACTGAGCAAAAGTCCTAGTTTTCTTTGGCACACACTCAAAATTGCTACACGAAGACTAAACCCAAAGGCGTAAAACGAACACATGGAGGAAATATGGCAGGGCGATGAATAAAATAAGACAAGCAAAAATGCAACGAAATTCTGTTCATTAACACAAAGCAATATTAGTTACAAAAGGGGTAAGGGAAAATCAATACAAAGTATTTAAATTATATTAACGTTCTCCGCTTTCCCTGCGTTTTCAGCAGCCGTAAAGTATGGAGCGTCGAAGCCTGGAGGATCATCAGGGCCGACCAAACCCTCGGGGGTAATCTTCTTGAAGGCTCCCATTCCGCTGAGATCTATTCCCTCATAAAGGTACTGGACCTGGGCTTTAGCCAGGAAGAAACCGTGGCCGCGCCCGTCCACAGCCTCAGCAGCAGCTTCGACCTCCAACCTCGCTCGAAGGGTTTTGGCTTCAGAGGCCGCCCGGGTTTCCATCTCCGCAACATATTTGGATTTTGCTGCAAGTTGATTCCTCACCTCGGCGAGAGACTCGTTCGACAACGCCAACTCGCTGCGCAGAGACGCAATCTCCTTATCTTTGGCAATACATGAGGCCCTACTCACGGCGATTGCCTCGGTCTTCGCCTCCAACTCCTTCTGTAAGTCGTCCCGGTCGTCCTTTAAGTCCTCCATTCTCTCTTCACAAGCGGATACGTCGGCCTCGCGACCGTTATTTGGGTCGTCACCTAAGTCAGCAACTTGTCACGCTCTTCGTACGCCTCGAGTGTAGCAAGGCGATAACTCTCAGCCTTCCGACGACCTGAGTCTGTAACTTGTCACGCTCTCCGTACGCCTCGAGTGTAGAAAGGCGATAACTCTCAGCCTTCTGACGAAGCTCTTCAACTTCAGCGGCAGAGGCCGAATCCTGGGATAACTGGGAGAAGAGGCACCCCGCGCAAAGGAGACTCGAGATGGCTTCTTCTGCCACACCATCAAGGTCGGAATTCTCAACTCCTCTCATGTTACCAAAGAAGGGATCAGACAGCATAAAGTCGACAGGAGTAGGTTGCTAGTTTGGAGGAGAACACTCTTTCTCGTCAGCGTTCAGATGGCTGACAGCTGGAGAACAGGGGCGAGGAAAAGGTGAGACGGCAGGAGCTTGATCCTCGTCGTTACGAACCATTTTGTGGATTGGGGAGGCCCTGGGAGAGCTTACCTCAGCTTGTTGGGATGTATGGTCAGAGGGGGATGTTGTTTGAGTGGGATCAGAAGCGGCTTTCCCGGAGGCACCTTGACCAATAGGAGTCTCCTTGAGAAGGGACGAGGGTTCCACCTCGCCCTTGGGGTTTGTTTCGTCCTCGCCCACCATGCCATGGCGAGGAACGGATGGCTTGCCGGTTTTGGCCCCCTTGGCTTTCTTCTTTTTCTTTTTTAGCAGAGGGATAGCGGCTCTAGTCCCTCCATCCGTGCCAAGATCAGCCTCTTTGGATTTGTGGGATTCCTCCACTAGGGAAGGGAAAGCGATTTTATTGGTAGAGCCCGACGCCTGCTCGTCAGTCTCAGGAGGAATAACGGCGTCAGGCGTTGGCTCGCTGGACCCAAGAGCAGTAATGTGTGGCGTTGCCCCGCCGGCCTCAGGAGAGGTAGTGTTAACTATGGATCTTGGCGCAGGCTCAACCGATGCGGACCCTCGTACCCGTTTCTTTGGGGAAGGGACGGTGGTCTCGTTGTCGGCATCCACGGCGGCGCGTTTTCTCTTACTTCCGCTAGTATTGAAGACGGGAGGAAACTCGAAAGTTTTGGCGGCCAGGGCACGCTCCAGTTCGACTTTAGTGAAATTCATTCCTCCCAGGAATGAACCAAGGGTATTCTTGCGAGCGGCCTCGAGCAATTGTGAGCACTCAAGGACCGAAAGCCTAGCAAGAAAGCTAAGGATGATTTTATCTTCATCACTCAACAACGCATCTGATGGCAGCGGAACAACGCGGGGGCTCTTGGTCCAGTAGAAGGAACACAGGGCAGCCCCGTCCCGAAGGGTGAAAGCTTCAGGATAAGTGGGGTGCACGGTTATGCGGAAGTACCGGCGCCCAGGCCCCATTTTGACGTTGCTCTTGTAGGGGTGAAGACGCTGGCGGCCTGTGCGTGATTTCAGGGAAACGCACCCTTGGGTTTTGGTTTTTAAAGACTTCGGCTCCACGACGTAGAAGTAAAAGAAGTGGGAGGTTTTTGGTTCAAGGTCAACGACATTGCAGAGAATCTCAAAACAACGAATGAAGGCCCAGGCGTTCTGATAGAGTTGGCAGGGGGCCACATTGATTTCCCTCATAACTTGGCGAAGGAAGGGGGAGATGGGAAGTTTGATTCCCAGGTCGAGGAATAAATATTCATAGACATAAAAGAAGTGGGGTCTCTCCACGCCATGGTTAGCCGCACGGTGCTGCCAGGGCCGGCGAATCGTTGGGCACCTCCCGGTGACAAGAACGTCTTCGAGAGATTTCTCATAACAAAGCCCACCGGCCTGGCGGGCCATCTCAGTGACAGACTCATCGGAGGACAATTCAGAGGTTTGACAAATGGCCTTTTGAACGGGGGTTTTATCCGCGGACTCTGGAAGGGTGGCAAACACCCGGCGCCAGAAGGCGGTGATTTCCCCCTCGCCGAGGGGAAGTCCTTCGGGGGGAGGAAGGTCAACTGGAGGCAGAGGTACAGGAGCCGCGCTTCGGGATCGAGAATATTTTTTAGTACGGCGTGGGGAGGTCATTCTTGCCAAGGGAAAAAGGTAGAATAAAGATGGGAGAGGGAGCTAGGGTGTCAATTTTAGCAGGTTATGAGGATTCCAGAAGTGGTGAGTGATGGAGCAAGGGGAATTTAAAAGTTAAGGAGAGTAGCGGTTAGGAAATTGTGTCCCATTGTGGTAAGATGAAATGATTACACTGGGAGAACGTGACGCGGTTTTTGGGGAATGGGAACTGTAACGCCCCGATTTCTCGGACGTCACGAAAAACCAAAAATCATGATTTTCACAAAGAATTTTCGCCGTCCATTTATTAATCTTCATTAAATGACAAAGATCCAATTATTACGAAAGTTCTCAGCGTTAAATATAAATCAAATAAACAAACGTGCGAGTAAGGAAAACGAACGATTGATATAAATCCAATAACTGAAATAATGTACGGTGGCCACACCCATGTGTGTAAACAAAACCACCCTAGTAATCTGACAAAATTGTTTACATTTGAAAATCAACTACAAGTACTTCAAAGTAAAATAAAAGCTCCAAAAATAGAACAGCGCTCTCAACCCAATCAAGGCCACTCGTTGCAGTCTGCATCTTCTCTGGCCCACATGTTGGAAGGCTCCGGCGTCTCCTCTCCTGGCTTCGGAAGCTCAACTTTCATGTCCAGGTTCCACTGCCTCAATGCCTCCAAGCTCCACCCAAACCCTAATGGTACGAGATCCATGAGTCCCTGATTCAGCTCTTGCTCGGGTGGTGCAATGGGGCTCACCGGCTCCTCCTTCGGCACCAAAAGTCCCTCTGTCGGATTCCGGTACTCAGAAGTCACTGAAGGCTCGCTCCCCTCGCCTGACTCGTAGCCTGGCCCCTCACTAGGGTCCGACTCCGAACCGCTGAGAAAATCCATCCCTAAGGGGAGTCCAAAACGGAAGGGTGCGTGAGGAAACCGAATCTTCCCTCTGATAGGCTGAGTCTCAACAATCTGCCCAGCTTGGTCTCTTTTGAAGATGGTCGCGCCGCCGACGTACACGTTCTTCTCCTGGCGGTAGTCGACACCCCAGGCCGTGTCCTCATCAAAACTATGGAGATAAATCTCCCAGCCCTGATCCACTAGCTCCTTCCGGATCACCATCTGTTGGCGTTAAGCGCCCAAACAACAAATAGCAAATAGAGAGGGTCAACTTCTGACTCTCAAATATCTCTAGTCTCTAGCATGTTATAGACAATATAATATCATCATTAATCAACAGAACATAACTAAAAGGTTAATCACATAGCCTAAGTTTCAGTTAGTCTATGCGTCCTCACTTTTCACACAACCACCTTTCACCTTGGATCCAACACCATTCGTCCAGCAGACGAACAACACCATGAGCAAAGCTCACAACATCATGGCGTTCCTTGGAACGACCACAGCACACCATGGGTCAGACACCCACAAGTCATAACATCACGGTTCAAACCGCATTCACCCTCGCGTGCAAGTTATCTGTTTTGTCTCTAACGGAACCACTGTTCTCATGGTTCATAGTCCTAACCAGACCTATGTTCCACTAATCATAATTTACTTGCATGCGAGTAAACATCATAAAATCCTAGTCTCATGTTACTACTTCAAGTAAATAGACAGGCATTTTATCTCATGTTATTGAAATTAAATAACATCATGCATAATTTCACTTAGCAAATAAGGCATACTTGAACTAGCATACATCAACTAACTAGTTCTATAGCATACTAAGAATTTATCATATTAACTTAGTAATAAATCATACATCATATCATCACTTAGCATAATATTGAATACTAATACTAAGCATGTTATCAACCACACTCGCATACAACTTCACATGCAGGAAAGCAGTAAGACTTCTCTAGACGGAAGTGCCCTCACCTTGGCTACGCTTTCCACGCGAGATCGAGTACGTTCGATCTAACCTTTCCGTGCGCGAACCTGCACGGACCAACAAACTAGGGTTTGAATTTGAAGGAAAAAGGAGCATCATTTCCCCCCTTCAAATATTCGAACCCCATCCCCTAAAACCAAACAATATTTCATCTTCTTCTTGTAAACAAGAAGAAAAAATACTTGAGTTCACTACTTCCCGAAGGAAGCAGAGCTTAGTTACTATAGGAATTATTTCCTATAGAGGTCAAGAAGAACTCTGGAGAGGGAGAGATAGAGACTCACAAAAATTTGGAGAGCTCTGAGTTGTGATTTTCCCTTCACTAGAGACTCCTATTTATAGTGGAGGGTGTGGAGGTGAAAATACAATAAAACCCTTATTTTCAGCCCAAGCCCAGGGTTAAAATATAATTTTAATAAACTTTAATTCAAATTAATTACTTAATCACCAAGAAAAATCAAAATATCCCAAGATCCCCTCCAAGATGCCTTGGTCGCCCCCCTCATCTAGGTAGTTAGGATATTTTTCTGATTTTCTCTTCAATTAAACCCTCAAATCAAGGAAAATTGGTTTAAATTTCAAAATAAAGCCCTAAACCCTAGCAACTAGAGTTTTCGGCCACTCTCTCTCTCCTTAACCAATTTTCAAAAATTAAAAACCTTCCATATTAGTTTAAATAAAATCTGAATTTATTTTTTATTTTTTAAAATAAAGATGACCCAAAGCATTTATTTCATTATAAAATATCTCCAATATCTTTGCCCTTTTAAACCAAATTTTCGGCCAACATAAAAAAAAGGTATATCTCCAATTTTCAAATCCTATCTTCTCAAAATAAATTAATTCAAAATAAAAATCTGATTTAAATAAATTCCCATAACACTTTATATTTATTTAATAAATAAATAAAACTCCTCCTCCAATATAATAGATATGAGTCTCGAAAATTCCCTTTTTGCATATTTTATGCACTACCCAAAATTATGCATGTGCATGCATGCATATCGACTACTCGCGCTTTACGTAATAATTAATTACGTAATAAATTACTATACAAGCGTTATAGTAACAATTAATCAGTATATTCTCCTTACTCAAAATAAAACATCGTACTTTATATTATTCTTCAATAATACAAAACATAAATAAATCCCCGGGTCTTACAGGAACGGAACAATAAGTGAAAAGTTGCAACCGCTGAAGTTCATTGGTTTAAATTCAAATTGATAGGCTTTATTATGATTTGAAGGGACATATCGGAGATAGCGGTTAAGATTTTATAGATTCGTTGGACTTTGTGTTATTTTAGTGCATTACATGTGGCTTACACGGGTCAAGTCCCTCATGGTCCACGACGATCACTGCTGGAGCGGGGCGAGGGATCCGAGCGTTGTCGCCACGAGCCAACTTGTGGACTCGTGGGATCGAAGGAACTTGTTAGGAAAATGAAAAAATTGGTCTTAGGCTCTAGTTATCAAGCCATGTTTGCAATTGTTTTAAGTCATTAGACTTCAACGTTAGGTAGCTTACTCATGATCGTCGCCTTGTATTTCTTTTTAAAAGACACACTCAGATCTCATGCTTCGAGCTCGGTGTCTTGTCGACTTGTGGACTGGGCGAGACCCTAGAGTTACAAGCCCAGGCGCGCCAGCCTGGGGCGACGTACAAGCCAGGAAATTGGGCCTTCTCCCGGGAGGCCCAACTGACCCACTAGGAGAAATTAGGGGCGCCAAGCCCAACCCCCAAATCTATAAATAGGGGACGGTTGCCAATTGTAAGGGACTCTTAACTCATTTGAGAAATAAAAGTTTGAAATTCAGTTACTTTCTCTCCCTAAGCGGTTACGCTCTAAACTCACTCTAGATTCTCACATCATGATCCTCTCACTATGGGTACCGTACCTTATCTCTATGTTCTTGGATAGAACAGATTTATGTTATGTTATTAGCAATGTGGGACTTGTAAATGCTAATAAATGTGGTGGAGTCAAATTAGTGTTGTATGAGTTGCAATATGGCTTTAGGTCACTTGACATGCCGCACTCAGCACACCCCATGCCATGATGTCAAGTTGTTTTTCTTAACCTCATCTCCATTATAACAAAGACGATGGGTCTTATATTGACTTTATAACAACAATTTGATGTGAAAAGGGGTGAAATGTCACAAGCAATTTCTTTGATGAACTTCATTCTTTTTACATAAAAATTGTCGACAAAACTACTTTATCAGAGAAATAATCTGATAATAATTTGTTTAGCTACTTCTCAGTGTGTTCTCGAGGAAACTTGTGACAAGATTTTAATTAGCCATAATCTCATTAAACCTCTAAATGAAAAATTAATCATAACAATTTTTTTAACCTCTCGTGCCTCCTCTTACCACCTATAAGTGCAATAAAGAACTAAAATATTTTTGATCTTTCCACTAGTTTAAGAACGCGGGAAATTAGTAATTCCTTCTTCGAATAAAACATTCTCCTCGGCTTAAGATGCCAAGTAATTTCTCTCAACCAATGCTTCAACAATTTTGAAATCTCAATGACAAAACATATCCATATTCCAATTTTCCAAGTGATCTCTTCTAAGAATAAAAAGGATATGTAAAAGGACATTTGATCAAGCATATTTTAATTTTCTTTATAATTTTTGTTTAGGCTCAGAGAGGTCAAAGAAGGTGCTTATAACATCTATGTTTGCTCACTTGTTTAGAATTATATTATCAATATATAAACAATTCTTTTTTCCCCAAAAGAATCCAGTATCATTAAAAATAGAACCAAAAAGTGATGGTTCAAGCGACAAGGCACACTAGGTGTTTTGGGCTAGAGGTACAGCGGCCCGTTATCCTTCCACTGTTAAGAGCTTGAGGTCTTCGCTGCTCTGTGAAGCCAGCCTAACGCAGTGCCCTCAAATCTAGGAGCCAATGGACCTGAGCCTTCGCCCAAGCCTCATGACTCAACTCTCAACTTGGAGCGGGCAGGCCAGCGTGGTGTAACCACCAACCAAACCTAGAGTAACCAATGTCGTGTTCCATCACCTTGGTGCCCCCACTTGGATCACAAGTTGGCGCTACCCAACTCAGCATGCTATCATGCATGTTGGGAGCTTTATAAACATTGATTTATGTTGTGTTATTAGCTATGTGGGACTTGTAAATGCTAATAAATGTGGTGGAGTCAAATTAGTGTTGTATGGGTTGCTATATGGCTTTGGGTCACTTGACATGCCGCACTCAGCAAACCCCATGCCATGATATCAAGTTGTTTCTCTTAACCTCATCTCCATTACAACAAAGACGATGGGTCTTATATTGACTTTCTAACAACATAATGATGTGAAAAAGGGGTGAAATGTCACAAGGAATTTCTTTGATGAACTTCATTCTTTTTACATAAAAATTGTCGACAAAATTACTTTATCAGAGAAATAATCTGATAATAATTTGTTTAGCTACTTCTCAGTGTGTTCTCGAGGAAACTTGTGACAAGATTTTAATTAGCCATAATCTCATTAAACCTCTAAATGAAAAATTACTCATAACAATTTTTTTAACATCTCGTGCCTCTTCTTACCACCTATAAGTGCAATAAAGAGCTAAAATATTTTTGATCTCTCCACTAGTTTAAGAACGCGGGAAAGAAATTAGTAATTCCTTCTTCGGATAAAACATTCTCCTCTGCTTAAGATGCTAAGTAATATCTCTCAACCAATGCTTCAACAGTTTTGAAATCTCAATGACAAAACATATCCTTATTCCAATTTTCCAAGTGATCTCTTCTAAGAATAAAAAGGATATGTAAAAGTACATTTGATCAAGCATATTATAATTTTCTTTATAATTTTTGTTTAGGCTCAGAGAGGTCAAAGTCGATGCTTATAACATTTATGTTTGCTCACTTGTTTAGAATTATAGTATCAATATATAAACAATTATTTTTTCCCCAAAAGAATCCAGTATCATTAAAAATAGAACCAAAAAGTGATGGTTCTAGCGACAAGGCACACCTGGTGTTTTGGGCTAGAGGTACAGCGGCCCGTTATCCTTCCACTGTTAAGAGCTTGAGGTCTTCGCTGCTCTGTGAAGCCAGCCTAACGCAGTGCCCTCAAATCTACGAGCAATGGACCCGAGCCTTCGCCCAAGCCTCATGACTCAACTTGGAGCGGGCAGGCCAGCGTGGGTTAACCACCAACCCAACTGAGCGTAACCACTGTCGTGTTCCATCACCTTGGTGCCCCCACTTGGGTCACAAGTTGGCGTTACCCAACTCGGCATGCTATCATGCATGTTGGGAGCTTTATAAACATTGATTTAAGTTGTGTTATTAGCAATGTGGGACTTGTAAATGCTAATAAATGTGGTGGAGTCAAATTAGTGTTGTATGAGTTGCCATATGGCTTTGGGTCACTTGACATGCTGCACTCAGCACACCCCATGCCATGATATCAAGTTGTTTCTCTTAACCTCATCTCCATTACAACAAAGACGATGGGTCTTATATTGACTTTATAACAACAGAATGATGTGAAAAAGGGGTGAAATGTCACAAGGAATTTCTTTGATGAACTTCATTCTTTTTACATAAAAATGGTCGACCGCAACTACTTTATCTGAGAAATAATATGATAATAAATTGTTTAGCTACTTCTCAGTGTGTTCTCGAGGAAACTTGTGACAAGATTTTAATTAGCCATAATCTCATTAAACCTCTAAATGAAAAATTACTCATAACAATTTTTTTAACCTCTCGTGCCTACTCTTTTCATCTATAAGTGCAATAAAGAGATAAAATATTTTTGCTCTCTCCGCTAGTTTAAGAACGCGGGAAAGAAATTAGTAATTCCTTCTTCGGATAAAACATTCTCCTATGCTTAAGATGCCCAATAATTTCTCTCAACCAATGCTGAAGGTATGGAAAACGGTAGAAAGGGGGGGGGGTTTGAATAACGTTTTCAAATAAAAACTTCCACCTTAAATATTTTAACAAATCTTTCGAGACTTAAGTGCTAAAGATAAGAGATAGAAAAGCACACAAGGATTTTTATCCTGGTTCACTTGATAAATCCCTCAAGCTAATCTAGTCCACCCGTCAAGGTGATTTCTTCCTTCTTAGAATGAAGGCAATCCATTAATCAGGTAAAGTGTTACAACTGCACTTGAAACCTACAAGTGACTAACAATTACACTGACTTAGCTCACACTAACATTCACTCTCTTAGTCTTCTCTAGGATCCGATCAACCTTGATCTCCTAAAGGTAACTAAACAAACTGTTTAACAAAGAATGTTTACAAGAAATTTGCTTCTGAAAAGCTAATAGTAAACACAATGAATTCAGATGAAAGAATGCTTGAAGGTTTTTGAATATAGCTTGTGAGTGTGTAATTCTTCCAACCGCATCTTTCAATCTTCAGCCTCTATTTATACTCGAAGGATTAGGGTTTGAACGCTGCTTGGAAATGCTACCGTTTGAGGGCAGTTCTGGAAATTCCAGCTTCTGCTGTGGCTGAGAACGTTAGGTAGGTCGTCAGGATGGTACAGTTACTTTTGTACTTGGATAGTGACTTGACCTTTAAACCTAGGAGACTTCTGATCAGGGGAATGCTTCATGTTGGAACTTGTGAAGCCGGTTGATCAGAGTCAGAGGGAAAGCACAAATCCTCTGGACGTTGTATCTTCTGATTCTGAACTCAGAGGGAAGTACTTGGTCTTCAAAGTTTCTTGCTTCTGGACATCAGAGTTTCCACTATTCAGCTTCTGGATCTTCAGAGTCTTCTACACCATCAGAACATCTGAACCTTCAATGTTTCTTGGTTATCAGAACTTCTGGATCTTCAGAACTTCTAGTGACTGAGTCCACATCAGAGCTTGTATAACTTCAGATCTTCTGAAGTTTTTCTACTGTTCATAGTGAACATAGATGTTGCGAAAGCGTTGCTTGGGTCACTCTTTAAGCACAGTGCTTCTGATTTGTGTGAGATTGAATAGAGGTCAGAGCCTGTAAATAGCACACTCAGAAAAACACGTTAGAGTACCATAATTGTTCATATCAAAAGGTTAACTTGTAATCATCAAAACATAAGAGTTGTACTACACGATCAAAACTTGATCTTACAATCTCCCCCTTTTTGGTGATGACAAAACTAGGATTTTTGATGAACAATTCTTAAACAATAAACTGAATTCACTCAGAGTTTAGAGATATAGAATAAGACTTATCCTGATGTGAATAGTTTATCTTGCTCATTCTGAATTCAAGTCACTGCTTGATTTTGAGCTTAGCTCCCCCTGAATCTAATACTTGATGAAAACGTTAGTAAAGTCTAGATTCTGAGCTAAATAATATAAGAGTTCAGAGTAAAAGCGCATGACATAGATGTAATGGAATAATCAGAGCGCAAAAGTATTCAGAGTCAACGGTAAGTGGTATCAGAGTCAACTGTATATCAGAGTCAAAGTTAAATACAATCAGAGTCAAATATAATCACTTCAGAGGAAATGAAATGTATTCCTTGTATTTGCCCAGTGACACATCTATGGTCATAAATGTGGAACTCTTGAATTCTCCAAAATAAGAATAAATCACACTAACACAGCTTACACATCAAAATCTGGGTGTACTCCCCCTTTTTGTCATAAGCAAAAAGTATGGGGTGTGAAAAACTTAGTTTGAAGTACAAGGTACTCCCCCTTAGAGAAGGTCTAAGTTAAGAAAATGGAGAAATAAACGATGCATGAATGAGAGTTACGCGAAGTAAAGAATGGAGTTAATGCGGGAGAAGAACGTTTACCACCAGCCACGGGAGTAAAGAGAACTTCAGTTACCAAGGACTTATCCTCGAGAAACTGCAATAGCAATAACTTCCAAGAAGCGAATGAAGCTTATATAAAGCGGGTTAGAGGAGGGTAAGCTTCACAACTCGATCAATACCATCAAAAGAAAAATGGCATCATACATGGTAGCACTGGAAGAGCTCAGAAGAAAGGCCTTTGAGGAGGACTTGTTCCTTAACATAAGGCATCCAGAGGGTACAAGGCCCATTTCAGAGCTAATAAGAACACTGCTTGAGGAGGACCTGCGTCCAGAGTTAAAGAATGACTTTAGGGAATTCCTTGCCTTCGTGGAGGAAGTGCAAGAACTCAGCCAGCTTGAACTGAAGCTGCTGGAAGAAAGGGAAATCATGGAGAGGAAGCTCAAGACAACAGAAGAAATTCTGGAGAGGGATGAGCTAAAAGTCAGTCTCAACAACATCCAGTATGTACTGGATCGGCTGGAGAAGGAAAGGTCAGAGCAGCGCCAAGAGTGCAGAAGAATGAGGAGGGATCCTCCATTCTAGAATGTAGGGAAAAGAAAGAAATGTATGATGTAAAAGCATGTTGATTTTGAATAAATAAAATATTTTGCAAACACAGAATGACAATTATATATATATATATATGCATAAATAAACACAAACGAACAAAACAGAAAAACTAAAGTAACTTAAAGAAAATAAACAGAAGTTAACAAAATAGAAGTTAAGAGAGAAAGACGAAGAGATCCTAAGACTAGGGTTTATCAGATCGACGCAGAAGTTCCATCATCATTTGCTTCATGTCAATTAGCATAGACTCATGAGTGTCAAGACGTTGTTCCATGATGTCGAGTCTGGACGAGCTTGACTGTGTAGAGCTTGAAGGAACAAACTGAGCAGCTTGAGGAGCTGGAATGGAAGCAGAAGCAGCAGGAGTAAACACTACTGGTGCAAGTGCTTGGCATCTAAGGGCCTCAGCCTCAGCTTCAAGTCGTTTTGCCTCTAATCTGGCTTGTTCAGCTTGAGCTGCTGCTTGACGTGCAGCTTCTTCTGCTTGCTCTTGCTTTCGTCTGGCCTCTTCAACAGCTTCAAGAAGCTTATGTCTCTGTTGTTGTTCATGAAGAGCCACCCTTCTTGCAAATCTCTGCTTGGCAGCCTCGATCATCTGATCCCTTTCCGCAGTCAGATGCTGCATCATAACTGGAACTTGAGCCACTAGCCAAGTGCTCAGACTATTCCACTCTTCAGCCACAGAATCAGCGTTCTCACTCAGGTCAGTCCGACCTTGCACGTTGCGGAGCATCAAGGAAGCTTCATGATTGAAAACATTGATGCACTCAGAGAGACAGGTGGGTCTGAGGTGAGTGTAGGGAACTATAGAGAGGTTGGTTTCTTTTTGGGGGGTAGTAATGTAAGACCCAAGATTTTAAGCTTAGAATAAGTGGAAGAGATTTCCATTCACGATTAGGTTTGACGTATTGAGAAGGGAAACCTGAACAAAAGTTTATTAAAGGAAATATATTTATGAAGGAGAAAGTTCAGGAAAAGTTTAAAGAATGCATCGTGATCGATAAAAGTTATAGCGCGATCGTTTTACGCTTAAAACTAGGTCAGAAACCCTAGTATATAGCTAGTTTTCACTTTTAGGCACGACGGAAGTTAATTCCAAAAATCTTCAGAGAAATGTTAGAACTTCTCTTTTTCCATATATCAAAATCGTTTCGAGGCGAAACTCTAGGATCTACGAACGTCCGATTCCAATCATCGGAAGTTTGTCGAAAATGAAACCCTGGTTTTTCAAAACCCTAGAATTTCTCGACAATGAAGACTTTTTCTATTCAGAGCTTCAAATGAATATTCTACACGCGTACACCCATTTCTCTTGATGATTTCAATCTTTCTTCAGAAGGAAGTTTTCTATTCCGACATTCGATGCAAAAAGCAACTTATCGGGTAAAATAGTTTTATACCGACTATGCTTTAGTTGCCAAAAATACAAGGAGACCTCTTTATAGTTTTGGAATTCTTTTGCCAAAACATATCTATTAATTCATGGAGAATGAAGCCGGAAAAATCAGATTCGCGAAACTTTCATTTTCCCGCGAATTTCCAACCTTTATATATAGCAAAGAAAGGAAGAAAAACACAAATTCTCCTCCATTTTCTCTCCCAAAACCGCGGCCAAGAACAAGGAAGAAGGAAGAAGAGTTTTTCTTCATCGTTTGCTTGATCGTTGATCCGTTAGTTGCTACTTCAAGGCTTCGAGGTATAGTCGCTAATCCTTACCTCTGATCGCTTTTTCCATAGCTTTTCTGTAGAGTTTTCTGAGCGGATAGTTTATGGGTTTTTGCAAAACTATCCTGAATCTTTCATTTCTGATTCTAAACCTCTTCCTTATGCGCCCAAGATCACTTCTGCCGGGTTAGATTTTCCGTTATGTCGCCGGAATTCCGCCGGAATCAATTTGAACCTAAAATACCCATTTTTGGAGTTTTTGGTGTAAAGCTTCAACCTTTAGGCTGAAAACTATCGCCTTAGCTTAGTGCTAGTAGGATTAGTTGTCATAAACGTCGTTGGTGACGTCCCTGCAAAATTTTATTTTTGGGATTTCAGTTTTGAAATTTCTAAGTTAAAAATCATGACCAAAATACCCCTGCGACAGTTTTTGATCCGATAATTTTTCCGAGTTCAGAATACCCTTAGTTACGGCCAATAATAGCATAGGAACCAAGTTTGATCGAAGAAAAATCGAGCCCCATAATTGTGAAAAGTGGCCGAGCCCTATTAGGGGGGGAGGAGGAAATTTCCTTTTTCCGAAAACTTGTCTTTCGCGCTAGATTATAGTACCTTAGAGTATAGATTACTTCGAGTAACATTAGTAAGTATCGATAACTTAGTTTTCGATAGATTCTGATAGTATTTCTGTGATTTTGTTTTAAAGGAACTTTTGAGGAATTTCCTGAGGAACAACACTTTGAGTGTGAGGAAGCGTTTGACGCTCATACTGGAGAACTTTCAGGTGAGGGCTTCTCACTGAATCTCTAGTTAATGCTTAGGGTCGATGTTTCGACATTGTTTACTGTTTATGCACTGGAATTGTGGGTGATTGGAAAATGTTTTCTGAGGCTTCGGCTGACAATGTAGATGATGCATCTACTGAATGTTTTTGATGAGTGAATGACATGCTAAGTGCTAATTGGGTAATTTAGGATGTGTGGTGCATGCCTTATATGCTAGGTGCTATGTGGTTATTGCTTAAGATATTGACATATGACATGTTGATTGATTATGAGGAGTTAATTCTGCTTTTGCACTATAATCTGAGTTTCTGAACGGTGAGAAAAGCGGGCAGGCCATGCCGATTTTATTTTGAGAGTTTTGAGAAAGCTTGAAAGGACGAATGAGATTCGGGCCTTGTTGTGGTGTTGTATGGATCGAGACATTCTCTGGAGTCATTTGGGGATTAGGAGATCCCGAGAACTTATAGGATTCGCGATAAGACTAAAAGGATAATTATTTTGTAAAGAAAACTCATAAGACATTAAACAACCTCTAAATCTTTAAGTAATGGTAATAATCTCGGAAGGAAGCTTTGGATGCAAATCATAGTTTTGGAAAACGAGAAGTGTCGTCGGATCCCAGCATTGAGAAAGTTGAGGGGCTTCGAGTATGTAGATTGTGGTTGTGCTGTTGGAGCAGCTATGTTGTTGGGTGTATCTTCGACTTTGCGGCGCGAATCCGTATGTCCAAACCCGACGGGTTGGGCCGACTCGGCAATAATTGTTGACACGCGCGAATCCGTATATTCAATCCGATGGATTGGATCGATTCGGCGGTAGTCACTCAGGCACGCGTGAGTCCGTATGTTCAATCCGATGGATTGGATCGATTCAGCGATTGCCATTTTACCTCGCGTGAATCCGTATGTTCAATCCGAGGGATTGGATCGATTCAGCGACAACTTTTCGACACGCGCGGATCCGTATGTTCAATCCGATGGATGGGATCGATTCGGCGATAGTCATTGGACACGCGCAACGTCCGTATGTTCGACTCCTTTGAGTGAACCGACTTGGCGTTGTCATTTGTTGCGTGTGCGAGTCCGTACGTCCATCCCGATGGGTTGGATCGACTCGACATGCCTAATTGATGGAGTTGCGTGTGCGAGTCCGTATGTTCAACCCAAGGGGTTGGATCGACTTGACATGCCTAATTGTTGGGCTATCCTGGGGATAAGTCCGGGAAACCGGTAGTTTCCGAGTATGTGATACTCTTTGCTTGTTGAGCAGTTGTGACCATCGGATTGAGATGAGTCGGATGATCCGGAGATCATCATGAGTTACTATGTTGATGTGAAGAAGTGTCTTTTGTCGCAGAATCGACTTTACCTTAGGGTAAGCTTTTAGAGACTTTAATTTACCTAGAACACGTGGCGACGTGTCGAGTGAGATTCGGAGATGTTGTTTGACTAATCATCCTGCATTCATGCATACTAATTTAGTTGTCGAGTGTGATTGTTATTTGTTAATCCTATTTGGAACATGTTAATTGTTATTATTGCTGTTAAGTTCATTATGGAATATGCAACCCTAGGATGTTATCCCTAGCTATAAGCCTAAGTGGTTATTCTCTTATCTATATCTATTGGTGCTATTATTTACGTAATTCTTTGGAGTTGACCCTCGCGTCTTCTGTGTGTGCTTTGGCGGACAAACGCCCTTTGTCAGATGTCTTTGGCGGACTGGTTCACGACGGTTCACCCTTCGGGGGAAACTAGAGTTGGGATGCTGGAACAGGAGCGCATCGCGATAGCGAGCGGAGGACGGATGGTGTACATAGACTAGGTCGTTCTGGATTTCGAATTCGGACGACGATCATGCTAGCATGTAGGTTTTAGTGCTGGTGTGAGCTCCTCGAGATGGGATTAGTGTAGGAGTAGAGTCTTAGCTCTGAACATCATTTGTTTGCTCTGGGGACAGGGTAGTTTCCCACCTATAGCTTTTTGTGTGGTTCCTTTACGGGAATCACAGGGAGTTGGTTGGACTTAAGAGGTCTTGTTTTAGGCCATCTGGGCTGACTTATTCTTATTTTGAGGGACAGTGTTGCAGACACCTGACCTTTCTTTTGGATTATACCTTTTGCCTACGGGCGTTCTCTTCTACTACTTTCCGTCACTGAGGTTACTCGAGGTTGGGTACTTACAGCGGGGGTTGTAAATATATATTGTATAATAGTTTTATTGCTTTTCGCATTTGGGTTTTATTTAATTCAGTCTTGTCTTAGTTATTATATCGAAAAAAAAATGTTCACGTATTTCCGCATTAAGTTTACTTTTGGTTACTAAAGTGACGCCACCGAAATCGGGGTGTTACATTGTGGTATCAGAGCACGGTCGAGTCTTTCGGGAGTTGTTGGGGAATAGGTCTTCTGTGCTAGGTTGTGTGACTCTGCAAAGAGTAAAACCTTGATTGTCTGCAAGCGATTTTCGCTTTAAATTGATTGAAGTTGCTACCTAATCATATTGTATAGCTATGCATAATACTATCTTGTGATTGGTACTGACTGTCTACTTAACAAACAGAGAACATGGTGAACATGAATCAACTCGCTGGGGCAATGACTGCTGTGGCCCAGGCAATGACAAATCAAACCGTGGGGAACGCTCAGTGGCGTGCTGACAAGGCTGAACGTGAGCGACATAAGCGTGAGAGGGAGTTAGCCCTAGACCAGAACAGGGGACTGAATGATTTTAGAAGGCAGGATCCACCCAAGTTCACGGGCGGGACTGACCCAGACAATGCGGATCTATGGATCCAAGAGATTGAGAAGATTTTCGAAGTACTGCAGACTGCTGAAGGGGCTAAGGTGGGCCTGGCAACTTATCTGCTGCTGGGCGATGCTGAGTACTGGTGGAAGGGTACCAGAGGAATTATGGAAGCTAACGACGAGGAGGTGAATTGGAACTCCTTTCGAACTGCATTCTTGGAAAAGTATTTTCCAACTAGTGCTCGGGACGAGCGGGAGGCACAGTTTCTGACACTCCGACAAGGGAGCATGTCTGTACCTGAATTTGCTTCTAAATTGGAGTCTTTGGCCAAACACTTCCAATTTTTCACCGACCATGTCGATGAGCGCTACATGTGTAAGCGTTTCGTCAATGGACTGAGGCCAGATATCGAGGACTCTGTGAGGCCATTGGGAATTATGCGTTTCCAAGCTTTGGTTGAGAAGGCAACAGAAGTTGAACTTATGAAGAACAAGAGGATGAATAGAACAGGCACTGGGGGACCAATGAGGTCGAACTTTCAAAATAATCATGGGAAAGAGAGATTCCGACAGAAGAAGCCGTATCAACGTCCTGTGGCGGAAGGTTTTACCTCGGGGCAGTATAAGCCCATAAATGTTACCGGAGGAACAGGAAACAAGACTTCGGGTCAAGGAGTGACGTGTTACAGGTGCAAGAAGGTGGGGCACTACACTAACAAGTGTCCAGAAAGGAGACCTCTATGTTTCAACTGCAACCGTCCAGGGCATCAAGCCAAGGATTGCAATATAACCAAGGTTGAGCCATCTGTGCATACGGTGAGGGGAAGACATCCTACTGCACGGGGAAGAGCCTATGTCTTGTGCGACGAGGGGGCTGATGGATTAGTCAGAAGAGAGCGCAAGAACGATGGTAACTTTCTAACCATTCTTTCTCATTTTAGTATAATATACCCTTCGTCACCCCCGTAGCGTGTGCGACACGTCTGAACTTGCTTTTACCGCTAAGCGTTGACCTTATAGTTATTACACCTACAAAAGTTTATTTGACTGCTACTCGTGTTTCCACTATAGAAGTTACACGAGGTTTAGAATAACCCACTAAGCCTAGAAAGTAGTATTGCGCCGATGCGATTATAAGGAAGGTAGAAGCTGAAGAATGAATCTCAGGGAGATTCCTCATGGATAGTATACGTATGATGTCGAGGGTGTGTAGTTCCGTAGCGACATCATTGAAGATTTAATATCAAGATATTTGCGACTACTGGATGATAGGAGCTCATTGACTGTTCCAGTGGGCTTTTTCTAAATTCCCACCTTCGATGTATTAGGCCTGATCAACTTAATATTGAGGGGGTGATATTCGGAATCACAGCTGGATATGGACTTTGATAGAAGGATTGGTAAGATTAACTTGAGTTGATCGAAGATTAGTTGAGTTTGGGAGGAAAAAGTTCTCATTAAGTATTTGTCTTCCTTGCGAAGGAGTTGTAGTTTGAAGAGAGGAATATTCTTTTAGGAAATGTTGAAGAGTTACCGAGCATCAGAGATCCAGAACTTGGAAAGAGTTTAGGTCTTAAGTATATTAATTCTTGTCATAAGTATGTAGGACTTGAAGTTTGTCATAATTTGATTGGGAGATTGAGAAGTTTATCGACGAGATGGTAATCAAGTTACAAGAAGGAAAGTGTTAGCATTAAGATGAGTACTTGAAGTCATCACATTTGGACAAGCTACTCAGAGTCTAATAGTGAATGGAACTTTGTCATGGATTTCGGTGATGCATGCTAGAGTTAGCAAGTGAATTTTTGCTCAGTTGAATAAGAATCCTATGATTAAGATTGACTTAGGGGGTTGAAAATCATGTATGAATAAGGGATGTGGTGGTGATAGTAGTTAAACCTCAGAAGGTTGGAGGATCAGATGATAAAACGACTAGTTAAGACCTTTGAGGTACATTTATGAATTGATCTTCTAGAGGATAAGTCTCGATTTATGCGAAGTGTTAGGGATTTCAGTAAGTCTGAATTGGTTTGAGTGAAGGAGGTTTTGAGGACGAAGACGATAATAATGAATTGTTAGATATTAAGATGAAGGTTAGCTTATAAGTTGTTGATAAGTTAATGTTAAAGGGAATGAGTCTTGTGATGCACAAGGTATTAAGACTCAAGTTGAGCACTCACTCCGGAGCATAGAGATGTACCGAGTTTCTAATCAGTATTTTGGACGAACAAAAGCAAAGGAGCAAGTGGTTAAGGTTGTGCGATTGCACGAATGCCAACAAATATTATTTCCAACGGAGACCCGACGCAAGTGGTCAAACCGGACAACAGAGAGTTAGAAGACGATATGTCTTTTGAGACGCCGTCAGTCAACATTGGGGCTAGAAGAGTGAAACAATTGAAGGGAAAGCAGGGTGCTTTAGTGTAAGTTATTTGGAACAAAGACACGGACGGTGCTATATGGGAGTTAGAGGAAAAGATCATGAAAACAATATCCAGAACTTTTACTGACCTTAAGTTTCGAGGACGAAACTTTCTTTTTGGGGGGTAGTAATGTAAGACCCAAGATTTTAAGCTTAGAATAAGTGGAAGAGATTTCCATTCACGATTAGGTTTGACGTATTGAGAAGGGAAACCTGAACAAAAGTTTATTAAAGGAAATATATTTATGAAGGAGAAAGTTCAGGAAAAGTTTAAAGAATGCATCGTGATCGATAAAAGTTATAGCGCGATCGTTTTACGCTTAAAACTAGGTCAGAAACCCTAGTATATAGCTAGTTTTCACTTTTAGGCACGACGGAAGTTAATTCCAAAAATCTTCAGAGACATGTTAGAACTTCTCTTTTTCCATATATCAAAATCGTTTCGAGGCGAAACTCTAGGATCTACGAACGTCCGATTCCAATCATCGGAAGTTTGCCGAAAACGAAACCCTAGAATTTATCGACAATGAAGACTTTTTCTATTCAGAGCTTCAAATGAATATTCTACACGCATACACCCATTTCTCTTGATGATTTCAATCTTTCTTCAGAAGGAAGTTTTCTATTCCGACATTCGATGCAAAAAGCAACTTATCGGGTAAAATAGTTTTATACCGACTATGCTTTAGTTGCCAAAAATACAAGGAGACCTCTTTATAGTTTTGGAATTCTTTTGCCAAAACATATCTATTAATTCATGGAGAATGAAGCCGGAAAAATCAGATTCGCGAAACTTTCATTTTCCCGCGAATTTCCAACCTTTATATATAGCAAAGAAAGGAAGAAAAACACAAATTCTCCTCCATTTTCTCTCCCAAAACCGCGGCCAAGAACAAGGAAGAAGGAAGAAGAGTTTTTCTTCATCGTTTGCTTGATCGTTGATCCGTTAGTTGCTACTTCAAGGCTTCGAGGTATAGTCGCTAATCCTTACCTCTGATCGCTTTTTCCATAGCTTTTCTGTAGAGTTTTCTGAGCGGATAGTTTATGGGTTTTTGCAAAACTATCCTGAATCTTTCATTTCTGATTCTAAACCTCTTCCTTATGCGCCCAAGATCACTTCTGCCGGGTTAGATTTTCCGTTATGTCGCCGGAATTCCGCCGGAATCAATTTGAACCTAAAATACCCATTTTTGGAGTTTTTGGTGTAAAGCTTCAACCTTTAGGCTGAAAACTATCGCCTTAGCTTAGTGCTAGTAGGATTAGTTGTCATAAACGTCGTTGGTGACGTCCCTCGAAAATTTTATTTTTGGGATTTCAGTTTTGAAATTTCTAAGTTAAAAATCATGACCAAAATACCCCTGCGACAGTTTTTGATCCGATAATTTTTCCGAGTTCAGAATACCCTTAGTTACGGCCAATAATAGCATAGGAACCAAGTTTGATCGAAGAAAAATCGAGCCCCATAATTGTGAAAAGTGGCCGAGCCCTATTAGGGGGGGAGGAGGAAATTTCCTTTTTCCGAAAACTTGTCTTTCGCGCTAGATTATCGTACCTTAGAGTATAGATTACTTCGAGTAACCTTAGTAAGTATCGATAACTTAGTTTTCGATAGATTCTGATAGTATTTCTGTGATTTTGTTGTAAAGGAACTTTTGAGGAATTTCCTGAGGAACAACACTTTGAGTGTGAGGAAGCGTTTGACGCTCATACTGGAGAACTTTCAGGTGAGGGCTTCTCACTGAATCTCTAGTTAATGCTTAGGGTCGATGTTTCGACATTGTTTACTGTTTATGCACTGGAATTGTGGGTGATTGGAAAATGTTTTCTGAGGCTTCGGCTGACAATGTAGATGATGCATCTACTGAATGTTTTTGATGAGTGAATGACATGCTAAGTGCTAATTGGGTAATTTAGGATGTGTGGTGCATGCCTTATATGCTAGGTGCTATGTGGTTATTGCTTAAGATATTGACATATGACATGTTGATTGATTATGAGGAGTTAATTCTGCTTTTGCACTATAATCTGAGTTTCTGAACGGTGAGAAAAGCGGGCAGGCCATGCCGATTTTATTTTGAGAGTTTTGAGAAAGCTTGAAAGGACGAATGAGATTCGGGCCTTGTTGTGGTGTTGTATGGATCGAGACATTCTCTGGAGTCATTTGAGGATTAGGAGATCCCGAGAACTTATAGGATTCGCGATAAGACTAAAAGGATAATTATTTTGTAAAGAAAACTCATAAGACATTAAACAACCTCTAAATCTTTAAGTAATGGTAATAATCTCGGAAGGAAGCTTTGGATGCAAATCATAGTTTTGGAAAACGAGAAGTGTCGTCGGATCCCAGCATTGAGAAAGTTGAGGGGCTTCGAGTATGTAGATTGTGGTTGTGCTGTTGGAGCAGCTATGTTGTTGGGTGTATCTTCGACTTTGCGGCGCGAATCCGTATGTCCAAACCCGACGGGTTGGGCCGATTCGGCAATAATTGTTGACACGCGCGAATCCGTATATTCAATCCGATGGATTGGATCGATTCGGCGGTAGTCACTCAGGCACGCGTGAGTCCGTATGTTCAATCCGATGGATTGGATCGATTCAGCGATTGCCATTTTACCTCGCGTGAATCCGTATGTTCAATCCGAGGGATTGGATCGATTCAGCGACAACTTTTCGACACGCGCGGATCCGTATGTTCAATCCGATGGATTGGATCGATTCGGCGATAGTCATTGGACACGCGCAACGTCCGTATGTTCGACTCCTTTGAGTGAACCGACTTGGCGTTGTCATTTGTTGCGTGTGCGAGTCCGTACGTCCATCCCGATGGGTTGGATCGACTCGACATGCCTAATTGTGGGAGTTGCGTGTGCGAGTCCGTATGTTCAACCCAAGGGGTTGGATCGACTTGACATGCCTAATTGTTGGGCTATCCTGGAGATAAGTCCGGGAAACCGGTAGTTTCCGAGTATGTGATACTCTTTGCTTGTTGAGCAGTTGTGACCATCGGATTGAGATGAGTCGGATGATCCGGAGATCATCATGAGTTACTATGTTGATGTGAAGAAGTGTCTTTTGTCGCAGAATCGACTTTACCTTAGGGTAAGCTTTTAGAGACTTTAATTTACCTAGAACACGTGGCGACGTGTCGAGTGAGATTCGGAGATGTTGTTTGACTAATCATCCTGCATTCATGCATACTAATTTAGTTGTCGAGTGTGATTGTTATTTGTTAATCCTATTTGGAACATGTTAATTGTTATTATTGCTGTTAAGTTCATTATGGAATATGCAACCCTAGGATGTTATCCCTAGCTATAAGCCTAAGTGGCTATTCTCTTATCTATATCTATTGGTGCTATTATTTACGTAATTCTTTGGAGTTGACCCTCGCGTCTTCTGTGTGTGCTTTGGCGGACAAACGCCCTTTGTCAGATGTCTTTGGCGGACTGGTTCACGACGGTTCACCCTTCGGGGGAAACTAGAGTTGGGATGCTGGAACAGGAGCGCATCGCGATAGCGAGCGGAGGACGGATGGTGTACATAGACTAGGTCGTTCTGGATTTCGAATTCGGACGACGATCATGCTAGCATGTAGGTTTTAGTGCTGGTGTGAGCTCCTCGAGATGGGATTAGTGTAGGAGTAGAGTCATAGCTCTGAACATCATTTGTTTGCTCTGGGGACAGGGTAGTTTCCCACCTATAGCTTTTTGTGTGGTTCCTTTACGGGAATCACAGGGAGTTGGTTGGACTTAAGAGGTCTTGTTTTAGGCCATCTGGGCTGACTTATTCTTATTTTGAGGGACAGTGTTGCAGACACCTGACCTTTCTTTTGGATTATACCTTTTGCCTACGGGCGTTCTTTTCTACTACTTTCCGTCACTGGAGGTTACTCGTGACGAGGTTGGGTACTTACAGCGGGGGTTGTAAATATATATTGTATAATAGTTTTATTGCTTTTCGCATTTGGGTTTTATTTAATTCAGTCTTGTCTTAGTTATTATATCGAAAAGACAATATTCACGTATTTCCGCATTAAGTTTACTTTTGGTTACTAAAGTGACGCCACCGAAATCGGGGTGTTACATCCAGCATAATCAGCATCACAATAACCTGAAAGCTTATACTCTGATGTTTTCTTATACATCAAGCCAAGGTTAGTGGTACCTTTCAGATACCTTAGGATCCTCTTAACAGCAGTCAAGTGGGTTTCCCTTGGATCTGATTGGAAGCGAGCACATAAATGAACACTAAACAATATATCTGGCCTAGATGCGGTAAAGTATAGAAGTGAACCTATCATACCACGATAGAGCTTCTGACAAACTTTACCACTTGCGTCTTCTTTCTCCATAATGCATGTAGGATGCATTGGAGTCTTGGCCACTATAGAATCCAGCATATTGAACTTCTTCAGAAGTTCTTTAGTGTATTTGCTCTGATGGATATATGTTCCTTCTGGTGTTTGATGAACTTGTATACCCAGAAAGTACTTGAGTTCTCCCATCATACTCATCCAAATTCAGCCTGCATCATCTCAGAAAATTCTTTGCATAGAGATTGATTAGCAGAACCAAATATAATATCATCAACATAAATTTGCACAATTAAGATATCATCTTTGTATGTTTTGCAAAAGAGAGTTGTATCTACTTTACCCCTTACAAACTCATTCTCCAGAAGGAATGAGCTGAGTCTCTCATACCATGCTCTGGGAGCTTGCTTCAGACCATAGAGTGATTTCTTCAACTTGAACACATGGTCTGGTTTCTTTTCATCCTCAAAACCTGGGGGTTGATGAACGTAGACTTCCTCTGATATATATCCATTTAGGAAGGCACTTTTAACATCCATCTGATGTAGAATTATGTTGTCATTCACTGAGAAAGAGATCAACAGTCTGATTGCTTCTAGTCTTGCTACTGGAGCAAATGTTTCTGTGTAGTCTATTCCTTCCTGCTGGCTGTAGCCTTGAGCAACTAGCCTTGCCTTGTTTCTGACTACATCTCCTTTCTCATTCAGCTTGTTTCTGAACACCCATTTTGTTCCAATTACATGGACACTCTCAGGCTTCTTCACTAAGCTCCAAACATCATTCTTAGAAAATTGATTCAATTCTTCTTCCATGGCCAGAATCCAGTCCTTGTCCTGAAGAGCTTCATCAATTGACTTGGGTTCAATTAAGGAAGCCAATCCTTTCAGACTAAGCAAGGTCTCTTCAGAGAGTCTGAAGGCTGATCTGGTTCTGACTGGTTCGTCTTTGTTGCCCAGAATCAATTCCTTAGGGTGAGCTGCAGTGATTCTGCTCTTCTTCAGAGTTTGTGAATCAGAGGGACCAGCTTCTTCTTCTGGATCATCTTCGTCTGGATCAGCTTCCTCTGGAGCTTTGCCTTTGTCAGAAACATTTATACTTAAATCTGCAAATTTCTCAACTAGCTTTGACTGGTCAGAGTCAAGCTTATCGTCAAATCTAACATGAATAGACTCTTCAATAGTCTTAGCATCAGTATTATAAAATCTAAAACCCTTAGATCTTTCAGAATAACCAAGTTATAGACATTTAGAGGACTTAGCATCAAATTTATGCAATCTATCCTTAGTATTAAGAACATAACAAACACAACCAAAAGGATGAAAGTAAGAAATGTTGGGTTTTATGTTCTTCCACAATTCATAGGGAGTCTTATTCAGAATTGGTCTCACAGAGATTCTGTTCTGAATATAACACGCTGTGTTTACTGCCTCTGCCCAAAAGTGCTTAGCCATGCCAGTTTCTTGGAGCATGGTTCTAGCCATCTCCTGAAGAGTTCTATTCTTCCTCTCAACAACACCATTCTGTTGAGGAGTTCTGGGACAAGAGAAATCATGTGCAATTCCATAGGAATCAAACAGACTCTCAAACTTGTCATTCTCAAACTCTCCACCATGGTCACTTCTGACACGCACAATCCTACAAGCCTTCTCGTTTTGCACTTGAGCTATGAAGGTAGAGAACACATCATGAGACTCATCCTTGCGGGTTAGAAATTTTACCCATGTCCAGCGGCTATAGTCGTCAACGATGACCATCCCATATCTCTTGCCACCTATAGACTCAGTTTTCACTGGTCCAAAAAGGTCGATATGCAGAAGTTCTAACGGCCTTGAGGTTGAGACAACATTCTTTGCCTTGAAAGGGACTTTTGTGAATTTGCCTTTCTGACATGCTTCACAAAGAGCGTCTGAAGCGAACTTCAGAGTGGGCAAGCCCCTGACAAGGTTTAGCTTGCTCAGCTGAGAAATCTTTCTCATACTGGCATGCCCTAACCGTCTATGCCATACCCATTGCTCATCATTAACAGACAGAAGGCACTTCACATTCTGAGCCTCCAACTCAGATAATCTGATCTTATATATGTTGTTCTTCCTCTTTCTGTTAAACAGAACAGAGCCATCGATCTGACTTACAGCCCGGCAGGACTTTTGATTAAAGATGACATCATAACCCTTGTCAGCTAATTGACTTATAGACAATAAGTTATGAGTTAAGCCGTCTACCAATAACACATTATCAATGCATGGACTACTATCTACACAAATAGTACCAGTACCAACAATTTTACCCTTTTCGTTGCCACCAAAGCCAACTTCACCTCCAGGATTAAGTTTTAGCTCTTGGAACATACGCCTTTCTCCCGTCATGTGACGCGAGCATCCACTGTCCAGATACCATGACTGGTGTTTCAGTGGAGCTATCAAGGATATCAGCAACATAGATAATCTTATCCTTAGGTACCCACTTTCTGGGTCCTCTCTTGTTAGTTACCCCAGAGGTTCTGATCACCTTGGGTTTCTCAACATGATAATGTAAAGGAATTTTTGCATGATATTTAGACATAGAGAAAGATCCCTTTTTGAGAGGGGGTTTTGCAACTTCAGCAGGTAAAGGATCAGGCAATATGGTACCAGAGGGAACAAAGCATTCATACAAAGATTTAGCTTTAGACACAGAGGGCTCATTTCTAATTGGTTTAGAATAGCCAATGCCATGCATTCCATTCCAATAGCCAAAACTTGATCTTACAAATGCTTCAACATTTTTGAAATCTCAATGAAAAAACATATCCTTATTCCAATTTTCCAAGTGATCTCTTCTAAGAATAAAAAGGATATGTAAAAGGACATCTGATCAAGCATATTATAATTTTCTTTATAATTCTTGTTTAGGCTCAGAGAGGTCAAAGTCGGTGCTTATAACATTTATGTTTGCTCACTTGTTTAGAATTATAGTATCAATATATAAACAATTCTTTTTTCCCCAAAAGAATCCAGTATCTTTAAAAATAGAACCACAAAGTGATGGTTCAAGCGACAAGGCACACCAGGTGTTTTGGGCTAGAGGTACAACGGCCCGTTATCCTTCCACTGTTAAGAGCTTGAGGTCTTCGCTGCTCTGTGAACCCAGCCTAACACAGTGCCCTCAAATCTAGGAGCCAATGGACCCGAGCCTTCGCCCAAGCCTCATGACTCAACTCTCAACTTGGAGCGGACAGGCCAGCGTGGTGTAACCACCAACCCAAGCTAGAGTAACCAATGTCGTGATCCATCACCTTGGTGCCCCCACTTGGGTCACAAGTTGGCGTTACCCAACTCGGCATGCTATCATGCATGTTGGGAGCTTTATAAACATTGATTTAAGTTGTGTTATTAGCAATGTGGGACTTGTAAATGCTAATAAATGTGGTGGAGTCAAATTAGTGTTGTATGGGTTGCCATATGGCTTTGGGTCACTTGACATGCCGCACTCAGCACACCCCATGCCATGATATCAAGTTGTTTCTCTTAACATCATCTCCATTACAACAAAGATGATGGGTCTTATATTGACTTTCTAACAACAGAATGATGTGAAAAAGGGGTGAAATGTCACAAGGAACTTCTTTGATGAACTTCATTCTTTTTACATAAAAATTGTCGACAAAATTACTTTATCAGAGAAATAATCTGATAATAATTTGTTTAGCTACTTCTCAGTGTGTTCTCGAGGAAACTTGTGACAAGATTTTAATTAGCCATAATCTCATTAAACCTCTAAATGAAAAATTACTCATAACAATTTTTTTAACCTCTCGTGCCACTTCTTACCATCTATAAGTGCAATAAAGAGCTAAAATATTTTTGATCTCTCCACTAGTTTAAGAACGCGGGAAAGAAATTAGTAATTCCTTCTTCGGATAAAACATTCTCCTCTGCTTAAGATGCTCAATAAATTCTCTCAACCAATGCTTCAACATTTTTGAAATCTCAATGAAAAAACATATCCTTATTCCAATTTTCCAAGTGATCTCTTCTAAGAATAAAAAGGATATGTAAAAGGACATCTGATCAAGCATATTATAATTTTCTTTATAATTCTTGTTTAGGCTCAGAGAGGTCAAAGTCGGTGCTTATAACATTTATGTTTGCTCACTTGTTTAGAATTATAGTATCAATATATAAACAATTCTTTTTTCCCCAAAAGAATCCAGTATCTTTAAAAATAGAACCACAAAGTGATGGTTCAAGCGACAAGGCACACCAGGTGTTTTGGGCTAGAGGTACAACGGCCCGTTATCCTTCCACTGTTAAGAGCTTGAGGTCTTCGCTGCTCTGTGAACCCAGCCTAACGCAGTGCCCTCAAATCTAGGAGCCAATGGACCCGAGCCTTCGCCCAAGCCTCAATACTCAACTCTCAACTTGGACCGGACAGGCCAGCGTGGTGTAACCACCAAACCAACCTAGAGTAACCAATGTCGTGATCCATCACCTTGGTGCCCCCACTTGGGTCACAAGTTGGCGTTACCCAACTCGGCATGCTATCATGCATGTTGGGAGCTTTATAAACATTGATTTAAGTTGTGTTATTAGCAATGTGGGACTTGTAAATGCTAATAAATGTGGTGGAGTCAAATTAGTGTTGTATGGGTTGCCATATGGCTTTGGGTCACTTGACATGCCGCACTCAGCACACCCCATGCCATGATATCAAGTTGTTTCTCTTAACCTCATCTCCATTACAACAAAGACGATGGGTCTTATATTGACCTTCTAACAACAGAATGATGTGAAAAAGGGGTGAAATGTCACAAGGAATTTCTTTGATGAACTTCATTCTTTTTACATAAAAATGGTCGACCGCAACTACTTTATCTGAGAAATAATATGATAATAAATTGTTTAGCTACTTCTCAGTGTGTTCTCGAGGAAACTTGTGACAAGATTTTAATTAGCCATAATCTCATTAAACCTCTAAATGAAAAATTACTCATAACAATTTTTTTAACCTCTCGTGCCTACTCTTTCCATCTATAAGTGCAATAAAGAGATAAAATATTTTTGCTCTCTCCACTAATTTAAGAACGCGGGAAAGAAATTAGTAATTCCTTCTTCGGATTAAACATTCTCCTATGCTTAAGATGCCCAATAATTTCTCTCAACCAATGCTTCAACATTTTTGAAATCTCAATGAAAAAACATATCATTATTCCAATTTTCCAAGTGATCTCTTCTAAGAATAAAAAGGTTATGTAAAAGGACATCTGATCAAGCATATTATAATTTTCTTTATAATTCTTATTTAGGCTCAGAGAGGTCAAAGTCGGTGCTTATAACATTTATGTTTGCTCACTTGTTTAGAATTATAGTATCAATATATAAACTATTCTTTTTTCCCCAAAAGAATCCAGTATCTTTAAAAATAGAACCAAAAAGTGATGGTTCAAGCGACAAGGCACACCAGGTGTTTTGGGCTAGAGGTACAGCGGCCCGTTATCCTTCCACTGTTAAGAGCTTGAGGTCTTCGCTGCTCTGTGAAGCCAGCCTAACGCAGTGCCCTCAAATCTAGGAGCCAATGGACCCGAGCCTTCGCCCAAGCCTCATGACTCAACTCTCAACTTGGAGCGGGCAGGCCAGCGTGGGGAAACCACCAACCCAACCGAGCGTAACCACTGTCGTGTTCCATCACCTTGGTGCCCCCACTTGGGTCACAAGTTGGCATTACCCAACTCGGCATGCTATCATGCATGTTGGGAGCTTTATAAACATTGATTTAAGTTGTGTTATTAGCAATGTGGGACTTGTAAATGCTAATAAATGTGGTGGAGTCAAATTAGTGTTGTATGAGTTGCCATATGGCTTTGGGTCACTTGACATGCTGCACTCAGCACACCCCATGCCATGATATCAAGTTGTTTCTCTTAACCTCATCTCCATTACAACAAAGACGATGGGTCTTATATTGACTTTATAACAACAGAATGATGTGAAAAAGTGGTGAAATGTCACAAGGAATTTCTTTGATGAACTTCATTCTTTTTACATAAAAATGGTCGACCGCAACTACTTTATCTGAGAAATAATATGATAATAAACTGTTTAGCTACTTCTTAGTGTGTTCTCGAGGAAACTTGTGACAAGATTTTAATTAGCCATAATCTCATTAAACCTCTAAATGAAAAATTACTCATAACAATTTTTTTAACCTCTCGTGCCTACTCTTTCCATCTATAAGTGCAATAAAGAGATAAAATATTTTTGATCTCTCCACTAGTTTAAGAACGCGGGAAAGAAATTAGTAATTCCTTCTTCGGATAAAACATTCTCCTCTGCTTAAGATGCCAAGTAATTTCTCTCAACCAATGCTTCAACAGTTTTGAAATCTAAATGACAAAACATATCCTTATTCCAATTTTCCAAGTGATCTCTTCTAAGAATAAAAAGGATATGTAAAAGTACATTTGATCAAGCAGATTATAATTTTCTTTATAATTTTTGTTTAGGCTCAGAGAGGTCAAAGTCGATGCTTATAACATTTATGTTTGCTCACTTGTTTAGAATTATAGTATCAATATATAAACAATTCTCTTTTCCCCAAAAGAATCCAGTATCATTAAAAATAGAACCAAAAAGTGATGGTTCAAGCGATGTAACACCCCGATTTCGGTGGCGTCACTTTAGTAACCAAAAGTAAACTTAATGCGGAAAACGTAAATATTTTTTTTTTGATAATAACTAAGACAAGACTGAATTAAATAAAACCCAAAAGCGAAAAGCAATAAAACTAATATACAATATATATAAACAGCCCCCGCTGTAGTAGCAACCTCGTCACGAGTAACCTCCAGGGACGGAAAGAACAGTGCAACGCCCGTAGGCAATATATACAAACCAAATGAAAAGGGTGAAGTGCCCGCAACACCATCCCTCAAAACTGAGAATCAGCTGACCCAATGGCCTGAAAATGAGACCTCCTAAGTCCAACCAACTCTCTGTGATTCCCGTAAGGAAACCACACAAAAATCTATAGGCGGATCTACCCTGTCCCCTAAGTAACAAATGAAGCAAGACTGTCAGAGCTAAAACTCTACTCCTACACTAATCCTAACTCGAGGAGCTCATACCAACACTCAAAACTATGTGCTAGCATGATCGTCGTCTGAATCAGAATCCAGAACGACCAAGTCTACTAACCCTATCCGTCCTCCCCTCGCAACCGCAGTGCGCTCCGATGCTGGACTCACGGGCTTAGGGCCCGAACCCTGATCATCGATGATCGCAACGGAGGGTGCACTAGACCCTGCCGAAGGCACTCCCACTGGAATCTCCTCTGAGGGATCCTCCTCGTCTGAAGACAATGGTGGTGGTGGTGGTCCTACAAGTCCTGGTCCACAGTGAACGCCCGGTGGCAAGTTGAAGCTGATAGAGCATCGCCTCAACACTCCTGACCTCAGAAGTCCTCCACTATCCACGTGATCCTCCATGATACGCCCCGAATACGTCGCTCGGTGGCTCGCGGGGTCAACCACCCACGACCCGGGGTCGTCCTGATCGATCATCTCATACCTAATCCCCCCCGAAGGGTGGACCATGGTGTACCATTCTGCAATATTCATCTGACAAAAGGCGTTGTCCGCCAAAACACACACAGAAGACGCGAGGGTCAACTCTAAAGAACTATGTAGATAATAAACCCAATAGGTACAAGTAATAGATAGCCACTTAGGCTTATAGCTAGAGATGTCATTCCTAGGGTTGCATGTTCCACAATAACATAAACGCAATAATAGCAATTAGCATGTTCCAAATAGGTTTAACAATTACCAATCACACTCAACAACTAAATTAATATGCATGTTGCATGATATGTATGCAGGTTAACCCAGTCAACCAATATGCAATCCGGAACGGATGGACATCAACGGATCAGCCCTTCACCAGCCACGGTGGTGCCATTTCGGCCCGCGTGCCTCTTACTCCAACAACAACGGTAGTCAGATCAGCCGTAACCCGTAGGTCTGCCATTTCGGTCTGCTACAAGAGACGTCTACAGACGCTCTATCACGGAAATCCGGGTCTTATGACCATTTTGGAATCCGACGAGGTCCAGAGTACGTCCTGTGTTAATACCCCATTAATGTTGCATGAATGCAGGATGATTAGTCAACCAACGTCTCCGATCTCACTCGACACGTCGCCACGTGTTCTAGGTAAATTAAAGTTTCTAAAAGCTTACCCTAAGGTAAAGTCGATTCTGCGACAAAAGACACACTTCACAACACACATCGCTGCTCCAACAGCACAAGAGTATCACATACTCGGGAACTAACGGTTCCCCGGACTTATCCCCAGGATAGCCCAACAACATCGCTGCTCCAACAGCACGACAACAAACGCTGCTCCAACAGCACAACAACAAACGCTGCTCCAACAGCACAACAACAACAGACTCAACACTTGGATCCGACGACACTTCTCGTTTTCCAAAACTATGATTTTCATCCAAAGCCTCCTTTCGAGATTATTACCCTTACTAAAAGATTTAGAGGTTGTTTAATGTCTTATGAATTTTCTTTTCAAAATAATATCCTTTTTAGTCTTATCGCAATTCCTATAAGTTCTCGGGATCTTCGAATCCCCAAATGACTCCAGAGAATGTCTCGATCCATAAACCCTATACAAGGCCCGAACCTCGTTCGTCCTATCAAACTTTCTCAAAACTCTCAAAATAAAATCGGCATGACCTGCCCGCTATTCTCACCGTTCAGAATCTCAGATTTCCAGTACAGAGCATATTTAAATCATCACAATCAACAACATGTCATATATCAATAAATCGCATCATAAACACTTAGCACGTAGCATATAAAGCATGCACCACACATCCTAGATTACCCACATAGCACATAGCATGTAAGACAATCTCAAAAACATTCAGTAGATGAATCATCTACATTGTCAGCCGAAGCCTCAGAAAACATTTTCCAATCACACACAATTCCAGTGCATAAACAGTAAACAATGTCGAAACATCGACCCTAAGCATTAACTAGAGATTCAGTGAGAAGCCCTCACCTGTAGGTTCTCCAGAATGATCGTCTAACGCTTCCTCACCAACAAAGCCTTGTTCCTCAGGGAATTCCTCAAAATCACCTTTAGAGCAAAACCACAGAAATACTATCAGAATCTATCGGAAACTAAGCTATCGATACTTACTAAGGTTACTCGAAGTAATCTATACCCTAAGGTACGATAAACTAGCGCGAAAGGACAAGTTTTCGGAAAAGGAAATTTCCTCCTCCCCCTCTAATAGGCTCGGCCACTTTTCACAATTAAGGGGCTCGATTTTTCTTCGATCAAACTTGGTTCCTATGCTTTCATAAGCTGTAACTAAGGGTATTCTGAACTCGGAAAAATTATCGGATCAAAAACTGTCGCAGGGGTATTTTGGTCATGATTTTTAACTTAGGATTTTCAAAACTGAAATCCCAAAAATAAAATTTTGCAGGGACGTCACGAACGACGTTTATGACAACTAATCCTACTAGCACTAAGCTAAGGCGATAGTTTTCAGCCTAAAGGTTGAAGCTTTACACCAAAAACTCCAAAAATGGGTATTTTAGGTTCAAATTGATTCCGGCGGAATTCCGGCGACATAACGGAAAATCTAACCCGGCAGAAGTGATCTTGGGCACATATAGAAGAGGTTTAGAATCAGAAATGAAAGATTCAGGATAGTTTTGCAAAAACCCATAAACTATCCGCTCAGAAAACTCTACAGAAAAGCTATGGAAAAAGCGATCAGAGGTAAGGATTAGCGACTATACCTCGAAGCCTTGAAGTAGCAACTGATTAATCGACGATCAAGCAAACGATGAAGAAAATCTTCTCCTCCTTCTTCCTCTTTGTGGCCGCGGGTTTGGGTGGGGAAATGGGTAGTTTTTTTGGTTTTTTCTTCCTTTCTTTGCTATATATAGAAGGTGGAAATTCGCGGGAAAATGAAAGTTTCGCGAATCTGATTTTTCCGGCGTCATTCTCCATGAATTATTAGATATGTTTTGGCAAAAGAATTCCAAAACTATAAAGAGGTCTCCTTGTATTTTTGGCAACTAATGCATAGTCGGTATAAAACTATTTTACCCGATAAGTTGCTTTTTGCATCGAATGTCGGAATAGAAAACTTCCTTCGGAAGAAAGATTGAAATCATCAAGAGAAATGGGTGTACGCGTGTAGAATATTCATTTGAAGCTCTGAATAGATAAAGTCTTCATTGTCGAGAAATTCTAGGGTTTTGAAATACCAGGGATTCGGTTTCGGCAAACTTCCGATGATTGGAATCGGACGTTCGTAGATCCTAGAGTTTCGCCTCGAAACGATTGTGATATATGGAAAAAGAGAAGTTCTAACATTTCTCTGAAGATTTTTGGAATTAACTGCCATCGTGCCTAAAAGTGAAAATTAGCTATATACTAGGGTTTCTGACCTAGGTTTAAGCGTAAAACGTTCGTGCTATAACTTTTATCGATCATAATGCAATCCTTGAACTTTTCCTGAACTTTCTCCTTCATAAATATATTTCATTTAATAAACTTTCGTTCAGGTTTCCCTTCACATTACATCAACCCTAATCGTGAATAAGAAGTTTATTCACTTAGCATGAACTTAAAAACTCGGGCCTTACAAGCGACAAGGCACACCAGGTGTTTTGGGCTAGAGGTACAGCGGCCCGTTATCCTTCCACTGTTAAGAGCTTGAGGTCTTCGCTGCTCTGTGAAGCCAGCCTAACGCAGTGCCCTCAAATCTAGGAGCCAATGGACCCGAGCCTTCGCCCAAGCCTCATGCCTCAACTCTCAACTTGGAGCGGGCAGGCCAGCGTGGGGTAACCACCAACCCAACCGAGCGTAACCACTGTCGTGTTCTATCAACTTGGTGCCCCCACTTGGGTCACAAGTTGGCATTACCCTACTCGGCATGCTATCATGCATGTTGGGAGCTTTATAAACATTGATCTAAGTTGTGTTATTAACAATGTGTGACTTGTAAATGCTAATAAATGTGGTGGAGTCAAATTAGTGTTGTATGAGTTGCCATATGGCTTTGGGTCACTTGACATGCTGCACTCAGCACACCCCATGCCATGATATCAAGTTGTTTCTCTTAACCTCATCTCCATTACAACAAAGACGATGGGTCTTATATTGACTTTATAACAACAGAATGATGTGAAAAAGGGGTGAAATGTCACAAGGAATTTCTTTGATGAACTTCATTCTTTTTACATAAAAATGGTCGACCGCAACTACTTTATCTGAGAAATAATATGATAATAAATTGTTTAGCTACTTCTCAGTGTGTTCTCGAGGAAACTTGTGACAAGATTTTAATTAGCCATAATCTCATTAAACCTCTAAATGAAAAATTACTCATAACAATTTTTTTAACCTCTCGTGCCTACTCTTTCCATCTATAAGTGCAATAAAGAGATAAAATATTTTTGCTCTCTCCACTAGTTTAAGAACGCGGGAAAGAAATTAGTAATTCCTTCTTCGGATAAAACATTCTCCTATGCTTAAGATGCCCAATAATTTCTCTCAACCAATGCTTCAACATTTTTGAAATCTCAATGAAAAAACATATCATTATTCCAATTTTCCAAGTGATCTCTTCTAAGAATAAAAAGGTTATGTAAAAGGACATCTGATCAAGCATATTATAATTTTCTTTATAATTCTTATTTAGGCTCAGAGAGGTCAAAGTCGGTGCTTATAACATTTATGTTTGCTCACTTGTTTAGAATTATAGTATCAATATATAAACAATTCTTTTTTCCCCAAATGAATCCAGTATCTTTAAAAATAGAACCAAAAAGTGATGGTTCAAGCGACAAGGCACACCAGGTGTATTGGGCTAGAGGTACAGCGGCCCGTTATCCTTCCACTGTTAAGAGCTTGAGGTCTTCGTTGCTCTGTGAACCCAGCCTAACGCAGTGCCCTCAAATCTAGGAACCAATGTACCCGAGCCTTCGCCCAAGCCTCAATACTCAACTCTCAACTTGGAGCGGACAGGCCAGCGTGGTGTAACCACCAACCCAACCTAGAGTAACCAATGTCGTGATCCATCACCTTGGTGCCCCCACTTGGGTCACAAGTTGGCGTTACCCAACTCGGCATGCTATCATGCATGTTGGGAGCTTTATAAACATTGATTTAAGTTGTGTTATTAGCAATGTGGGACTTGTAAATGCTAATAAATGTGGTGGAGTCAAATTAGTGTTGTATGGGTTGCCATATGGCTTTGGGTCACTTGACATGCCGCACTCAGCACACCCCATGCCATGATATCAAGTTTTTTCTCTTAACCTCATCTCCAGTACAACAAAGACGATGGGTCTTATATTGACTTTCTAACAACAGAATGATGTGAAAAAGGGGTGAAATGTCACAAGGAATTTCTTTGATGAACTTTATTCTTTTTAAATAAAAATTGTCGATAAAATTACTTTATCAGAGAAATAATCTGATAATAAT
The DNA here is from genome assembly GCF_012489685.1 of Lotus japonicus. NCBI lineage: Eukaryota > Viridiplantae > Streptophyta > Magnoliopsida > Fabales > Fabaceae > Lotus > Lotus japonicus. The sequence goes on from NC_080041.1 coordinate 32,391,581, forward strand.
TTGTTTAGCTACTTCTCAGTGTGTTCTCGAGGAAACTTGTGACAAGATTTTAATTAGCCATAATCTCATTAAACCTCTAAATGAAAAATTACTCATAACAATTTTTTTAACCTCTCGTGCCACTTCTTACCACCTATAAGTGCAATAAATAGCTAAAATATTTTTGATCTCTCCACTAGTTTAAGAACGCGGGAAAGAAATTAGTAATTCCTTCTTCGGATAAAACATTCTCCTCTGCTTAAGATGCCAAGTAATTTCTCTCAACCAATGCTTCAACAATTTTGAAATCTCAATAAAAAAACATATCCTTATTCCAATTTTCCAAGTGATCTCTTCTAAGAATAAAAAGGATATGTAAAAGTACATTTGATCAAGCATATTATAATTTTCTTTATAATTTTTGTTTAGGCTCAGAGAGGTCAAAGTCGATGCTTATAACATTTATGTTTGCTCACTTGTTTAGAATTATAGTATCAATATATAAACAATTCTTTTTTCCCCAAAAGAATCCAGTATCTTTAAAAATAGAACCAAAAAGTGATGGTTCAAGCGACAAGGCACACCAGGTGTTTTGGGCTAGAGGTACAGCGGCCCGTTATCCTTCCACTGTTAAGAGCTTGAGGTCTTCGTTGCTCTGTGAACCCAGCCTAACGCAGTGCCCTCAAATCTAGGAGCCAATGTACCCGAGCCTTCGCCCAAGCCTCAATACTCAACTCTCAACTTGGAGCGGACAGGCCAGCGTGGTGTAACCACCAACCCAACCTAGAGTAACCAATGTCGTGATCCATCACCTTGGTGCCCCCACTTGGGTCACAAGTTGGCGTTACCCAACTCGGCATGCTATCATGCATGTTGGGAGCTTTATAAACATTGATTTAAGTTGTGTTATTAGCAATGTGGGACTTGTAAATGCTAATAAATGTGGTGGAGTCAAATTAGTGTTGTATGGGTTGCCATATGGCTTTGGGTCACTTGACATGCCGCACTCAGCACACCCCATGCCATGATATCAAGTTATTTCTCTTAACCTCATCTCCATTACAACAAAGACGATGGGTCTTATATTGACTTTCTAACAACAGAATGATGTGAAAAAGGGGTGAAATGTCACAAGGAATTTCTTTGATGAACTTCATTCTTTTTACATAAAAATGGTCGACCGCAACTACTTTATCTGAGAAATAATATGATAATAAATTGTTTAGCTACTTCTCAGTGTGTTCTCGAGGAAACTTGTGACAAGATTTTAATTAGCCATAATCTCATTAAACCTCTAAATGAAAAATTACTCATAACAATTTTTTTAACCTCTCGTGCCTACTCTTTCCATCTATAAGTGCAATAAAGAGATAAAATATTTTTGCTCTCTCCACTAGTTTAAGAACGCGGGATGGAAATTAGTAATTCCTTCTTCGGATAAAACATTCTCCTCTGCTTAAGATGCCCAATAATTTCTCTCAACCAATGCTTCAACATTTTTGAAATCTCAATGAAAAAACATATCATTATTCCAATTTTCCAAGTGATCTCTTCTAAGAATAAAAAGGTTATGTAAAAGGACATCTGATCAAGCATATTATAATTTTCTTTATAATTTTTGTTTAGGCTCAAAGAGTTCAAAGTCGGTGCTTATAACATTTATGTTTGCTCACTTGTTTAGAATTATAGTATCAATATATAAACAATTCTCTTTTCCCCAAAAGAATCCAGTATCATTAAAAATAGAACCAAAAAGTGATGGTTCAAGCGACAAGGCACACCAGGTGTTTTGGGCTAGAGGTACAGCGGCCCGTTATCCTTCCACTGTTAAGAGCTTGAGGTCTTCGCTGCTCTGTGAAGCCAGCCTAACGCAGTGCCCTCAAATCTAGGAACCAATGGACCCGAGCCTTCGCCCAAGCCTCATGACTCAACTCTCAACTTGGAGCGGGCAGGCCAGCGTGGGGTAACAACCAACCCAACCGAGCGTAACCACTGTCGTGTTCCATCACCTTGGTGCCCCCACTTGGGTCACAAGTTGGCATTACCCAACTCGGCATGCTATCATGCATGTTGGGAGCTTTAAAAACATTGATTTAAGTTGTGTTATTAGCAATGTGGGACTTGTAAATGCTAATAAATGTGGTGGAGTCAAATTAGTGTTGTATGGTTTGCCATATGGCTTTGGGTCACTTGACATGCCGCACTCAGCACACCCCATGCCATGATATCAAGTTGTTTCTCTTAACCTCATCTCCATTACAACAAAGACGATGGGTCTTATATTGACTTTCTAACAACAGAATGATGTGAAAAAGGGGTGAAATGTCACAAGGAATTTCTTTGATGAACTTCATTCTTTTTAAATAAGAATTGTCGATAAAATTACTTTATCAGAGAAATAATCTGATAATAATTTGTTTAGCTACTTCTCAGTGTGTTCTCGAGGAAACTTGTGACAAGATTTTAATTAGCCATAATCTCATTAAACCTCTAAATGAAAAATTACTCATAACAATTTTTTTAACCTCTCGTGCCACTTTTTACCACCTATAAGTGCAATAAATAGCTAAAATATTTTTGATCTCTCCACTAGTTTAAGAACGCGGGAAAGAAATTAGTAATTCCTTCTTCGGATAAAACATTCTCCTCTGCTTAAGATGCCAAGTAATTTCTCTCAACCAATGCTTCAACAGTTTTGAAATCTCAATAAAAAAACATATCCTTATTCCAATTTTCCAAGTGATCTCTTCTAAGAATAAAAAGGATATTTAAAAGTACATTTGATCAAGCATATTATAATTTTCTTTATAATTTTTGTTTAGGCTCAGAGAGGTCAAAGTCGATGCTTATAACATTTATGTTTGCTCACTTGTTTAGAATTATAGTATCAATATATAAACAATTCTTTTTTCCCCAAAAGAATCCAGTATCATTAAAAATAGAACCACAAAGTGATGGTTCAAGCGACAAGGCACACCAGGTGTTATGGGCTAGAGGTACAGCGGCCCGTTATCCTTCCACTGTTAAGAGCTTGAGGTCTTCGCTGCTCTGTGAAGCCAGCCTAACGCAGTGCCCTCAAATCTAGGAGCCAATGGACCCGAGCCTTCGCCCAAGCCTCATGACTCAACTCTCAACTTGGAGCGGGCAGGCCAGCGTGGGGTAACCACCAACCCAACCGATCGTAACCAATGTCGTGTTCCATCACCTTGGTGCCCCCACTTGGGTCACAAGTTGGCGTTACCCAACTCGGCATGCTATCATGCATGTTGGGAGCTTCATAAACATTGATTTAAGTTGTGTTATTAGCAATGTGGGACTTGTAAATGCTAATAAATGTGGTGGAGTCAAATTAGTGTTGTAAGAGTTGCCATATGGCTTTGGGTCACTTGACATGCTGCACTCAGCACACCCCATGCCATGATATCAAGTTGTTTCTCTTAACCTCATCTCCATTACAACAAAGACGATGGGTCTTATATTGACTTTCTAACAACATAATGACGTGAAAAAGGGGTGAAATGTCACAAGGAATTTTTTTGATGAACTTCATTCTTTTTAAATAAAAATTGTCGATAAAATTACTTTATCAGAGAAATAATCTGATCATAATTTGTTTAGCTACTTCTCAGTGTGTTCTCGAGGAAACTTGTGACAAGATTTTAATTAGCCATAATCTCATTAAACCTCTAAATGAAAAATTACTCATGACAATTTTTTTAAGCTCTCGTGCCTATTCTTACGACCTATAAGTGCAATAAAGAGCTAAAATATTTTTGATCTCTCCACTAGTTTAAGAACGCGGGAAAGAAATTAGTAATTCTGTAAGACCCAAGTTTTAGTTTATATCTAAGTGAATAAAATTCTTATTCACGATTAGGATTGATGTATCGTGAAGGGAAACCTGAACAAGAGTTTACCAAATGAAATAAATGTATGAAGGAGAAAGTTCAGGAAAAGTCTGAGGATCGTATTGAAGTCAATAAAAGTTATAGCACGATCGTTATACGCTTAAACCTAGGTCAGAAACCCTAGTATATAGCTAGTTTTCACTTAAAGTCACAATGGAAATTAATTCCAAAAATCTTCACAGAAATGTTAGAACTTCTCTTTTTCCATATATGACAATCGTTTCGAGGCGAAACTCTAGAATCTACGAACGTCCGATTCCAATCATCGGAAGTTTGCCGAAACCGAAACCCTGGTATTTCAAAACCCTAGAATTACCCGACAATGAAGACTTTTTCTATTCAGAGCTTCAAATGAAGATTCCACACGCGTACACCCATTTCTCTTGATGATTTCAATCTTTCTTCAGAAGGAAGTTTTCTATTCCGACATCCGATGCAAAAAGCAACTTATCGGGTAAAATAGCTTTACACCGACTTTGAATTAGTTACTTAAAATACAAGGAGACCTCATTTTAGTTTTGGAATTCTTTCGCCAAAACCTATCTTAGAATTCATGGAGAATGAAGCCGGAAAAATCAGATTCGTGAAACTTTCATTTTACCGCGTTTTGCCAACTTCTATATATAGCAAGAAAGGTGAGAAAAATCACAAAAACTCCTCCATTTCTCTCCCAAACCCACGAGCTCCATTGAAGAGGAAGGAAGAAGAGCTTTTGTTCATTTCTTGCTTGATCGTCGATCAATCAGTTGCTACTTCAAGGTGTCGAGTTATAGTCGCTAATTCTTACCTCTGATCGCTTTTTCCATAGCTTTTTCCTATGTCTTTCTGTGCTCATAGTTTTGAGGTTTTTGCAAAACTATCCTGAATACTTCATTTTTTATTCTAAACATCTTCCTTACGTGCCCAAGATCACTTCTGCCGGATTAGATTTTCCGTAATGTCGCCGGATTTCCGCCGGAATCAATTTATGCCTTAAATACCCATTTTTGGAGTAAAGCTTCAACCTTTGGACTGAAAACTATCGCCTTAGCTTAGTGCTAGTAGGATTAGTTGTCATAAACGTCGTTGGTGACGTCCCTGTCAAATTTGCTTTTCGGGATTGCAGTTTTGAAATTCTAAGTTAAAAATCATGACCAAAATACCCCTACGTCAGTTTTCGATCCGATAATTTTTCCGAGTTCAGAATACCCTTAGTTACGGCTAATGATAGCATAGGAACCAAGTTTGATCGAAGAAAATTCGAGCCCCACAATTACCAAAAGTGGCCGAGCCCTTTAGGGGAGGAGGAGGAAAATTCCTTTTTCGAAAACTTGTCCTTTCGCGCTAGATTATCGTACCTCAGAGTATGTATTACTTCGTGTAACCTTAGTGAGTATCGATAGCTTAGTTTCCGATAGATTCTGATAGTATTCTGTGGTTTTACTTTAAAGGTGCTTTTGAGGAATTTCCTGAGGAGCAACGCTTTGCTTGTGAGGAAGAGTTCGAAGATCACTCTGGAGAACCTACAGGTGAGGGCTTCTCACTGAATCTCTAGATAATGCTTAGGGTCGATGCTTTCGACATTGTTTACTGTTTATGCACTTGTTTGTGTTTGATTGGAAAAAATGTTTTCTGAGGCTTCGGCTGACAATGTAGATGATTCATCTACTGAATGTTTTTGAGATTGACTTACATGCTATGTGCTATGTGGGTAATCTAGGATGTGTGGTGCATGCTTTATATGCTAAGTGCTACGTGGTTATTGCTTAATATGTTGAGATATGACATGTTGATTGATTGTGCTGAGTGAATTATGCTTTTGCAATGAAATCTGAGATTATGAGTAGTGAGAATAGCGGGCAGGTCATGCCGATTTTATTTTGAGAGTTTTGAGAAAGTTTGATAGGAATAATGAGATTCGGGCCTTGTTATGGTGTTTTATGGATCGAGACATTCTCTGGAGTCAGTTGGGGATTAGGAGATCCCGAGAACTTATAAGCTTCTGCGATAAGACTAAAAGGATATTACTTTGTAAAGAAAACTCATAAGACATTAAACAACCTCTAAATCTTCAATTAATGATAATAAACTCGAAGGGAAGCTTAGGATGCAAGTCTTAGTTTTGGAAAACGAGAAGTGTCGTCGGATCCCAGTGTTGAGGAGTTTGATAAGTGTTGAGTATGTTGATGCTCTTGTGCTGTTGGAGCAGCTGTGTTGTTGGGCTATCCTGGGGATAAGTCCGGGAAACCGTTAGTTTCCGAGAGTGTGATACTCTGTGCTCGTTGAGCAGTTGTGACCATCGGATTGAGATGAGTCAGATGATTTGGAGATTATCGTGGGTTATGTGTTGTTGTGAAGAAGTGTCTTTTGTCGTAGAATCGACTTTACCTTAGGGTAAGCTTTTAGAGACTTTAAATTACCTAGAACACGTGGCGACGTGTCGAGTGAGATTCGGAGACGTTGTTTGACTAATCATCCTGCATTCATGCAACATTAATGAGGTATTAACACAGGACGTACTCTGGACCTCGTCGGTTTCCAAAATGGTCATAAGACCCGGAATGCCGTGTAAGAGCGTTTGTAGACGACTCTTGTAGCAGACCGAAATGGCAGACCTACGGGTTTACTGCTGATCTGACTACCGCTGTTGTTGGAGTAAGAGGCACGCGGGCCGAAATGGTCCCACCGTGGCTGGTGTTAGGGCTGATCCGTTTGATGTCCATCCATTCCAGAATGCATGTGGTTAACTGGGTTAACCGTCATTTGCATATCATGCAACATGCATACTAATTTAGTTGTTGAGTGTGATTGGTAATTGTTAATCCTATTTGGAACATGCTATCTGTTATTGTTGCGTTTATGTTATTGTGGAATATGCAACCCTAGGATGTTATCTCTAGCTATAAGCCTAAGTGGCTATCTATTATTTGTACCTATTGGGTTTATTATTTAAGTAATTCTTTGGAGTTGACCCTCGCGACTTCTGTGTGTGTTTTGGCGGACAACGCCTTTTGTCAGATGTCCCTTGCGGACTGGTTCACAATGGTCCACCCTTCGGGGGGGATTAGATACGAGATGATTGACCAGGACGACCCCGGTTCGTGGGTGGTTGACCCCGCCAGCCATCGAGCGACGTACTCGGGGCGGATTATGGAGGACCATGTAGATAGGGTAGGAGTCTTGACGTCAGGAGTGCTGAGGAGATGCTCTGTCAGCTTCAACTTGCCGCCAGGAGTGCATTGCGGACCCGGAGCAGGAGGAGCACCACCGCCACCTTCGTCTTCGGATGAGGAGGACCCCTCCAAGGAGGAGCCTGTGGGAGTGCATTCATCAGAGTCCAGCACACCCAGCGTTGCGATCATTGATGATCAGGGTTCGGGCCCAAAGCTCGTTAGTCCAGCACCGGAGCGCATCGCTGTTGTGAGGGGAGGCAGGGTAGTGTTTGTAGACTTAGTCGTTCTGGATTCTGATTCAGACGATGATCATGCTGACACATAGTTTTGAGTGTTAGTGTGAGCTCCTCGAGTTAGGATTAGTGTAGGAGTAGAGTCTTAGCTCTGACAGTCATTGCTTCTTTTGGGACAGGGTAGTCTCCCACCGATAGCTTTTTGTGTGGTTTCTTTACGGGAATCACAGAGAGTTGGTTGGACTTAGGAGGTCTTATTTTCAGGCCATTGGGTCAGCTTATTCTCAGTTTTGAGGGATGGTGTTGCGGACACTTACCTTTTCCTTTGGTTCGTACATATTGCCTACGGGCGCTACACTTTTCTTATTACCCGTCACTGGAGGTTTACTCGTGACGTGGCTAGCTACTTACAGCGGGGGCTGTTATATATATTGTATATTAGTTCTGTTTATCGTTATTGTTGGGTTTTATTTATTTCAGTCTTGTTTAGATTATCGAAAATAAATATTCACGTTTTTTCCACATTAAGTTTATTTTTGGTTACTAAAGTGACGCCACCGAAATCGGGGTGTTACAAATTCCTTCTTCGGATAAAACATGAAGGTATGAAAAACGGTAGAAAGGGGGGGTTTGAATAACGTTTTCAGTATAAAACTTCCACCTTAAAGATTTTGACAAATCTTTCGAGAACTTAAGTGCTAAAGATAAGAGATAGAAAAGCACACAAGGATTTTATCCTGGTTCACTTGATAAATCACTCAAGCTACTCCAGTCCACCCGTTAAGGTGATTTCTTCCTTCTTAGAATGAAGGCAATCCACTAATCAGGTAAGAGTTACAACTGCACTTGAAACCTACAAGTGACTAACAATTACACTGACTTAGCTCACACTAAGATTCACTCTCTTAGTCTTCTCTAGGATCCGATCAACCTTGATCTCCTAAAGGAACTAAACAAACTGTTTATCAAAGAATTGTTTACAAGAGATTTGCTTCTAAAAAGCTAATAGTAAACTCAATGAATTTCAGATGAAAGAAAGCTTAGAAGAATTTAAGTTTGTCTTGCGCGTATGTGAATGCTTCTAGCCGTTTCTTTCAGTCTTCAGCCTCTTTATATACTCCAAGGATTAGGGTTGAGCGTTGCATGGGAAATGCTACCGTTGGAGGGCAGTTCTGGAAAATCCAGCTTCTGCTGTGTCTGAGACTGTTAGGTAGGTCGTCAGGAAGGTACAGTTGCTTTTGTACTTGGATAGCGACTTGACCTTTAAACCTAGGAGACTTCTGATCAGGGGAATGCTTCATATTGGAACTTGTGAAGCCGGTTGATCAGAGTCAGAGGGAAAGCCCAGATCCTCTGACCATTGTTTCTTCTGATTCTGAACTCAGAGGGAAGAACATGGTCTTCAGAGTATCTTGCTTCTGGACATCAGAATTTCACTAATCAGCTTCTGGATCTTCAGAGTCTTCTACACCATCAGAATATCTGAGCCTTCAGTGTTTCTTGGTTATTAGACTTTCTGGATCTTCAGAGCTTCTAGTGACTGAGTCCACATCAGAGTTTGTATAACTTCAGAACTTCTGAAGCTTTTCCACTATTCATACTGAACATGGTGAATGCGAAAGCGTTGCTTGGGTTGCTCTTTATACACAGTGCTTCTGATTTGTGTGAGATTGAGTTGAGGTCAGAGCCTGTAAATAGCACACTCAGAAAAACACGTTAGAGTACCACAATTGTTCATATCAAAAGGTTAACTTGTAATCATCAAAACATAGAGTTGTACTACTAGATCAAAACTTGATCTTACAAAACATTCTCATCTACTTAAGATGCCAAGTAATTTCTCTCAACCAATGCTTCAACAATTTTGAAATCTCAATGACAAAACATATCCTTATTCCAATTTTCCAAGTGATCTCTTCTAAGAATAAAAAGGATATGAAAAAGTACATTTGATCAAGCATATTATAATTTTCTTTATAATTTTTGTTTAGGCTCAGAGAGGTCAAAGTCGATGCTTATAACATTTATGTTTGCTCACTTATTTAGAATTATAGTATCAATATATAAACAATTCTTTTTTCCCCAAAAGAATCCAATATCATTAAAAATAGAACCAAAAAGTGATGGTTCAAGCGACAAGGCACACCAGGTGTTTTGGGCTAGAGGTACAGCGGCCCGTTATCCTTCCACTGTTAAGAGCTTGAGGTCTTCGCTGCTCTGTGAAGCCAGCCTAACGCAGTGCCCTCAAATCTAGGAGCCAATGGACCCGAGCCTTCGCCCAAGCCTCATGACTCAACTCTCAACTTGGAGCGGGCAGGCCAGCGTGGTGTAACCACCAACCCAACCGAGCGTAACCACTATCGTGTTCCATCACCTTGGTGCCCCCACTTGGGTCACAAGTTGGCATTACCCAACTCGGCATGCTATCATGCATGTTGGGAGCTTTATAAACATTGATTTAAGTTGTGTTATTAGCAATGTGGGACTTGTAAATGCTAATAAATGTGGTGGAGTCAAATTAGTGTTGTATGGGTTGCCATATGGCTTTGGGTCACTTGATATGCCGCACTCAGCACACCCCATGCCATGATATCAAGTTGTTTCTCTTAACCTCATCTCCATTACAACAAAGACGATGGGTCTTATATTGACTTTCTAACAACATAATGATGTGAAAAAAGGGTGAAATGTCACAAGGAATTTCTTTGATGAACTTCATTCTTTTTAAATAAAAATTGTCGACAAAATTACTTTATCAGAGAAATAATCTGATAATAATTTGTTTAGCTACTTCTCAGTGTGTTCTCGAGGAAACTTGTGACAAGATTTTAATCAGCCATAATCTCATTAAACCTCTAAACGAAAAATTACTCATGACAATTTTTTTAACCTCTCGTGCCTCCTCTTACCACCTATAAGTGCAATAAAGAGCTAAAATATTTTTGATCTCTCCACTAGTTTAAGAACGCGGGAAAGAAATTAGTAATTCCTTCTTCGTTTAAAACATTCTCATCTACTTAAGATGCCAAGTAATTTCTCTCAACCAATGCTTCAACAATTTTGAAATCTCAATGACAAAACATATCCTTATTCCAAATTTCCAAGTGATCTGTTCTAAGAATAAAAAGGATATGAAAAAGTACATCTGATCAAGCATATTATAATTTTCTTTATAATTCTTTTTTAGGCTCAGAGAGGTCAAAGTCGGTGCTTATAACATTTATGTTTCCCACTTGTTTAGAATTATAGTATCAATATATAAACAATTCTTTTTTCCCCAAAAGAATCCAGTATCATTAAAAATAGAACCAAAAAGTGATGGTTCAAGCGACAAGGCACACTTGGTGTTTTAGGCTAGAGGTACAGCGGCCTGTTATCCTTCCACTGTTAAGAGCTTGAGGTCTTCGCTGCTCTGTGAAGCCAGCCTAACGCAGTGCCCTCAAATCTAGGAGCCAATGGACCCGAGCCTTCGCCCAAGCCTCTTGACTCAACTCTCAACTTGGAGCGGGCAGGCCAGCGTGGTGTAACCACCAACCCAACCTAGCGTAACCAATGTCGTGTTCCATCACCTTGGTGCCCCCACTTGGGTCACAAGCTGGCGCTACCTGTAAGACCCAAGATTTTAAGCTTAGGATCAGTGGAAGAGATTTCCATTTACGATTAGGGTTGATGTAATGTGAAGGGAAACCTGAACGAAAGTTTATTAAATGAAATATATTTATGAAGGAGAAAGTTCAGGAAAAGTCAAAGGATTGTATCGAAGTCGATTTAAGTTATAGCACGACTAATATTCGCATTTAAAACCCAGGACAAGAACCTTAGGAAACAAAACTATGTTCCAGCTTTGGAACACTATAGGAATATAATTTCCAACAAACTTCCAGCTTTGGAACACTGTAGGAATTTAGTCCAAAAATCTTTAGAGAAATATTAGAACTTCTCTTTTTCCATTTATCACAATCATTTCGAGGCGAAACTCTAGGATCTACGAACGTCCGATTCCAATCATTGGAAGTTTGCCGAAACCGAATCCCTGGTTTTTCAAAACCCTAGAATCAACTGTCAATGAAGACTTTTTCTATTCAGAGCTTCAAATGAAGATTCTACACGCGTACACCCATTTCTCTTGATGATTTCAATCTTTCTTCAGAAGGAAGTTTTCCATTCCGACATCCGATGCAAAAAGCAACTTATCGGGTAAAATAGTTTTATACCGACTATGCATTAGTTGCCAAAAATACAAGGAGACCTCTTTATAGTTTTGGAATTCTTTCGCCAAAACATATCTATTAATTCACGGAGAATGACGCCGGAAAAATCAGATTCGCGAAACTTTCATTTTACCGCGTTTCGCCAACCTCTATATATAGCCAAGAAATGAGAAAAAACAAATATCTTACCCATTTCATCCAAGGAGGCCGCGAGTTTGAGAGGAGAGGAGGAGAAGAAGATTTTGTTCAATCCTTGCTTGATCGTTGATTAATCAGTTGCTGCTTCAAGGTTTCGAGGTATAGTCGCTAATCCTTACCTCTGATCGCTTTTTCCATAGCTTTTCTGTAGAGTTTTCTGAGTGGATAGTTTATGGGTTTTTGCAAAACTATCCTGAATCTTTCATTTCTGATTCTAAACCTCTTCTATATGTGCCCAAGATCACTTCTGCCGGATTAGATTTTCCGTTATGTCGCCGGAATCAATTTGAACCTAATATACCCATTTTTGGAGTTTTTGAGGTAAAGCTTCAACCTTTAGGCTAAAAACTATCGCCTTAGCTTAGTGTTAGTAGGATTAGTTGTCATAAACGTCGTTAGTAACGTCCCTGCAAAATTTGGTTTTTGGGATTTCAGTTTTGAAATTTCTAAGTTAAAAATCATGACCAAAATACCCCTGCGACAGTTTTTGATCCGATAATTTTTCCGAGTTCAGAATACCCTTAGTTACGGCTAACGAAAGCATAGGAACCAAGTTTGATCGAAGAAAAATCGAGCCCCACAATTGTGAAAAGTGGCCGAGCCCTATAGGGGAGGAGGGGGAAAATTCCTTTTCCGAAAACTTGTCCTTTCGCGCTAGATTATCGTACCTCGGAGTATGAACTACTTCGTGTAACCTTAGTGAGCATTGATAGCTTAGTTTCCGATAGATTTTGATAGAATTCTGTGGTTTTACTTTAAAGGTTCTTTTGAAGAATTTCCTGAAGATCAAGGAGCTCATTGTGAAGGAACGTTTGAGGAGAACGCTGGAATAACTAGAGGTAAGGGCAACTTACCTTACTAGCTAATGCTTTAGGTGTCGACGCATTCGACTTGATTTATTGTTTATGCACTTGTTTGTGATTGGCTGGGAAAAGTTTTCTGAGGCTTCGGCTGACAATGTAGATGATTCATCTACTGAATGTTTTTGGAGATTGACTTACATGCTATGTGCTATGTGGGTAATCTAGGATGTGTGGTGCATGCCTTATATGCTAAGTGATATGTGGTTATTGCTTATTATGTTGATATATGACATGTTGATTGAGGGTGCTGAGTTTTTTATGCTTTAGCAATGAAATCTGAGTTTCTGAATAGTGAGAATAGCGGGCAGGTCATGCCGATTTTATTTTGAGAGTTTTGAGAAAGTTCGATAGGACGAATGAGATTCGGGCCTTGTTATGGTGTTTATGGATCGAGACATTCTCTGGAGTCATTTGGGATTTGGAGATCCCGGGAACTTATAAGATTCGCGATAAGATTAAAAGGATCTCATTTTGTAAAGAAAACTCATAAGACATTAAACAACCTCTAAAATCTTCAAATAATGATAATAAACTCGAAAGGAAGCTTAGGATGAAGATCTTAGTTTTGGAAAACGAGAAGTGTCGTCGGACCCAAGCGTTGAGGAAGTTGAGAGGTTTTGAGTATGTTGATACTCTTGTGCTCTGGGAGCAGTTGTGTCGTTGGGCTATCCGAGGGATAAGCCGGGAACCGGGTAGTTTCCGAGCATGTTGATGCTCTTTGCTCGTTGAGCAGTTTTGACCATCGGATGGAGATGAGTCGGATGATTTGGAGATCATCATGAGATAATGTTTATACCTTCGGGTACCGTTTATGCCTTCGGGTACAGTTTATGCCTTCGGGTACAGTTTATGCCTTCGGGTACAGTTTATACCTTCGGGTACCGTTTATGCCTTCGGGTACCGTTTATGCCTTCGGGTACAGTTTATACCTTCGGGTACAGTTTATGCCTTCGGGTACCGTTTATGCCTTCGGGTACAGTTTATGCCTTCGGGTACCGTTTATACCTTCGGGTACCGTTTATGCCTTCGGGTACAGTTTATGCCTTCGGGTACAGTTTATGCCTTCGGGTACAGTTTATGCCTTCGGGTACAGTTTATGCCTTCGGGTACAGTTTATACCTTCGGGTACAGTTTATACCTTCGGGTACTTCGAACATCGACGGGGGATATGATCGACCGTGAGGTTAGGATCGACCTGTTGATTGTCGGGCATAGCGGAGGGAAAAGTCGACCCGCAGGGTTAGGACTGATCCGGCTATGTCAAGGTTGTAAGTGACACTCGGGAGTTATGGTCGACACAATGCCAGTGTTAGGACCGACTCAAACGTGCCCAGCCTACTCTTTCCGGAATCGTCGAGATTGACGTTGCATTGACATATCATGCACTCTAATTGTATCGTTATGTGTTTTGATGAGTTGATGTTGATAAACATCGTTATGTGTTTTGATGAGTTGATGTTGATAAACATCGTTATGTGTTTTGATGAGTAGATGTTGATAGATATCGTTATGTGCTTTGATGATTGAATTGTACTAGAGATTTGATAACATGCTATGTTTAAACCTTAGGGTAGACAATGCATAACTTATATGTATATAGACAACATATATATATATACCCCTTATACTTTATCTGGTGTCTTGTATTCTCTATCCTATATTCCGTAAGTTGACCCTTGCACGTGCTACCTGTGTTTGGGGGGCTATGTATGCCCTTTTTGTCAGATGTCGTTGGTGGATTCTTCCGTGATTCCTCGTCGTTCGGGGAAGACCCGGAGCGAAATGACTACTATTGAGCCTTCGACGTGGACCCGGACTTCATGCATGACCAGATGGGAGTCGATGATGGAAGTATGGGGGATGGGTGATTAGAGTCTATTAAGGTTGGGTGTTAGTGTCCTAGCTCTGACTTATTCTTATTTTTGAGGGCTTGTGTTGCTGACACTTGACCTAACATTTTGGGATTGTACATTTTGCCTACGGGCGTTACACTTTTCTACTTTCCGTCATTGGAGGTTACTCGTGACGAGGTCGCTATTTACAGCGGGGGATGCTATATATATTGTATATTAGTTCTGTTACCTTTCGCATTTGGGTTTTATTTAATTCAGTCTTGTCTTAGTTATTATCAAAAAAAAAAATATGTACGTTTTTCCGCATTAAGTTTATTTTGGTTACTAAAGTGACGCCACCGAAATCGGGGTGTTACACTACCCAACTCGGCATGCTATCATGCATGTTGGGAGCTTTATAAACATTGATTTAAGCTGTGTTATTAGCAATGTGGGACTTGTAAATGCTAATAAATGTGGTGGAGTCAAATTAGTGTTGTATGAGTTGCCATATGGCTTTGGGTCACTTGACATGCCCGCACTCAGCACACCCCATGCCATGATATCAAGTTGTTTCTCTTAACCTGATCTCCATTACAACAAAGACGATGGGTCTTATATTGACTTTATAACAACAGAATGATGTGAAAAAAGGGTGAAATGTCACAAGGAATTTCTTTGATGAACTTCATTCTTTTTACATAAAAATGGTCGACCGCAACTACTTTATCTGAGAATTAATCTGATAATAATTTGTTTAGTTACTTCTTAGTGTGTTCTCGAGGAAACTAGTGACAAGATTTTAATTAGCCATAATCTCATTAAACCTCTAAATGAAAAATTACTCATAAAATTTTTTCTAACCTCTCGTGCCTCCTCTTACCACCTATCAGTGCAATAAAGAGCTAAAATATTTTTGCTCTCTCCACAAGTTTAAGAACGCGGGAAAAAATTAGAAATTCCTTCTTCAGATAAAACATTCTCCTCTGCTTAAGATGCCAAGTAATTTCTCTCAACCAATGCTTCAACAATTTTGAAATCTCAATGACAAAACATATCCTTATTCCAATTTTCCATGTGATCTCTTCTAAGAATAAAAAGGATATGTAAAAGGATATCTGATCAAGCATATTATAATTTTCTTTATAATTCTTGTTTAGGCTCAGAGAGGTCAATGTCGGTGCTTATAACATTTATGTTTGCTCATTTGTTTAGAATTATAGTATCAATATATAAACAATTCTTTTTTCCCCAAAAGAATCCAGTATCATAAAAAATAGAACCAAAAAGTGATGGTTCAAGCGACAAGGCACACCAGGTGTTTTGGGCTAGAGGTACAGCAGCCCGTTATCCTTCCACTGTTAAGAGCTTGAGGTCTTCGCTGCTCTGTGAAGCCAGCCTAACGCAGTGCCCTCAAATCTAGGAGCCAATGGACCCGAGCCTTCGCCCAAGCCTCATGACTCAACTCTCAACTTGGAGCGGGAAGGCCAGCGTGGGGTAACCACCAACCCAACCGAGCATAACCAATGTCGTGTTCCATCCCCTTGGTGCCCCCACTTGGGTCACAAGTTGGCGTTACCCAACTCGGCATGCTATCATGCATGTTGGGAGCTTTATAAACATTGATTTAAGTTGTGTTATTAGCAATGTGGGACTTGTAAATGCTAATGAATGTGGTGGAGTCAAATTAGTGTTGTATGAGTTGCCATATGGCTTTGGGTCACTTGACATGCCCGCACTCAGCACACCCCATGCCATGATATCAAGTTGTTTCTCTTAACCTGATCTCCATTACAACAAAGACGATGGGTCTTATATTGACTTTATAACAACATAATGATGTGAAAAAAGGGTGAAATGTCACAAGGAATTTCTTTGATGAACTTCATTCTTTTTACATAAAAATGGTCGACCGCAACTACTTTATCTGAGAATTAATCTGATAATAATTTGTTTAGTTACTTCTTAGTGTGTTCTCGAGGAAACTAGTGACAAGATTTTAATTAGCCATAATCTCATTAAACCTCTAAATGAAAAATTACTCATAAAATTTTTTCTAACCTCTCGTGCCTCCTCTTACCACCTATCAGTGCAATAAAGAGCTAAAATATTTTTGCTCTCTCCACAAGTTTAAGAACGCGGGAAAAAATTAGAAATTCCTTCTTCAGATAAAACATTCTCCTCTGCTTAAGATGCCAAGTAATTTCTCTCAACCAATGCTTCAACAATTTTGAAATCTCAATGACAAAACATATCCTTATTCCAATTTTCCATGTGATCTCTTCTAAGAATAAAAAGGATATGTAAAAGGATATCTGATCAAGCATATTATAATTTTCTTTATAATTCTTGTTTAGGCTCAGAGAGGTCAATGTCGGTGCTTATAACATTTATGTTTGCTCATTTGTTTAGAATTATAGTATCAATATATAAACAATTCTTTTTTCCCCAAAAGAATCCAGTATCATAAAAAATAGAACCAAAAAGTGATGGTTCAAGCGACAAGGCACACCAGGTGTTTTGGGCTAGAGGTACAGCGGCCCGTTATCCTTCCACTGTTAAGAGCTTGAGGTCTTCGCTGCTCTGTGAAGCCAGCCTAACGCAGTGCCCTCAAATCTAGGAGCCAATGGACCCGAGCCTTCGCCCAAGCCTCATGACTCAACTCTCAACTTGGAGCGGGAAGGCCAGCGTGGGGTAACCACCAACCCAACCGAGCGTAACCAATGTCGTGTTCCATCACCTTGGTGCCCCCACTTGGGTCACAAGTTGGCGTTACCCAACTCGGCATGCTATCATGCATGTTGGGAGCTTTATAAACATTGATTTAAGTTGTGTTATTAGCAATGTGGGACTTGTAAATGCTAATAAATGTGGTGGAGTCAAATTAGTGTTGTATGAGTTGCCATATGGCTTTGGGTCACTTGACATGCCCGCACTCAGCACACCCCATGCCATGATATCAAGTTGTTTCTCTTAACCTGATCTCCATTACAACAAAGACGATGGGTCGTATATTGACTTTATAACAACATAATGATGTGAAAAAGGGGTGAAATGTCACAAGGAATTTCTTTGATGAACTTCATTCTTTTTACATAAAAATGGTCGACCGCAACTACTTTATCTGAGAAATAATCTGATAATAATTTGTTTAGTTACTTCTTAGTGTGTTCTCGAGGAAACTAGTGACAAGATTTTAATTAGCCATAATCTCATTAAACCTCTAAATGAAAAATTACTCATAAAATTTTTTCTAACCTCTCGTGCCTCCTCTTACCACCTATCAGTGCAATAAAGAGCTAAAATATTTTTGCTCTCTCCACAAGTTTAAGAACGCGGGAAAAAATTAGAAATTCCTTCTTCAGATAAAACATTCTCCTCTGCTTAAGATGCCAAGTAATTTCTCTCAACCAATGCTTCAACAATTTTGAAATCTCAATGACAAAACATATCCTTATTCCAATTTTCCATGTGATCTCTTCTAAGAATAAAAAGGATATGTAAAAGGATATCTGATCAAGCATATTATAATTTTCTTTATAATTCTTGTTTAGGCTCAGAGAGGTCAATGTCGGTGCTTATAACATTTATGTTTGCTCATTTGTTTAGAATTATAGTATCAATATATAAACAATTCTTTTTTCCCCAAAAGAATCCAGTATCATAAAAAATAGAACCAAAAAGTGATGGTTCAAGCGACAAGGCACACCAGGTGTTTTGGGCTAGAGGTACAGCAGCCCGTTATCCTTCCACTGTTAAGAGCTTGAGGTCTTCGCTGCTCTGTGAAGCCAGCCTAACGCAGTGCCCTCAAATCTAGGAGCCAATGGACCCGAGCCTTCGCCCAAGCCTCATGACTCAACTCTCAACTTGGAGCGGGAAGGCCAGCGTGGGGTAA
Organism: Lotus japonicus; assembly: GCF_012489685.1. NCBI lineage: Eukaryota > Viridiplantae > Streptophyta > Magnoliopsida > Fabales > Fabaceae > Lotus > Lotus japonicus. The sequence continues at coordinate 32,409,852 of NC_080041.1, forward strand.
CCACCAACCCAACCGAGCATAACCAATGTCGTGTTCCATCCCCTTGGTGCCCCCACTTGGGTCACAAGTTGGCGTTACCCAACTCGGCATGCTATCATGCATGTTGGGAGCTTTATAAACATTGATTTAAGTTGTGTTATTAGCAATGTGGGACTTGTAAATGCTAATGAATGTGGTGGAGTCAAATTAGTGTTGTATGAGTTGCCATATGGCTTTGGGTCACTTGACATGCCCGCACTCAGCACACCCCATGCCATGATATCAAGTTGTTTCTCTTAACCTGATCTCCATTACAACAAAGACGATGGGTCTTATATTGACTTTATAACAACATAATGATGTGAAAAAAGGGTGAAATGTCACAAGGAATTTCTTTGATGAACTTCATTCTTTTTACATAAAAATGGTCGACCGCAACTACTTTATCTGAGAATTAATCTGATAATAATTTGTTTAGTTACTTCTTAGTGTGTTCTCGAGGAAACTAGTGACAAGATTTTAATTAGCCATAATCTCATTAAACCTCTAAATGAAAAATTACTCATAAAATTTTTTCTAACCTCTCGTGCCTCCTCTTACCACCTATCAGTGCAATAAAGAGCTAAAATATTTTTGCTCTCTCCACAAGTTTAAGAACGCGGGAAAAAATTAGAAATTCCTTCTTCAGATAAAACATTCTCCTCTGCTTAAGATGCCAAGTAATTTCTCTCAACCAATGCTTCAACAATTTTGAAATCTCAATGACAAAACATATCCTTATTCCAATTTTCCATGTGATCTCTTCTAAGAATAAAAAGGATATGTAAAAGGATATCTGATCAAGCATATTATAATTTTCTTTATAATTCTTGTTTAGGCTCAGAGAGGTCAATGTCGGTGCTTATAACATTTATGTTTGCTCATTTGTTTAGAATTATAGTATCAATATATAAACAATTCTTTTTTCCCCAAAAGAATCCAGTATCATAAAAAATAGAACCAAAAAGTGATGGTTCAAGCGACAAGGCACACCAGGTGTTTTGGGCTAGAGGTACAGCGGCCCGTTATCCTTCCACTGTTAAGAGCTTGAGGTCTTCGCTGCTCTGTGAAGCCAGCCTAACGCAGTGCCCTCAAATCTAGGAGCCAATGGACCCGAGCCTTCGCCCAAGCCTCATGACTCAACTCTCAACTTGGAGCGGGAAGGCCAGCGTGGGGTAACCACCAACCCAACCGAGCGTAACCAATGTCGTGTTCCATCACCTTGGTGCCCCCACTTGGGTCACAAGTTGGCGTTACCCAACTCGGCATGCTATCATGCATGTTGGGAGCTTTATAAACATTGATTTAAGTTGTGTTATTAGCAATGTGGGACTTGTAAATGCTAATAAATGTGGTGGAGTCAAATTAGTGTTGTATGAGTTGCCATATGGCTTTGGGTCACTTGACATGCCCGCACTCAGCACACCCCATGCCATGATATCAAGTTGTTTCTCTTAACCTGATCTCCATTACAACAAAGACGATGGGTCTTATATTGACTTTATAACAACATAATGATGTGAAAAAGGGGTGAAATGTCACAAGGAATTTCTTTGATGAACTTCATTCTTTTTACATAAAAATGGTCGACCGCAACTACTTTATCTGAGAAATAATCTGATAATAATTTGTTTAGTTACTTCTTAGTGTGTTCTCGAGGAAACTAGTGACAAGATTTTAATTAGCCATAATCTCATTAAACCTCTAAATGAAAAATTACTCATAAAATTTTTTCTAACCTCTCGTGCCTCCTCTTACCACCTATCAGTGCAATAAAGAGCTAAAATATTTTTGCTCTCTCCACAAGTTTAAGAACGCGGGAAAAAATTAGAAATTCCTTCTTCAGATAAAACATTCTCCTCTGCTTAAGATGCCAAGTAATTTCTCTCAACCAATGCTTCAACAATTTTGAAATCTCAATGACAAAACATATCCTTATTCCAATTTTCCATGTGATCTCTTCTAAGTATAAAAAGGATATGTAAAAGGATATCTGATCAAGCATATTATAATTTTCTTTATAATTCTTGTTTAGGCTCAGAGAGGTCAATGTCGGTGCTTATAACATTTATGTTTGCTCATTTGTTTAGAATTATAGTATCAATATATAAACAATTCTTTTTTCCCCAAAAGAATCCAGTATCATAAAAAATAGAACCAAAAAGTGATGGTTCAAGCGACATGGCACACCAGGTGTTTTGGGCTAGAGGTACAGCGGCCTGTTATTCTTCCACTGTTAAGAGCTTGAGGTCTTCGCTGCTCTGTGAAGCCAGCCTAACGCAGTGCCCTCAAATCTAGGAGCCAATGGACCCGAGCCTTCGCCCAAGCCTCATGACTCAACTCTCAACTTGGAGCGGGAAGGCCAGCGTGGGGTAACCACCAACCCAACCGAGCGTAACCAATGTCGTGTTCCATCACCTTGGTGCCCCCACTTGGGTCACAAGTTGGCGTTACCCAACTCGGCATGCTATCATGCATGTTGGGAGCTTTATAAACATTGATTTAAGTTGTGTTATTAGCAATGTGGGACTTTTAAATGCTAATAAATGTGGTGGAGTCAAATTAGTGTTGTATGAGTTGCCATATGGCTTTGGGTCACTTGACATGCCCGCACTCAGCACACCCCATGCCATGATATCAAGTTGTTTCTCTTAACCTGATCTCCATTACAACAAAGACGATGGGTCTTATATTGACTTTATAACAACATAATGATGTGAAAAAGGGGTGAAATGTCACAAGGAATTTCTTTGATGAACTTCATTCTTTTTACATAAAAATGGTCGACCGCAACTACTTTATCTGAGAAATAATCTGATAATAATTTGTTTAGTTACTTCTTAGTGTGTTCTCGAGGAAACTAGTGACAAGATTTTAATTAGCCATAATCTCATTAAACCTCTAAATGAAAAATTACTCATAAAATTTTTTCTAACCTCTCGTGCCTCCTCTTACCACCTATCAGTGCAATAAAGAGCTAAAATATTTTTGCTCTCTCCACAAGTTTAAGAACGCGGGAAAAAATTAGAAATTCCTTCTTCAGATAAAACATTCTCCTCTGCTTAAGATGCCAAGTAATTTCTCTCAACCAATGCTTCAACAATTTTGAAATCTCAATGACAAAACATATCCTTATTCCAATTTTCCATGTGATCTCTTCTAAGAATAAAAAGGATATGTAAAAGGATATCAGATCAAGCATATTATAATTTTCTTTATAATTCTTGTTTAGGCTCAGAGAGGTCAATGTCGGTGCTTATAACATTTATGTTTGCTCATTTGTTTAGAATTATAGTATCAATATATAAACAATTCTTTTTTCCCCAAAAGAATCCAGTATCATAAAAAATAGAACCAAAAAGTGATGGTTCAAGCGACAAGGCACACCAGGTGTTTTGGGCTAGAGGTACAGCGGCCCGTTATCCTTCCACTGTTAAGAGCTTGAGGTCTTCGCTGCTCTGTGAAGCCAGCCTAACGCAGTGCCCTCAAATCTAGGAGCCAATGGACCCGAGCCTTCGCCCAAGCCTCATGACTCAACTCTCAACTTGGAGCGGGAAGGCCAGCGTGGGGTAACCACCAACCCAACCGAGCGTAACCAATGTCGTGTTCCATCACCTTGGTGCCCCCACTTGGGTCACAAGTTGGCGTTACCCAACTCGGCATGCTATCATGCATGTTGGGAGCTTTATAAACATTGATTTAAGTTGTGTTATTAGCAATGTGGGACTTGTAAATGCTAATAAATGTGGTGGAGTCAAATTAGTGTTGTATGAGTTGCCATATGGCTTTGGGTCACTTGACATGCCCGCACTCAGCACACCCCATGCCATGATATCAAGTTGTTTCTCTTAACCTGATCTCCATTACAACAAAGACGATGGGTCTTATATTGACTTTATAACAACATAATGATGTGAAAAAGGGGTGAAATGTCACAAGGAATTTCTTTGATGAACTTCATTCTTTTTACATAAAAATGGTCGACCGCAACTACTTTATCTGAGAAATAATCTGATAATAATTTGTTTAGTTACTTCTTAGTGTGTTCTCGAGGAAACTAGTGACAAGATTTTAATTAGCCATAATCTCATTAAACCTCTAAATGAAAAATTACTCATAAAATTTTTTCTAACCTCTCGTGCCTCCTCTTACCACCTATCAGTGCAATAAAGAGCTAAAATATTTTTGCTCTCTCCACAAGTTTAAGAACGCGGGAAAAAATTAGAAATTCCTTCTTCAGATAAAACATTCTCCTCTGCTTAAGATGCCAAGTAATTTCTCTCAACCAATGCTTCAACAATTTTGAAATCTCAATGACAAAACATATCCTTATTCCAATTTTCCATGTGATCTCTTCTAAGTATAAAAAGGATATGTAAAAGGATATCTGATCAAGCATATTATAATTTTCTTTATAATTCTTGTTTAGGCTCAGAGAGGTCAATGTCGGTGCTTATAACATTTATGTTTGCTCATTTGTTTAGAATTATAGTATCAATATATAAACAATTCTTTTTTCCCCAAAAGAATCCAGTATCATAAAAAATAGAACCAAAAAGTGATGGTTCAAGCGACATGGCACACCAGGTGTTTTGGGCTAGAGGTACAGCGGCCTGTTATTCTTCCACTGTTAAGAGCTTGAGGTCTTCGCTGCTCTGTGAAGCCAGCCTAACGCAGTGCCCTCAAATCTAGGAGCCAATGGACCCGAGCCTTCGCCCAAGCCTCATGACTCAACTCTCAACTTGGAGCGGGAAGGCCAGCGTGGGGTAACCACCAACCCAACCGAGCGTAACCAATGTCGTGTTCCATCACCTTGGTGCCCCCACTTGGGTCACAAGTTGGCGTTACCCAACTCGGCATGCTATCATGCATGTTGGGAGCTTTATAAACATTGATTTAAGTTGTGTTATTAGCAATGTGGGACTTTTAAATGCTAATAAATGTGGTGGAGTCAAATTAGTGTTGTATGAGTTGCCATATGGCTTTGGGTCACTTGACATGCCCGCACTCAGCACACCCCATGCCATGATATCAAGTTGTTTCTCTTAACCTGATCTCCATTACAACAAAGACGATGGGTCTTATATTGACTTTATAACAACATAATGATGTGAAAAAGGGGTGAAATGTCACAAGGAATTTCTTTGATGAACTTCATTCTTTTTACATAAAAATGGTCGACCGCAACTACTTTATCTGAGAAATAATCTGATAATAATTTGTTTAGTTACTTCTTAGTGTGTTCTCGAGGAAACTAGTGACAAGATTTTAATTAGCCATAATCTCATTAAACCTCTAAATGAAAAATTACTCATAAAATTTTTTCTAACCTCTCGTGCCTCCTCTTACCACCTATCAGTGCAATAAAGAGCTAAAATATTTTTGCTCTCTCCACAAGTTTAAGAACGCGGGAAAAAATTAGAAATTCCTTCTTCAGATAAAACATTCTCCTCTGCTTAAGATGCCAAGTAATTTCTCTCAACCAATGCTTCAACAATTTTGAAATCTCAATGACAAAACATATCCTTATTCCAATTTTCCATGTGATCTCTTCTAAGAATAAAAAGGATATGTAAAAGGATATCTGATCAAGCATATTATAATTTTCTTTATAATTCTTGTTTAGGCTCAGAGAGGTCAATGTCGGTGCTTATAACATTTATGTTTGCTCATTTGTTTAGAATTATAGTATCAATATATAAACAATTCTTTTTTCCCCAAAAGAATCCAGTATCATAAAAAATAGAACCAAAAAGTGATGGTTCAAGCGACAAGGCACACCAGGTGTTTTGGGCTAGAGGTACAGCGGCCCGTTATCCTTCCACTGTTAAGAGCTTGAGGTCTTCGCTGCTCTGTGAAGCCAGCCTAACGCAGTGCCCTCAAATCTAGGAGCCAATGGACCCGAGCCTTCGCCCAAGCCTCATGACTCAACTCTCAACTTGGAGCGGGAAGGCCAGCGTGGGGTAACCACCAACCCAACCGAGCGTAACCAATGTCGTGTTCCATCACCTTGGTGCCCCCACTTGGGTCACAAGTTGGCGTTACCCAACTCGGCATGCTATCATGCATGTTGGGAGCTTTATAAACATTGATTTAAGTTGTGTTATTAGCAATGTGGGACTTTTAAATGCTAATAAATGTGGTGGAGTCAAATTAGTGTTGTATGAGTTGCCATATGGCTTTGGGTCACTTGACATGCCCGCACTCAGCACACCCCATGCCATGATATCAAGTTGTTTCTCTTAACCTGATCTCCATTACAACAAAGACGATGGGTCTTATATTGACTTTATAACAACATAATGATGTGAAAAAGGGGTGAAATGTCACAAGGAATTTCTTTGATGAACTTCATTCTTTTTACATAAAAATGGTCGACCGCAACTACTTTATCTGAGAAATAATCTGATAATAATTTGTTTAGTTACTTCTTAGTGTGTTCTCGAGGAAACTAGTGACAAGATTTTAATTAGCCATAATCTCATTAAACCTCTAAATGAAAAATTACTCATAAAATTTTTTCTAACCTCTCGTGCCTCCTCTTACCACCTATCAGTGCAATAAAGAGCTAAAATATTTTTGCTCTCTCCACAAGTTTAAGAACGCGGGAAAAAATTAGAAATTCCTTCTTCAGATAAAACATTCTCCTCTGCTTAAGATGCCAAGTAATTTCTCTCAACCAATGCTTCAACAATTTTGAAATCTCAATGACAAAACATATCCTTATTCCAATTTTCCATGTGATCTCTTCTAAGTATAAAAAGGATATGTAAAAGGATATCTGATCAAGCATATTATAATTTTCTTTATAATTCTTGTTTAGGCTCAGAGAGGTCAATGTCGGTGCTTATAACATTTATGTTTGCTCATTTGTTTAGAATTATAGTATCAATATATAAACAATTCTTTTTTCCCCAAAAGAATCCAGTATCATAAAAAATAGAACCAAAAAGTGATGGTTCAAGCGACAAGGCACACCAGGTGTTTTGGGCTAGAGGTACAGCGGCCCGTTATCCTTCCACTGTTAAGAGCTTGAGGTCTTCGCTGCTCTGTGAAGCCAGCCTAACGCAGTGCCCTCAAATCTAGGAGCCAATGGACCCGAGCCTTCGCCCAAGCCTCATGACTCAACTCTCAACTTGGAGCGGGAAGGCCAGCGTGGGGTAACCACCAACCCAACCGAGCGTAACCAATGTCGTGTTCCATCACCTTGGTGCCCCCACTTGGGTCACAAGTTGGCGTTACCCAACTCGGCATGCTATCATGCATGTTGGGAGCTTTATAAACATTGATTTAAGTTGTGTTATTAGCAATGTGGGACTTGTAAATGCTAATAAATGTGGTGGAGTCAAATTAGTGTTGTATGAGTTGCCATATGGCTTTGGGTCACTTGACATGCCCGCACTCAGCACACCCCATGCCATGATATCAAGTTGTTTCTCTTAACCTGATCTCCATTACAACAAAGACGATGGGTCTTATATTGACTTTATAACAACATAATGATGTGAAAAAGGGGTGAAATGTCACAAGGAATTTCTTTTATGAACTTCATTCTTTTTACATAAAAACCGTCGACCGCAACTACTTTATTAGAGAAATAATCTGATAATAATTTGTTTAGCTACTTCTCAGTGTGTTCTCGAGGAATCTAATGACAAGATTTTAATTAGCCAAAATCTCATTAAACCTCTAAATGAAAAATTACTCATAAAAATTTTTTTAACCTCTCGTGCCTCCTCTTACCACCTATAAGTGCAATAAAGAGCCAAAATATTTTTACTCTCTCCACTAGTTTAAGAACGCAGGAAAGAAATTAGCAATTCCTTCTTCGGATAAAACATTCTCCTCTGCTTAAGATGCCAAGTAATTTCTCTCAACCAATGCCTTAAGAATTTTGAATTCTCAATGACAAACCATATCATTATTCCAATTTTCCAAGTCATCTCTTCTAAGAATAAAAAGGATATGTAAAAGGATATCTGATCAACCATAGTATAATTTTCTTTTTAATTCTTGTTTAGGCTCAGAGAGGTCAAAGTCGGTGCTTATAACATGTATGTTTGCTCACTTGTTTAGAATTATAGTATCAATATATAAACTTTTCTTCTTTCCCCAAAAGAATCCAGTATGATTAAAAGTAGAACCAAAAAGTGATGCTTCAAGCGATAAGGCACACCAGGTGTTTTGGGCTAGAGGTACAGCGGCCCATTATCCTTCCACTGTTAAGAGCTTGAGGTCTTCGCTGCTCTGTGAAGCCAACCTAACGCAGTGCCCTCAAATCTAGGAGCCAATGGACCCGAGCCTTCGCCCAAGCCTCATGACTCAACTCTCAACTTGGAGCGGGCAGGCCAGCGTGGTGTAACCACCAACCCAACCTTGCGTAACCAATGTCGTGTTCCATCACCTTGGTGCCCCCACTTGGGTCACAAGTTGGCGCCACCCAACTCGCCATGCTATCATGCATGTTGGGAGCTTTATAAACATTGATTTATGTTGTGTTATTAGCAATGTGGGACTTGTAAATGCTAATAAATGTGGTGGAGTCAAATTAGTGTTGTATGAGTTGCCATATGGCTTTGGGTCACTTGACATGCCGCACTCAGCACACCCCATGCCATGATATCAAGTTGTTTCTCTTAACCTCATCTCCACTATAACAAAGACGATGGGTCTTATATTGACTTTATAACAACAGAATGATGTGAAAAAGGGGTGAAATGTCACACGAAATTTCTCTAATGAACTTCATTCTTTTTACATAAAAATTGTCGACCGCTACTACTTTATCAGAGAAATAATCTGATAATAATTTGTTTAGCTACTTCTCATTGTGTTATAGAGGAAATTAGTGACAAGATTTTAATTAGTCATAATCTCATTAAACCTCTAAATGAAATAATTCTTCATAGCAATTTTTTTAACCTCTTGTGCCTCCTCTTACCACCTATAAGTGCAATAAAGAGCAAAAATATGTTTGCTCTCTCCACTAGTTTAAGAACGCGGGATTGAAATTAGAAATTCCTTCTTCGGATAAAACGTTCTCCTCTTCTTAAGATGCCAAGTAATTTCTCTCAACCAATGTGTAAGACCTGGATTTTCAGAACAAGTTAATTTCCGACTCACGCGTAGAATCAGTGTAAGCGTGACAGGAGTTTGTTGTTTGAGAAAGAGTAATGAAGAAGAAAGTTTAGGAATTGCTTGAGGAGTGTTGCGTAGTTGCTTTCGGAGTTAGTGCGAGTTGTCTGCACCCCTGCCTTATGGCGAGCGTGTCCAGAATAGGCTAATTTCGCTTTAGAGCAACGTTTTAAGTGAGATTTCGAATCCTTGGAAAATTTAAAGATTCTCTTTATTTTTCCTTCGGCCAGCATTTCATTTCGGAACCCTGGACTGTACGCACGATAGTATTCACTTTTCGGAAGTCCGACGACGCTAATTTCTTTGCTTCGAAACCCTAGATTCGAGCGTTGGATGAAGACTTTATCTATTCGGGACTTCTAACGAAGTTTCCATACGCGTTGCCAGATTTGTTTCGACGTTTCCAATCTTTTTCCAGTACAAAGTTTTGTCGTCTGACCATCACAGCAAAAAGTAGTTTTTCGGGACAGATTAACTTACACCGCTTTTGGGATTTTAGATATCGTTTTTCCCAAATCATAGATATTTGTTTTGAGTTCTGGAATTCTGACGCCAGAATCTCTCTTAGAATTCATCGGTGAACGTGCTGCAAAAATCGGAATCGCGAAATTTTCATTTTTCCCGCGATTTCGCCTGCCTATAAATAGCTCAAAAATCAAAATATCTTGCCATTTTCTTTCTTCAAGGCCGCGAGCTTCAAGGGGAGGGGAGGAGAAAAGATTTTCGCGAAAACTCGACCGATCTTTGTGCAGTTCGTCCCTACTTCGAGGTACTGAGGTAACTAGCATGATTCTTACCTCTGATTACTGTTTCTACTGCGTTTCTGAAGTCGTTTCTATGCTCACAGTTTTGAGTTTTTTGTAAAACTGTCTGTTTTCTCTGATTTCTTGCTTGGGTTATTTTCCCTACGTTCCCAAGAGTCTAAAACCTCTGTCAGTAATCGCCGATTGCGATCGAGTTGTCCAGGATCTGAAAAACTGTCTCAAAACCCTTTTAGTCGCACATTTCGAAAATTTATTGTCGAAAATTCGTAATCTGACTTCGTGCCTTTAGGATTTGTTGTCACGGATGTTGTTAGGATCATTGCTGTCAAATTTGTTTTCCGAACTGATAACTTTGAGGTTTTGAGCTTTTATTTTGGACCAAAACGCCCCTGAACGGCCGTATTTTGATCCGATTGTCCGAAAATTGTTCCGACAGTTTCTTTGCCTTAGTTTTACCCTAAAACTACCTTGTAAACAGATTTGATCGAAGAAAAAGAGCCGGAGCTCTTTTTCCTTAATGGCCGAGAGCTATTCCTTAGGGGGGGTTTCGTTTTCGAAAACTTGTCTTTTCGTACCCGATTGTCGTATTCTGAAGCTTTAATGCTTTGTATATCGTTTATGTGTTGTATTGCGATCGAACTAATCGATTTTGTTTGGATTATGCTTTGTTTTCTCCGAGGTTCAGTTGAAGGAACTTTAGGAGCTTCAAAGCATTTGAATGAAGGAACCTTTGATTGCGAGGCTGGAGCAGCTCGAGGTTAGGGCAACTTACATATTAGCTATGATTGCATGATAGGCGTCGATCAATTCGACTTATGCTTTATCTGATGTTGATTATGATGATGAGTTGATGTTATGATGCTTTTCCATAACTTGTGATATTGTTGGATTGTGCGTTTTGACGCGATTTCGGAGTGGAGATTCATTGATCTGGTGATCTTTGATATTTCGGGTTGGATGAACAACCCTAGGCAAGTTCAAATGTGGGGTTTGAGACTTAGCCATTCGTTGGGATTCGTTTGAATACTTAGACTTTCCCCGGAAAACTTCTTTTGGCGGGTTTTTGGAAACTTAGAAGGATTAGAATTTCGAAAACTAGAGACTTTGGGAGACTTAGACTTTGAGAAATAAACCCATAACCTGACTAATCCAATTCGAAACGTTTTTACTAAACGAATAATTATAGGGAACCTAAAGGAGAAAATTATTGCGAAAGACGGGGAAAAGTCGACTTTTGTTGTGGGTTTGGAGAGTTATTGGAGTTGGGGCAAGCCACTAAGGTGAGCTATGGTGATGATTGAAAGTCACCGAGTACTCTAGTACTCTTGGGAGTGTTGTTCGAGTCGTGTTGTATTGACCGGCACAGACTCTGGGCTTTGTTTGTGGGTCTTGTGGTGGAAGTTGTGTTGTATTGACCGACACTAACTCCGAGTCGTGTTGTATTGACCGACACTGACTCTGGCTTTGATTTTGGGTTTTGTTATTGGAGTTGTGTTGTATTGACCGACACTAACTCCGAGTTGTGTTGTATTGACCGACACTAACTCTTGGGTTGTTGAGATTGGGTTGTGAGCTAAACACTTATGTGGTGAGGACGATTCGATGTTTGGCTAACCATATTGCATCAATCGGGTGAATAACGGGAATGGTTCACCTGTGCATCTCATGGTGAATAACGGGAATGGTTCACCACTTATGTGGTGAGGACGATTCGATGTTTGGCTAACCATATTGCATCAATCGGGTGAATAACGGGAATGGTTCACCTGTGCATCTCATGGTGAATAACGGGAATGGTTCACCAATGCATTAATGATGAATAACGGGAATGGTTCATCATACGGTGAATAACGGGAATGGTTCACCAAGGATGAATAACGGGAATGGTTCATCCATAGTGAAGAACGGGAATGCTTCACTTGTGGCGAACGGGAACGCGTCACAATCCGGATCATATTGTGCATTTCACGCATACATTCATTCTGACTGGAATCGTGTGCTGTTTGATTTATTGAAGCATTGTTAGAGCCAATAACATGCTAGGATTGCTTATATATATATATCAACATATATTTATACCCCATATCACATGTTGAGTGTATATCTACTTATTTCCGTGAGTTGACCCTAGCGCCTTGGCTTTGGTTGTATGTTTGGGTTTGGGCGGTCGGCCTGCTGCCAGATGTCGACGGTGGATTGGGTTTCGACGGTCTCTCCCTCGGGGGAGATCAGGTTTGATTTGGTGGATCGACATGCCCCCACCGCTTGGGTGATCGATGTTTTGGGTCATCGAGCGACGTACCGGGGAAGGGTCATGGAGGACCGGACTGACGAGCGTGGACATCTGACGAAAGGAGTTCTACGACGCATGGAGCTGAGCTTCAACTTGCCAACTTCCATTCACTGTGGACTTGGTACTGGGAGGGTAGGTTTAGGCATGCGTCATGTTTTGTGTAGAGCTCTGATTCGTTTTGCTTTTGGGGCAGGGTAGGTTTTTGACGCATGACTTTTTGTGTGGTTCTCTTACTGAGGGATCACAGTGAGTCAGTCGGACCATAGGGGTCTTTGTTTAGGCCATTTTGAGGCCGACTTTCTCCTAGCGGGTTGTAATTATAAACTTTCTTACTCACAATTCTGGGTCTGTATATATTTGCCTACGGGCACACTACTTTGGAGTCACTGCGATTGCGCGTGACATGGGAGTGCAACTGAGGCTGTACAAGTGTATATATTTGTATGTTGGTTAGTTAGTGTTGGGTTATGTCTTTATTTGCTATCGCTTCATTTAAAAGGAATCAATCGGAAAAAAAAAATTACCTGTTTTCCGCGTGAAGTTTATTTTTGGTTACTAAAGTAACACCTGGAAATCGGGGTGTTACACAATGCTTCAACAATTTTGAAATCTCAATGAAAAAACATATCCTTATTCCAATTTTCCAAGTGATCTCTTCTAAGAATAAAAAGGATATGTAAAAGGATATCTGATCAAGCATATTATAATTTTCTTTTTAATTCTTGTTTAGGCTCAGAGAGATCAAAGTCAGTGCTTATAACATTTATGTTTGCTCACTTGTTTAGAATTATAGTATCAATATATAAACAATTCTTTTTTCCCCAAAACAATCCAGTATCATTAAAAATAGAACCAAAAAGTGATGATTCAAGCGACAAGGCACACCAGGTGTTTTGGGCTAGAGGTAAAGCGGCCCGTTATCCTTCCACTGTTAAGAGCTTGAGGTCTTCGCTGCTCTGTAAAGCCAGCCTAACGCAGTGCCCTCAAATCTAGGAGCCAATGGACCCGAGCCTTCGCCCAAGCCTCATGACTCAACTCTCAACTTGGAGCGGGCAGGCCAGTGTAAGACCCTAACCTTGCTTATGTATTTCTTAAGTGATTTATTGAATAAAAGTGAAATTTCTAGTGAAGTTTGATTTATTCGCTAAACTGTCCGTGACCTTGTGTGAATTTTTGAGAGGTCTTAAAGACCTAATCTTGAAAACCTTCCTTCATGAGAGTTGTAGCTCTCTGAGTTAGCGAAATTCTCTCATTGGTTTCAGGTCATTCCGACCTCTGTAACCCGAGATAGCCTTGTTTTAGTGACAGAAGATCAGGCTGTTTTGTACTAGCAATTTTGTTAGAAGAAAGTCCTTAAGTCCGAATTTGTTTCTTTAAAAATCAAGAGAAGGAGTTTGCCTTGATTTATTTTAGCCTCTTATTCAGTAGTTAGGAGAGTATTTAGTTGGACTTGGGCCAAGTTATGAAGGGAGAAGAGAAAAGGAAAAACCTAGCCCATGATGCATGCTAGTCAAATTTCATGAGGAAGGAAGAAGGGAAGACTTGTTTGACTTGGTTGTGCTGAATTGGTGATGATGATTTGGGAGTTATGTCTCTTAGTTAAGTGCTGATCAGTTTTGGGACAAGGGAATTATAGGCAAATGATGAGCCATTAATGCCTTGTCTCATTTCAAATTGAAAGAAAAGGTGGTGAATGCCTTGGAGTGCATATAGGCCGCGGGTTTGGGGGCTTTAGGGGAAGAATTTTTCAGCCTTTGAGAGACAAAAGGAGCTGAGTGAGAAACCCAAACACAAACCCTCATTTTCTCATCACACATTCAGCAAAAGAAAGAAAGAAAGAGAGAGTGAGAGAGAAAGAGAGAGAGGCTGTGAGAAGAAGAAGAAGAAGAAGAAGAAGAAGAAGAAGAAGAAGAAGAAGAAGAAGAAGAAGGAGAAGAAGAAGAGGACGTGGAGGAGCAAGAGTGAGGGAGAGATTCGAGCAAGGAGAAGGTGCATCAAGGAGAGGACTTCCTCATTCATCTTTTCATCATCCTTCTATCATCCTTTCACACCCAAAAGCCAAGGTAAGGGGTGGATCTAGTGGGTAGAGTCTAGGTTTCTATATGATGAAGGTTTTCTTTGATTTGCATGCCTAAGATATGAATTTGGTTTGGTTGATGAAGTATGAGGGTTGAGGGTAGAAAGCATGCTTAAGGTATTCAATATGTGCAGCCATGAGATTGATCAAAGCTTGATGCCATGCTACTTGCCATAGTTGCCAAAACTTGACTATGTTGCTATGTTTGTGCCTAGAACGAATTCTGTATTGGATTGTATGCTTAGGGCCGATTTTGATGATGAAAAGCATGATCTATTGCTGCTGTAAAATGGCCTAGAGGATGGCCAAATGTTTTCAAAAAATAAAGAGAGAACCCTAGAGCAATGGTGCTCTCGGCTAGGCCAAAACCTTGGGTTTTGGTGTATTTTTCTTTAGCTTTTCAACGTATTGATTGTTGCTGATTGTTCCTGGAATTTTTACCATATTTGTGAAGCTTGTGTGATGCCATGATCAGTAGGTTAATGCTTGCCAAATGACCCTAGGTTTTATGTATGAAAACCATGATTTTATGCTAGATTTGTCTAGATTATCACATGATTTAACAAGCAATTTGTAACATGATCTTTGCTGGATTTTTGGAGAGTATATGCTTATGTTTTTTGGCTGGACATTGACTTGTGAAGTTGAGATGGAAGGAAGGAAGTGTTTTAGAAAACCTTGGACCCTTTAGGGTTCAGCCGAGCCACTTTGCGGTTGTTGGCAAGTTTTCTTCCTTCCGATTCATGCACAAGTTTATGTGATAGCTTGATTGGTTAAGTTACCATGATCTAAGTGTTGATAAGCATGAGAACATGTGTAAGTGCCTTAGTATAGCTTATAATTGCTTATTTTGGATATTGCCAAAAGGTCGCTCATCTAGCTGTAATTCCTTTTGGTGCTGTGATTTTTACTGTCATTCGAGTTGTATAAGTTTTGTGAAAATGTTAAGACTCTAGGTTGACTCAATAGAGCCTTTAACAAAGAGAAATGAGAACTTAATCGCTTGCAAGTAAAATGTGAATAATTGGACATAGGTCTAGTGAAGACTATGGGCCATGAGAACGTTGGTACCGTTAGAGACAAACGGTTACTTGCACGTGATTGAGGGTGTTTTGTGGGTTGTACGGTGTGTCCCCACGTGATTGGTTGACTGCGGTCACCTTGTGATTCTGTGGACGGACGGTGTGTCTGGCGACGGTGTGTCCCCCCACATGAATGAGGGCGGACGGTGTGTCCCCTTGAGAATTGTTCATCTGCGGATGATCGTGATTATGGCCATTGGTGTTGAGGTGGTTGTGTGAATGGTGAGGTCGCTAGCCTAACTGAACTTAGGTGACTGACTGAGATATAATATAAAGTTTATGCCTATTATACCTTGTTATTTATGAGTATTGCCTGGATATGTGAATGTTATATATGAGAACATGAGATCTGACCCTGTTGTTTGTTTATGTGTTATTCTGGGGGGGCCCAGATGATGAAGACCAAGAGTACAGTGGTCTCTGGACGATAGACCTACCTGACCAGCATAAGGACAACGCCTGGCAGACCGACTCTGCCAAGGCACGTCGCATCTACGTCGGCAGCGTTACGATCATCGGACGTGACCGGCATGGGAACGTCGTCGAGACTCAGAGCATGGAGTGGGGCAAGGTCAAGAGGCCCTTTGTACCTTGTCGCTTCTTACATCCCGGAGACGAGGGTTCGTGCTCGAACTCTCCGTAGAGGATTGCAGGAGGGGAGGTTTCTTCACGGGTGCTCGGGGCACCAGATTGGTGGGCACGCCTTGGCGACTTTCCAGCTCCGCCTCTCGAGTCCCTTCCAGTTCCTGCTGAGCCTATGGATGTCTTTGCTCCACGGTATGTTGCAGCAGCTGATGCACCTAGGGATGCCGAGACGGAGGGGCGTGGAGATGCACCGAAGGTCAGGGCTCCTGTGAAGAAGCGCCAGAGACAGTGCGGTTGGCTCGACGAGTGACTGATATTACCATGCTGGGGGTTGAGTGTTCGTGGTGTTGATCTATCTTTATCGGTTTTGTTTTTCCGGTTTTTGATGTATCGTTGATATAGGGCTTTAGCCCAAGGATTCATTTATGTATTTGATTATGGTTCCTTTTATTTACGAGTTATTTTATTCAGAAATACATGTCCTATTTATTCCGCAGATTTATATCGTAAAGTTTTCAAGAGTTTCGTAATAATCGAATCTTTGTCATTAAATCAAGATTAATATTGGAACGGCGAAAATTCTTTACGAAAATGGTGATGTTTGGTTTACTGTGTGACACTCGAGAAATCGGGGCGTTACATTGTGGTATCAGAGCTCCGGTTGAGAAACCAGAGCACTACGGGTTTTGGGCTTACGAGTTTCCGAACTCGTTGTGTTTTGATAAAGATGTTTTCAAAGCTTCGCGGTGAGATTGGGTAGACTTGTGTGCTAAGATGTTTGCTTGGTCAGATTGTCTGAAATTAGTATCATTGCTGTGATACTTGAGATTACTGAAGGGTGTGTGAAAAAGTTAGGATTGCTAACTGCTGATTTACCATTCGATTTGGTGGTGACGACCCTTGCCGCCGATCGATTAGTTACGCGCACGGCATGCTAGCAATGTCCGTTGATTTATGAGGATCGAAGGTTCTTTGCGAACCTCGTATGTTTAGGGCTTAAAGAGCTCGATGTGATTCTGGGAATGGACTGGTTGGCACAGTATCACGTTCTGTTGGATTGTGCTAATAAGGTCGTAGTCTTTCCGGATTCTGGCATTACGGATTACTTGAATTCGTACAACTTGGGAAAGGGTTCACCAGCATTCGTGAACTCTATCGTAGCTGAGGCGAAGAACGACGACGACGTACGCAACATTTTGGTGGTGCAAGATTTTGTGGATGTGTTTCCAGAGGATGTGCCTGGATTACCGCTAGTAAGAGAAACAGAGTTCTCTATCGATATTATGCCCGGTACAGGACCAATATCAATGGCGCCTTATCGGATGGCACCAGCAGAGTTGGCGGAGTTAGCAAAACAGTTGGAGGATCTCTCTTCCAAGGGATTTATCCGACCCAGTGTGTCGCCATGGGGAGCACCGGTGTTGTTGGTGAAGAAGAAGGACGGAAGGTCCAGATTATGTGTGGATTACCGACAACTCAACAAGGTGACAGTGAAGAATCGTTATCCGATGCCTCGGATAGATGATTTGATGGATCAACTTCGGGGTGCTACCGTGTTCTCGAAGATAGATCTGAAGTCAGGTTATCACCAGATCTGTGTCAAGGAGGCTGACATACAGAAGACCGCATTCAGAACTCGATATGGGCATTATGAGTACCTCGTGATGCCGTTTGGAGTTACAAATGCACCCGCAGTGTTTATGGACTACATGAACAGAGTGTTCAGGCCATTCCTGGACAAGTTCGTGGTGGTGTTCATTGACGATATTCTGATTTACTCAAAAAGTAAATAAGAACACGAAGAGCATTTGCGTCAAGTGCTAGGAGTATTGCGGGAGAAGGAGCTATATGCTAATGGCTCGAAGTGTGAATTCTGGATGGAAGAGGTGAAGTTCCTAGGTCACGTCATATCAAGTCAGGGTGTGGCTGTTGACCCTAACAAGATTAAATCGATCATGTCATGGGAACAACCTAAGACAGCAAGCGACATCAGGAGTTTTGTTGGGCTTGCTGGCTACTACAGACGCTTCGTGAAGGATTATGCAAAGTTGACTTCACCGTTGACTCAGTTGACAAAGAAAAATCAACCTTTTGCATGGACGGAGAAATGTGAAGAGAGTTTTCAGGAAATGAAGAAGAGACTGACTACTGCACCGATACTAGCCTTACCCAAGGAAGGAGAACCATATGACGTTTATTGTGACGCTTCACATAATGGGTTGGGTTGTGTAATGATGCAGGAGAAGAAAGTGATTGCTTACGCTTTGCGACAACTGAAGATTCATGAGAAGAACTATCCTACGCATGATTTGGAGTTGGCTGCTATAGTGTATGCTCTCAAGATTTGGAGGCATTACCTGTATGGCAGTACGTTCACGATCTATAGTGATCACAAGAGTCTGAAGTATTTGTTTGATCAGAAGGATCTAAACATGAGGCAACGAAGGTGGATGGAATTCCTGCAGGATTACGAGTTTGACCTACAGTATCATCCGGGGAAAACTAATGTGGTAGCTGACGCTCTTAGTCGAAAGGCTATACATGTATCCTCGTTGATGGTCAAGGAGTTAGAACTGCTGGAGGCGTTTCGAGATCTGAGTTTGGATGTGAAGATAGCTTCAGGGAAGCTTAGTTTCGGGATGGTGACGGTGTCGAGTGGGCTCTTGGATGAGATCAAATCGAAGCAAGAGACCGATGAAGGGTTACTCGAGTGGCGCAAACTAGTTACTCAAGGGAAGGCACCAGAGTTCGCTATCGGAAACGATAACATACTGCGTTGTAAGGGGCGAGTTTGTGTACCCAATGACACAGCTATGAGGAGGTTGATCTTGGATGAAGGTCACAAGAGCAGGTTGAGCATTCATCCGGGAATGAACAAGATGTATCAAGACCTGAAACTTCATTTCTGGTGGCCTGGGATGAAGAAACAAGTAGCCGAGTATGTGTCAAAATTCTTGACTTGTCAGAAGGCTAAGGTGGAACATCAGAAGCCAGCAGGAAAACTACAGTCGTTGGATGTTCCGGAGTGGAAATGGGATAGCATCTCTATGGACTTCGTGACGGCGTTACCCCTAACACGAAGAAGATTTGATGCAATTTGGGTAGTGGTTGATCGATTGACGAAGACCGCTCACTTCGTGCCGATCAATCTGAACTACAAGGTGGAGAGACTAGCAGAAATCTACATTGCAGAGATTGTTCGTCTGCATGGGGTACCATCTAGCATTGTGTCGGACAGAGACCCGAGGTTTACCTCACGTTTCTGGGGAGCTTTGCAACAAGCTTTGGGAACCAAGCTGAGATTGAGTTTCGCTTATCACCCACAGACGGATGGGCAAACCGAAAGGACTATTCAATCCTTGGAGGATTTGCTAAGAGCTTGTGTGCTCGATCATAAAGGGAGCTGGGATGAGTTGTTGCCGCTGATTGAGTTCACCTACAATAACAGCTTTCATGCGAGCATCGGGATGGCACCTTATGAAGCTTTGTATGGTCGGAGGTGTCGTACGCCTTTGTGCTGGCATCAAGATAGGGAGAACTTAGTGATTGGACCCGAGCTGGTTCAGCAAACCACTGAAGAAGTAAAGCGAATTCAAGAAAAGATGAGGATCTCGCAGAGTCGTCAGAAGAGTTACGCTGACAATCGAAGGAAAAAGCTGGAATTTCAAGCTGGAGATCATGTCTTCTTACGGGTTACCCCGATGACAGGTGTCGGAAGGGCGATCAAGTCTAAGAAGCTTACTCCAAAGTTCATTGGACCGTACCAGATAACAGAACGAGTTGGGCCAGTGGCATATAGGATTGCGTTGTCGCCTTTCCTATCCAATATTCATGACGTACTTCATGTGTCACAGTTGCGGAAGTACATGGCTGATGATTCTCATGTTCTTGAACCTGACGACATTCAGCTAAAGGATGATCTAACGATGGTGATGTCACCCATCAAGATTGTCGACAAGAGTACTAAACGTTTAAGGAACAAGGAGGTGTCCTTGGTGAAGGTCGTTTGGAATCAAGCGACAGGCGATGCTACATGGGAACTTGAGAGTAAGATGCGGGAGTCACATCCCGATTTGTTTGTAAACCCTTAAGTTTCGAGGGCGAAACTATTTTTAAGGGGGGTGGTATTGTAAGACCCTAACCTTGCTTATGTATTGCTTAAGTGATTTATTGAATAAAAGTGAAATTTCTAGTGAAGTTTGATTTATTTGCTAAACTGTCCGTGACCTTGTGTGAATTTTTGAGAGGTCTTAAAGACCTAATCTTGAAAAGCTTCCTTCATGAGAGTTGTATCTCTCTGAGTTAGCTAAATTCTCTCGTTGGTTTCACGTCATTCCGACCTCTGTAGCCCGAGATAGCCTTGTTTTAGTGACAGAAGGTCAGGCTGTTTTGTACTAGCAATTTTGTTAGAAGAAAGTCCTTAAGTCCGAATTTGTTTCTTTAAAAATCAAGAGAAGGAGTTTGCCTTGATTTCTTTGAGCCTCTTATTCAGTAGTTAGGAGAGTATTTAGTTGGACTTGGGCCAAGTTATGAAGGGAGAAGAGAAAAGGAAAAACCTAGCCCATGATGCATGCTAGTCGAATTTCATGAGGAAGGAAGAAGGGAAGACTTGTTTGACTTGGTTGTGCTGAATTGGTGGTGTTGATTTGGGAGTTATGTCTCTTAGTTAAGTGCTGATCAGTTTTGGGACAAGGGAATTATAGGCAAATGATGAGCCATTAATGCCTTGTCTCATTTCAAATTGAAAGAAAAGGTGGTGAATGCCTTGGAGTGCATATAGGCCGCGGGTTTGGGGGCTTTAGGGGAAGAATTTTTCAGCCTTTGAGAGACAAAAGGAGCTGAGTGAGAAACCCAAACACAAACCCTCATTTTCTCATCACACATTCAGCAAAAGAAAGAAAGAAAGAGAGAGTGAGAGAGAAAGAGAGAGAGGTCGTGAGAAGAAGAAGAAGAAGAAGAAGAAGAAGAAGAAGAAGAAGAAGAAGAAGAAGAAGAAGAAGAAGAAGAAGAAGAAGAAGAAGAAGAAGAAGAAGAAGAAGAAGAAGAAGAAGAAGAAGAAGAAGAAGAAGAAGAAGAAGAAGAAGAAGAAGAAGAAGAAGAAGAAGAAGAAGAAGAAGAAGAAGAAGAAGAAGAAGAAGAAGAAGAAGAAGAAGAAGAAGAAGAAGAAGAAGAAGAAGAAGAAGAAGAAGAAGAAGAAGAAGAAGAAGAAGAAGAAGAAGAAGAAGAAGAAGAAGAAGAAGAAGAAGAAGAAGAAGAAGAAGAAGAAGAAGAAGAAGAAGAAGAAGAAGAAGAAGAAGAAGAAGAAGAAGAAGAAGAAGAAGAAGAAGAAGAAGAAGAAGAAGAAGAAGAAGAAGAAGAAGAAGAAGAAGAAGAAGAAGAAGAAGAAGAAGAAGAAGAAGAAGAAGAAGAAGAAGAAGAAGAAGAAGAAGAAGAAGAAGAAGAAGAAGAAGAAGAAGAAGAAGAAGAAGAAGAAGAGGACGTGGAGGAGCAAGAGTGAGGGAGAGATTCGAGCAAGGAGAAGGTGCAGCAAGGAGAGGACTTCCTCATTCATCTTTTCATCATCCTTCTATCATCCTTTCACACCCAAAAGCCAAGGTAAGGGGTGGATCTAGTGGGTAGAGTCTAGGTTTCTATATGATGAAGGTTTTCTTTGATTTGCATGCCTAAGATCTGAATTTGGTTTGGTTGATGAAGTATGAGGGTTGAGGGTAGAAAGCATGCTTAAGGTATTCAATATGTGCAGCCATGAGATTGATAAAAGCTTGATGCCATGCTACTTGCCATAGTTGCCAAAACATGACTATGTTGCTATGTTTGTGCCTAGAACGAATTCTGTATTGGATTGTATGCTTAGGGCCTATTTTGATGATGAAAAGCATGATCTATTGCTGCTGTACAATGGCCTAGGGGATGGCCAAATGTTTTTCAAAAAAAAAAAGAGAGAACCCTAGAGCAATGGTGCTCTCGGCTAGGCCAAAACCTTGGGTTTTGGTGGATTTTTCTTTAGCTTTTCAACGTATTGATTGTTGCTGATTGTTCCTGGAATTTTTACCATATTTGTGAAGCTTGTGTGATGCCATGATCAGTAGGTTAATGCTTGCCAAATGACCCTAGGTTTTATGTATGAAAACCATGATTTTATGCTAGATTTGTCTAGATTATCACATGATTTAACAAGCAATTTGTAACATGATCTTTGCTGGATTTTTGGAGAGTATATGCTTATGTTTGTTGGCTGGACATTGACTTGTGAAGTTGAGATGGAAGGAAGGAAGTGTTTTAGAAAACCTTGGACCCTTTAGGGTTCAGCCGAGCCACTTTGCGGTTGTTGGCAAGTTTTCTTCCTTCCGATTCATGCACAAGTTTATGTGATAGCTTGATTGGTTAAGTTACCATGATCTAAGTGTTGATATGCATGAGAACATGTGTAAGTGCCTTAGTATAGCTTATAATTGCTTATTTTGGATATTGCCAAAAGGTCGCTCATCTAGCTGTAATTCCTTTTGGTGCTGTGATTTTTACTGTCATTCGAGTTGTATAAGTTTTGTGAAAATGTTAAGACTCTAGGTTGACTCAATAGAGCCTTTAACAAAGAGAAATGAGAACTTAATCGCTTGCAAGTAAAATGTGAATAATTGGACATAGTTCTAGTAAAGACTATGGGCCATGAGAACGATGGTACCGTTAGAGACAAACGGTTACTTGCACGTGATTGAGAGTGTTTTGTGGGTTGTACGGTGTGTCCCCACGTGATTGGTTGACTGCGGTCACCTTGTGATTCTGTGGACGGACGGTGTGTCTGGCGGACGGTGTGTCCCCCCACATGAATGAGGGCGGACGGTGTGTCCCCTTGAGAATTGTTCATCTGCGGATGATCGTGATTATGGCCATTGGTGTTGAGGTGGTTGTGTGAATGGTGAGGTCGCTAGCCTAACTGAACTTAGGTGACTGACTGAGATATAATATAAAGTTTATGCCTATTATACCTTGTTATTTATGAGTATTGCCTGGATATGTGAATGTTATATATGAGAACATGAGATCTGACCCTGTTGTTTGTTTATGTGTTATTCTGGGGGGGGCCCAGATGATGAAGACCAAGAGTACAGTGGTCTCATGGACGATAGACCTACCTGACCAGCATAAGGACAACGCCTGGCAGACCGACTCTGCCAAGGCACGTCGCATCTACGTCGGCAGCGCTACGATCATCGGACGTGACTGGCATGGGAACGTCGTCGAGACTCAGAGCATGGAGTGGGGCAAGGTCAAGATGCCCTTTGTACCTTGTCGCTTCTTACATCCCGGAGACGAGGGTTCGTGCTCGAACTCTCCGCAGAGGATTGCAGGAGGGGAGGTTTCTTCACGGGTGCTCGGGGCACCAGATTGGTGGGCACGCCTTGGCGACTTTCCAGCTCCGCCTCTCGAGTCCCTTCCAGTTCCTGCTGAGCCTATGGATGTCTTTGCTCCACGGTATGTTGCAGCAGCTGATGCACCTAGGGATGCCGAGACGGAGGGGCGTGGAGATGCACCGGAGGTCAGGGCTCCTGTGAAGAAGCGTCAGAGACAGTGCGGTTGGCTCGACGAGTGACTGATATTACCATGCTGGGGGTTGAGTGTTCGTGGTGTTGATCTATCTTTATCGGTTTTGTTTTTCCAGTTTTTGATGTATCGTTGATATAGGGCTTTAGCCCAAGGATTCATTTATGTATTTGATTATGGTTCCTTTTATTTACGAGTTATTTTATTTAGAAATACATGTCCTATTTATTCCGCAGATTTATATCGTAAAGTTTTCAAGAGTTTCGTAATAATCGAATCTTTGTCATTAAATCAAGATTAATATTGGAACGGCGAAATTTTTTTACGAAAATGGTGATGTTTGGTTTACTGTGTGACACTCGAGAAATCGGGGCGTTACAGCCAGCGTGGTGTAACCACCAACCCAACCTAGCGTAACCAGTGTCGTGTTCCATCACCTTGGTGCCCCCACTTGGGTCACAAGTTGGCACTACCCAACTCGGCATGCTATCATGCATGTTGGGAGCTTTATAAACATTGATTTATGTTGTGTTATTAGCAATGTGGGACTTGTAAATGCTAATAAATGTGATGGAGTCAAATTAGTGTTGTATGAGTTGCCATATGGCTTTGGGTCACTTGACATACCGCACTCAGCACACCCCATGCCATGATATCAAGTTGTTTTTCTTAACCTGATCTCCATTACAACAAAGACGATGAGTCTTATATTGACTTTATAACAACAGAATGATGTGAAAAATGGGTAATGTCACAAGGAATTTCTTTGATGAACTTCATTCTTTTTACATAAAAATTGTCGACCGCAACTACTTTATCAGAGAAATAACCTGATAATAATTTGTTTAGCTACTTCTCAGTGTGTTCTTGAGGAAACTAGTGACAAGATTTTAATTAGCCATAATCTCATTAAACCTCTAATTGAAAAATTACTCATAACAATTTTTCTAACCTCTCGTGCCTCCTCTTACCACCTATAAGTGCAATAAAGAGCTAAAATATTTTTGCTCTCTCCACTAGTTTAAGAACGCGGGAAAGAAATTAGTAATTCCTTCTTCGGATTAAATATTGTCCTCTGCTTAAGAATCTAAATCATTTCTCTCAACCAATGCTTCAACGATTTAGAAATCTCTAGGACCAAACACATCCTTATTCCAATTTTTCAAGTGCCTATTAACAATGTAAACCGAAAAAAGCGCAATATAGTGTTATATAAGTAGTGACGCAACATTTAGGAATGATTGGTTTGTGATTAGGATACTCGCGATTCAAAAATCACAGCTCTGAATTTTTCCAGGATGCAATTCATTCCTCTGACACAAGAAAGAAATCCAACCCTTTCATATTGGTGCAATTTAACTCGAACCAAGTGTATTATATTCCATATATATATTGAGAAAAAGGATGATGTAATAGATATGTAATAGATCAAGGACTAGTTTGTAATTAGTATTAGTTAGAGTCCTTGTCTTTAATTAGAAGTTAGTTAGTTGTGTTTTCTGTTAGAAGGTTATCTTGTTATATAACCTAGCATCTTCCATTCTGTAAACCACTGAAGCATTGTCCTTCTGTATTCTTCTTCTTCATTTCTTGATTCAATGGAAATTAGTTTCAGTTTTGTTATGGTATCAGATGATTTCACGTTTCTCCGCACACACGTGATTCTTGATTCTTCTCTGTGAATCGATTCTTTTCATCTTCTCTTTGGATTTCCATATCGAGCTTCTTGTCTTCGCGATTTGCTCTGTTTCATAGCCATGGCTGCCGATGCAGTTCCTCCATATCCTTTCACCGTGCAGGATGCTCAAACCGTGTCACATGCGTTCTACATTCATCCGAATGAGAGCCCGTCGACGGTTCTTGTATCGCCACCGCTATTGGAAGGAAATTACCACAACTGGGCGCGAGCTATGAGGATGAGCCTCATGACGAAGAACAAGCTAGGGTTCATTGATGGTTCGATCGTGGAGCCTCCTCTGAATCACCCAATCTATCCATTCTGGCAACGAGGTAACATGATGGTCTTATCTTGGATCATCAAATCCATTTCCCCTGAAATTGCACAATCTGTTCTCTGGCGTGACAAAGCTACCGATGTATGGAATGAATTGCGAGAGAGGTTTTCTCAAGCAGATTTGTTTCGAATTTCTGAGATCCAAGAAGAAATCTTTGGATTACGACAAGGGGATAGCTCAATTTCGAAATTCTACACCTCGATGAAGACACTCTGGGATGAATTGGACATCCTCAATCCTCTTCCGGTATGTACTTGCAATCCATCATGTTCTTGTGGAGCTCTTAGGAAGATTGGTGAAGAGCGCAATAAAAATCATGTTGTTCGATTCTTGCGTGGTCTAAACGATCAATATTCTGGTGTTCGTTCTCAGTTGATGCTTCTTGATTCCCTTCCAAATGTCAATCGCGTTTTTGCCATGATAGCTCAGCAGGAAAGGCAATTTGTTACAGAGAATGTTGTAGGTGCTAATGCCATGATGGCTTCTAAGGAAACTACCATGAGCAAGCCTAATTCTTCTAGTAATTCTGGATCTGCTGGCAATTCTGGACGGTACAACTCTAAGAAGTGTACACATTGTGGGAAGATGGGTCATACCATTGAGGAATGCTACAGAAAGCATGGGTTTCCTCCAGGGTACAAGTCCAAGAAGTATCCTCCTAAATCTGCTAATTGTGTCCATGTCAATGAGGACGATCAAGCTGCAGATCCTCAAGATCAACCTTGCAAATTTGGCTTCACACAAGATCAGTACAACACTTTGCTAGCTCTTTTGCCTTCTCAGGATTCCCAAACAGCCAGTGTGAATGCTTGTTCCAAGATTGCCATCACCACCAAGAATGGTAAATTTTTAATTTGGGTTGTGGACACTGGAGCCACAGATCATATTTGCACTAATCTTGCTTGTTTCATCACTTACAAGAAGATTTCTCCTGTCAGGGTGTCTCTTCCTAATGGCACTATATGCATTGCAACAATCAAGGGCACAATTAGAGTCTCAGATACTTTAGTGCTCACTAATGTGTTGTATTTGCCAGATTTTACCTATAATTTGATATCAGTTTACACATTGGTTAAATGCATGAAGTTTAAGCTGACTTTGGAAAAGGATGATTGTTTGATACAGGATTCCAATGCTTGGAAGATGATTGGCACAGCTAAGGAAATTAGAGGGTTGTACATCTTCAGAAATCAAGCCAGTGCTCCCATCATTGATGCCTACCTTGCTTCGGTCAAGTCTTCCAACTCTATCCATAAACCTCATGTAAATAGCTTTGTGAATAGCCTTGTAAATAGTTCAATGTCTAATAATTCAAACCTATGGCACTATAGACTAGGGCATCCTTCTTGTGTAAAGGATCAGTCCATTAAGGACCTTTTTCCATATGTTCATTGTAATAAAACACATTCTTGTGACATTTGTCCAATTGCTAAGCAAAAGAAGCTTCAATTTCCTTTAAGCACTAGCAAGTCCAGTTTTCTGTTTCAGCTTGTGCATTTTGATATTTGGGGCCCTGTTGCAACTGTGTCTTTGTCTGGCTTTTCTTATTTTCTTACTGTGGTTGATGATTTTTCAAGACACACATGGATTTATTTCATGAAATCCAAAGCTGAAGTGAGACCTCTCATTAAGACTTTTTGTGCTTTTGTTAAAAATCAGTTTGGCACTTCAGTAAAAACCTTAAGGAGTGATAATGGCCAGGAATTTCTCATGCATCTTTTCTATTCTTCTGAGGGCATAATTCATCACACCACTTGTGTTGAAACCCCCCAGCAAAATGCCATAGTTGAAAGGAAACATCAACATGTCATTAGTGTAGCTAGAGCCTTGCTTTTCCAAGCTCATTTACCAGTTAATTTTTGGTCCTATGCCGTAGCACATGCTGTCTATCTCATAAATCGCCTACCTACACCAGTGCTAGACAATAAATGTCCATTTCAAATCCTTTACAATACAGTCTCTGACCTCACTAATCTCAAAATTTTTGGCACTTTGTGTTTTGTCTCGACACTTACCAGTCACAGGAAGAAATTTGATCCTCGGGCTACTAAGTGCATTTTCCTTGGTTTTAAACCTGGCACTAAAGGTTTTGTTACCTATGACCTCAAAAGTAGAGTCATTTCCATTTCTAGGAATGTGACTTTTCATGAACACATTTACCCCTTCAAACCTCTTGATAGTGACTTAACTCCAACACAAGCTTTACCTACTACCCTTCCTCCTATCTTTGATGATGACATACCTGTTCCAGCTACTGTACAAGCTCAGGAACCACCAGTTAATAACCAAAATCAGGTTATTGCTCCACGAACATCACAAAGAATAAGGAAACCACCATCTTACCTTCAAGATTACCATTGTACTCTCTTGTCTTCTGATAGTGTGCCAATTACTTCTTCAAGCACAGGTATCAATTATCCTTTATCCAAAGTATTGTCTTATGATCATCTTAATCCCAAGTATCAATCTTTTGTAATGAACATTAGCTCAAGCTTGGAACCAACAAGATTTTCGGAGGCAGTGAAACATGAGTGCTGGAGAAAGGCTATGGATCAAGAGATTGAAGCCTTGGAGAGAAATCAAACATGGATTTTGGTGGATAAACCTCCAGACTCTAAACCTATTGGCTGCAAATGGGTGTATAAGGTCAAATACAAACAAGATGGGTCCATTGAGAGGTATAAGGCTCGTTTGGTGGTAAAGGGTTACACTCAAGTTGAAGGAGTGGACTTTCAAGACACATTTTCCCCTGTTGCAAAAATGACAACTTTAAGGGTGATTTTAGCTTTGTGTGCATCTCAGCAATGGCATCTCCACCAATTAGATGTAGACAATGCATTCCTACATGCATCCCTTGATGAGCAGATCTATATGACAATTCCTCAAGGACTAGTTTGTAACAAAGCTAACCAAGTCTGTCTTCTTCAGAAATCCTTGTATGGCTTAAAGCAGGCCAGCAGACAATGGTTCAACACACTTAGTGCTTCTCTCAAGAAACTAGGGTACAAGCAAAGTAGTGCTGATCACACCCTCTATATTAAAGCATCCTCAGGTTCTTTTACTGCTTTGCTTCTATATGTTGATGATGTTCTTCTGGCTGGAAATGATATGCATGAGATTCAACTTGTCAAATCTTCACTTCATGATCAGTTCAGGATCAAAGACTTGGGTGAGGCCAAGTACTTTTTAGGTCTTGAAATTGCACGGTCCACATCAGGCATTATTCTCAATCAGAGAAAGTATGCTCTTCAACTGATTTCAGATTCAGGGCATTTGGCTTCCAAACCTGTTTCTACTCCCATGGACAACTCACAGAAACTAGGAACAAACATTGGCACTCCTCTTACTGATATAGGGTCTTATAGAAGACTAGTGGGCAGACTCTTATATCTTAATACTACAAGACCTGACATCACGTTTGCAGTGAATCAGCTCAGTCAGTTTCTTTCTGCTCCTACTGACATTCATGAACAAGCAGCTCACAGGGTTCTCAAGTATCTCAAAGGATCTCCTGGATCAGGCTTGTTCTATCCTGCTTCATCTTCTACAACTCTAACTGCCTTCAGTGATTCTGATTGGGCAGGTTGTATTGATACTAGGAAATCTATTACTGGCTATTGCTTATTCTTAGGTGATTCTCTGATTTCTTGGAGGTCTAAGAAACAAAGCACTACATCCAGATCTTCTTGTGAATCTGAGTACAGGGCCATGGCAACAACAGTTTGTGAAATTCAATGGCTACACTACCTTCTTCAAGATCTGAATCAGCCACAGCTAGCTCCTACTTCCATGTTCTGTGATAATCAAAGTGCTATGCACATTGCACACAATCCCAGCTATCATGAGAGGACCAAACATATTGAACTTGACTGTCATATAGTCAGAGAAAAGCTTCAACAAGGATTAGTTCATCTCTTGCCTATTTCTACTACTCTACAAACTGCTGATGTATTCACAAAACCTTTGACCCCTGCACCTTTCAAGACTTGTATTTCCAAACTGGGCATGAAAGACATTCACCTCCCAGTTTGAGGGGGGCTAATAGATATGTAATAGATCAAGGACTAGTTTGTAATTAGTATTAGTTAGAGTCCTTGTCTTTAATTAGAAGTTAGTTAGTTGTGTTTTCTGTTAGAAGGTTATCTTGTTATATAACCTAGCATCTTCCATTCTGTAAACCACTGAAGCATTATCCTTCTGTATTCTTCTTCTTCATTTCTTGATTCAATGGAAATTAGTTTCAGTTTTGTTATGATGCACCGACGGTGTAAAGTTTTACACCGTCAACCAATCAGATTTCAAAGATGTGCCACATCAATTAATGAAGTTAAATAAAAAGAGAGATTTTCTCACATCCTTGAAATCTGATTGGTTGACGGTCGGTGCATAGAAATTAAACTCATATATATTTTATGAAGCATCTCCCTCCTATCAAATAAAATTCATGGAATATCATAACTTCATATCTTCTTTCCTTCAATGAATTTCCCATTCTTTCCCTTTGACTTTTCATAGCATTTAAATCTCACAAAAGTATTGCTATTTTTGTTTTAGAAAATATACAGAATTTACTTAATTATGTTCGTTAAAACCTTTGTAGAAAAAACTCTAGAGAAGGAAAATAAAGCACCACAACCTCAAAGGTGTCTTTTCATACCCCGTGGGCCTTTACAAATCGCATACTCTTACACCCTTTCAAAAAACACCCTTGTGAACTAAAAAAAAAAATACCAACATCCATTTTCCTGTATACTATGACAGCCAGTGTTCCAAAGTCAAAGTCACCATGCCATAAATGAAGCCCACACCGTCTGTCATATAAATTTGACAAACCAGAATGAACAATAACAACAAACCACACCATTAAACTCGTGCTGTCGTGCAACAGGTCCAGAAAACAACTTATTTCCACCCTTCCATGGATGAGGTCCCCAAAATCAGCACCATACCACTTAGAACCTGATGTAAGCCTTAGTCCCGAATATCACCATTCAATTTACAAAAGAAACCTGCACTAGATCAACAAACAACGGGCACACAAAAAACAAGGCACCAATACAGCAACATAAATTTCAAAATAGACTTAACTATTCACAAGTTGAACAACCTTGCACAAAGCTTTAGTTCTATCCCTTCCATGCTTCACCAAGTAGTCAGCCATGGCGTTCCCCTCACGCAATATGTGCTTAACACCCACACAATTTACAACTGGCCTCAACTGATCAATTCTTGCAAGAACATGAAATAGCTTCCAAGGTCTATGTTCCAAAGTGTTGACCCATCCCACAGAGATAGACGAATCGTTCTCAATGATTATTGAACGAAACTGAAATTGTTCATAGAACAGTAAGGCAAAGCTCGCATTCACTCATCTTCACCCCATGAAGGCCCCTGCGAGAAGCATCACCGTCCCAAAAAGTCATAGCAATCATGTTATCAATTTTCGTACAAAGACTGTCAAGAAGAATAAAGCAAGACATAACATACAAGGGGATAGTCTGAGCCACCGCTTTAATCAAATCATCTCTCCCCGCGTGGAGAGTGTTCTTTCATATCACCCCTTAAGCTTTTTCCGAACTCTTTCCTTAAAAAAAATTAAAGATTTGGGTCTTCGACTTACCAATAGTAGTCGGTAGCCCCAAAAATTTGGCATAGCTTTCAACCTCATTTACTCCCAACAACAGTTTTAGCACATGAAATCAAACATTTGACACATTGTGGCTAATAGAAAACTTCAACTTGTCAAGGTTTATAACTTGTCAAGAAGTCCGCTCATAAGTAACAAGAAGGTCCTTAACACATTCTGCCTCTTGAGTAGTAGCTCGGAAAAAAAGAATGCTATCATCAGCAGAAAGTAAGTGAGAGACTATCGGACAACTCTAACCATTTTCACCCCATGCAATGCAGATGTAGCAATGGATTTCTGAATTAAAGCGGAAAAAACTTCCCCACAAATAATAAAACAGATAAGGAGATAGACGATCACCCTGGTGCAAAACACTGACTTGAAGGATGCAAAAAATGGTGGGAATTCTTATTGAACATAATAGAAAAATCCACACTTAACACATAACTTATAAACAAATTAACCCAAGAAATTTTAAAAATGATGGATTAAAAGTTAAAACTTAGGGCTCGTTTGGTATGTTGTATAGTATAAGGCCTGATATTATAATGTCTTATTGTATTTTAATACTATACAACGTTTGGTCATGCACTGTATAATTTTGTGGCGACAATGGTGATGTGGTAGTGGTGGTATTGAAAGGTGATAATGGTGGGGGTGGTGATGGATTGTGGAAGCGACGGTGGTAGTAGTGGCGGTAGCGGCGATGGTGGCAGTGGTGGAGGGTGGTGGCGACACTGGTGGTGGTGGTGGTGGTGATGGTAGAAGTAGCGGTAGCGACGATTATGGTGGTGGGTGGTGGCGATGGTGAGGGTGGTGGTGGACTGGTGGCGGTGGTGGTGAACGTTGGTGATGGTAGTAGTGGTTGTAGCGGCGATTGTGGTGGTGGTGGTGGGTGGTGGCGACAGTGGCGGTGGAGGCACCGGTGGCGGTGGTGGAAGTGGCAATAACGATGACGGTATCAACGATGGTGGCAGTAGTGGAGTGTGGTGGCGGCGACGGTGGTGGCGGTTAGAGGTGGGAATAGGTCAGACCGTCCGTAGGGGCCTATGGCCTAGCCTACCACTAGCCCAGGCCAGTCCAGGCCAAATTGGTAAATAGGTAAGGCTTAGGCTT
Organism: Lotus japonicus; assembly: GCF_012489685.1. Classification (NCBI taxonomy): domain Eukaryota; kingdom Viridiplantae; phylum Streptophyta; class Magnoliopsida; order Fabales; family Fabaceae; genus Lotus; species Lotus japonicus. The sequence continues at coordinate 32,442,105 of NC_080041.1, forward strand.
TTTGAAAAGTCTATTTAGTTAAAAAGGCTTGGTTCAGGCCATTCAAAAAGCCTTTTAAGCCTTATAGGCTAGCCTATTTAAGTAAAAATGATTACTATTTTTCTTGTACATTATAAATATGATTAGTATAAATATATTTTACCATTGATGATGTCTATATATTAGAAATTTATCATAATATCTTGATACTATATACTTATAGACATTTTTATACATTTAAACAAATTGACTTATATAATGACTCAAAGTTATAAGTCTATTTAGAAATAGATATATATATATAACATATTTAAATACCTTAATATGAAATGTGATTTTATACTAGCTCTCCGACTCTAAGAAACCAACATAATCTCTTATTTTGTTTCATCTCTACCTAATAGCTTATAATATTATGAGTCTGATTGTTGAAAAAATTATTTTAGTATAATTTAACATGTTAGTTTATAAGTTTGATAGCTTCTGTACAAATAAGTTTGTTAGCAAACGTAAAACTCTTATTGTGAAACATGTCGTTAAATAGGCTACCAGGCCAAGCCAGACTTTCGAGAAGGCCATAGCAGGCTCGAAAAAAAGCCTTTGACAGGCCACAGGCCAGGCTCAGACCTTATGATTTTTAAACAGCCTAGGCCTATTTACGCAAAGCCTACCTAGGCCCAGCCTATTCCCACCCCTAGTGGCGGTAGTGGCAGTTGTGGTGGTGGTGGTAGTAGTGGCGATATCGATGACAATATCAACGATGGTAGCGCTGGTGGTGGCTGCGACAGTGGTGGTGGCGGCGGCGGCGGTGGTGGTGGTTGTGGCGGTTGATTAAATATATTCAAGTAGTTTATACATCACACTTTTATCATACCTTATTGTATAAGCCTGCGGCGGTGGCTCGTTTGATGTATAAGAGGGGGATTGATGTATAAGTCTATACAACACAATGTGATCACCAAACTGATAAGTTCATAATGTATTGTATTAACTTATACTATCATGCATAATATGGCGTACCAAACGAGCTCTTAATATCGAATATTTTTTATGTCAATCAAAAAATACTTACACTAATTTAGTAATTTTAAATCAAATAAATTTTTCACTTTAATTTCACAGCCTTGGTCCCCAAATCCCCATTCAATCCAAAAACTGCTTCGAGTTAAACTCACTAGTTTTCTTTCGACATTTAACGCATCCCCATCGTTCTTCTCTTCCTGTTGAAGGGAGTTTCTTTGTTTCAGCACAGAGTGTGTTTCTTTTCCCTCTCTTCACATACACGAGACCTAGGGTTTTGCTTTTCCATGATGGTGCTGATTGTGCGGTTCTCAATCGAGCATCGCGAGCTGTTTCAACGGTTTCTTGTGCGGTAACCGCACTCTCAGACTCTGTGTGTAGGTGTGTTCAATCACATGTTGATGTTGTTTTGTGTTTGTGTTTCATAGCATAGCAACAACGTTGTGAAGGGGGATGTAGGGATGATTATTGATGTTAACTCTGTCTTGGATTTGGAGATTGATAAAAAAAAAAATGAAACTTGTAACAAGATCTTTCAGAAATGGATGGGGTTCATTATTGTGCTTTCCTTCTATTTTTATTTGCTTCTTCCCTTAATATGACGATTGTTAGTTTGTTACTGTTGGGCATTCTTGATGGGCCTGATTGTGTCTGTGATTACTTATCTAGCTAAGTGCAATTAATAGGGATGTATGCTAATAGTTAATAGTTATTCGGTATATTTTGTTAGTATATGGAATGATGGTATGCTTTAAAGTTCTTGATTTATCTCGTGACTGCATTTATAGGATTAAGAAGTTTGGATAATGTCTATACGTGACTCGTTTTTTAAAATGGCACATTGGCTTTGAGTTCTCAGGCAGTTTTACTTTTTTAATTTTATTTTATCCCGAGCCTTGGCGCAACTTGAAGGTTGCTGCCATGTGACTTTGTGGTCACGGGTTCGAGCCGTGGAATCAGCCCCTTGCATAAATGCAAGGTGAATCTGCCTACATTGGATACACAAAGTGAGTCTAACCCCATCATGGACCTCGGCACCTTGCGCATAGCAGGAGTTTATAGCATCAAGTTTGCCCTTTTTTTCTGAAACCAAACTTTGATACTCTATAATTTGGAGTTGTTGGTTTGATATCTTTATATGTCGAGGTTGAATAAGCTTCCAAAAATTTCATTTTTGGTGCAAAGGCTTGTATTAAAGCTATATGTTTTTAATAATTTGTCTCAAGGATTTGTCTATACAAAATCTTCTTTTTGACATTATAACTTTATATGCTTACAAATTGAACTAGTAGTAGACGTAGTGTACTAATTTCTTAGGAGGACTGGTTTTAGAGTTATTCAAAATGTTGTTGTTCTATTGTTACTATTTGTTAATGAAACTGATTGTTAATGCAGGATTCTTGTACTGGTTACCACACTATCAATCCCGAAATATAGTTAATCATAGATACGATGAATGGCGAAGTGTTTGTTTCAACCGATTCCAAGTTCCTATTTAATGGGTTTGGCGGGTATTTTGTATTTTTCCATATTCCTTTTTACCCCTATTGAGTCTACAAGCAGAGCAGGATATATGTGGCCCCAAAACACAGGTGTCGAATCCATAGCTACTGTCAGTTGGACAGTCTTCAGCTCAAGTATCTTTGTACTTGTTGCTCTTGTTCTCTCTATGTATTTAATATTCGAGCATTTATCCGCCTATAATAAGCCTGAGGTACATCCTGTTTTCCGTTTAACTGTCTTGGCTATTCCAAGTAGTATTTTATTTTCCCTTTCCATTCATAACATGTTTATATCTAATTCTTCATATTTTATTTTATTCAGGAACAGAAATTTTTGATTGGCCTCATTTTAATGGTTCCTGTTTATGCATCGGAATCAGTAAGATACACTAACTACACGTCCGAAAACTATCTGTTCTTTTTATTTTGATTTTCTACTTAGATTCATGACATTTATCCCGTGTTGTCAAATATCTGCCATGGGTGAATCTCATGGCGGAATTCTAGCAAGCCACCATGGCCAATATTCCGCCAAATGCCATCAGTATTTGTCAAATCTGGCCTGTTTTTTACTTTCCGCCATTAACAACGCTGCATTTATTGTACTGAATATCCATGCTTTCTTTTTGTTGTATTATATGGAATTTCAATAATTTTCATCGTGCATCTATTTTCAGCTTTCATTATTGGCTAAACGCTTAGTTACTAAATCGTGGGAGTTGGAACTTACTCTGTAATGTATGTTGCTATTTGTTGATTAGTTTTTAAGTTTCAGGACCAACTGACCGACCATCATTTTGATTACATAGAACTATTTAATTGTGGAAGGTGGAAGAGTTTGTGCACTTGTTTCTTTGATTGTCAGACGAAAATAATGACTTTTTTTTTAATAAAAAGGAGTTGGGTTGCATGGACCCATGCCATGGGATTGCTCCAGGATCCAAACTCCCTCCGGACTGGGATTGAGTGGTATAGTCATTCCTTAATAGAGTTTAGTTAAAGATTAAATTACATCCTATCCCTAAGAGTTGCATCTCACTTCCACTGGACCACCCCATGTTCTCTCGCATCTTTATGCTGGGGGAATTGATTCTTTTGATAATGTTTTCATCAAAGAATGGTCTATATGATGTCTAATTGATCTTTGATACTTTAATGAACAATGGCTTCCTTTAATTCATAATATTATCCCATCTTTGGTTCTCCTTCAATTGATTGTACAAATTTCAGAAAAGCATTGCTTTCTTTCCCTATTATTAGTTATTACCATCAGTACTGACATGCATGTGCAGCAACCTTAGTAGTGTTTCTGCTTGCAGTACATAATTTAGTTCTTAATCTTCTTTTTTCTTCTTTTAGTTTTATGTTTTTTTAAGTAGCATGTAATAATGCATTATTAAGTTCTGATGTTTCTATGATGCAGTTTTTGTCATTAGTGGATTCTGGTGCAGCATTTAACAGTGAAGTTATCCGGGAATGCTATGAGGCCTTTGCATTATACTGCTTTGAGAGATACTTGATTGCTTGCTTAGGTATGTCAAAAAGGTCATTATGCCCCCATATGATTTTCATTTATTGTAACTATTGTTAATGCGTGTGTGTGTGTGTGTGTATTATGCAGAAATGCAAGTAGGTGAGATCCTTCCTCTCCTCCATCTTTCTAGTTTCATAAAAAATTATGAAATCTGTGTTAGAGGCCTAAATTCTATAACTCGTGACTAAAAGAGGATGTCAGGAAATTTAAGTTTGAATTTTGTCACGCTGTCTTGCTATTTGATACATTTTATAATTATAGGTGGTGAGGACAAAACAATTCAATTTATGGAAAGTATGAGCCTAACAGACTCCAGCATTCCTCTTCTCAAAGAAGCATATACCTACGGAGTAGTAGAGCATCCATTTCCCTTAAATTGCCTCTTAAGGGATTGGTATCTCGGCCCTGATTTCTATCAATCTGTGAAAATTGGCATTGTACAATATGTATGTATGAATTTGGTAAATTGGGTAAAATATACAACCTACCCCCACTAACAATTGGGTAAATTGGGTGAAGAACCTATGTCTTTCTCGTTGCTTACTAAAATATACATTCCAGATGATACTGAAGATGATCTGTGCATTGCTGGCAATGATCCTCCAGTCTTTTGGTGTTTATGGAGAGGGGAAGTTTGAATGGAAATATGGGTAAGATTATATTGGCTTGTGTCTTGATCTTGTTCACATCTGTATCATTAGAGATATGAAAATCATTATTGTGCCTTTGTCAAATTATCACCTCTTTGTCTATGCTGGCCACGGTGTGATGCTTGTAGGGGGATGGATGCATTGTAGATTCCTTCTTTGCTTTTGCTAGCCGTGTGTCTTCCTCTGTTATATCCCTGGACTAGCTCTTTATGATGGCTTTTGGGTTGTAGAGTGGTTTTTTGCTCTCTTGTACTGGTTCTGGTGGGTTTGGGGTCTGAATTGTACTTTTGTATTTATCCTTGGAGGTGTTTCTTTTGATTTTTTAGAATTGATACTCTTTTTCCTTTCCAGGTTTTCCCAAGGGGGTTTTACCCTGGAATGGTTTTAATGAGGTCTTTTCTCTAAAATCTCCCTTCAAGGATGGGTGGGGGTAGTTGTTAGGTTTGCTGGATCTCTGATGCTGGTTTTCTACAGTTTCTTTGTTCCTCTTATTGTACTTTTTTATCTTTTTCTTTGTATTGGGTTGAAGTATCCCTTGTACTTCCATTCAATATATTTTAATCATGGCTTATCAAAAAAAAAAAAGAATTGTGCATTATTCATGCTTTAAGCCATAAGAAATTTTGCATGAAAGGGGGGGGGGGGGGGGGGGGGGCATGTTAGAGATAAAATCATCCATGGGTCTCCACCTGATAGCTTGTGCTTTTAGGAGTGCCAGCCCTTGAGACATACCATAAAATCTTATATATTGTTATTTTTATGGCCCTTGCTTTCTGATTCTCTGTTGTGCTTGCAGGTATCCCTACTTGGCACTTATTCTTAACTTTAGTCAGTCATGGGCCCTATATTGCCTTGTACAGTTCTATTCTGTCACGAAAGATAAGTTGAAACCAATCAAACCATTGGCAAAGTTTCTAACTTTTAAGTCAATTGTCTTCCTCACCTGGTGGCAAAGTGTGGCTATTGCTTTTCTTTTTTCTGTGGGAGCATTTAAGGGATCATTGGCTCAGGAGTTGAAATCACGTATACAAGACTATATCATTTGTATAGAGGCAAGCTACTTGTGCTTTTTATAATTTTGATTGTCTTTAAATTACTTAGATAAAGGTGTACTAATATAGAAAGTAATAGGGTGGACCAACCGGTGATCCATTATTAATAGCCAATGATATAATGATCATTTTAATTGACTATCCTGAATAAATGACTATTAATAGTGGATCACGCCATCACGGTGGACGACTTCAAAATTGGTCCACTGTATAACTCCTCGTACGAATATATTCTATCATGTGTCATGCATGAGAGCCAAGCCAAGGCCCTTGTCACAAATATTGATATTTAAGATTGTGGGGATTTTTCGGCCTTTGTGGAGATATCAGGTTGACTGTTTTAATAACTGTACCAATACCATATATGAATTCATATGATTATTACTTATGTTTTTCTGTTAAAAGTTTTATATGATATCCATAGTCTCTTATCTTCCCAATGCTTTATACTTCTGAAGTCTTATCAGATGAGTGACTAATAATAGAGTAGCCATTTGTGTGCTATAACACCAGAAAGGCCTGAGGCATCAACAGGATGCCAGCCTCAAATAGTGGCAAATTGCAACTGCCATTCTAAAACAAGGACAAAAGTCTCTACCTGTTCTATTTTTTCCTTTTTGTCAGATTGTGTTTTTAACTAGGAATTTTTATCAAAAGTCTCTACCAGAAGGACTTCCATTGTACATGACATCAAATTGTCATTTTGGAACCTCATATATTAGATAATAAAACATAATCTGTTTTCTGGAACCTCTTTCGCGACTAAATACCTTTAGTTTAGAACTGAGGCTGGTTCATGTTGTTTGCTGAGGGCTATACTAGTCATTTGTAAAATATTCGCGACCAAATACCTTTAGTTTAGAACTGAGGCCGGTTCATGTTTTTTGCTGAGGGCTATACTAGTAATCATTTGTAAAATAGTATGTAAAATCAGGTTTCTTCCTTTAATGTATCTTGTTTTGAAGCTTTAAATTCTGAATGTTGTCTACAGAAGGCCTTTTTCATGTGGTTTCCCTTTAAAAAAATTGTTAACAGATGGGCGTGGCTGCAGTTGTGCACCTATATGTCTTCCCTGCAGTACCTTACAAAAGGGGAGAGAGGTGTGTTGGTAATGTGGCGGTGTTGGCTAACTATGCATCACTAGGAACATCCCCTGACCCTGAGGAGATTCGAGACTCCGAGCGCTCAACTAGAATGAGGCTGGGAGGACGTAATGAAAGAGAAAAGCCTATGAAGTTTACCCATAGTGTTCGAGATGTGGTTGTTGGAAGTGGTGAAATTGTGAGATATGAACACTTTCAAAGAGTTCAACTTTTTGACCTTCTCTAATTGCATTTCCTTTTTTCAGTTTTAATTACAAAATTGTCTTTTTATTTTCATATTGTTTCCTGTTTTCAAAGTCTTGTATAGAAAACAGTAAAAATAGTAGTTACTTTTACGGTTTATTGTACAAAAGTTTGAATGCAGAAAATAGGAAATGAAAACCCTTAAATTTTCTTCTATCTCTCTGTCAAAACTCACTGTAGCTATTATCTGCTGTTTCAGATTGTTGATGACATGAAATATACAGTTTCCCATGTGGTAGAACCTGTTGAAAGGGGCATTGCAAAGATTAATAAAACCTTCCATCAGATATCAGAAAATGTGAAACGCCATGAGAAACGGACGAGAAGAACGAAGGATGATAGCTATCTTGTTCCCTTGCGTTCTCGGGCAGCAGAATTTGCTGACGTTCATGATACTCTGGTTGAAGGAAGTGCGAGTGATAGTGGCATGTCAAGTGGAAAGCGACAGAATATCCAATCCAAAGCAACAGCCACCAGAATTACAAGATAACAGTTCAAAGTGTGTATATAGTGTTGCACATATAGGAGAGAACATTTCAATTGATTTCGACGTGAAATTTTTAACTACGTCGATACAATTCAGTGAATTTGCTAGTAAAACCTGTTTACATCAGGTAACAAAGGATGTGCATGTGGATTTTTTATATACCTAGACCGATGTTCGTAATGTAACTAGAAGTAGTTCAAATTATAGGGTTCATGCTGGAAAGAATTGAAATGATGAAATTTTAGGGTTTATTTAAGGCTTTCTTAATCTTAAGTGATTTAACTCTGGTCATTGGTCATTGGTCATTGGAACCATTCAAATGCATTTTCACCCTTCTCTTCAATGGGGTTTCCTTGATTCTCATCACAACCAGCTGTATTGATTGCTGGAAATGGTTCAAGGATCCTCAGACCATCTAACTCACTCCAATGTTGTACACTATCAATTATTTTACTTGTTTCTCCCGACACCTTCTCTTGGTCCCTAGTTTCTGGACTAATCATATCTCTGGTTAAATCCTTATTCTCTATACCCTTAATATTTTGTTACATACCCGCAATTACTGTAACGTCAATTACAAAAACAAACATATAATCAAATGTGTAGATAGTCTCCCTTTTGTCTTTGCTAAGGTTTTATCCTACTAGGTGGTTGTGGTCTCGTGGAGTAGTGTTTTGTCCAGTTCTAATATGATCAAGTCCTGCTTAGACAAGCTGCATGAAGAAGGTTCCTAGACCTTTAGTGGTGGAGACTCAATGTCTTAACCATGCTTTATATGAGGAGCAAGAACATGTTACCGAGGCTCAATACAAGGAATCAAGAGTGGCAAGGACAAGGATAAGACAAATGATCATGGACTAGAGCAGGTGGCAGAAGTGCTTTAGCGGTTTACCATTGGCCTGAGGTTATTCTGCAGAATAAGTGCGTAGAGGAAAGGGCTCAGGTCTAGTTTGAAGAGGACAATGGAGAGGCTGTTAAAGCGGGGTTACAGGAGGGTCACTTGGCAAGCTTGAAAACATGGAAGATAAGGGCATGGAACCAAATAGCCACACTGATACTTTTGTCACAAGCAAGAGTGGTGAATACAAAATGTCAAATATGGAGGTCAAAGAAATAAAACCTTAAGTTGGATCGGTAGTGTTGATCATACCACCGTTGTTAGGATCAATGAAAACCTTAAGTTGGAACAGGTAGGGCTTGGGAACCCTTGTGCATTACGGGCTCTCTCTAGTCTTGTAAAATTCAAAGATCTCAAAGTAGTTTTCCTTATGGAGAGAGTAGGAGGAAAAATGGGAAGTTGATGATGGTAGGGGAGAGAATTGGCTTGAGAAATTTGATAGTAGTGAATTGTAAAGGAAAATGTAAAGATAGAGGGGGTGGTTTAACATTATTCTGGAAGGAGGAAGAAACTTTTGATTTGATCTCCTTCTCACTAAGGGTCCTCATTAAAGGAAACTTTTTTATGGATTCCCGGTAGTGGTTCGCAATGGCAGAAGGTGCTTGGCCTACTCTTGGAGCTTAGACCCTGACGAATATAGGATGCAGAGGCGATATGCGGTGGCAGTGGGCGCTGCAGCGATGAGATAGGCACAACGATGAGATGGGCGCGACAACAAATATGGTTAGAAGGGGAGCGGTGCAAAGATTAAGGGTTTAGCGGTGGCAGAATGACAACACATCATCACGACAAAGGGGAGGCCAAAAAGTAAGGATTTTCGGATCTAGTGGTGGAGGGGCGATAGAGGGAGAAAGAGTAAGGGTTTGAGGGAATGAGGGAGTGATGGAGCTTATAAGAAATTGAGCGGAGAAATCATTGAAGATTAACATCGACTTGGCATACACTAACCTGTGGGCCTATGAGATAGGTTGGACCAAGCTTACATTAGCACCAATCAGGACCAATACTAAATTGGTCGGTGAATATAGTGTTAACCTCAAATTGTCGCGAATTGTTAGTAAACGAACGTTAGTGGTCGATGGATTTAGCTTTTGTCCTGATCGACGCTAATTATCAGTATGCCGACACTATAGTTAAGTGATTTTTTTAACGCTTTATATCGGTTTAGCTAACGCTAAAAACGAAAAATAACGCCAATGTTTGTTCTACACTATTTTTTTACTAACATATAAGCAAAAAATCAACTGCATATTTTTATGTTAATCTTGATAGTTTGAATTAAACTAATCCTCATTTTTTTTTTGGACAAACTAATCCTCATTTTAAAAATAGATTATACTATTAGCAATGTGTTGGTCTAGTGGTAAACAAGTTAGACCCAATAAAAGTTAGAGCACAAGTTCAAATATCTTTAAAAAAAATAAAATAAAATATTATTGTTTCAAATAAAAATTAAATATCGTTAACTTCAAAATTTTACTAGCGGAATTACCCGTGCCCTGCACGGATGACTTTTGTTATTTATAATTTAAATTTCGTGTAATATTATATTTTGTATCTTTTTAGTAAATATGTTTTAAAAATTGTTTCAATTATATGTTCTTTATAGTGATAATTGTGGATTAATCTACCATGATTTTTTACTTCAAAATTTTTACTTATTTAAATATGAAAAAATTTAAAAATTAAAAATTATAAGACATGTACAGATGTACTTATTATTTTGTATTTTAAATTATAAATTTTGTATCACGCAAATTTTTGTATATACATTAAATTAGTATTTTTAATTTTTTTAATACATGTACTCATTATTAATATTTGATTGATTATTTTTCATATCAATCTTTCTATTTATAATAACAATAACAATAATAATAATATATATTTTGATTCAAAATGTTAATTTCGAAGAGAAATCAATATGTAACAACAAAATGAAACCCCACTTTTACTAAAACTCAAATCAAATCATAGAAAAAATTATCAGATTAAATAAAGTAAAATAATAGATAATATACGAAAATTATTTAGATCGAAAGGCTTCTCTTATTTTTTATTAAAGTCTCACGTGGCTATTATTTTTAAGTTTGAACTCATTCCCTTTTTTAGTCTTTGGCTCTTCGATCATACCTATGGTAACCACCGCCTACCAGGGACGATGGAGGAGAAATCGATTTTATCAATCCAAGCAGATAAATTGAAGGATTTCTGCATGTCTTTCCCCTTCATGATTTAAAAAAGAGGTGAAATAATATATAATGGTGAATCGAAAATGGAAGAATGAGTAAATAATAGGATCATGAAATAAGGGTGTTCATAACCGAACCAAAATGAATTAAAACCGCTCAAACCGATCCAAAAAACCTGATAACCAAAAAAACCGAAAAACCGCAAAAACCGATATTTTGTGAATGGATCCGTTTGTTTTCAGTTCCCATGTTAAAATCGAAACAATCCAAACCAAAAGTATTTATTTATTTAAATTTTGACATACATAATTACCCATTTAACCATACTTATGATGTTTTTTTAACCATACTTATGATGTTTTATTCCATGTATACGCAAACCTTTACAGTAATGTGTTTAAACTTTTCCAAGTTAGGAGACATATGTCTTCTTTTCATTCAGCGAAAGTGAAACCATCAATGTTCTGCTTCTTTGCCTCTTACTCAAAACAATACGTTTGTAAAATTGGTTGAAAATCAACTTAGATAGAGTTAATTAGATATTGTACATGAAATGCAGTAGTGTTACAAATCACAGTCATCACTTAGCATGATATCTTCTCTCTGTACATTGCTACTTGTTTTATGATTTTATTTTCTATTTCGTTATTTATTTCAAGATTTTTAGTTTCTTTGAAAAACTGAAATGCAATCCAATCCAAACTGATAAAAATTGGTTTGGATTTGAAAAAAAATAATTGAATGATTAAATTATAAAACTGAAACAATCGGATCAGATGAATTTGTCCTTTAAAACCGAACCTCGAACACCCTATCATGAAACATGAAATAAATCATTTTACACAACAAATAAAAAGGAGTGAATAAGACTATAAGAGGATAATAATAAACTTATAATATTGCGATCATACAGTGGTGGTGGAGAATTATAAAATAAAAAATGGAATAAAACTCTGAAAACAATAAATCAAAATAAGGTAAACACAATGTCACAAAGAACGGGTGAAAGAGAATGTTATAGATTAAAAATTGATTTTTTTTATAATCAGAATTGATTATTTTCAAAAAAATTATGAGTTTAATGGATATCCACTGACAGTGTAAAATAGTTTTACACAGTCATCCAATCAAAGCATGCCACATAGGAGAGATAATTATATTTGACTTTAATTTTAATTAAAAGAATAATATATTTTCTGATTTGGCAGAATTCAATTGGATGTCTGTGTAAAACTATTTTACACTGTCAGTGCATATCCATTAAACTCAAAAATTATATCTAAGGTGGAATTTTTTATAATGGATGAAATGAAATAGGTTCAGAGATGTTCATATATTGTATCATCTTTTCGAAAATTTGGACGGGGTGAAAATAATATTATTTGGAATTTATATCCTTACTTTGATAGTTTTTATAAGTATTACCTATGTTTTATTCTTAAAAAAATAATTTACCTTTGAGTGTAACAAAAAATAAAATTAATGTGATTACTGGTATGTAGCAATTTACTTTTGTTGATATATTATTTTTTTATAAGCATTTTTTAAAATTATTTATGTATTGTGTATGTGGCCATAATATTATTAAATTTAGCAATTCATGAGATAAAAAAAAGTTGAAATCATTTTTTTTGTTTTCGAGGGAAAATAAATTACTTAAGAGGATACATGTGGCATAGGTCTTCTAGAATAAAACTTTCTTACATTCTTTTCATATTTATATAAATATAGATATAGATAAATTATTATTTGGAAAACGTAGCTTTTAAAATCAACTCTGAAGGAAAGAATCACTTTCTTCAAAGCATCTAGTTAATTATTATGAAGCAACTGCTACCTAGAAGAAACATTAAAGAGGAAAAATTTGTATGGCACTAATTTTAAGGGTATATTATCCAAAAAAAAACCATTTTAAAAGTACCTATAGAAAATTAACCCTGCATATGAATGAAACTAACCTTGAAAGAAAATATGATGGAGCAAAAGGAAATGAGCGAACATAAGTACGGTAGAGTGAATGATGGGGGAAGAGAACGTGAGTGAAAAAGAATATACCTTTAAGAAATTGTTATTGCATCTAAACAAACTCCTTAATGATACCAAAGATAAACATGAATGAGTAAAAATAACGAAGAATCGTGAGTTACAACGAATAAGAAGGTCTTGCGTTTATAATTAATAGTAAACATATAAGAATTACAATTTAAATTAGTGTGTTTTAATTGCTAACAAAAAATATAGTCTGATTTGATTTATTATTATATTATACTGTATTAATTAGAATAACTAAATAAGAAATTATTAAGAGTTTTTATTCATTCCATGGAATGATTAGGAGTTGATATAACTGAATAATGGAAAACATTTAAAAGTGTATATTTTATAATTGAATCACAAAATTGATTGTGCTAAATAAATTATTTGAATTTGAAACACTTGCTAATTTAAATGTTTAAAGTATTTATAAAATTAACTAAATAATTTAAATATGCAAAGTAGATGACTTTTTTTTTTGAAAGTAGAAGTAGAGAACTTGAATACGGGGCATTAATAATTTTTTGACCAATATATGCAGATATATCTTTGTAAGAATAAGAGTCATAAATGTAGTAATAATTATTTGAGATTGATTGCTCTTTATATTCCTTAATTGACTAATTTGAATTTAAATTTTAAAAAATTTACTTATATAAATTATTTAATATTTATAACTTAATTTAAATAAATTACATCATATTTATATGTTGATATTTTCGAATTTCTTATTTTTCTTATAATATTTGATATATTTAAAAATAATTTCAAGTAAATTTTACTTTAAAAATATGAAATTTTATAATAGTAGAGGATATTAAATATGGTGAGAGATGATCATATGCTCTTTTTTTGAAATTTTCCGAGATGATCATATGAAATAAAAAACGTGGGAGTACCAAAATTAAAAATTTAATTAGAAAAAGAACTAATATCCTTACCATATAGTTTTCATAAGTAATATTGATGTTTTATTCTTAATTTTTTTTACTTCTAAGTGTAAAAAAAAATGAAGTTACTGGTTTCAAAATAAATTTCTTTAAGTTTATATTTTTATAAACTCTTTTTCAAAATTATTAATTTAGTGTGTATGTTGTCATGGGTATTATTGAACATAGCAATTAATGTGACAAAAAAAGTGGAAATGAGTTTTTTTTGTTTTGGAGGGAAAATGAATCATTTAGGAAGGGACATGTGGCATTGGTCTTCTAGAAGAAAACCTTATTTTCATATATATATATATATAGATTTTATTTTAAAATAATTTTTTCTATGGTAATTTAAATTCATATCAAAAACATATTAGTGTGGTTGGATGACTAAGTGCGCAGCCACTGTTAATAAGCAAGCGTAGCAGGGGTAAATATGTCAAACCAAGGGAATTAGGGTTTCTTGGCTTTCCCTATATAAGCGACCCTGCACCTCTTCTCCTCCATCATCCTACTCCTATGTGCAGATTTTCAATCTCTTGATTTTTGTTTTGTTTCTTCTATGTCCTTGTTTGTTTTTTCTTTTTCCATTTCGTTGTTTCAATAAACATCACATTGAGTTGAATGGGCTATGATGAGATATAGAGATAGTCATGCACCACTCTGATTTCGTGCTGAGAAGTTTCTCAAACCCATTTTACTCTGAGCTCATTCCTTTCATCACAAACTGAATCTAGACAATTTTGTTGTTACTTTTTCTTTTCTTTTTTAATCCAAAGTTTTATTCATGTATTTGATCTACATAGTGTTTGTAGAATTTTAAAATTGAAAGTGGAACCGTGTGATGCGGGGTTTCAACCCCAACCATGATGCGGACCGTATAGCTTTATAGCTGCTGGGGATGAAATTTGGTTTCTGATGGTTCCTGTTCTTTCTGATTTGATTTCTTTTTTATTTCATTGACATTTAGAAAACTAAAGATTTTTCAGAATGTGATTAGTAGTCAGTGCTTAAATCTTGTAATGTCTTTCTGCATTTTTTTATCTTGGTATAATTTCTCATCTAGAATTTAAACAGCCCAGTCACAATTTTAATGTAAGATCTTAAGTAAACAAGGTTTTAGTTAATATGTTTTGTTGCTGAAAGGTGATTTTTCGAAGTGAAATTTTGATTGCTTCTTTTGGTTTATTTTTTGTTGGTATGCCTTATAATAATTTGATGTCATACTATAGTTGTGTGCATAGTACATGCTGTAATTTGGCTGAATTGATTGTGATCATGGAGTGACTTTTGTATGGTGTTCTACTATTAGTCGTGCAGTCTGTATAATGAGCTGAAAATCAAAGCAGTGGATTAAGCTGACATTATAATAACCCTCTAATTGGTTTAATCCAGTTCTTTGATTTTCAGCGTCATTTTTCAGAGTATTCGAGTCTGTGAGCGCTGGTGGATGGTAATTTGGCTGAATTGATTTTGACCACGGAGTCCATGAAAGGTGTATTTACTGCGGAGGCCCATAAGATATGGAGGAATCGTAGTTGTAGTTTAGATGGCGTTGTTCATGATGTTGAATTGATTGATTGATTAAACTTATATTTAATTGTTTTCATTTGTAATGAGTTGTATGTAAATTTCTGTTTCATATCAGCACCTCTACCAGCGATGATGGGGGCTTTAATTTGTACAGGACATATTTTATACAAGGCATATTTTTACACTCGCAAATGAGTATTGTATCATTTAAGTGAAGGCATACTACAATTTCTTTAGAAGAAACTTCATCGGAAGTGCCTTTAATCTTAAAGACCCCTCATGTTTTCTTATACACAACGGGATATATTAACATCCTATCTTCTAATAAAAACCATCCTAATTCTTATACACAACCGGATATATTAACAATGCTTTGTTTTTATACTAACAATGCCCTGTTGGGAGCTATTTTTTGATCAAATTTTTACTATAAATTAAGATTTTGATACTTGAGTCACCCAAGATGGCATAAAATGCAACGCACATTGTAGGGCTTTACTGATATAGGCTCCTAACATCAATGAGGTGTTGAAACAATTGGCTGGTTAATTTTCTTGATAGTAATTTCAGTCTTGTGCCTTTGGCGTAATTTTGAAGCTACCTATTAACACCTAAATTAATTCTCTACCCACTTAATGTGATTTGGGCATTAGTCTTGTACCCACCGGCTGTGGGGAAACAAAGGGTAATTTCATCAAAGATCTGTCCTTGCTAACGAAGGGCGATTAAGAGTGTAGGCCTACCTTATTTCATAGGTCTGCGGTCGTCCAATCCATGTTATGAGTTGAGTTCAGTTTTGTTGGGTCTTGGTTTTGCTTAGTGGGTTCATACCGTAACAAAAATGACTGACATTGCAAATATAGAAGATGAAATCAAGCCAATCAACCCAACAAAAAAAAACCTTACAAGTGATTAAAGACTAAACCATCAATTCCAATACAAGTGCAGATAGGTTGAGAAATTTTAATATAAGAGTATCTCCAATGTTAGGTTCTTAGTTCTTAGCACTATTTATGTGGGTCTGTACTGCCACATGTGCTTAAGTAACTCTTTGTAGATTTTACTCCAACCATGAGTTTATGAATGAAAGAAAAAATTAATTTTTTATGCTAAAAACTCAGTAAAATTTCTTATATAAGAACTGTTCTTATTTTTAAGAACTAAGAAGTCCACGTCAACACCCGCCAAGAAAACAATATTACAATGATCTGGAACTTAAAATGTTGCAACAGAAAAAAGTTGTGGTGTTTATTATTGATCTGGAATGTTATGCAGCAAACTTCATCTTCTTCAGCGAATTAGAGATCTGATCTTGGTGGGGGTGGCTAGAGAGACTTGACTGCACCTCCAAAATCTAGAAATTAGTAGGGAAGAGAGGAGAGGTTGGATCTTTAAAGAAATCCAGGGGATAATATCTAAAAAAATCCAGGGGCTACTCTCTCTAGTTTACCTACTCTGTTCATTCCTATTTGGGAATCAGAGAGCTAGCAATATAGAATTCTCATTCAGTTTCTTTTCTAGTTCTTGGCTGTTCTTATCACAATACATCAAACTGTGGAAAGATCAAGCCTGGACACAATTCTTTTCCATGTTTATTGGCAATATCTGTAACATAGAGTCAAGAAAACTTGTAACAAAATGCGTCTCTCAAGGCAAATGCCAGATATCTCATTCAACCTTCAATTTTTGAGTACTCCTAAGTTTTCAACAAACCACAACACAACCTTAATAAGCTTCTAATCAATTCACATTATCATTTCCATCTCAGTAAACAAATTTAATCTTAAACAAATTCATGCAGTGTCAAGTCAGTGTGATTTGTATCTAATATCTCTACTTTGTTAGTTTACACATGTATAATTTGACCGAGCCAGGGTGACTATGCCCATGGGAGTGCACCAGTATAAGTAGTTGGTCCACAATATCTAAATAAAGCGGCAATTTCAGGACACCCATTAGGATAAGGAATTGACCGATGAAAAGGGTCACGCTTTAGTTTCTTGTGATATAGTGAACCTCGACATCCATATGGATCTCTTAGGAATTGAGTTCTCACTAATTCTTCACCTTTAAGAGCAGCAGCTTTTGCATTTGATGTAGCAGGAGTGCCAGCATAGAAGAACCTTGACTCTGGAAAGCCCATTGCGGATCGATGTAGATGTGCAAATCTTTCTTCCTTGAAATCGTAACTTACAACCTGGATCCAAGATTCAGCATATCAGATTGAAACTCATGATGCAACTAGAAAAATACTGCAATTCATGATTAAAACAGTAATTTAAAAATTCCAAGGTTCTATAAACTGACGAAGAAGTCTAAAATCACCATTTAATTTTCTTTTACTTATAGAAGCATGAAACTCGAATAGAAAATGTCGTTCGAAAAGGAAAACTTAATATGCTGTTATATATCTATTGATGACACTATACATCTCATATGCCACAAAAATGTAAGGGCTGCCAGTCCAATATGGATGGAATTATAGTGGCCATCATGTAAAGAAGGTCTAATTCTAACTGCAACAACATAAGCCAAAACTTTATAGTCCAGGAGAGTTTACAGACTAAAAAATCATAATTAACATATTTTTCATATGGTGCAATTCAAAAATTCCATCAGTTAACAAAATGTTAATGAGGGGGAGCGAAAAATGCTCTAAATCATTTTACAAAGGCAAGAACGTGAGCTACATCATTTTTATGCCTTCAATAGTTTTGATTAATAATTTCCTACTTGTTTTTCTGCTATTTCTGCTATTTCACAAGCTTAGTAATTTCATATGGAATGTAAAATGTGGAGTACATATGCAACATGTAAGCTGTATGCAAACTAAAAATACTTTCCACCAATTAATTTGATGTATTTGTCACAAGCCATTACAAAAACTTGAGGAGTTTATGAGTTTTCATGCAATAAAAGTATTGCCACAGATTCTAATAAATTCCTTTTCCTCTTTCGTTTTATATTCACCATTCCATAAAATTAGTGCATATTCTGTCTTTATACAAAAAGGAACCGAACAGTTTGCAACAACAGAAGCTAAAACTTTCAATGAGTTAACAAATTGTTAGTGAGGGGGAGTGAAAAACTCTCTAAATCATATGCAACATGTAAGCTGTGTGCTAACTAACAATACTTTACACCAATTAATTCGATGTATTTATCAGAAGCCATTACTTAAACTTGAGGAGTCTTTGAGTTTTCATGCAATAAAAGTATTGCCACAGATTCTAATAAATTCTTCTGCTTTCGTTTTAAATTCATCATTCTATAAAAATAGTGCATATTCTGTCTGTATACACAAAGGAACCAAACTGTTTGCAACAACTTAAGTAAGGGCTACATACAGTTATATTTTGGGGATAGGCGCCTGTAAGCTCTCGGAAACGACAGACACTAAATAGAAGATTTTCAAAGCTGTCCCTTGCATGCTCCTCTGTAAGTGCTCTCCATTTCACACTTTCTTCCTTACCTATTCAAACAACAAAAAAGAATGAGACGATTTCAGAGAAAAATAGGTTATTTTTGAAGCATATAAAATAAACTAAAGGTGAGACACGTTAGGTCATTCATTACAGCAACACCCTGAGAAAACATAGATGTTTGATGAAATGGGAATCGTCAAGCTAATATTACAAAGTTGTAGGAAAAAATTGAACAGCTAAAGAAGTGGTTTCATTCAGTATGCATTAAAAAATCACAAAGAAAAGAAAAGATGCAAAACGACTTTATCAGCAACGTAAAACATGATAGCAGCTCAAAGACGACTATCAGAGGTGAGACACTAGTAATCAGAGCACAAATGATGAAACTAAATTCAAAATACAAACTGATAAAAGTATAGTCCCTGTATCTCTTCCTAAAATATAACCAAGGGCAAGAAAACACTAAAGGAAGTCTCTGTCTGTGTTTCTTTCCCTATCAAACATCCTCGGATTTAATATGGGACTATGGGTTTAAAGTCACAAAAGTTAGACTCATGGAAACGAGTATACTCAAGCTGCAGCATTAATAAATATTGGAATTGAAGCTGCTTTGATTTGAGTGCTTTCTATAAAACAACTTTTCA
Source organism: Lotus japonicus (assembly GCF_012489685.1). Classification (NCBI taxonomy): domain Eukaryota; kingdom Viridiplantae; phylum Streptophyta; class Magnoliopsida; order Fabales; family Fabaceae; genus Lotus; species Lotus japonicus. Next base: position 32,461,330 of record NC_080041.1, read on the forward strand.
AATTTATATGCCTAATTCATGCATTAATCCTACATAATATGCATGGATCTGTAAAACGATAAAAAATTGTAAAGCATGAAAAATAACCCAAAGCAACTTCCCATTAGTTTTGATCAACTACAAGGATCAAACAACGCCAAAATGTTTTACAACAATGAATCATAACTAACAGTAGAATATTTAAGTCCAAATAACCAATGATGGTTTGGCCAGTATTTATCCTTGGTCTCTCTCTACCTCTAGCCATTTTGCTATCCTTCATCTAGTTTACTCTCCTTATTTGTGTTTCTCCCGGTTTTCGTTACTTATGCCTTGAGCATTTAAGATGAGACTCTACCATTTCTCTATAACGGAAGCTATCTTGACTTTCTCTCATGATTTCTGTTCCTAATTTTATCTGGTTTTGTGTGACCACTGACCACTCATTCATCGTAACATTTTTACCTTATAGTTGTTCATTAAAATTTTCATTTAAGCTCGAGTAGCACATTTCTATCCTTAAATAGATGTGAAAAAGTTCTCCATTTCATCCACTTTTAGATCCAAGATATTTAAACCAAAAGACTCATGCTATAAATGTTAACCTTTTTTTTTAAATTCTATTAAAATTTAATTTTGCGAAAAAAGAACGTGATATTGTAATTAGAATTTTGATCAATATTGTGGCTAAGGAAACAAGGTGTGCGAGAAAAACAACGGTGCATTTATCATGTTATATTCACACAGACGGGTTGAAGAAGTGCACCAAAAATACCAACTCAATTCATTAGCTAACCTACTATGCTCTACTTTATCATATGACTGTCATTTGTAATTTTGTTTCTGGATATTCACATCTCACATGTAATAAATGATACACTAGACAGAAACAAACTACACTGTAAAGCACCTTTGCCAAGCATGATAAATAATAATAGTACAATCAGTCAAATATCAGTAGCTAAGAAATGGAATAGAGTAGAATGGAATGGAATGATATTACTGTTTTCTGCATTGCCGATTGTTTAAGTTAGGATGAATTCCGATGAAATGAAATTGTATCTGCTGGTACACATTCTACTTCGTTTCATTCTATATCGAATACCTTTCTTTTTTCTATCATCCAATTTAGGGACATGACATAGAATGAAGGAGTCATTCTCCCATTGTGGCATAAACTATCAAAGAAATGGTACCTTCGTTTTATTCTATTTCACTTCACTCTCCCCCTTTCATTCTATTCCATTCCATTCACAATAATACATTAAAACATATCCAAAAAATTTCAACAATAAACACGAGCAAGCATTGAATTTCAATTCAAAACTCACCAAACCATCCTTTCGAATCCGCGACAGCCCAGTAACTCTGCCCCTCGCTGCGAGGGCCAGCGTCTTTCCTAGTCTCCCCACCACTGAAGAGAAGCAAAGCAGCCTCATCCTTAGCCGCAATCTCAACCCCCTCGCGAATATGCGTCACGAAAGTGGCAGCCTGACCGGGATTCCTCTGATAAGACTCCAAAAACCAAGAATCCTCCTTTTCAATCCTCCCACAACTGCTGCTCGTGTAAATAGAATGCCCAGCAACCATCACCAAATTCCGAAGCTTGGGGAAAGGGTAATCATCCAAACCCGAAGCATCATCAACCCTAGCATAAACACTCCCATTACTTAACTGGGTTCCACGGAAAGAGAGAAACACAATTAGTGTGACCCCAAAAGACAATGCTAATATGAACACAACGGTGAGAGGGTGAAGCTTGAAATAGTGAAGGAAACGGTTCCCAAACGATTTGACCATTCTGAAGAGGTTTAGAAGAGGTGAATTTTTAGGTTTTCTGGTTCGTTTGATGGGAATTCCTGATTCTAAATCGAAATCACTTCTTGGGTATGCGTGAAACGATTTGAGGCTTTGGGATCCAAAAGGGTAATTGCTCATTGTATAAAAAATGCTTCTTTTTTATCATTTCGAAAAGGGGAAATTGTGGAACTTACGTGAATAGTGAGTGTGATGAAGTAATGGAATCATTGGATCGATGTTTTGAGTAGAAATGATGATGCTGATTGGAGTGAAGAGTGGTGAGAATGTGATGATTGAAGGTTTGGTTTGGGAAGAATTTGAAGAAGAATGGTGCACTCTGCGAAATGATGAGCTTGGGATTTGGGAGATGGAGTTGGAGATCCAAGTTCGGAGGATCTGTGTCTGGCTGCTAGCAAGAGCAATGGTGTCTTGTCGCACACCATATTGTGTAGAATTGAAAGAAAAAATAGGCTTAAATAACCTTTTGGTCCTTAAAGGGAATCAAATCTGGTCCTTGTAAAATTTTCGCATTAAATTGGGTCCCTAAAATTGTTTTTTAATCTAATTAACTCCTTTTGCTCAATTTTGACCGGTCAACAGTCCAGTGGCAAGCCTAGTCAGCTAAGGACGGCCACGTGGATTTTTTCACATCAATTTTAGTCCCTTAAAAAAATATTTTAATCAATTTTAGTTTCTGTTCTTCCACCTTCATGTTCTTCCACTTTCACCTTCTTCCTCTTTCTCCATAACTCAAATCACATAAATTCAAAAGGAAGAACAAGGTGAATGTGATAAACATATAGTTTTTTTTAGGGTTTTGAATTTCTAGGTTTAAGGATTTGAGTTATGGAGGAAGAGGAAGAAGGTGGAAGAGGAAGGTGGAAGAACAAGGACTAAAATTGATTAAAATATTTTTTAAGGGACTAAAATTGATGTGAAAAAAGTGCATGTGGCCATCCTTAGCTGCTAGGCTTTCCACTGGACCGTTGACTAGTCAAAATTGAGTAAAAGGACTTAATTAGATTAAAAAAACAATTTTAGGAACCCAATTTGATGCGAAAATTTTACAGGAATCAAATTTGATTCCCTTTACAATTTCAAGGACCAAAAAATTATTTAAGCCTAAAAACAAATTAGTCCATTGAAGTTTAGGTTGTGCAACTTTAGTCCCTGAAATTTAAAAAGATGAATTTAGCTTCTTGAGTATTATTAAGTGTGTAAAATAATCATTTCATTAACACGTTTTTTTGGTATCTAGATACCAGTAGGATTTAAACCCAGGACTTAAGAAATTTCAATCCATCAAGTATCATTTATGCTGTCCATACCAGTATTTCATTAACACGTTTGATTTAAAACCAAAATTACAAAGTAAAACATAAAGCTTGGGCGTGTCATATGATATTGTCCTTAAGAATTTATTCGCTCAAGATGCGACAACTCCTTAAGATAAAACAAACTCTTCTAATTAATTGATCAGAACAAAAATTGGAGAAGAGGAAGCACTAGAATATCAATCCAGAAAAAATAATCTTTTCTTGTCTCACACTACAACATCATTACTGTGAAACAACAAAACGTTCGGCTTGTAAATTTTATAATAGTCAGTCACACACAACTTACAAGTATAAGTAAAATAAATATTTTAGCAATGATTCAATCAACTAGCTGATGAGGGTATTGGTAGAGTAGAGTTCTCCACCAAAGCCTACCTGAGCAAAGGAAAGAAGAATAATAAAGGAAAACACCAAAAATGGAAGAAAGTGTTCAGTTTTTTCATTAATTGACTAAAATTGAAAGATCACACATACTTCTATGAAAGTTACTAGGAATAGGTATCGCCTCGCAGTGGCTGTGGATAAGGGCTAGACAAATGGATACTAAACAAGGCTGGGTGAAACCATTCCTGATTAGTTGGTAAGGGGTGGTGCGCATCACTGTTGGTCGCATGGTCTATGTTGTTTGGGCGGTGGATCGTTGGCAAGGAAAATATGACCATTGCATCGCACCACGGGACCCGAGGGAGGGCTTTCTTCATGGAGATTTGAAATCAAGGGTGAGGATGGACCGTGGGAACTCATGATTGCAATAGGAGTAGGCGCGCCAATTGAGTTAGAGAAAGTAAGTATAAGGTCATTATGTAAGTTGGGAAGTGGGATGTGTAAGGAATTTGAAGCTTTAGGATTAAACTCTTGCCTTTTATCATTTGAGTTTGTCTTGGTAACTCCTAAATAACCTTTCTTGTCCCTCACTGTTTTCTCTCTCTGTCTAAGCCTGAAGACATCACCTGCATTCCAATTCTTGATCTTTAGCCAAAACCTCTCTTCCTTTATCTATCCCTCATTTGCACTCTATTCCTTCCATGTTTCTCTTGTCATTGTTCTTCTTGCACGAGGAGGATCTTGAACTCCATCACTCGTAGTTTCCCCTTTTTGTGTCCCTTGCCGGCATTCCCATTTAGCGGTGAAGCAATAGTATACTTATGTGGGAAAAGTAGTTGTGATGACGCTAATATTGAAACCATTGTGGTGTCTAAGAGATTTATGACGAGTGGTGGTAAGGGACAGAGGAAGCAAGGGGATCTCCACGAAATCAGCGTAGGAGTGACACGTTAAACACCAGGTGAAAACAACTAGAAGGAAGAAGGTTAAGCTTGTACACAATGGCTCTCAAACGACGGAGGACCTTGTACGGGCCAAAATGTCGTCGAAAGAGCTTTTTGGCTTGTTCGATGGGAAACTGAATCTTGGAAATATGGTTGAAGAGAGGGGAGAACCCAATCATTTGATTCAAAGGTGATGTCTTGTCTATTCTTTTGTTTTTGAGTTTTCATCCTATATTGTGCTTTGGTCAAATTTCCCTTTAGTGTTCTGATAATAACGTTTATGTTTGTGAGTGTGGTGTCCAAAACTTCAAGCCTTATGCTTCTGGCGTCATAATCAAGCAGTGATGAGGGCTTGCGGTCATAAACAACCAAGAATGGAGTCATTCCAATAGATGAATGATATAATTATTGTACCAAAGTTTTACCAAATGAAGGTACTAGAACCAGTAGAGTGGTTGCTTGTTGGAGAAGCACTAAAGTTATGTTTCTTGCCCCATGTTTACTACTTTGGTCTCGTCATCAGTATCCGGGTGGTAAGATGTACTAAACCGAAGTAGTGAAAGGTTATCACCAAAAATGGCTGAGAAATACCTTGTATCTATCAGCAACGATATAGCGGGGAATTCCGTGAAGACAATAGATCTCAGTGGAGAATCTGGCTACGAAAATTCAGCTGTGAACCTTACAGGAAGACCCACAAAATTCCCATACTTAGGGAGTTTGACAACTACCACCCAAATGACAGTGAGTCCCAGAAAAGGCAATAAGCGAGTAGTAAAATTCATTGATATAGCTCCCAAACTTGATCTAGGCATGGAAGGATTTATAGAAGCCCATGTTTTATCCTAGGCATATATTTATTGAACTAGCAAATTGAACAATTTTTGATGAAGATTTTTTTTTTGTTGATACAAGGATGGATAGTTAAGAGAAGTTGCTACTTGGGCCAATGTTGGTTTCAAACCAAAATGACATGCTTCCGGAGTAGAGTAGAACTCTATTAGAATACAATCATGTAGGCTTCATTGATCTGGTATCTATACCTCCTTTCTTGAAATATAAAAGATCATGATGTTGTGTGAAACCTTTGCCGTGCAATTTCTGACTCAGTTCCTGTTGTCCCTCGTAGGTAGAATAATATTGCTGGAGTTGGGCAAAAATGGATGGAACAGGAGATGACATAACGAACATCACCTACTTATGTTTTTATAGGGCCTGTTGATGTTGACAGGGAAAGTATGTGACAACCACTTTGTTGATATGTGAATATGTTGAATTCCTAGCCAATAAGATACTAATGCCACTTTTTAACTGCTTCAATAATTGCATACATCTTTCGCACATATGTTGTCAAGTTTCTCATGTGCAGGTTTAGATTTTTTTCTATAGAAAATTATTGGATGGCCAAATTGGGACAACTCAACCCCCCCCACAACAATCCCAGAAGCATCAGTTTCAACATCAAACAGTTTCTAGAAATCCGGAAGCACCAGATAAAGAATCAATGATTTATGCGTTTAATTTATGGAGTGCTTCATTTTCTTTCTAATCCCAGGTAATTGCTCCTATATTTAATAAATTAGTAAGGGGAGCAACATGAGGGGTGTAATGGCACACAAAGCGTCAATAGAAATCGGTGAGGCCTAGGAAACCCCAAAGAATTGTGAGAGAGAGCTCGATGTAGGCCATTCAATAATAGCTTTCAAGTTTCACCTTACATGGATTTTGTCTAACGCGAATAACATCAATCACATAACTAAGATAAGTTACTTTAGACATAAAAAAATTTCACACTTAGAGGGTTTTGCGCAAAATTTATTAGATAATAGGGTATCCAAGATGACTTGCAAATGCATTATATGAGAATCAAACGTAGAACTATATATTAATATATCATAAAAAAGAATAGCACAAAACTAAAATACATACGAACTATTTATTTTATTTTACTTTTAAGTAGTATTGATCTCATACCATGCATAGATGTAATAAGAGTACTTTGTCGGCATATATAAGACACTTTCATATTTCCACTCTCGTTTTTCGTTTTAAATACGTATATCACCTATTTAAGTTTTTTTTAATCCTAATTACATTCTAATTCCTTTTTTTATTCCTAATTTTTTTATGCTTTGAATTAATATATCAAAATAATTTTAATCTTCCCAATGTAGATACGAAAACATGAAGTACAAACTTTTTAGTTAATTTTCAAATCAATCCTTTAAAACTATTTGATATCAATTTTTTTATGACATATTTGATATCATTTTGAAGTAAAATTACATTCATTTTTCTATTTTTTTTATATAAAAAATAATCATAATCATTATAAAAAAAAGACATTGTCAACATACATCTTAATGGTAGAAAAAGTCACAATTGACTTTTATAAATTAATTTCAATGTTAATAAAAATCATTAAATGTCAAATTAATACAACAATTAATTTCGGAAAAAGTCACATTGACTTTTGTTAATTATTCTAATGTCATTAATAACTATTAAATGCAATATTAATACAATAATTATTTTCAAAAATATGAAATTACTTAATATTTAAATTACTAAAAAATTAGAAAATATAAATATGACATAATCTACCTATTAATTATAGTATGAGAGAGAAAACTTATGAAAAAAAAACATGGAATGAGGGAGTGACACTTGTCAGAGTTGCCACTTTTTAGTGTCGAAAATAGTATAGAATATGATTTAATACATACATTATTAGTCATTGTTGTTGGCGGGATAGTTTGTGTTCCGGTAATGAACACTCAGAAAATGTGTAGACCCAAAACCCTAGCAGGGCTTAGGAATGGTAATAGCCTAATCCTTTGTCGTAAATGCCAAAAAGTCCCATACAATGTACATCAAACCCCCCTTTTATAAAGGTTACATAGGCCTTAAGTTTTCCGCTAATGGGCTTGTTGGGCCGTACTACGTTAGGCCCAACCCCCTTACATGAGCCTCTTGCCTCCGGCAATCGCCCTAAAGGGGATAGACTCGCTATTCTCCTAGATTTAAGTCTTTGCCTTTGGCGAGTGCCTTATCCCTGGCTTACGCTGTCCATGGGCGAGCCCCTCTTGGGTGTGGGGGCCCTCGCCCAGTCCACAAATTCACAAGACACCAAGCTCGAAGCATGAGAGCGCAGTGTGTCTTTTAGAATGTTTTCAATCAACAATTCCCTTCAATCTTTGGTCAATCGCCTACTGGGAGAGCGCCTTCCATCCAGTCCACAAGATACCGAGCTTGAAACATGAGAGCACAGTGTGTCTTTAGAAACCCTCTGGCGACCTCTTCAACAGATCGCTTGTTGTGACTCGCCATCTAGTACATCGTCCCTCGGTTGGCGATCTCGACCAACACGTAAAGACTGTTCCCAAGTTCGAAATCATAATAGCTTCTTTGTCGAAGAAGACACTCCTCCAAACACTAGTCACTCACGGGAGTTACTACACAATTCATGCTGCTAACTTCTTGAAATCCTGCCAAAAATACCAGTTATAGTTAACAAAGAGTCAAATTTCAAAGATTCAAATTATTTATATCCTATTTACTCCTGCCAGTTGTCCCCCCTTTTCCAACTTAGGCCACACACCCAAGCACCCTTTCACCACGCCCGTAATACTTTTCCTAAAACGTTATTTCTGAAATCAAACGTCACTTCTCTCTTCACCATTACCTTTTGGCTTCGCGACTTCCCCAGATCGTCATCATTAGGGTTACCTCGAACCCTTACCTCTTTAAATTCAAACACACACGCGCCCTTTCCACGCACCACATACCAAGAGTCACTCAAACTATAAGAAACCTCTATCCCCTTCATCATACACTTTTTGCTTGCCCACAAACAGCGTCAAAATGTTCCGGTAATGAATACTCATAAAAGGTGTAGACTTTAAACCCTAGCAGAGCTTAGGAATAGTAATAACCTAATCCTCAGTCATAAATGCCAAAAAGTCCCATACAATGTACATCAAACCCCCCCTTTTATAGAGGTTACATGGGCCATAAGTTTTCCACAAATGGGCTTGTTGGGCCGTACTACGCTAGGCCAAACCCCCTTACATGAACCTCTTGCCCTTGGCGATCGCCCTAAAGGGGTTAGACTCACTATTCTCCTAGATCTAAGTCTTTGCCCCTAGCGAGTGCCTTATCCCTGGGTTACGTTGTCCCTGGGCGAGCCTCTCTTGGGTGTGCGGGGGCTCGCCCAGTCCAGTTTGGGCCAGTGTTATTAAACTTGGACCGGACCTGCCGGTCGAACTGGTCCGATCGTGAACCGGTGACTTAGCCGGTTCGAGTTGACAATCGGGTCGACCATGCATTCAAACCAGACTGAACTGGAACGAACCGGCCACTTTAGATGAAAAACAGGTGACTTGACCGGTTTTTGGTTGAACCGCTGAGTCATTAATTTTGTATTGTTTTCAAACCTGTTTTGTTTTTTTAATATTTTTTATCATATGTTGATAATGGGTCGTACATGAGAGCCCATTTTGGAGTTGTGCAGTATTTGGGCCTTTCAAATTGTTGTAGAGTAGTATAGAAATGTGATACTTATCTAAAAAATAGTTGCAATGCAGATTTGAACACAAGACCTCGAGGAAATGTGAAGAAATGTTAAACATTACACAATCATGCTTTTAATGTTTTCAAATCTCTTTTATTATTTATATATTAACTTTATATTGTATTGGACTATTTTATAATTTTTTAATATACACCAAGTCAAGCATTCGAACCAGTGACCCAATGGTTAGACCAGTGACCCATTGACCTAGTGCCCTGACCGAGTCGATCATCGGACCGAGTTTAATAACACTGGTCTGGGCTCACAAAAAAGTGATAGCTAATTAGCTCTCTCATCTTCAACAATTACTTTAAGAAATTTACTAAATTTTTAAGAAGTAGAGATTATACACCTATAGTTAACATCATATATCCTATACTATAAACTATTTTTGAAACTAAAAAGTGGCAACTCCGACAAGTGTCACCCCCTCATTCTATGTCTTTTTTCATAAGCTTTCTCCCTCATACTATAATTAATACGTAGATGATGTCATATTTATATATATTTTCTGATTTCTTAGTAATTTAAATATTAAATAATTTCACATTTTAGAAAATAATTAATGTATTAATATTACATTTGGTAGTTATTAATGACATTAGAATAATTAACAAAAGTCTATTGTGACTTTTTTCAAAAATAACTACTGGATAATTTGACATTTAATGGTTCTTAATCTCATTAAAATAATAATAAAAGTAAAGTGTGACTTTTCTACCAATGCTAACAAAATATTTTTTTTAATGATTTATTTTTATATAACAAAATAAAAAATTTGAATGTAATATCTTACGTTCAAAATGATATCAAATATGTTATAAAAATATTGATATTAAATAGTTTTAAATGATTGATTTGGAAATTAACTCAAATAAATTTGTATTTTATTTTTTCGTATATACGTCAAGAAGATTAAAATGATTTTGACATATTGATTCAAAGCAGAACAAATTAGAAAAAAAAGGAATATAATGTAACTAGAATTAGAAAAAAAAACTAAAATAGGTAATATAAGTACTTAAAAAAGAAAAAACGAGAGAGGAAATAAAAAAAAGGTCTGATGTATGCCGACAAGTACTCTTATTCCATCCGTGCATGACACGAGATCAATTCTAATAAAATGTATTCTACACCCACATTTTTACTATAATAAAAGTTGAAATCCTCAATACTAATAGGAGATCGTTTATATTGCGAATTGCTAATATCTTATAGTAGAGACGGATTTGTTTGGCAAGCCCCACCCATTTAATATAATTTCAGAATCTCGAGAGGATTAGTGTTATTTTTTTTATAGATAAATGTTAGTTGTTAATTAGTGATGTTAATAAATTTGTCCTCCTCAGAGTTCGAATCCTGGACCCTTCACCCTTCATCCCACCCAACCCTTATGTCCCTAACTCTTACACTTAAGCTATCCTTCGAGGACAAAACAATGTAATTGAATCCAAAACAAACCTTATGTCCCTAGCTCTTACCACATGAGAGGATTAGTCTCATGATTGTCGGTTAGAGATACCTTATCGCAACTTAAAAAAAAAACTCTATAATTGAATTCAATAAAAAAACTGTGTAAAAACAAAGCGGCATTTGAAAAGTGTTATTAAATAATACATAAATTTTATTTAATAATAATATATATAGTGTATAATAGAAAAAAATTGCAGGAAGTAAAATAAAGAGAAAAGAAGGGGAGCATGTCATGAGTGATAAGGGTAGTTCAGGAATTGGACACAAGTAATTAAAAAATAATTAATAGAAGAATTATTTTACACACTTTATAAAATAAATTTTACGGAGCTAAATACACCTTTTTAACTATCAGGGACTAAATCACACATAATCTAAACTTTAGGGACTAATTTATTTTTTCATCTAAAATAAAAGAAGTAATAACTTTATTTTATTAAGTTAAATAATTAACTAATCTAATTGTGCCAATAAAAGTCTATCAAAACATAATTGCTATATTAGCAACTAGTCGACACCTTCAACAACAAATCATTTTTTTTTTTTAAGAAACAACTTATATTAGAAATCAAATTGGCATTGAGGCCATAGCTCAGCAGCAATAACATCTAAAAGTTCCAAAGGACCTTTCTCAATTCACACAGAAAAAATTTCATGCCAAAGAGTTTGCGGTGTAATTGTCATTCTTCATACGAACAAATAAGACAACAAAACGATTAAAGAACAAAGCTAAAAAATAACAATCTTTAATAATTAAATTTAGATACGAAACTCTTCTACTCCAATGCCTCCACCATTTAAACAGTTGCAAAAAGTTCGTAAAAAAAATGAGAATTATTATTCAGATCCCCCATTTATTCAGACCCTGTTAAATTCGTAAAATCCGAAAAAACCCTTTATGAAAAAAAAATTCGCACGCACGGTGAAAGTGCGACCTAAACGCACTTGGAAAGTGCGTCCATCACGCACTTGGAAGGTGCGTCCATCACGCACTTTCAACGTGCGTTTGAGTCTCACTTTCACAGTGCGAGCGAAACGCACTGACTTTTTTTTTCCTATTTAATTTCCGGAAGAAATTTGGGACTGACACTTCTTGATTAAGATAATAGGACCATTCTGAGCTCAAATATGTAGTCAGAATCTTCAAACTCCGACACCTTGTACTAGTCGCTTTAGAATCAGGAGCGGTGCGGTTTGGAAAATTGGACAATTTTGTATCTCGGATGTGAAGTCGAACAACTGCAAAGTTGAAGAGAAAAATCAAACGAGCATAACTTAGCACCTTCTTTGAAGGTCCTAAGATTTGTGTAATTTAGCCAAATTCCTTCATCTGGCATTTTATTTTGAATTTCAAACATTTTTTATTCCATCATAAATCTCCAAATATTCTAACTTGATTTACTGTGCAGTCTCATAATTTTTAAAAATCATCTGACATCAGTTTTGTACAAATTTACAGCAATTCGCCCTTTAAAAGTGCGTTTACTTCGCACGTTATACATGCGTTAACAACGCACTTTTAAAGTGCGTGCGTAACGCACTTCTAAAGTGCATTTATTTGTGTAAAAAAAATAAAAAACGACAGTAACAACTCCATACAATTAAAAAATTTCAAAAACGGCATAAGATGGAGCTTGTGGTGGTGGTGGCGGCGGCGGCCATAGGGGTGGCGGTGGTTGTGGGTGGTGGTGTGTGGTGGTGGGGGGTGAGAGTAAGAGGAAAGAGGTAAGGAGAGAGGAGAGAGAATGTGAGGAGGGGTGGGATTTTTTTATATTTTTTTTCATTAAAGATATTTAAGTATTTTTGCACTTTTTCAGAGGTCTAAATAGTTGTGGGGTCGTGGAAGGTGTGAATAACAATTCCAAAAAAAATTATAGTTGCAATTGTCTTATCTTAATATCACTTCCTGGCTATAAAAGAAATTAGAACACTACTCCTGTAAGTAAGTCTGCGCTAATTTCAACAACTAATATTCATATCAAATTATTTAACAGTGAAATTATGGGGTTAAAGGGAAAGGAATCAAGTTTGGTTAACCGTCTATCGCCGGTGTGATCACCCTAGACATCATGGTTCTAAAATCTGACATTAAGTAGACACGTACCTTGAAAGTGATACCTCTTTGCTTAAAAAAATTTTCATGTATTAATCACTATCATTTTTGTTGTTGCACATATATCTATATGACCGACGGTCATAAAACTAATCTTCTTAAAACTTAAAACACATATTAATAGGTCTCTTAAAAAATTATTCTCCATATACAATTATCACTATCTTCATACAGATAAATTTTACATGAAATATAAAATGAAAGAGATTCAAATGCATTTTGAAAATAAGTTGTAATTGTTTAGCAAAAAAGAATGTCGGGGAAGTTCTATGGCCACCAAGTTCTATACTCTATCTCTATTGAAATTTTATATGGATATCGCTACTTCTATTTCTACAATGATTGACATACGCTGAAATGTGAACATCATAGATTCTTTGGAAGCTTGATTATTGTCATATTAAACACCTAAAGCATGACACTAGTATTTTAAATTTAGAAACCGACGTCAATAGTATTTCTTATAATAAAGTTAACGCTGAAATGTGAACTTCATAGATTCTTTGGAGGCTTATTAATTGTTAGGGGAGGAGCACCGTGTTTTTATAACTAACCTTCAATACATATTACTAGATATTATACCCGTGAACGCACGGGTTTCTTTACAACATTTTTAACATTAAATAATAATGATTATAATTTAAATTATTACATAAATATTAAAATATTTTTCAATAAATATTAGTAGAGTTCAACATTTCAATCATTTCAGAAAAAAAGACTTTTCAATAAATATTATTAGAGTTCTCTTTGTAAATAAATTTATATTACTCAAATTTAATAATTAATATTTAATAATCAGCATTGGATTATTTTAAAAATATAAGATATTTATTTATTTATTTAATAATGTGAAATATAATACAGTCCATTTGAAAAAAATAAGCAATAAGTTTTAAATGCCATCAAAGACGTTGTTTAACCATTTTTTGTACTTTTTACTCAGAAAGTCATTTTTTTGGAAGGACAATCACAATTTCCCAAACAAATTTACACATATTAAAATTGAGAAAAATAAAGTAATATCATCTTTTTCAACTATAATAAGATATAAATTAAATAGATTAAGTATTATGTACATTGTAAATTTATATTTATTTAACTTTGGCGTAATATATCTATTAACCTTGCTCAAAATTGTTTTTACTAATATATTATAAGATCATAAAATTATATTGAGATTTGTTCGTCAAATAAAACACACATACATTATAGTTAATAGTAAATACATTATAGTGTCGTTTTTCAATTTAAACAATTTTATTTAAATTATTTATTGATAACATTATTTTTTCATTAATCAAGTTTAATTTTCGTTATTTTTCCCTAATGCAAAATTCAAGTCAATTTTTAAGTTTATGAATATTATTATTCAATTTAGGTTGTTGAATTACTTTTGACAATACAAATTTTCAGTTTTTTTATTTTATTATTTAATATATTAATTACAAAGAAATTTTTTATTGCTTCCTTTATTTTAATGCAAAGGTAGGAAGATTTTACTACTTAATATATTTCATTAAAATTTTAATGATAATTAAATAAAAAATAAATTACTATGGCTAATATATTTTTTAAAAATATTTTTGTATCTAATTAAATATTTTATTAAATGATTATATTAATGCGTAGCTATTGCTTATTAGAGTGTCTTGTTAATCTTTTTTTTCCGCTCTTTTTTAAAGAACTAAAGTGTTATATTTCAGGAGTCTTTTGTCATGTTCTATTCTACCTTATACAACAAAAATGTAAATTTAGTTGGTAGTTGAATAAATAATTGATCTAAAAAATTTATTGATCAATTTTTAGTTTAGTTTAATGTATATAATACAAATAATTTTTTTTTTAGTTTTTTGGTGTATTTATAACAAAATTTCAATTGTGTTATACATTTTTGTAGGTAGTTGAATAGCTAATGACTTAGAAAAATTGATTCATTTTTAATATTTTAATTTAATTTATTTACTACAAAGGAAAATGTTAATACAAAGGTTAATTAAAAGTAACTTTTACATTTTAGTAAGTAGTGTAAAAAATATTAATAAGTTTTATTTGTTATTTTTTAAAAATTCCTCAACCTATGATGTATAATTATTATAAAATTAATTTTAATTTTAATATATAAAAAATTATAAAGTCTTAAAATTAAAAAGAAGTATAAAAATACTATTAACTATCTAATATTTTTATTAGGAAGCAGGAATAATCAAATTTAGGAAGCAGAAATAAATCTAATATTTTTGTTAATGTAAAGTTAGTCAATTTCAGTTAAATTTCCCTCATGTAGAAATTAATAATTAAAATTAAAATAATATTAATATTTAATTTAAAATATTAGAATTTGAAAAGTTTAACAATCACTAATTAATAATTACTAATAAGTGGATGTATATTGGAAGTTGAATAGAAATTTTTTTAACTTTCTTTCTTTAATGCATTTAATACTTTTAGCTCAAGTGAGCTTTACATATATATATAGATATGTTTAGAATGTGTAAATAATTAAATCTAATTTATAATATATAAACTCTTTTAATTCGTAAATCATATTTTTCTTAGTCCGCCATAGATAAAGTCTTATTGTTATATTAAACCCCCAAATCATGTGGCAGAGAATTATTTCTTCGGAGTTTGAGATGCTTCTCAAAATGAAACAAAGTACACTCAAGATGAATTAATCAATTAACAATTGCCTGATGAATTTGATAAGATTGTATCAGTCAGAAGAAGTGGTCAAGGCTAATGACCAAGGAGCACATTCACGCCGATAAGGCAGAGGGGGCCAAGAGAAGGAAGATTTGACCCTTGGTCCATGTCGAGCAAAGAATGGATGATGTTTATCTTATTAATTTTTAGATTAGTTTAGTACTTCAGTTTATAGGCTATTTCAACCCTTTATTTGATATTTTTAGTTAGTTGAGTTATTTTTCCTTTAATAGAGTAGCTTAGGAACTTTAGTTATTTTTCTAGGAATTTTCACTTAATTTGTGTGATTTTAATGTATAGGAAAAGCAATGTGAGTCCTAGATTTTGCAAGGTTTAAGCATCGATGATGCTACAATGTTTAGTGATTCACGCAGTGCCTAAGCGCAGAGACTTACAACTTTTGAACGTTGTAGCATCGCAATGTTGGAAACTTACCAACCCTGCATCATTGCTGAAATTCATCCATTTAAGGAAAGTTAACATGAATTGCAAGGTAGACCCTGCATAGACACACTTGTATTAGGGTTTTGCACAAAAACAACTTTTGGGAGCTCTTGTAGGGTTTTGGAGGCTACTTCAATGTCACGCCATGGGTTCCAAGGGTTTTCTTGTCATTTCTTCTTTTCTTGTTTGATCATGAATAGTTAAACTCTATTATACTAGGGGATGATGAGTTTAGTCATCAATATGTTCTAATACTTTGCTTTCCCTTGTATCTTCTCTCTATGCTTGTTGAATACTCAAATGGCATTTAGGTATCACACTAATTCTTGTTCTATTGACAAGTTAGCAAGAATTAGGGACCTGGGAGAAAGTAGAATAGGTAGGAGTAAGAGCATCTCCAATGCTAGTTCTTAGAGGTGACTTCTTAAGCATTATTCATGCGGGCACGTACTTCCACGTATCCTTAAGCAACTTTATTTGGTCCCACCACACCACATTATTTATACATTTTATTTTCATATAGTAATAAAATAAAACTCATCAAGCAATAAAACAATTTGGATGAGAGAGAAAAATGTTTTTTTTTTATGCTGAGAACTCATAAAGCAAAGTTGCTTATATAAGAACTAATTTTTATTTTTAAGAACTAAGAAATCCACGTCAACTATCTCCAATGCTTAAGAACCTGATTCTTAGTTCTTAGCTTAAGAACTCACCTCTAAGAACTAGCATTGGAGATGCTCTAAGAACAATAGCTATGTTTTCTTGATTTATGAACACTAATGACTTAGGGGTTAGTTAGAGCAAAAGGAATTTATTCTAATAACTTGACCAACAGATTTTCTTAACCTCAGGAGGCTTCTGGAAATTGCCTGATAGTTGTATAGCTGCCAAAATCGGGGAGTAAGGAGTTAAGAAAAGGAGAGACTCCTCATTGAGGTGTGAGTTGTCTATCAAGACCCTTACGCGGGTAATCATTGGAGCCCGATGCATGTTGTGGATGATCACAGGGATCTCTAAGTGGCTCCCTTAATTATGGGTGGATCCATTTGCACCCTCTCTTGGATACGCCTCTGGATGGTCGCGTTATCCGGTTGGACATGCTAAGGTTGCGCCTAAGTGATTGCATGAGAATTTCGGAATGCGCACGCTGCGCACAAACATTGTTGTCTGGTAGAGGTACTACTAGTATTCAATCGCGTTGCATCCTGGGAGTAAGAAGTAAGGAAATGAGATACTCATTATCTTCATCGAGGCGTAGGCTGTCCGTCATGAGCCTTACATGGGTAATCGTTGGAGCCTATCTTATGTTGTGGCTGATCGTAGGGATCTCTAAGTGGCTCCCTTGGTTCTTCTCTCTTGGTTCTGGGGTGGACCTCTTTGCACCACCTCTTGGATACGCCTCTGGATGACCGCATTATCCGGTTGGACATGCAAAGGTTGTGCCTGAACGACCATATGAGAATTTCGAGACGACACACATTGTGCATAGACATTGTTGGTTAGTAGAGGTACCACTAGTATTCGATTGTGTTCCCTCTCATGTTGCAGTTGTTTCTCTAACTCCTTTATGAGTTCATCGCGGAGGTCTATGGTGTCACTAACAATGCCATTCTCTAACGATGGATGAGGTTGTGGGTGTGGCTACGACAACAATTGGTCCACCGCTTGCACGTGATCGTAATTTTTCTTTAATTTACATGTTCCTCGTCAATCGTGACAGGTATTCCTTCCTAGGAGGGAGGGTCATTCCTTTGTTGTCTTATCTTATTTTCCATAGTAGAGATGGATGAGAATATAACTTATCGATTTCCCACAGATAACATCCATGTTCTAGTAAGGGATTACCGAACCTAAAAAAGAACATTGACAATATGGAAGAGGTACTTTGTTGGACTGCTCTGCAATGGAAGAGTCTTCGTCTTCTTGTACCCAGTGAGCGTTGGAGTTGGGTATCTGCAATGCCTTCTGACGTTCAAGTCAGCACATATTAGGGTTAGATGGTAGTATGTACCCTAGAACTTCCCTTAACGTGTACTTAACAGTTATGATATATACACACCTCATTTTTAAAACACTTCATTTCCACCTCTTTTTGTTTCTATCTCTCTCCTCTTACCATCTATCACATCTCATACTTTCTCTCTCTTACTTTTCCTTTTCTTCCTATCTCTTTCATCATTCCACCTCTTCCACCTCAAAAGAGAGGTGTGTAAGTAACATTACTCTGTACTTAATTATATACTAGGTGTAAAGAATATGTTGATATGTGACGTGTGTAATAGTAGATATTACTTTAATTAGAAATTCTAATGTGTATAGGACAAAATTAATATTGGGACAAAAACGAAGTCTATTGATGTATGTGTTAGGTTAGATAGTGTATAACTCACTTGTGAAGGATTTATCTCAGGTATGACTTTTTGTGAATAAAATTCTCTTTTCTAAAAATTATCCAACTTATTTGCATTTTTTAGATTTTTTAAGCTTATGGTATTCACTGCTGATAATAGTGATTAATTCTTTCGTTGCAGATGTTTACACTAAGAGTAAACAATAGACCACAATATACGCTTTATTCTTATGAATCGAAAATCCAATTCTCAACCTTATGATTAAAGGATGTAATGAGTTAATTAATCACTAAGCCACACCCACTGCATTTCCTAGTTCTAAATAGTTGTAACAGGACCAATGTCTATTATGGTTAGATTACTTAATTAGTCTTGTCATTTTCAGGTGTGGGACCTATACGGGTTTTGTTTATTATGGTAATAGTTGGATTATGATCATCTTATTTGAAAATTCTTACATGTATTATTATGTAAAAAATTTAAGTCTAAATCTTTTCGTATGTATTATACATATAAGACTCTTTAAATATCTATGAAAATGAATGAACTTAATATTCTACTTGACATTATCATATCACATTATAAAATTCAATTCCAGTAGTACTGAGCATATTTTAGAAAACATTGAATATAGAAAACACTCGAAGGTCAAATGTAAGGTCACCGTCTATGGTTCAAAGAGGAAATAGGTAGGACAGGAATCTTATCGCAAAGGAAAGTAATAAAGAAAAATAGATTCAAAGAACAGAAGTTATGTTACCTAAATGAGTAAAAAAATAATAATATTTGGGCTTGCAAGACTCGTTCTTCAAGTGCCACTTGATCTAAACTTGGAATTTCTTTTTGCGTTAGATCTAGAGGTGTTTATATATAACCCCATTTGAGTATTGGAACTCATCCATATCAAAGAACAGAAAGAGAGAGAACGAAGAAAGCTAGTTGAAATGAAGAGTAGTAGGAGAGATATGGAGAAGAGGTCGGAGATTAGCTGTGCAATTGAAGAGCTTTCTGTGGTGGTTATAGTGAAAAATCATGAGTCTCCCCACATTCCCATCAAACCTTTCCTCTCTATATGTTATTTGGTTCTACAAGTTCTAGGTGAGTTTATCGACATATATTGTTGTTTCAAATTTACTTGGATGTCATATAGACATCTAACACATTGCTATTTTGCGTCCAACAGATAAGATAGGTCCATCAATGGCTGTTTTGAGACAAGATGTATACCAGAATATTAAGGTAAAATTAAGGACTCCAATATTGCAGGGTTAGCTAAATCTCTCAATTTAACTCACCCTATACTTGAAGGAATTCTCTTCCCTTTTCGTATTATACAGGGTTTTGATTCATTCACATCTCATCATTAACAAACTGTTCTCGTTTAATTTGACTATTCTAAAGTAAGAGACTAACTTTATAGTTTAAAATAAACTATCACATTCACATCATTGATTGAAAAATAAGATAAATATTTAAAAACCATAGTTTATCATACATGTGTGCAATATATCACCATAATCACAATCCTAATTTCCAAATCAATGGTTATGGTGACTTAACTCTCTCATCACTTTAATCAAATTCTATTACATCACTATATCATATTTTATGTGCTCTCTTTTCTTTTCCCTATCTGTCAAATTATTAGCTTGTGAATTAAATTCCATTTCAATGCAGAGACTAGAACTGATGCATGAAACAAATCCCTCTGTGAATTCAAATGTGGTTGAAATTTTGAAATCAGAAGTCAGAGAAGGCAATGCACGAAACGGGTCTAACTGCACTAAGGCCTTTGTTTGGCTTACTAGGTGAAAAGTTTATGACACGTATAGAGATTCATGTTGATTATACAAAGAATTTAATTTATATAGATAAGAGTTTTACTCACTTTTACACATGCATCCAATCAAATCTCTCAATTTTTTTCTTGGGCAACTATGCAGGGCTCTGGATTTCACCTCTTCACTATTACAAGCACTACCAAAAGATCCAGAAAAGAATATGAAGCAACTAGTGGAAGAGTCTTATGATATAACTTTAAAACAATGGCATGGGTGGATTTCATCATCTGCTTTTAGAGTAAGTCACTTGGTCTGTTTTCCCCTGTTTTTTCCAATCTATTAATTTAATGTCCGATTCAGTATTTAGTGAACAACATATGTTCATTTGTACACTTTTAGTCATGGACAATTCGATGGTGGACCGTGATTTTCTTAATTTATTGTAAACAAAGCCTTCATTAATTAATATCAGTAGAACTAACTGAAATTAAACTGCAGGTGGCCCTAAAACTAATCCCAGAACGTAAGACTTTCATGGATCTCCTTAAGACAGAAGATGAAAACCATGATACCCTAAAAGAGAAAATGCAGATATTGGCTTCCTTGTTTGTGCCTGTTCTTGAGGACATCCATTGTGTTATAGTAAGATTGATTTCAATATTTTTCCTGAAAACCACAATTCAGCATGAAATTTCCTATATAATATACCTTTTCTATTTGTTTTGCAGAGATTGTATAACCTGGACACCATGAAGTCAACGTAGTGTCAAACTTATGTTTTGTGTATTTGTCTTCCTTTAAGTTGTAATATAAATAAGTTGTATTCTAAAATGGAGTTGTCTAAGATACAAATCAAGTGTTGTATATATGGAAAAAGAATGTTCAGTAAGGAACTTCTTTCAAACTCTTCATCTACAAATTTCTGTATCACAAACTGGATTGGACGGGTAAAACCTTAGCAATAGGACCTGCCCAATACGTGCTTGTAGAGGGAGATTCCCCTCAAGACGACATAGGGTTGTGACGAGCAGAATCTATCAAGTGGGCTCAAGGGCGAGCTATCAATATTCAGATCTTGGGAGCGCCCTTCGATGGATGCTTATAAAGGCGCTCCCCCTCGCACTCCTGGAGGGGCGGCCTCCTAGCTTAAGGCCTAATCCTGTTAAAGTGAGTTTTGGCTTAGACATCAGCTTGTAAGGGCTCTTTGGCTGATTGTATGAGGTCCAAGAGTCCAGCTAGGTTTAAGATTTAGGCTTTGGCTCCTTCCCACTATAAAGGGAAGATCCTATCTTGTAATTGGGGTTGGCTCATTTTTATACACTAAGGCGGCTAGGTTGTTAGGGATCCTACTTTTGTTAGAGTTCCGACCTTGTTTCCTCTCTTGCTCACCAAATCGTGAACATTGGCTCCACCTGTGGGTTTCTAGTAAACACATTCCTAGATCTCGTGGATTCTTGGAGTTTTGATGATGCAAACATGTTACGGTGGATTGAAGGGTGGAGGTCTCAAATGAGGGCCACCACCATAGTGGGTGTGGTCCAGGAAATAGACGCTTCGGAGGAGGTCTACACCAGGTGGATTTAGGCAAAGGAGGATCGCAGGGTCCAACCCTGGGTGGAGGAGGCCCTCAGGGTTCAGATCAAGGTGGAGCAGGCCCTCAGGGTCCGGATTTGGGCGGAGAAGGACCCTAGGTTGCTTCCATCAAGATATAAATTGATGACGATGACGTGGTTCACCACCCAATTGGCGAGCTCCATGGCCAATTTCATTGACTTTTCCACGAAGTTTTTACCTTAGTTATCAACGAAGCTGACACAGAGGGCCACTAAAAGTTTTTTGAAGTGCCTTAGGAATCTACATTAACGAACATAGTCTCTTCCTCGAGTGATCGCTTGATTAGGAAATCGTTTTTTTTAATAGGCAAATGTTAGTTGTTAGTAAATTAGTACAAATTATCCTTCCTTAGGGGTCGAACCTTGATCATTCACCTGCAATTACCCTTAGCTCAACCATATGAGCTATCCACACCACTCCTTGATTAGGAAATCGTAATATTGGTTTCTCAACTGACTCACACAACTACCCTAAAACTCAAACTCATTTAAACCAACCGCACCTTAATGCCAAGCCAACGTGGCACATTACTAGCCACATCACTCAATTAGTTAACGTTAATTGACATTTTAAGAGGTAGATACTATTTTAAACGACAATCTCCAACATTAGTGACGACTAGAGGTATTTCTTAAGTTCAATGACTAATGTTTTTTTGAAAAGCAAGTTTAATGACTAACTTCACTGAGTAATTGACGCTCACATTTTCATAATCCAATTTAAGCATGCACTAGAAAATTTGTGATCAACGGACGCAATTGGTTACTAAAATTTTGCATACTTTGTCCGCAGGCCACAGCGATATGTCATATAAAATTTTGAAATGCAAACCTATGATAGGGTGGTGCCTAATAACACCAAACTACCAATGTAACTCCCCTTCTTTCGGTGAAGCAACATCATTTCCTCATTTTATGATGTTGATGCAGTCCTAATCCGATCCAAATTATTCAACACATTTAACTTCTTTCTTCTTTTTTCTTTATGTTTTTTGGTTATCATATATCATATATATCATAATATCATAATGTGCACTAAAAGATAAACCAGCTACTGTTTAACCAAAACCTACGCGTGTAGGCTTTTCTCCAGTTATCATTTATCAAACTTTTCAACGACTGTATTAACTATTTTGATTGGCACAAACTACATAAATATTGAAGAATTCATACATTATGGCAAATGAAATTGGTATAAAGTGTAGAGTAATTTTCATTCCTAACCTAGTTTTTGGAATAGAGTTTGCTCTAACACAAATTCTAATATGATATATTAGAGCCGATTTTAGATTTTTATTTAAAGATCATTTATATATGAGGTTAACAAGTGTTTATTCCTGTAAATTCTACACTCGAAATGTTCAATCATAAGAGTAAGAAAGTAGGTTAAAAAATTTCAATTTGACTAGATATATAACA